>NC_063225.1:1215384-1823076 GCF_020740725.1 Corvus hawaiiensis
TGTAAATTAATTTTGAATAAACCATTGGCTACTGGAATGAACACCAGGAAGTAAACAATTATGAAAGAAAGAAAAAAAGGAAGGAAGCTAGCAAACTGAAAAATTAGGGAAAGGGACTGGAATAAAGAATTCTCAGTCACATCTGAGGCACTGCTGCATATTAAGGTACTAGCAATCATTTACCAACTTTGATACAACAAAGGTTTATTAAAGAAAACCCACTTTAGAGTGTAGCAGAATGGAATAATTTTCATCCCTGAGTATTTAAACTGGATTAAATTCAATCCCTTACCATTGCCTTTCCATCCTAACTTCCCTTTAAGCACCGCACTTAAAGCCCTTATCAGAAGTACTTACCACAGCAACAGGATCATTGCTTCGGGTGGCAGCCAGGCTAAAATTCTTCACATGCGTGTTGGTTTCTAAGGCTTTTGCAAATTCTTTCAGCGTTGGAATGGGTATGTTCTTGAATTAAAAATAGCATTTCACTCTCTTGAGATACACAAGTTTGTCCCCTCCCCCCAACTTCTCCCATTATCTAACTCTCTTTACAGCAAAATGCCCTACAACATTAACCACCACCGGTCTCCAGCGCTCTCACAGTGACGACCTACCCTAAGATGTGATGGCTATAGGAGCCACCAATTCCATAAAGCAATCATTTTTACACTGTAGTAGCAACCAAGTTTAAAAGGAATAATTTTAGAGAATTAATTAGGGTAGCAAATTTCTCAGTTTATTGTATCAGAAACTTTGATCTGTTGCCTTTTTAGGCAGTTATTTTGGCCAGCATTTACCTGTTATACAGTTTTCTTAAGCCATGGATTTTATTTTCCCCCTTTTGTAAGGGGAACAAGTAGCCTTGGCTGCTGGCAAGGCTGTCACTGCTCTCTGCACTGCAAGTCAGGGGTGCTGCAGTTCTGGTTTCTTTCAAGCAAATACACAAAAGCTTGTCACGTGTAAAAACACAACTGTTGCACTTCGGAGCAGAAGCTGCCCTAACTTCCAACAGCTCTTTTGTTCAAGAATCAGAAGGATGTCAGGCACAAATATCCCTTTGCAAACTGAGAAACTGAGAGCACATTGCTTCATTAAGGACAAAGGATTCAACACAGTAGCTGACTCCATGATAATGAACTGCTGGAACTGCTGCCAACTTGGCAGCGACAGAAATCTGGGCTGGCAGTGAGAAAGGCTAAGACTTTTTAAATACACATTTGGCAAAAGAAACCAAGATGGCTTATTGGTTTAGCTGCAGCTTCTGAGCTTATACACTCTACAACATTTAACAGAAAGATTGCTGTACTTGGAATAAGCCTGTCGCGATCTCTTAGAGAGTTCTGCAGCTTGGAGTGCCTTCTACTGAGAAAAAGCAGCATGTTTACAGCAGCCTTCAGGTAATTACCTTAATGTTATTTAGATTAACTTCAACAAGACGAGAATCATTATCTTTAATCCTTTGCAGTGTCTCCTCCACATTTGTGGGATTTGGTGGTTCATCAAAAACAGGCAACATTTTTTCACCTTTTACTATATCTGAAAAGTAAGGCATTTAAATGTAATCAAACAGGTTGCATGCATACATTCATTGTGAATAAATGATATACACACTAAATATGTACTGTATTTAAAGATCATTTCATCAGTCTTTACATCTCTCTCCCACCAAAAAAGCAGAACATCCTCTCCTGACCGTATTTTCATAAAGCTCAATTCTTTTTCAAAAGTCCTCACAGCCTTTCTGCTTTATTTCAGAAAGAACATAGGAGTTACAAACACAAACAGAAAACCTAAAAACCAACACACACAATGCATGCTTATGCCTGCTTTTGTCACCAAAGTGACTTAACTGCGGAGGACATTTTAGTGTACGTGTATTTTAATTCCATTCTTGCCAGAACTCACTTGGCAATGCTATAGGCATACACATTTCCAGACTAAGTCTTAAGAGTCTAAAAGAATGTTGGTGCAACAGAAGATAGTTAATGCTACAGGAACTGTGTGCAGTAGAGAGAATTTATTTTTCTAGCACTTGTGTACACACTTACTTGAGAAGCTGTCTTTGTCAACTCCATTACTGCTTCCTACTACATCACAGAACTGATTGTTTGTTATCAAGTTGGACATTCCCAGTATTGCTGTAAAAGGAAAAAAAGAAAAAGCAAAAAATCATTTTTACTGTTCCTGACTAATTCAGCTCAGATGCAGGGTTCCTTTAAACAACAAAACCTGTTTGTACAACATCCCGTTATCAGTACAAAGGTCATTCAATACCTTAGTCAATTGAAAAAAGTATAAAAAATAATTAATTATTGACATTTTAGTTTACTTTCACATCTTAGAAACTTCTGACCTCACGAGATTTAAGCATCAAGGTTAAAAAGTGCAGCTCAATCACAAAATAAAGCTTTAGGAATACAGGCACATACCAACATACTGTTATACACAAGGAAAAGCAGTCAAATGCACATCAAAAACCAGCCAGTCTGAGGAATGGATTTAAAGGTTTTGAGCTGGAAAATCAGGTATCTTTTGCAGGCCAAAATAATTAACTTCCTCACACATTATCACAAATCAACAAAGGTGAAACGCTTCAAGCCAACTGGCAAACAACATAATCTAGTTTCTATCACAACTACAACATCCTGCAGTCAGATCAATACACTACCACATTAATTATAGATCTTTCTTGTCTAAATATGTAGCAGCCCATTCATACTTTAAAAAAAACTCACCTGCAAGGTCACCTAATTCTGTGTCTGTGGCACTGGTCAAGGCTTCCTCCAGTTCTGGATCAAGAGAGAATTTTTCTTCTGTGAAAGATTGTACAGGCTTTTGCTTGGGGACAAATATTTTCCCTGGAGTAAAGAAAATGGAAAGTCTGATGTTAGTTTGTCTTACACAGCAACTTATCTTTAAAATACTGTGTACCTAAAGAATACATATCACATTTAGTGAACACCAGGAGAACCACAGACAACATAAAGGTTTCTTCTGTTGTTGCAAGTCAGAGATGAGGAAAGAGCGTAAACAGGAATAAATTTTCAGGAGTCTGGATCATTATTCCAATCTTGTTTCTCCTAACGATTAAAAAGTAACATATAAACCTCCATTATACATTTTAAACAGTCTAGAAAGACCGTAAGAAAGATTTAGTATCACTAGAGAATGATGAGTTTCCTCTCAAGGGAGAAAGGGACCCAGGCAGAACTGTAATCTGAATGTCAGAGAGAGAAAAATCACAGAATTATCTGAAATCACACACCTGACTATTCACTGCAGTTTTTACACCATACACAGTATTTCTGATTTCAGATGTTCACCTCAGTTCTGAAGCAAAAAAACCAAAGCTGCTTGAGAAAACCATGTTTTGTGAACAGCACAAAACACGGTAACAGATTTCTCTGCCAGTGACACTGTTTTCTAAAATGGTCCTTAGAAATGTCATCGAAGATTCAATGGCAAAAGAAGCAAGAGTAATATTACATTCTGCACCAACTTTTTAGTTATTACGGCAGGAAATGGGAAAACTTACTTTAGAACACATGCATTTATAGGTAGAGGTCTGTGTAGGTACCAGAATTCCTGCATACACCTTCAGCTGGAAAGTTAGGGGAGGAAATCAGAATATGAGAAAGCCTTTCTAGCAGTCAGCTGTGAATGGGGTAGAACTGGCCCTTCAGAACAAGGAAGTCTTCACTGGGTAAGAGCCAGGACAGGTAAGGGGTGCTTAGGTTCAGGACAAATTAACAGGGCAACCAAAAGCTCTTGTACTGCTGCATCCCAGAGAAACCATTCGCAACTACACAACTGTGAATCAAATCTTAACAGCTATTTAAGGTGCCAGTTTTTCAAACTTTCCAAGTTGCCTGAGCTATCAGCAGAAAGAGCTATGGGAAAGGGGTTTCAACTTCCTTTTGTTATTTCCTGGGGTAGGAAGTGGTGTTGATAATTGTCCTATGAAGTCTCAGTCCTAATTCAGGACCCCACCCTCTGCCATATCCATAGATATAAGAAGTATTTCCCCACAGGAATCATCCTCATCCCAATGTCCCAGTTACAGAGACAGTAGGTGGAGTCTAGCATTAGGGGTGACCCAAAACCATGTATTCCATATCTTCCCTAGATTACAGTAGTTTGTGGTTCACTTTCCTTGTAAAAGAAGTTAATGCATTCCCACTAGCACAGATTACTGAGAAGCACATCAGGTTTTCCTCTGACAACCCAGTCTGATGACAAAGATCTGTTGCTAGCAACACGGTGTTTTTGTTCCTGGGTTGCTATCTCTTTGGAAACTTGTATAAATGGTCATTATCCATATTTAGAAGCAGAAAATAAACGTCCTTACATAACTGTATTGATTCCAAACAGTAGTTGAGTGCAGCTGACATGCATTACCACCCATACCTCAGCTTTGTGCGAAAAAACTGTTGGTGGTGATTCAGGATTAAAAGAAAACCTTCATAAATTGAAGGGTTATGTAGCAAATGTTTCAGGTTGTTTTGATATAATTGATGCAGTATATGTTTCTATCAGTTTATTTTACTAGCATCACCTACTGGGGAGAGATTAACCTTCAACTTAAACTGTAGTTTTTAGAAGAGATGCAAGAATGTTTGACAAGGTTTTCATTAATCCATGAAACACTCTGAGCAGCATGCACACGATCTAAAGCCTTTCAGCAGCTATGTTGTGTTATTGTCCCTCAGTAATATGGTCTAGTAAAAAGGTGAGGATTTAGGAGTACAAGGAAGGAGGACAGTGGGATGTGAGCACCTGAGCCTTCATTCAGCCATCCTATTTGCAGCATCAGTGCAGCAGGAAGAGAACAGGAGAAAGAAATCAATCTCAATTAAAACCAACTTGGCAAAAAAGTATTTTAACCTAGTTCAGCCTTCTGTCTGGTTCATCCTACAGTGCTCACAAAAAAAGAACTACTTTTCCTGATGTTATTTTCAGTAATTCTTAAATTCATAGGTTGGAAACAGCTGGTTCAAATGTTTGCTTCCTAAGAGTAATACTAAACTTATCCATACGTGCCTGACTCTTTAGAAAACCTAGAGAGAGTGAGAAGTATATTCAGTTTTTAATAAAGCAAAGATGTTAAAAGCCACTGCCCTCCAGAAATGTTTACTGCAGTCACATGAGCTGGGTCAGCAGCAGTCTTTGTTATAAAACAGGTCACACCCTTGTGTGCATAATTTCTCATTCATTGGCTTCATCCCATCCTAGACCAGAATTCAGAGGTTTACAATGCACGTACAAAAGCAGGTCCTTCCCCACTCCCCACTTCTAGTGATGAATTTACTTCCAGAAGGATAAGACCCCTGTGTCTCTGGGGACAATGATCTAACTCGAGGCCTGCTGCCAATACAGTTCAGCAAGTCCCTTCCCCCTTACTAATGCAAGCTTTAAATAAAACCAAAAACCACCACACATCTGTGCAGCCCATGAGATGTGCAGCTTGCCTGGCCTGCAAGTGGAACATTTCCAAACAGCAGGGATTTGATTACATGAAAGAACATGACATCTCCTTTTCAGCCAGCCAGGATTCTGCAAAGATTAAGTAATACAACATGAAGAGGCAAACTTCAGGGATGTTCACATCATTTTTATAATAATTATATAGGCACATGTTCCATGCCTTTAAGCTAACATGTTAGATGATGCACATCCCGGATTAAGTCACAGACCCCCTCTGCTAAAGAATGAACTTTCAGCTCCAAGTTCCACCCAATTGTATTGCTCCAAAGGCAGGAACACTGGCTGGTGTTTACTGAAGAGCCCTGGACATTTCCTACACAGATGCACAGTATTTCAGGTGGGACTCAGTATCCTGCAGAAACCAGGTCTGTTCAGTGAGGCCATGCAGTGCACATTGATGGTACTGTTCTCACATACCCACTCTAACAGGCAGCCACAATTTGCACAGCAGAAGAACGTCTAAAATCCACTTCGGGGTACTCTATTTGGGGAAGCAAATCAAGTGCTACCTGAGGACAAGTGAATACAAGCTTTTCTCATCAGTAACTTCATGAAGAAAAGTGAGCAACATCTGATGTATTCCTTACATCTTCTGTTCCTTAAACCTCCTTTAGTTCAGAAATTTATATAATTCACACTTCATCAATCTCCAGTTCTTACCATGTAACAGACTTAGGTTCATCAATTCACTTGTAAGCACAATTTAATACTAATGTTTGTAATTCAACTTAAAGGGAGTTCCTCAGTGTCTTAGTGCAGCAACAGAGCTGTTATCTGCTATCTGATTACAGGTCACATAGCAGTGAATTAGAACACTGTTTTACATTAAGGCTGGAGTATCACATGTTATTTTGTTCTAGTGCTCTTGTATGGAGAATATCAATTTGACAAGCTGTTTCTGCAAGGCTCCTACAGGATATTAGCTTCACTTCACAACATGTAACACACTTCCTTTAAAGACTTTAAAGTGATTCAATGGCAGAGAACACAGCATCCCAAATCCTGCTGCAACAGAAGGCAGTGGTGATCTAGAGCAACAGCTGAGCAGGGTGCCAACAAAAGAGCTTCAGCCAGGTGGCTACAGTTTCAGTCTGTTTTCTGGATGATAGAGAAGGGGAAAAACAAACCAAGCCTAAAGCAGAAGTTTCATGAACTGCAAATCTACATAGAACAAACACACCCCGGCAGGAATGCAAAGGGAAGAGAACGCCACAATTAGGAGAGTGCAAAGGCTGGAAATGCAAAGCTTAGTTTACACAATACTTTGCTAATGCCTTGCACTATACAGCACAAAGTACATTACTATCAGATATGCTTTTATCTCAGCTGCAATAATTCTCTTCTTTTGCTGTTCCAAGAGAAGAGAAAAGGCAGAGGAGCATCAGTCAGACTCGGTCAGATGAGTGGAACACACTTGAGGGCAACAGCCTTCAGTGCTGAAGCCTTGCTTTACTGTTTGGAGGAGAGATCCTTCCCCTTGCAGTATGCCCTGTAAAATCTTTATGACATACTTCCATACACAGATTGAGACAAAGCTAAGTTTTGTTGCAATTATTACCACATTGGTCTCATGAATCTCTTGAACAATGGTCTACTGTATGGTTCAACACTTAATTGGAACAGAATGTGACTTAAATCATTAAATCATGTTTTAAAGCAAAGTAAGTTTTTAGGGATGCTTTTGGAAACAAAATCAAGGCACTGGGAAAATGGAATAGAGCCTAATTTAGGGATTGTTAAACTCCACATTTCTTTAGCACTGTTCACTTCACTACAGCAGGACACTACATTATTTCAGATCTTCCACATGTCATAGCACAAAACAAAAAAGAGGTTCCAAAGACCTGGAGAAATTACATCATCTATCACTGAATGAGAAGCAACATTGTTTTAATAACATGTTACCCCAAAATTAGGTACTTGGGACATCTGGAAGAGAGTATTTTCCTTTACACTCTAGCACGAAAACAAGGTTACCAGAATCAGTAGCAAGACAGGATATTTAAAATTAACCCAGGGTAAGCTTCTTTGATAAATCTGCAGGCCAAATCACCACGCAGGACTTCAGTTCTACTAAAATAGAAAAAGGAAAGAGAAGGATAGATTTTCCTCTTCTTGCTCCATGAAATGAATAATTGGAACAAGTTAGAGCAATGAGACCAGCCAGGGACACAGAAATATTTTAGCAAATTCTGACCCAAAAAAAGGCACCAAGAAAACAGCTGCAGCTCCAATCCATCTCTCTCCTCCCAAAACCTCTGGAACTGAAGGTTATATTTGCTACTTTTCTCCTGAATTAACAGGAGAACCAAGAAAGATTTTTCACCTACCCTTATTCCACAACTTGCTGGTGTTTCTCCATAATACATTTTTTTAGATGAAGTGAAAAATCAGAACCCTGCTTAGTTGTCTGTTGGTCTGTTTTAATACTAATGAAAAGCACATTAGGATACAAGCCCCCTCTAGATAAAAAACATCCTACACAAGTACTAAGTTGTGCCCCATGCCCTTTCTGAGTTCTACATCTAGATAAATACCATGATTTCTTGATTTAAAAGATTAAGTTATGTACATTTGCCACTTTTATGCACAATGGCAACAAATGTGGCAGCAAGTCAAAGCTGAACCGTAATATTTTCATAAGGGGAAAAGAAAAGGTTATCCTTCACCTGCTACAACATGAGCTTGACCTTCTTGCCTCCTGCCCATTTAACAAAGCATCAATTTGGATACTAAACATTTGTTTCCACATTTTTAGTTTTAATGAAAGTAATCTACATTTCATTTTTCGTATTCTTTTCTTTTCTCCTATGGCATTAAAATAAATGCTAGAAGTTACTAGATAGCAGCTTTGTGTTTTTTAAGAGATACAGGAAATTTTACTAACTACACTGGCATGACTTGTTGCAACATGCAGACAGACTATTTAGTAATACTTTATTACATAAAGGAAATGACATTTGATCTTTCTTAACCAAGCTCTGCGTTACAGCTGGACCCTTCTGTTTTTCTACATGATTCTCACAGATTTTATCTCCCCAAACAAATACTTGTGCTGTGTGCATGTAGACATAAGCTGACTTCAGAGCACCATCTATGTGAAAGAAGCACTAGCACTCAGTAGAAAATGCAGTTTTAGAGCACATGCTCCCTGCCCAGCTCACCCCCCGACGGAGCAGTGCACAGGTTGCAAGGGATTCCCCGGTCACCTACGAGCCCCAAAGAGGCTGAACTCAGTCACACTTAACCATCCATCCATCTCCAACACGCGCTGGCAAACATGCCAGGAGAGCAGCAGGCGCAGGGCACAGCCAGACACGGTGAGAACAGGCACTTGCCAGCAGCAGAGGTACCATGCAGGAGCTGTGGCTGTGGGTACCTCTGCCTTCTACAGTCAATGCACTGCATTGTCCTTAACTTGCTCACTCCTACAGGTTCAGCCACCAAACCCCTGCTCTCCTGCCAGCAAAGGAGAGTCACAGTTCTCTCTCAACTCAAGTGCTGTTGAATGAAACAAAAAACGCTCTCTGAAGGGAGTCCATCATGCACAGTGCAGCACATTGTAAAGTCACGGTCTCTCTATCACTTCAGGAAAAAAAGGGAGACACCAGCATTGTCAGGTAAAGCTATCTGGCACAGGCAAGAGAAAATGCAAATACCCCCAACTAAATTTTCACCAAATAGACCCCACAATCATATACACAAACTCAGCAGATGAATGAAGACTCAATTCTGAAATAAGCAATGATTCACATCAGAGAATTAAGTAGAATTAAAGGGTGTCAAACCCTTAAGAAAAGAGGAGCCTGTTCATCTTGAGCAGCTGGAATACAACTTAGCAAACAATTTACAGAAGTTTTAGTGCAGCAGATCTGTCCTGCTGCTGAGGAAGGTTCACATGAGCCAGGACTCACAAGCAGTGCTCAAACACTGTGGTGACAGCTAAAAGCCTGCTCCTATGCACAGGTGTCCTGCACAGGTCTGGGAGTTTCTGTGCCTACCAATAGTGCTTTGTAAGGCACAACAAATTTGGGAACGCCTGGTTTTGGGGAAAAAAATAAAGTTATTCTTACAATATTTAAGAAGCACATTCTTTAAAAATTTTCTTCTGAAAAAAAAAGCTTCCTATCAAGTCAACGAGAATACTAGATCCAAAGCAAAAATTTAAAATCCCAGGCTTTAATAACGTGTCCATGGTTTTCAGACCACAAACCACTGCCAGATTTCAAAACTTGTGATATTAACTAATGTAATTAGTTAGGAGTAACTATGCAATCTTATTAAACCTTTCAGTAGGATACTAGAACACCATGACTGCATACACCACTTGTCTGGCCTTGTCAGCCTACATCATCTTTGAACATTACTGTCTGCCACAACATCATTCAACTGCTATTTTGCTAACCCAACACAGTGTTACAAGGCTGCTGTCTGTGTTCAGCACAAGGCATAAGCCACAGGCACAGTGACAGCATTTATTATTGACACAAATCAGAGTTAGCTCTTACTTTGAGGATTCCGTGCCCATCAGAACTTTGCAATCTATGATAAAATCTCTGAGTCTTATTTCCTTCCTGTGCTACACACAAAGAGCACACCAGCCCCAGGGGCACAAATGCCTGAACAGGAAGCCTCCTGGCCCTGCACAGTAGCAGCCATTTGGAAACGCTGCAAGTTAAAAGCATTACAGGTGCCAGTGCTTCAATCAAATTTGCTTCACGGTAGTTCTGGCTCATCCACTTTAGAGATTTCATAAGCACTTCCACTGGAAAGGGTGGTGTTACCTTTCTTTTCTCTTGTAAAAGGCACATAGTCTTCCCTGTCCTTGTACTCCAGCGCCTGCTTCTCTAAATAGGCCAGGAGCCGCTCCCTGTCGAAGGGACCCGAGGCCTTCTTGGCAGTCTGGTCCTTCTGCCGGAAGCCTGCAGGCAGCAGCGCGTTCTGCAAAACAAGTGGAGCAAAGGAGAACAGTTTAGGAAGTCTGGGTGAGCACCTGCTTAGTTTCATTTCCCTCTTCCTTCTCCCTCTCTGCAAGGTTCAGCCCTGATACCGCTCTTCTGTAGGCAATCTTTGATCTCCTGCCAACTTCCTTTTTTTGGGGCAGGGAAGGACACAAAGTAATCTAGACACGGAGAATATAATGAAAATGTAGCACACTGTGCTCTCAGTAGGATTGAAGCAATTCTTTTGGTACAATAGCTCCCAGCACTCAATTTGCCTGTTACTTTGCATTTCTTTGCTAGAATCAGCACTGTTTAAATGAGCAGTAGTAAATAAAACTCAGCTATTTACAGTTTAGACATTCAGCAAGAGACTACTTCCTCTGTCACTTACATCCATGTGTTTCTAAGTCTTTAAGACAACTGACTCGACTGTTACCTGGCAATTAACGCAGAGTATTTATATTTTTGACCTGACTCAAGGTGGGATGTTTCTTTGATATCATCAACATATTTCAATTAAAGAGAAAAATAAAAAGGATATTAGTACAGAAAGACCAGAATGTATGGGAATTCTGATTGCCATGAAAGAGAACCAGTCCCTTTTGCCAGTTCTCTGTTGAAATGTCCATAAAGTCAAAGGCATTTAAAATACCAGTAATATCTTGCAGTGCAACAAAATAGGTGATCATAATATTCTGAACCAATCCCTGAACATCAAGATTAAACTAATCCTGGTACTATTAAAGCAAAAACAGAGAACCACGAGGTGAAAACACAAGCCTTGGAGTCTGACATTAGCTCCAATATCTGTAGAGGACAACTCAGCTCTTTATAGCAGAAAGCTGTAGTATTCCTTATTCAGTACCCCATGCTGACATAATGATTCAAGAGTTTAGTAATTATTTGCCTTCCCTTTATGAAGTCAGCATGAGGACAGGAATAGATACAAGCTACCACATACAGGACCAGGAATCATTAGAAGAGGTTGGCACCCTCCCACCCCCATCAAACTCCAAGAGCAGAAATAATAAAACAAACATGGATGCAAAAGGGTTGTTTACCAGACAGCACTGGAAACAGGAAAGTTAAAAAGGCCTTTCCAAATAAACTTTCTTTTCAAAACATGAACAACAGCAATGCTTATTTATAAATAAATCCCAGAAAGCTCCTCCCAGCTATCCCTTCTTATGTTCTCCTTTACTGCAGTTGCATCCACCTTGCAAACAGGAAATGAACACTATGTACACATCTGTATCTGTGAGATCATCAGCAGTTGTGACAAAAACTCTGATCAAAAGTATATTGTACAAAGTCTCAACTTATTTTAGACTAGTAACGGAACAAATGGAAAAAATAAAACTTCTCTTGGCTAATGCCTACCTCAGGGTCAAGATCATCCAAAACAGTTTCCAGTTGTTTCAGTTCTTCTTCTGAAAGTTTGCCAAGAATTTCATCCTCATCGAGATCTTTGTACTTGTCCAAGTCCTTTCGAAACGGAAGCGTCATGACTTGGGCAGTAGCAAGTTGCTCAAACACTTCAAAACCCAAGTCTTAATTCTTATCCAGATCTTTGAAAAGCTTTTAAAAAGAAATAAGCAGAGTTAAGGTAAATATCCCAACTACAAAGCACCTTCAACCTCCATGTACATGTGTGAAAGGAAAGCTTTGTCACCCAGTACTGGTATCTGTTATTCCACAGCTCACAAGGAGCACCTGGAAGCTGTTTCTTCACTGATGACAATTCTGTCCCACCATGCCCTTTTCCATCAGTAATTAAGCTATATCTAATTAAGATATATCTATTTTCAGATCAAAAACCCAGTCTTCTTGACAAGAACTCCAAGGCCATAATTCCCACAGAGCAGGGCAGGTTGTAGGGCAGGAGGGAGGAGATACCAACTCTACCTATTATCTATGAGTCCAGTTAACACCATTGTTTTTTACACATAAGGCAGCCAGAAGAAGAGTTAAGATGCTCAACATTTATTGTTGTTACAGCAGTTCAAGGGCACTTAAGGATAACTTCACTATAAATAAGGTAATTGGTTAATACTGACTCATATCCCTGCATATTACCTACAGAGGAAACAAAGGAAGTTTGCCTCCAAGTTAATTATAGCACTACCATCGAAGCAACATTCTGTTCTGTCCAAGGAAAATTACAATGCCTTGATGAAAAGCATAGGAAATACAGCTTCTAAGTGGCAGCAATCCAGTCAATGCTACTACCATAAAAAAAAATTTAAAAAAAAAATATAAAAATTAAAAATAAAAAATGAACGGTGTGGCTGCTCACTAAATATTATATTTAGAGGAAACCAGAGTCCTTCAAAAAATGTACAGTCTATATAGCACTGCTTACAGACAAAGACAGTGCAGGGAACCTTATTTCTAACACCCACAATTTTTGAGCATTTGTCTTGGAAAAAACAGTTAATCACAGCAGTGTTCCAGCAGACAAGTTATTTCCTCTCATTTTTCTGCAAGAAGTTCTACGATTCTCCTTTTGTTCAGCCCAATTCTTGCTTCAAGTTGACCACACAGACGAAAAAAAGGTAATTTTGATGACTCTCTGTAAGTAAGCAAGAGTGTCCATAAGGTATTTGGGGACCAAAAGCTAAACATACACATTCCTGTTCATTACTCTCCCTAAACCCTTTCTTGGCTCTACAGAAATACTCAACACAGACCAGACACCCAGCAAAAGTCACTTTTTCTCCAGTAGCCCCTATTCAAGGACAGATGCTTGCACCATAAATACAACTGCATTACTTCAAATCCACACTTACACTGTCCTTCAAAACCAGATCAATTTAGTCACTGCCTCTTAAGAAGCAGGAAAAGGCTGGCTGTGTATACATACAGGCTATACCATGGAATCCTGCACACAGGATTCCTCCACCTCAGCTGTTTACATCCAGAAACGTCTCCCTGGCTGCCACAGTTACATACAGCAACATTTTAATTCAGGGACACTAAACAGACATGAGCACATAGAGGTTCATCCACACCATTCAGTCACGTGTACCCGTAAAACTGATCTGGTTTGAACAATTGCCTTTGCAAGAACGGTATTTCTGGGTCCTACCAACATCCACACCTGAATGAGCAATGTATTTACAGCTATTTTCAGGATGTCTGCTTTTAAAAAAGTATTGCTGATATAAATACCAGAGCTTTATTGTGAACTACAGTTGACACTGATGGGACCAAAGCTGAAGTCCTCTGAAACATAAAGAGGAACCCTCACTTGGCTGGTAAGCTACATCAAAAGAACACTGTCTGTCTTCTTCTGAACTAAACCCAATCATGCTGGAAGAGCCTGGACCTTTTGCAAGAGGCTACAGAGCTAGCAACATCCAAGTTATTGGCTGCAGAAAATGCAGAGGGTAGCACACCTATGTTTTCCTAAGTTCCAAAAGTAATTAAAGGAGTGACTCTGTGGCCTAGAGAGCCACCTCCCACAGTTTTCATAGTCTGGTAGTATTTGTTTCTCCAGGTGCAAGCAGCTGATGGACAATTAGCTGATGCCACACAATCTGCATGTGAACTTCTCATTCCTGGAGCCTTAATGTTCTGCCCTTCCTCGCAGTACAAGCCATTACAGAGTATCACAAAACATTTCCTGCAGCTGCTTACACAGCGCTGTTTGTGACCAGGCTGAGCCCTACATCAAGACACTGCTATTTACCACATTTCTGCATGTCCATTTGCATTCAAATATTAAAAGGTGTAGTTTTAGCAGGTAATTATAAGGAACAGAATGGTTAGCAAGCAGCAGAATAATGCTGCCCTTACTCTGAAAGAGAGTAGCACTGCATAACCATACATTATCTTCACGTAAGGTGTATTTCCCCTCCACTAATTGCCACAAAATGCTGTCATCCAGAATTAATTACCTTTTATTTACTGCATTGGGATGTTTCATATTGGTAAACTACTCACCCTTTGTAACACATTAATTAATTTTCAGGCCACAGCCCTTAGTCTCACTACTTTTTGTATGACCGAAGTAGTCATGTCAAATCCCCAGGTACAGTGTTCACACACACACACGCACACAAAAGTGAAAAATAAAGCAGCAGAACAAAAAAACCCATCAGTTTCTGTAACTGAGGCTTTGCTTCAGCAAGAAGAGAATCACATATGGCCTGGCAAATACATATTTAAAGAGTTTTGGACATATTTTTTAATTCCTATCAAAGGTATTTTTTTAAAAGTATGAAAGCATCCTTAATGTGAGACCCCTTTAAAATGCAGGATGGTAGCACTGGTTAGCACGTCTGTAGTACACCGAGATTGCTTGGCAACGACTCTCAGAAACATTCCCTACAAAAGAAAACACAGCATATACAACACTTGCACACAACATGCTAAAAATCAGGTTTTAAAACATGGTGTCAGGAATTCTCATTGCCTAAAAAGGGCATAAAGGCCAGCTGGAGCCCTAATCTAATCAAACAAGCCCCTCACCTCCCATTAAACACACTTAGTACTCTATTTGCTTTCCATCACTGCTGTAGCAGTTCAGCATAGAGACACATGCATCACAAACTACAAGCTCTCAGCAGGAGCAGTTACTTGGCCTGTGAATATTTGTGGCACATTATATTTTTATACATATGTATGTGTGATCTTACTGCAAAATCATAGGCAAAACTGTAACCATCAATTTTGGCTTTGCAAATACTTTGCCGTTTTTTCATGAGCAGAGCTAGTTTACTTCTAAGTATCCTTCTTAACTTTACCACGAAAACATTACATAGAAGTCCAAAGAGCTAGTATTCTTTTTCAGACATATGACTATAAGGTAAAGTTCTTCACTCCAGCAACTTCATAGTCACATAAACATTTAGAGAAATGGAAAGAAAGCCATCACTTTCAGTCCATCAAATGTCAATTCTCTGTTTGTTAAGCAGAAGAGAGGCTGAAAAATCAGAAATGAAGGAATTCTGCTGGACGTCACAGAGAAGAAAATCCTGCCATTATTCCCTCACCTGGGAAATCAATGAAGAACTAAAGAAATGAGAAAACAGCAGTAACTTTATGCCATTTTATAATTACCTGAATCATCCCTTGAAAGACTGTCCAGCAACTTTCACACCTCTTATCCACAAGTCAAAATATTTTCTCCCCTCCTCTCTGAAAGTATATTTTTAAAAACCAAAAGAGTCTAAAAATAGCAAGCTTCCAATTTTCTCTCAAGAACTCCACCCCTCATCCCCCCCTGAAATTTCTATTATACTTAAGAACACAATTTCTTGGGATCCTAACAGGAGAAGCTCTTTAGATATAACTTGCCCACAGGAAACTACAGTGTTGTTAAAGTCCACTGTAAATGGCTTCCGTGACTTGGATTTTAAAATAGAAGCGACATCATGAAAAACAAACTGAGCTGGGTTTGGCCAGCACATTCGCAGAGTTCACTTTAATCTCATTTGTTCCTCATGAGCCTCCTTCCCCCCAGCCTCTGGGTGAACCCGACCCGAGCAGGGGGGTCTGGAGCAGGGGGGTCTGCAGGGCTGTCAGCATTCCTGCACCACTCGGGGCCCCAGACCATCCCAGCTGCTTGGAGGAGCCTAATCTGAGCATTTCCCCAGGGAACCCCTACGATGGCAACAATTCTATTTTCCAGTGTGCAACATTATACAGAACTGTTTATGAAGAATGTACTGCACTTGAAAGAGCTATCTTTACTTACCAAAGCAAGGAGAAAAAATGGTAAATATAAATATTACCATAATCCCAGCAGGTTCCTTAGGATATTTTTGTAACGCCTTATAAGCCTGCTGAACAGCCCGATGCTGCCTTTCTCAGCAGAAAGCTTTTAGAAACCCACCTGCGCCTTCCAAACCCCCAGCCTGGGGTAGGGCACAGGATCCGGGCTGTCCTGCCCCGGGAACGAGCAGGCATCCCCCAGCCCAGAGCCTTACGGAACCAGCAGGTGGCAGCTCGTCTTTGCCTACACTTCTCATCGGGGTAAATTGTGTTTTCAAGGCAGGAAGACACAACTATTCTGGGCTATTTTCCTAGAAAAGCAAGCCCAAGGCTTCATTCTGTTCAAAGAGACAATTCACTAAGCTTTACACACTGCAAACTGAGCTTCCCTAACTACACATTTATCCACACAGTGACCCAGGGAGCGGAGGGGGACAGGCAGCTACTGCAGAGTAACTACACGGACCATGAAGATGCTTCCATAATGAAGGAAATCTGAACACATCTGTGTTTCCAGTTCCTGCCAGCTCCTCCTCTGTATCAGAGGGCACCTGCACCCAAAGCCCATTTTGCTCTCTTATAAATCCTGTATACAACGACACAGAGCTGGGACGCAGCTCTCCTGCAGACAGGGTGCTCTGAGTGATGGCTAAGCTGCCAAGCTGGCGTTGTCCCATAAAAGCTTACTCCTGTGTGCGTGTCCCTGAAGGCTAGTCACCACACCGCAGGGCTAAATGGACATGCCCAGCCAGCCCAGGCAATGGCAGGGGTGACAGGGCCAGGAGCCCCAGAGCCAGTACTTGGCAAGCTGCAGGGGCATGGAAGTGGCAGCAGTTCAGCACACCCATGGCACTTGCAGGCATGCTCACCAAACTTGCTGCAGGGCAGGTGTTATGATCCTAAATAAATACAAGGCTGGGATAAGATAAGAATCCCAGGTGCCCTGAGAAGTTCTTCTGTCAGGAATCACCACTCCAGTTGCCCATTCCCTCTCCCAACATGCAGGGAGTTACTGCCTGGCCAGGATGAGGGATGTTTAGGCATCAGTTTTTTCAGACAATACCGGGATGTTCTTCAATAGAGACCTGCTACCCATTAATACACAGTATCTGCTGTTACAGGAACCGCCTGCTGGTGTTTTAGTCAAAAAGAAACATCAGATGCAAGCTACCTGAACATTTACTGAAACATTCAGTTACATTTTTATCCATCGAGGAAAAGTGGCAAAACTTAGAAGCTGTGAACAGGACAGCAGAAGAAATTTACTCCATTCCCATTCCATTACTTCAGGAAAACTCCTGAGTACGAGCCAGTTTCAGGTCCTCCCTTACATCACCGGCTACCTTTCAAGCTCTGACATCACAGCCAAACTTCAGTTATGAGGATTAATCCAACACATTACAGCAAATTTAAAACACACGGCAGCCTCCCTAGAACATCGTTTATCTCAACACAGCTTGCGGCTACCCACCGAGCCCAGGCTCTCCGAGCAGGCCCGGGAAAGCTCCGGGGACAAGCCCTGTGCAGGGGCGAACGGGAGGCTGCGGGAGCGCACCCCGCCCCGGAAAGGCATCCCTCCGTCACGGACTGCGGGGACCCGAGTGCTGTGTGAGCCGTGGAAAACACATGGAGCAAGCTGAAAGAACTACGGGCACCAGCTCTACAGGCGAAGTTTCCAAAGTCTCCGTTTTCGGCATCCACAGCAGAGCGGGGCGCCGGCTGAACACCCAACGCAGCCCCGCACCTGGGCGCGCTCCGCAGCCCCCGCACGGCCCCTGAGTCCCGCGCTCACCGCACGGGAGGCTTCCAGGGCAGGGCCCCCCAGCCCGACCTCCCCCTGCCCAGCACCAGCGGGCTCCGGGCCGCCCCGCGAGCCGCCGGGGTCCGGCCGGGCGGGCGTCAACCCAGCCCCGTCTTCCTCCTTCCGCCCCTCCCGCCGCGCCGTGGCAGCGGGCGGAGGGCCGTGCCCGCCCGAGCCCAGCCCGGCCCGGCTCCCCGCGGCACAGCACAGCCCGGCCCCCGGTCCCGGCCCGGCGCCCCGCGGCCGCTCCCCCTCACCCGGGCGGCCGCCGGTCCCCGCTCGCCCAGCCCGACCAGCAGCGCCGCGCCTGCGCATGCGCCCCGCGCACGCCGGGAGAACGCACCCGCCCGGGCGCAGGCGCGGACGCGGGCGGCGCCCCTGGGAGCGGCGGGGCCTGGGCGGGCTGGGGCCGGTCCCGGTCCCGGTCCCGGTCCCGGTCCCCGTCCCCGTCCCCGTCCCCGTCCCCGTCCCCGGGCTCCTGCCCCGGCCATGGAGGTGCTCAAGGCCAGGTTGGACGGGGCTGTGAGCAGCCTGGGCTGTGCGAGGTGCCCTGTCCCTGGCAGGGCGTTGGATCGGGGCGATCTGCAGGGTCCGTCGGAGCCTGCCTGAGGGGGCTGTGGCGGCCCCTCCCTGCGGGCGCACCGCGTCTGCTGCCGGCGGGCGCAAAGCGCCGGGGCCGCCCAGCTCATGGGTGCCTTTTCGGCGCTCCACGGCCTTGCAGATCTCTCTTGTAGCTTCTTCCTTCCTTTGGCCCCTTCAAGCTCCTCGTCTTCACCTGTGCCCACATTTTGTTTCTTCTCTGTTGAAAACATGCAGCTTCCCCCCCCTGGGCTGCCAGGCGGGCCACCGCGCAGGGGAGTCCAATGCCCCGTCACTCTCTGAAACACAAGGGGGGCAATTTCAGGGACACGGCGGCTTCTCCTAGGAAGCTCTGGGCCAGAGCTCCTTCAGCGCTTCTGTTGGCGCGCAGCAGGTGGAATCCAAGCACCAACGCGCCCTATGTGCTGGTGTGTGCTTAATCAACGTGATTTTTTGGGACCTTTCAGCTGCCTACTAAACACCACATGTCAGTAAACAATATTCTGTATACAATTTTTTTAAGGTTTATAATGTGAACAGAAGACCTGGACAGCAGTGGAAGTTCCACTGGTGCTGAAACAATGTGCATGCACAGCAAGAGCAGATGCAGCCTGGAGCTCCTGGCTGCTGGTCACTGAGCTGAGCACAGCAGGAAAGGAGCGTCCACAGCCTCCGACTCAATCCTAAACTGATTAAAACATAATATATTTACTCTGTACAGTGCTGATGTGGTAAAAACGAAGAATGTTGGTTCAAAGTATATGGCTTGAGACAGAAATTTCTTCCTGTCTGGGGAATTCACACAGGATATAGAAAGGAAGGATATTGTCAGTAAAGTAGATGGTGACAAAAAGTGATGCCTGACCCTCTATCCCATATATCTTTTTTTTTATGAGAGTGGCCAAATTCAGATTGAAACAAATTATCTTATTTCTTCTGGTGGCAGCAAAGAGGGACATGGTTCAGTCCTGGTTCTTTTGAGACACAACACTAACAGTTTGAGAACTTTATGTTCTGATGCAAAGGGTTAAGCACATTCCCATGAGCTTACACAGCCTTTGGTAGGAGGCCACAGGGGTAGCTACCTACACGTGTTTGGGAATTTTTCCCTCTCCTTGTGGATGGCTGCCCTGCGGCCAGCCCAGGGCCCGCCTGCCGAGGCGTGTCTGGAGACAAGCTCAAGCACCGACCATCAGACTCGCAGCACTCTCAGCCCCATCGGCAGGAGCCCACGCGGTCTGACATGCTCTGCCCAGCATCCAGGACCATCCCTCACAGGGCTTTGTTTCTCAAGCAGATCATTAAGACAGTTTAGACATATCCCAAACGACACAATTTCCTGGGGACTGGCTGTATGGAAGAAAAAAGTGGTATGAGAAACATGCCCAGTGCATACTGGTCAGCTCCAAAAGGCCTTTGTCTGACCCTGGACCTCAGACTCCTTGGATAAAGAGAGAAATTCAATGCTGAAGAAGTCGTCCTGCAGATCCATTCATTGAGAAGGAAGTGGAACAGAAAGGTCCTCACCATTAGCAGACCCTGTAACGAGAGGACCACAGTACCTCTTGGCTCCTGCTCCTATCTGAGGAGAAAACCACTTTAAATGTGACAATGTAAAAAAGGTGGGGATTTGGCCAAAGTCTTCTCATTCTCATCCCAGAACAGAGGGCAGAGCTGGGGCAGGTGGACGAGGAGCCACATCTCTGTGGATGGCAGAGTCATGTTGCCCTTACTCCGGGGCGTCTCCAGGGAAGTGTGAACCAACCTAAGCCTTCTGAGCAGGATTCCTGGAGCAGAGCAGGGGTGCAGAGCTCTGTAAGGGGGCACAGAGGATGGTGAGGTGCTGGGGTCTGGCCCCAGGGTCAGTAGTGGTCATCTTGTGTCCTGTGGGAAATCCCTTCCACCTTTCAGCCTTCAGCCTGTTCCTGTCCCCAGTGGCAGGCCTGCCAAGTGAGCCCCAGACTTCAAATAGCCATCTGTTCTGTGCCTCACTTTCCACGCCTGCAAAGTGAAAATTGTGGTTCAATTTGATATCTACTGCTGCGAATTAACTGGTACAGATAAGATATTTATTATTAGTGTTACTACCATGGCAAATACAGCATCTAAATCTAAATGGATTTCTTCAGGATTTAGAGTGCTGAGGATGTAGAAGGGTTCACAGGAATCAAGTTTGGGTGAAATACCAGAGGACTTGACATTAGTGTTATTTAATGTATTACTGTACTTCGCCTTAGAAAACAGTCCAAGAAAATCCAATTATCTGTCAAAACAATGCAATTTAAAAAAATCCACTCTGCATATAGTAGGGGATTGACCAGCTGAAATGCTGCTGGCCAACGTTTTAAGGCCTGAACCACCAAGGTCTTATGAACTGAGGCTGATTATATGGATTGCTTTTCTTTCAAGGCCATTTCAGAAGTATCTCCCCAATTCAGTAATTTTACATGTGAGCAAGAGTCGAATCTTTTCTCTACCTTAGGTCTGAAATTTGCTGATCAGGCATTGAACCAGGGGGTTTTATTTACAGGTCACTGAATTTGATCAAACAGCTGGTCTTTAAGGGAAGAGATCAAAACATGCACAACACAGTAATCAAGTCCAGATGTTGTCTAAAAGACAAGCTCCAGTTCTAGCAGGAATTAATTAAGCCAAGTCTTACAAGCTGCGTCATAAGGAAACCAGATAAAAACAACAGCCCCTCCGCTTTTTTTATTTAAAAAATGCAACAACATTTTGAAACAACTGACCACATTTTGGCTACAAATACCTCAGTGAAACAAAACTTGCTTTTGGGTGCCCCAGTTAATGATTTACTGGTACAACCTGCTGGCAGTAAGCCCAGCTTAGACATGTTGGAAAAATGCCAAACCTCTACACTGCATTTACCATAGAGCCTCTGAAACAAACTGTCACTGGGTATAGGGAAGGCTGAGCCAGGAAATACATTGTTTTGGGATCCACAGGACCCCAGCTCTCAAAGGCATCCCACAGAGTGGAGTGAATTTTTTTCTAGAGTAGCTGTCCCTTTATATGTTGTATCCTTAGGGTGTTTACTCTGCCACTGTGCTTCTTTCAACAGGTCAAATACGTAAATAAAAATAAAATTAAAAGCCTAGATGGGCAAAATGTTATGCAAAGGTTCTGCCAGGGAAAAAAAAGGACTGCTTGGGAGCCTTAGCCTGCCCTCTCAGATGTGCCTTCAGGGTGCTAGCCTGGGAATCCCACACATGGGAAGTATGGTCAGTGCAGGTGGCCACAGACATTTGATGTAAATGTATCACAGCAGGCATAGCCCATAAATGGGATCGCGTGTAGCCCAGAGACGGGATATAGCTCAGATTCGTGAATTGAATACATTTGTGGTTTTATGTTGCAGTTTAGGAAGAATGGAAGATTATCCAGTACATCTGCATTTAATCTATTTACCATGTATGTTTTTGTCAGTATGTCTCATGAATACAGGCGACCTGCACCTTTTCTTAAACAGAGATGGATCGCATTTCTAATTTTTTGATTGCAAATTCCATGCATGAGGCATAAAGAAGAAAGAAACATGAAACCACAGCCAAAGAAGAGCAGAATCCTGCCTTCAGCTGAACTCCACACTCCTTGCACAGGATAGTTACATTTTTAACAGAAAGTAATATGAAGCGAATTTGTATCAGATATAAGGCATGCAGATGGGAAAGTCAGCATGGGAGGATTTCTTCCTTTCATATCAGCTGAGAAAGAGTTTCAATTTTATAAATACATTTTAAGGCGTGACCAGAAAATTGGAGTGAAAAAACTTGCAGGGGTTTATCAAAAAACAAACGCCCAAAGCTAACTTTCACTCTGTGTAGATGGCATACATTTCCCTTTCCCAGTATTTGTAGAATTACGAGTGACTCATTCAAGCCCTGATCCTACAGACCAAGATTAAATCCCAAAAGAGGGTTTAATTCATGTCAATAATTAAATCCACATTTCTGTCTCATGGCTGAACGAGACCTGTTTGCAGGGAAGCTTCAACCCCACCACCAAACCAACAAATTGCTCTTCAGCCTGAGCCACCAAGTTACAAAGCAAGAAGATTTCCAAGCAGTTTGGTTCAGCTTCCCTGATGCTTCTGGGACCAAACAAATAAAACCACAGATGCAAACCCTGTTTTCTTTGAATGCTTCAAGGCAGAGAAGGAAAGGGAAAGGGATCTGATTATTTTCCAGTTCTGTTGATCTGAAAACATTTTAGATGTTTGGCAAAAGCATTGTTAACTTAAGGCTGGATATCCCATTTTATAAGAAGTTTGAGGCAAGGAGGTTCCAAGCAGGTAGCTGCAGCTTTGGAGCAGTGGCCAAACAGCCATGGTACCCTGTCACTGTTGTACCCAGAACAGCCAAAGACAACATGTACCCGGTTTCAGGGTAAGTGGCTAAAAGGCCCATATGCAATTATAGAAATCAGTTTATATAGCTTTGTTCACAAGGGTGGCATGGCCCCATTGGTCGCTTGACCATCCACCTCTCAGGGTGATTGGTGGAGGCTCTGACACCCATTTCAAAATATCTTCTTCAGTGTACCAAAACAAGACCAGCATAACAAGTTTGCACCTGTGAGATAAAGCCTTGGCTTACAAAAACCTCAAACTGTTTCTCAGTTAGCTTGCATGAGAAAGAAAAACTTCACAGGATGCTGCAGCAGCTGGAAAATTCCTCTGCTCCTAGCTTTTTAGTATCCACAGTAACCCTTCAGCCCCTCGTAGTAGTCTGAGATTTCTGCTGTAAGTCTTGCTACAGAGGCCTGAGGTGTTTGGCAGGGTAAGGCGTTTCCTAGTTGTGTTTTTTTTTCCATAGGAAAATTCAACTCTAGTGCAGCATCTGCTTCTTAACAAGGCAATGTCGTCTTTTCCTGCCAACGTGAAATGAAACTTAAAGATGTTCCAATCATTGGAACAGCTTTTCTGCTGCTCGTGACTCATCACTTAGTGCTCAGAATCAAGGGCCTCTGTTCAACTAAATCACAGCACCCGGTGAAAGCATTCAGATAAATAAAATTGCAGGTATGCTTAATTACAAGGGGTGCACTCAAATAATATTACATGTAATTTCAACCAGTGGTTAACCTTACTACGGAATAATGGAACAAATATAAATTGAATTGCCAACATTACTTAACAGAAGAAAGGAAAAACATCGAAATGGTCTCAGAGGCCAGCACTCTCCACTCCAAATTTGGCTCCCTGGGGTGACACATCTTAGTTCAGGGTGAGGGCCGGCAGGTTTCTGCTGCAGGACCTGTTTGGCTGGCTCAGCTTGCAGCGGGTGTTGAGAGGAGCAAACCATGTTCCTTGGGATCAGCCGCCGACACGTGTGCCCAGAGCTGAGCAGCACGGCTGCCGAGGAGCCCGTGCCCCACATGCGAGGAGTGCGGGCAGAGCTGTGCGTGGGGCCGGGGCGGTGGCGGCGGCTGGCAGAGCACCCAAACCACGGCGCAGTCTGTTCTCATGAGCCACACAGGTGAGGGAGAGGCTGAGGCTGCATCACGGCAAGCCAAGGGCGCCGGCGGTGTGTGGGTCAGGCGGGACCTCACCTGCCGGCTTGGGGCAGGCAGAAGCAGAGGGGGCTGAGGGGCAGGGGCAGCGGGCGGGTGGCGCGGCCGGGGGCGGGAGGGCCGCTGCAGTCGGACCGGAGCCGGTGCCGGTGCCCGCGGAGAACGCTGGCGGCTGCCGGACTACGAGTCCCAGCGTGCCCGGCAGGGCCGGGGCCGCGCTGCGCAGCCGCCGCGCCGGGCACCCACCTGCAGCCGCCGGGCTCGGGGCGCGGAGGGGCGCGCAGGCGGCGGGCGGCGCCGGGCTCGGGGCGCGGAGCGGCGCGCAGGCGGCGGCGGCCAGGCCCGGCCCCGCGGCGGGGTAAGGGGCGGCCGGGCCGGGCGGGACGCGGGGCAGCATCGCCCGGGGGGCTCCGCGGGGCTGCGCGCACCGCGGCGCGGGCGGTGCGGGGGCGCGGCGGGTGCGGCGGAGCATCCCCGCGCGGGGCGCGGATGCGGGGCGGCCCCGATCCGACCGCAGCCGCGCCCCGGGCTCGCCGGCAGGGACCGTGCGGGGCACGGCGGGCTCGGCCCCGCCACGCCCGGGCTCGGCGGAGAGCGCAGCGCCCGCCCCGGCCCCTCCGCGGCTTGGACGGGCGAGTGCGCGCGCGTTTATTGCGGAGCGCTCGCACCCTCCGGGTCACGCGTGGGAGGACAGAAATTAGATGGGGCGGTCTAATCAAATACGAAAAGAAGGTGTTCGTGTCAATGAAGATGAGCTGCCCCTGCTTGGAGATCTCCTGCCTTTTGTATGTCACAGATAGGGCAGGACCGGCGGAGGGTGGTTCTGCTCCGCCGCCGGGCAGCGGGTCAGAACAAGCGAACCTATGACAGGTTCAGGAACAGAACCGATTTAGGAAATTTAGGAACGTTTCCAAGGTCATGAGGAGCGAAGTGTGCCCTCAAAACCTGCACATTGGCATTAGATATTACATACTCTCTGTTCTGTCATCTTCTAATTAAAAATTTATCGAGGTGCCCTAATTCAAGGGGATTTGCTTTGATGGAAACTTTGGGGGAATTTCTTCTGCCAGAGTAAAAATCCACAGTTGATCAATGACGAACATGTAGAGATAACTGAGGACTATAAACAGCAAAAAATAAATGACGACTGGTTAGATTAACATAACCATCCTGAGCTTAGCAGTGACATAAACTTCTGAAAAAAATTCTAACATCATTGCTAATGAGACAAATTCAGAAATCTATGAATATCAAATATCAATTTAAAAATAATTGGAAGAAGTAATTATATTTTTATACCATGAATGATACATTGTGTAGCTCTATGCTTTTGAGAGTGTTGAGTAGAGGAAATCTTCAGCAAGCTGAGTTGCCTGTTTGTAGTAAATAGATGCAGTCTTTCAATTTCTTATCATATACAAGCTTTTCTTTAACTGATTATTCTCACAAATTGTCCTAGAACAACAACTGTTCTGCCCTTCGCTCTTGGAAAGAGGAACATGTCATGGGAAAGAAACACCTGGGACCAGCTGGCCTAGTACTGTAGGCATCACATCCTCTAGTTCTTTGCAAGGGACATAGTTACTAGAAAACCAAACTCAAACTCAGGGATGTCTCACTGAATTATACTGACAATATTGCAGTCCTTTCCATGCTATTCTGCACTCATTTGCTGTCTAACAGCCTGCCTGCCTTTGCGCTGGTGCCTATGCCGTGCACATCTTAACTGTCCATAGTCCACTATGGATATATTTAAATCTTTACCCCTGTGTAAGAAAAAGGAAGACAGTTGTGTGACTCGTTTCAGTGACTTCACCAACCTAAATTCATAATGTGTCTTTTTTCCCATTTATCCAGCTTGGTCGTATGTCTGAACTTAGCCAGTAACCTCTCTCATCTTGATAATCTAAATAATTTTGTTCAGAATGGTGTACTTTGCTCTCTCATCGCATATGTTTTCCTCTTCCCCACATTATTATTATTTCTAGTATTTCACAACTTCTGGCAAGCAATGTTTATGCATTTCTGCTGTTAGTAATCTGTTCTATGGGTGTTTTTTGGTAGCATTCCTAATTATTGAGCCTACTACTTTGATGGCTTCCTGTGATTGAGTGTCCTTTTGACTGAGGCTGAGGTGGCTGTGCAGGTTCTTGCACTGAAAGGGCTCAGGTAGCATCCTGTAGCCACAGGTGTTTGCACGTGGTGGGTTAAGAGTGCGGTGAATGTCTGTGTTCTGTTTACTGACCACAGCAGACGAGTGTAGTGGTGGCTTCTGTTTAACAAAGGTGTTTGGCCATCCTTATTTGGTGCCACAGAAATCTGTAAACTTAGTTTTAAAATCCTTTCAAAGAGCAGCTGGGACTGAGTGTCCAGCTGCTGTGCTAAAATAGGGAAATCTGAGAACAGTGATGACAAAAAACTAGCACTTGATTCGTTATCTGTTGGCAGCACAGGTGGAACAGTGCTCGAGTTGATGTTACCTGGTGTCCTTTTTCCTATTGATGTTTCCAACATGTGGAAAACAAACACTGTTGTTGTTGTTTCCAGGGCTGGTCTGATCTATTTTGTTGTAAAAATAAAAAGTCAATTTCCAGGTAATTCCTTCTCCTGTTTGTTGTTTCAGCTGTGGGGATGTGCACATCATGCATGGTTTCTGGCTTTGGTTTACAGAAGAAATGCAAAAAATGTTGGTAGTTATGACTGCTCCTTACATTGTAAGGAGAAAAAGCAGCTTAGGAAAGATGCAAAAAGAGGTTTATTTAGAAGGTACCTAGCAGTGGTCATTATTAAGGATCTCGGTTCTGCAGTCATTAGTACATGCTTGTACCCGGCTTTTGGGTCTCTGGTGTGTTTTCACTTGGTGTGTCTTGTTTGTTTAAAAGATCCACTCAAATGTACAAGATGTCCATGGAAGAAGGGACCCATAGCCAAAGGAAAAGCTGTCCAATGCTTGACACTGGGAAGATGGTTCAATTCCTTATCTTGCCACAGACTTCCCATTTGACCTCGAGCAAGGCATTTCTTTCTCCTGGCAGAGGCTCTCATGTGGCTGATGGTGTTTAGGGCTCCACAGCAGTTGGTTCCCTGTAGATGTGATCAGTCAAGGAGGATACCAGAACCTGGCCTTTGGCTTCCCAAGTTTGCCTCTGTGCAAAGCTGCAGGTCCTTCACAGCCCAGAGTGTGCTTTGCTGGGCGCTCACGGTAGATGTGCTGATCACAGGGACACTGAGCTGGGTGAAGACACCACCTTGTAAACATCACAGCTGTACCTGTAATGTGCATGATCTGTGTTCTCTGGGGACCACAGAGCCATGGGCTGCTGTGTCACAGGACTGGGAGATGTCAGCTCTGGGACAGTGCTGACCAGGGGGTACAGCTCTTTACCTGTTCCCAGTAAGTCAGCACCTGTCTACTGCAAACCTGGTCTGGTAGTTATCAAAGGAGGTTAAAATATCATTGGTGCCCCACAGAAGATAATGAAGCCATTTTCTTCTACTTGCCATCAAATGGGCACTTATGGTCTCATCCAAGGGACCATCAGTCAGCCACCAGCGGTACAGCTCAGCAGCAGGGCATTTCTGTTCATGTCACAGTGAAGCTTACAGATGACAAATCGTGGGTGGAGCTGCCACTTCATAGTCTATTTTGCCTGTATAAAAAGACTCTGTCCTCCAGGATTCTCAGCCATGCACTTCACACCGCCCTCAGTTTCAGACAGTGACTGTTATGTTTTTATCTTGGAGAAGCTAATTAACATTGCACAGATTTTCAAATCATCACTAAGTTCTATAAAGGGAAGAACCCTATCTTCCAGTTCTACAAGGTTACCAGTTGCAATGAGTAGAAAGGTTGTTTCACTGCTTTATAACTAAGCTTTACCCCTCTAAAAGCAAGGGGAGTGTTCATCTGCAGGGGACACGACAGACAAACAGGTCTCTGGTCTTTTCCATTCCCTATCCTTGATGCATCTCTGAAATGTCACACCACCATACACAATCCCACCAATGTCTGCGGGGCTTAGGTTTGTTCTATCATCCTCTTCTTGGAGGTAGGAATTGAGTGATTTAAAGGTTGGGTTTTTAAAATAAGACTTAAATCATTATATGGTCACTGTATAATTAGTCATCATATGTTTGTCTGGAAACAATCCTAATGGTTATGATTTAAAAATATCATGATACCCAGAAACAAGCTATAAATTCGTAAGGCATTGTAAAGAAATACTTCCTTTCCAGGACTCTGTTTCATGTCTTGAATGCTTATGAGTAACACCACTAATGTTATTTTAGAAACAATTAGAAATTGGTCATTATGTAACATTATTCTGCATCAGTGGGAGAAGCGTCAATGTTTCATCTTTCTTGAATCACCAGGGAAAAACCTTTCATGTTATCTGAATCAGAGGGAGTACATCCCTTTATGTCTTCTATAAATAACAGTGCTTTCATATGGATAATTTTGCAATATACATGGTGGTTACTTTTTTATAAAGGGCAGGACCAAAGTCCCATTACAGTGAATTAATGTCTCACATTTTATTTGCATGGAACTTATCAATCCTCCATTTAAGCAGCCAAGTGTGATGTAAACTACAGCGCAGCATAAACATTACCAAGGTTCAGAATGCCACATCCAATTAGGAAGCGGAGTTTCTCATCACTGGATGATTATCCTAAAATTTCAGGCCTAGTCTAATATTAGGACAACATAATTGTTAATTATTCACTGCTCTCTATATAGGACTAAACCAGTTGCTGGGAACAGAACATGGAGTAACCCTACATTAGCTCTGGAGGAAAACAGCATTTTAAATATACAGGGATTTGGAGGATTCTTTGCTGCAGTATGACAAAGGATGGCAGCTGGCCTGGGAGTAGAAGAGGTCTGGCCACACTGTGAGTGTCCCAGAGCCAGCCCTGAGGCAGTGCCAAGTGCAGCTGAGCTCTCGCCCCTGCCAGCCCCAGAGACACCCTCTGAAGGACCCAGTTCCACAGGGCCTCAAACAGGTGATTTGCTCTGCTCCACAAAGTGACCATGCTGTGTCATGAAAGGAAAAGGGTTAGAAAAGGTGACTAAATTGGAGTTCAGTACTCCTTATGTTCTGAGTTCTTCTGAAGTATTTTTGGGGAAACAGGCAGAATGTTGGGGATTCTAGAAGAGGAAATACTTTCCTACAGACCTCTCTTCCATTTTCTACCGATTTGAATTCCTTTGACACGTCTGCTGCATCTACATCAGGACCTGTAGCTAATATTATTCTCATCACACACACACAAATCCCAGTTCCATAATGCTGTGTTCCTACCACACTTGTGTTCTGTGCTGGCCCTAATGCATTCCTTCTAACTTTTCTGGGATTTCCGAACCTCCTACTGCAAAACATGATCTCCAGTATATATCCACCATATGTTCATGGTTAGAAAGTACACTGGTACATTTGTCTTGCCTTTTAAGTATAAAAATTAAAAAGGAACCTTATTTATATGTCAGACAATGGAGTATTTCTAATTTTTTTTTTTTAAGTTTGAGCTTTCATCAGCTCAGCCTTATTTTTCATAGCCATTCCCAGACAGCAGAGATGTTCCTTGTCTGGCACTGGATTCAGTGTGTTGGTGGGGGCACTCCCTTGCCTGGACAGCATGGGACAATCATCCTCCTTCTACTGAGCATCTGCTTGTGTTGCACAAATACGGCTCTTAATCATAATGGCCCCAATCCTATTTATTTGGTCCAGTATCAGTTTAACTTGAGATTAATTCCACCTGTTTTTTATTTTCATGTTTAGCTACATGAGTCTATTTAAAGAAAGGGAAGACTTTTTTCCACATTTATGGATCGGTTTCACAAATGTTTTTCAAAACACAAATATCCACCACTGTGGATACAGAGAGAGTTTAAAACAGGTCATGCATCAGGATTTCCTTTCTAAAGACCACTTCCCATTATTTGCAAAAGTAAGAACAATTTCTCAAACCCAATTATAAAAAAATACTTTTTTCCCCAATAAGAATGCAAAGAGCTCTATTAGATTATTTCCCATTTGTCACGTTTGTACTTCATAATGCACATTGCCATGCAGCTTCATTCTTAGCTTGTACAGGCTATCAAACCTGGAAATTCACATCCTCTATTCTCATCTCTACAGCAGATGTTTCTCTAAGTGTGTATCTGTGTTTTAGACAGCAGCAGTGACCTGAGGTGCCTTTGCAGCTGCTGGTCCAGAGGAGATTCTGCAGTTCAGGTTGTCCCAACACTTCCTAAGGGATCCGAGCAAATGTGAGTGAGACCTCTGTGACGTTCAACACTAATTCAGCAGAGGAGATTCACTCTCAGAAAGAAACATCTGTATCAGCAGTAGAAGATTACCCCAGTGTTATGGTATCAGCAGAAACCACAGCTTGGCTCCTCTGGAAAGCCCTTTCAGAAGTGTATGAGCGTAACGAACACGGACTCATGGAACACGGCAAGGTATAGAGGGGTTGTATCACAGCAGCTGTTAACCACGCAGAGCAATAATGATTTTATGCAGGCTGACTAATGACACCCTTTTTCTCTTTGAAAACATATTTTGAATCCTGATGTTGACAGGAATAGGCGAAATGCTGTCCCAAATAAAACCGTATGTATTTCTTTCTTTAGAAGGAGTCAGAAATACAAATAGAGCAAGGGGTTCTTTGAAGCTCACTGTGAAACCTCTGAGCTCCACAAAGGTTTAAAAGTAGCATGTGGGTAGCAGAAATGCCTCTTACAGTTCTGCCCCATCCAGAATGAGCACAGATCTCACCTGTTGGGCTTTGCTGATTATCAGTGGGGGCTTAGGCCCATGAGAAACTAAGATGCTTCATACTGAAATTCAGTGGAGAAAAACAAATGGGATATGTGCTCCCCCATTCCTTAATCTCTTTCACTCTTCCCAGTAAGTTTGAAGAGAAACTTCATCCATGGTCCCTCATCCTGCTTCCCTCAGTGTAATGCAGTGTAACATTCAGGAGTGTGTTGCCTCTGTGGTTAGACTGGACATCTTCCTTCTGCTGTGTGACACCTGATCTGCTTTGATGTGCTCAAAATAACAGCAGCAGGGAGCTCTTGGTTAGGACTGCTTTTTTAACTAATTAAAGTTTTCATACACTAATTATAACAAAGCAAACCCAGTGGATGTAGTGTGCAAGAAGTAAATAGTTGTGCACACTCAGGAAGGGCGCAGTAAGGAGCTGCGCAGAAAGCATATGGCTCTATTTACATACACAAAATTAACAGCATGAAATCCAATTAGGAAGGTGGAGATCGTTATCATCACATTAGACAGCAGTTTCCAGAGTGTGTGAATCCAGAGTTCAGCCCTTCCTTCCCAGACTGCCTGATGCTGAACTGCTGGATTTATCTGGCTCCCTTGGTTTCTGCCTCCGGTGAAAGGTCGATGGAGAGCACAAACCCAGGCTGTGAGCAATGGGCGTTCCAGCCCAGCCTGTGCACCAGAGTGAAAGCTCCAGAAAAGCTTTACTGCTTGCAGGCATTGTGGACAAAGACATTCCCTAAGCAGTGTCTTCTGCTTTTGTTCAGTCACAAAAGAGTAGGATTCTGTTGTGAAAGGGAAAATATCAAGGGAATTTTTGTTGCAAATCTGCACAGGCAAGAAAAGCACAATTTCAGGCTCTTCCATGCATTATCAATGTAATAAAGCTTATTCAACACAGTACTTCATGCCATGAGAGAAGTTAGGCTGATACACCTGTACTATCTGGGTTTATATTTCTCTTTGGGATATCCCTGCTGCACATGGCCAAGCGCCTTCTCTTCTTAATAATTAAAAGTTACAATATTGAGAGCTGTCACCTGTTCAGTGTCTCCTGGCACATCTTCCCTTTATGGCTGAGCACTTGGGCAATCCACAAGGAAACGGGGAGTGTCTGGTGCACAGATCATACCCAGCAGTGCCTCCCCAGGAGCACGGGGGCTCAGCTCTGCAGACCTCACAGAAGCTCTCGGATCCATGGCCTTGCTGCTCCCAGTGAAACCATTCCTCACTGTACTCCTGCAGTGCTGTACATCCGAGGGAGAGCTGCTGGCACCAGGTGTCCTGCACAACTGGACTGCTGACCCTCAGCCAGGGAAACTGTCTTGGACTCTTACGAGTTGCTTTTCCTACAATATTTAATTACCCTAACCTTGGGATTACATTTCTGCCTTTTCCAGGGATGTGATTAAACTCTTAGTAAAATAACCATTTATACTTAAATAGTTTTAAAAAGCTGTAATCCCCTCAAAGAAATTTTTTAGCTCAGTTAATGACTGCTAGCTGAAATGTTATGTTTGTAATGAGTTTATCCAAAGGAACTGAGAGAAGGCACCTGATGCCTTAGTGCAGTGTTGTACTGCAGCTCAATTTTTTACAGTTTAAACAAATGTACTTAACATTTTTAAATAAAATGCTTTCATCATTTAACAAGTAATTTTGATAAAAAATTGCATGGATTAAACACATATCAAACTCATGTTCTTAATGAACAAGTACACAAGAACATTAGTTCTTTTGTCCTGTTTTTGGCCAAAATATCCCCCACACTCATTGCATATGATGGAATTTTGGTATTGTAAGAAAATTTCACACCAGCTGTAACTTTGTGAAACATCAGATACTGACTACCTTCCTGAAACAAACTCACAATTTAAAGAATGGCTGAATTCTGTCATGACATTTGGAATGGCTTGATGATGATGTGCTAGGAAAACAGCAGCAACAAACAAAGCAGGAATAAGGAAAAGAACAGAGTGTGTAGGAAAAATAATGATTTTTCTTGGAATAGGATGTTTAAGTGCTTCAGGTCAAGGCTTATGGAGCCTTGCAGTAGTCATAGAATTCCAGATATTTCAAATTTGTAAATCCACTGATTATTCACTTCCCTTTCTATAGGTTGCTGATTTCTAGTCTTTTTGATAAAAAATGAGATATGTTTTAATATTTAGTATTTAAACAGTGAAACTCCTAATATTTTCATTTTGATTTGGAATAAAAGAAAAAAAAAAATCAGGCTTCCAGCTCACATGACAAGCAACAGAACCCACATGGATTTTATCAGCTTATGGCAACTAAAGACCTGGCCAAAGGAAATGAGAGTTGGGGTTGATACATAAGTCAGTGGTAGGTGCCAGTTGGCTGTTTTCCATATCAACCATAACTCTGAAATTTGTGACTGCAAAAACTCAGCTGTAAAACTGCACAGCTAACTGTGTAATTTGGAGAGTGCTGGTGCTGCTGTGGGAAACTGGGCAGACTTGGGAGGGCCTGGAGCACGCTGAAAGTCCCCAGCTAATGCTGTTTCTGATCATAAGTTAATTCTCTTCCACTCCATCCCTTAACAGGCTGATTCTGGTTCTAGAATTTGTTCTGGACAAGAAAAAAAAGAGCAAGTAAAGACAGAGAGTCCTTTGTCATATTGTCATATGACAGATAACATGACAATGACTGTTGTGGTCATGCAAATGAGATCTTCTTGTTGCTGGTCAGTTGGGATCATCTAACAAGGAGTCATATTCAACTTTTAAAACAAAATGCATTTGTGAAATACTAAGTCCATTTTTTTTTCATGACTGTTTTGAACTTCTGCAGGTCCCCCATGAAGCAGACTGAATTACAGATAATATTTTGAGCTATAACTAGCATATCCTCATTCCAGTTTTGGTGATAAGTGCTATCATTTGTATCCAAACACACTGAAGTAAGACTAACAACCAGTGTACCTGAGAGATGCTTAGGTAACCAGAATGTGCCAAAAAGTCAGCCAAGATGGTGTGGGTTAGCTTTCAGCCACCAGCAAAGCTGGGATAAGATAGAATACCTCAAGGCATAAGATTCTGGTTTTTGTTTGTCAGTTCTGGACTGTTGTCTGTGACTACCACTTTCCTTTGCTTTTGGCCGAAAGAGCAAGCAGATGCTGTTTCCAAGAAAATGAAATAAACCAGCTATAATTCTATGAAAGGGGGAAAGTTGCTAATATTTTCCTTATCTGTGTCTCAAAGCCTCTGTTTGCTGCTGCCCCCAAGTACACTGAACCCGTCCTTGCTATTCCTTGGCTGCCCAGGACGTCCCACACCCCCTGTGCTGTGCCAGGACATCTTGTTTTCATTAATAAGTGTCAATGTGACCCTCAGCACGTGGGTTTCCCAGGACTCTCAGCTAATGGAGATCCTCATAATGCTTTATTGTTGACAGTGAACGAGGCTGCGAGGAGCTCAGTGCCCCTGAATGGTTGAAATCTTGAGCAGCAGCAGCAGCAGCAGCAGTGGAGCAGTGCAGCAGGAGCCATGTCTCTGCCCTTCCGAAAAGAGCTGGAGAAGTACAAGAATATCAATGAAGATGAAATACTCAGCAAGCTCTCAGAGGATGAACTGAAACAGCTAGAGCATGTTCTCGATGACCTTGATCCTGAGGTTAGTGATGGTAATTCCAGTGCTGCCTGTTAGCAATGCCACACACTGCAGCATTTTACAGCTGTGTTCTGTTACAGCAGAGACAGCGTACCCCAGAGTATGAGCAGCTCAGCTACAGACATTTTGGTTGCATTCCTGCTGTGATGTGCTGCTTGCTTTTGTACAAGTCACTGTGCTCTTTGTCTATCCCATGCCTATTTAGACCTGAGCTTGTCTGCAGTCTAAATCTTTAATCATGTTGGCACACTGCAACACAATGAGAAGCTTTTTATGGCTGCTATTTCTGAGCACAGCAATAAACAAACATAACCTATGTTTATGGAGATCAGGTCTTTTGAACTTCTGAAATCTGCTGACCATGTCATTCAGCACATATATTTTTTGCTGAAGAGAACATATTTGGGCATGATTAAGAAAAATAGGCTTCAGCTTCACAACTGTCATTTTCTAGAGAGTAAGGATAAATTGGATGTTTGAAGACATTCTCACAAAGAATTTAAAGTTCTCTGGTCTGAGAACCACTTGGTCCTACAATAACGAGGTTACAGTCACAAGCATGCTGGGAATTCTGACTGTACCTACCCCAAACCATTCAAACTGATGTAGGGATTTGCAAACTGGCAGGTAAACTGGCAGATAAAATCTGTTCAGTCTGGAGGCAAAATGAATTTGGAGAAACACAGTAGATTTACAGCTTCTAGTTCTACAGCAATTTGCCTGGAAATTAAGGGGGGGCTTTGCTGTTCTCTCCCTCCGTGTTGCCACTTGCCACATTATTGCCACTTCTACGTTTTCTGGTATTTTCAAGTATCTGGCATCTCAAACAGAGACACAGAAAAACATTAAAAAACAACACCAACCAACCAAATAAATCAGGCCACAGTGCATTTGTAGTCATGCTACATATGTGCAGTGAATTTGGAGCACTCTGGGCACATTTGTGCATGCACAGGTAGAATGACTAGTGACTTGAGTTCACTGGATGTGCTCGGAATTCCCTGGGTATTTGCCATGGGTCAGATTTACTGTGCATGTTCTGGCCCATGATGAAGAGTTTCCGAAGTACTCTGGGGCACCTTCAACACGTTGGCTTTACTGCAGGTGCACTGCAAGGTCCACCTACCTGTATTCCTGTCTGGGATTCCTGGACTGAAGCATGGGGGCCCCATGCATATCCCTGTGTTACAGGATGCAGATGAAATCACATGATCCCCCAGCTACGTGTTGAAAGTGGGAACTATCTGCTTGCTTCCTCATACCCTGAATAGCTGAAGTCTACCTCATTCATCCACCAGTCTCTTTGGTGCATGCCATTCATTTCTGAAGCCTGAGAGACATCTGCTTTAGAATGAAAGGAAATTTTTTTAAAATGAGAGAGACGAAAATGGTGAGGAAAAAGAGTAAAGGAATAGAAGGAAATGTACAGAAAATGTATCCTGGTCTGTATACCTGGACTGCAAACTCTGGTTATAATATGTATTACAAAGGACTCTGACTGTACTTAGTTGTTTGGTGCTGTGATTGTAAATGTGGTTAATACAAATATTAATGGGTAGTAAAAGAAGAAGACTGGATGATATACTGGGTCTTGTGGTTACATTTGGGCAATGTGTGTCACTGCTGTCACTGAAGAGCATTATGCAAAGAATTATTTCACTTAAAAACCAACAACACTGAGATGAGATTTGGAACACTGTGTGAAGCTGCCTCCTCTCCTTTCCGTGCCCCCCTCTCTCCCACAGAATGCCCTGCTTCCAGCGGGATTTCGGCAAAAGGACCAGACCACTAAACCTGCCACGGGCCCCTTCGACAGAGAGCGCCTGCTCTCCTACCTGGAGAAGCAAGCGCTGGAGCACAAGGACAGAGAAGACTTCGTACCATTTACAGGGGAGAAGAAAGGTACGTCCCTCCTCGTGTTGGCATGGGGTCATGGACTGCCTGGGTGCAGGCATCCACTGCTCCTGGCCTTTTGTGGAATACGCTGGGACACAAGAAGTGAGGGCTCTTACAGTGCAGGGTGAGGCTCAGGACTCAGATGTAGAGCTGCTGGAGCAGAAGATGAAGGGGTGGTTTATCTGCTGCTAGTGTGTGTCTCGCTGCTCTGCAGTCCCAGTGGCAGCTCCATGGCCTCTTGAGGGGTACAGGAGCACAGCAGCACCAGCCCAGCAAAGGGCTCAGTCAGCAGCTCCCTGGCCAGTGCCCCTGGGTGCACTCAAGTGCAGACAAAGGTGCCCTCACCAACCCCACGGGGACTGTTCCCTGTTAGGCATTAGGCAGGGGAATTGCAGTGGGGGAGGCGTTCAGGAGGAAACACATAAATGCCTTTCTGAGTAAATTTTGCCTACAACTGCTGTAAGGGACAGCTCAGGGAATGCAGTTACAAAACATAAGTATTTTTCCACTTGTTTACTAGCACATCTGGCAATGCTGTTCACGCAGACAGTTTCCCTGCTACCCTTGTCCTACAGCTACAGGAAAAAAAGGGGAAAAACAGGAAAACCTAATTCTAATAATTTAAACACTGGTAGGATAACCTTAGGGCATGAACAGTCATAATTTAAGCAAACAATATTCCTCTAGCACCACCATCTCCTTTTCCTTGTTTATAAAAAGTGGACAAAAGGCTGGCCTCAGGCAACCCCTTCATTCAAGAAGGAACTTCCTATGTCTGGGTCCATTTCTGGCCATGTAATGGATTTGCCATTATTTCAATGGGATCTGCTTAAGGGGAAGCAGATACTTCAAGAAAGTCAAGGGCAGCATTTCTTACATTTTTTACCATTACCAAAGATGTAAAATGTTATTTACATAACATTTCATAGGCCAGGAGTTGTTACTACCATTACATTGTGTTCTCAGGATTTGAAACAATGATTTCAGACAAATGAGACATGTTTCAGCTAGATTGGATCGATGTGTTCTGTTACCACGCAGTTACCATGTTCTTTAACCTACTTTTCCCCCATCAAAACGTCTGCATACTGCTCTTCCCAGGGCTGATTCTGACCCACTGGCACACGGGGACAGGGCAGAGATCCTGCTGGTAGCAGGAGTGGTCAGGCACATACTGTGCAGGAAGGAAAGCACTTCAGTGAAGTATGGATTTATTACCAATTCTTTCCAGTCTCCTACACGCTGCTGTGTCAGAGCAGTACAAGTTACCACTTGCAGGTCTCTACATTTTTACAGCAACACCTTCAATGAAGTCTCACCTTACTGATATTTACAGACTTAAGATTTTGCCTTTTTCACTGTAGTTATATCTGAGATCTCCAAATAAGCCTGGAACATAAATGCACAAAACCCAGCAGTGTGTGGAATTGCATATACCCATAGGACTGGCCCAAAACAAGTCCCTGCATTGTCCCTGACAGTGATACTGTATGGACTGGCCTGTTTATTGCCTTTCAGTTTTCTTTTGATGAAGCTAAAGCAATATTATCCCTACATTTGCTTCCAGATGCCCTTAAAGTGCTTATTAGTGCTTCTTATTACTTCCTGATGTCTCTGTTGTGGAAATACCACTGCTTTGCAAACACAACCAACCACACATTTCGCTCCTCCCTGAGCACAGAGTGAATGCAGCCTCCTAGCATTTAAAGCTGTTCTTAATTTGGCTTTTGATTCACTGTGTTCATTTACTTCAAAATTACAATTTCAAGAATTATTACGATTATGAGGTAATGACAGCATTTTAGGCTAAAGGAATTATTCCCTTAATTTCCTCTGTTCTTTGTACAATGCAAATTCATGACAAAATCCTCAGTATCAGCTTCAGCAGATTAAGTCAAATGAAAACAGCCATGTGTTCTGTGATTTCTGCAGTCATTTTACAATTATAATCTAAACACACAGAATTATACTACATTTTCTTTGCAGTCAGGGGCCAAACGCTATGAAAATACCCTTTGTTTCTTTGTTGGTTAGAAATAACTGAATTAATCCGAGATCTGATGAGGTCCAGTACCTTGACAATTGAGCACTGCTGGGCTGCACAGTGTCATTTTTGTGCTGCTTTAAGGGAACTGGCTTTGAGAACAAAGGTGTTTGTTTTGAGCTTGGCGTATCCTGAATTGGTTCTGGAGTGTCAGTCCTGCTGCCCCTCTGTGGCTTGGCAGGAGGTGTCCTACAGAAACACCACCAGACTTCCAGCTCTGGCCCTCGCTGCCTCCTTGTCTTGTTCTCCTTCCCCCTTGCTCTGCCCTGCACAGACTTCCTGCAGAAGCTGAGCCTTATAAAACATACAACTGAAATCTCCCCATGGGCTGTATGATAGTCCTGCTAGTTGGTTGAATCTGCTGAAACATGATGGATGTGTTACAAAGTCCACCTGTGGCTATTCCTGGATCTTGGAATCCACGCTTGTAACTGCAGTGTTACTTATTTTGACACTGAATTGAAAAAAAAAAACCCAACAGGATGGTTGTATTAAAATATAAATTACTTGGTTTATATTTATGAGAAGATGTTTCCCATACAGGAAACAAAGCAATCCTGCAAAGACATTTTCAAGATCTGATACTACATGCTAGATTTAAAGTTGCTTTAATTAGAGAATAATTAGTATTCTTCCAAAGCTCAGTAAATAGTTCAGGATAAATAATTTAAATTTCTAAAATGTGTCCTCAGAAGAATCTAAAGAAAGATATCTCTTAAAGGAAAATCTTATTTCTCACCTTCTGCACGTTGATGGTCTCTAAGGTGTATTTAGAGATTGGTAAATATTTATATGATTATATTTTATAGATTTCTGTTAAATTATTCCTTTACACTATGGGAGCACTGTAATGTAGCCATTCTGTAAATAACCCTAAATTAATTTGACACTATTTCTACTTGTTAAAAATTAAATTCTCAAGCAGCTCTAAAATGCATCCAGTTGTGTATATTTGGGAGGTGTAGATGCCAATGTGCCATTTGGCACTATGTATGACCTGAGAATATTTGTGTGTCAGTAGGATTAGAGTGTGTCAAGTGTTGTTTGAGCTTTTGTCAGTGTTTTGTACTATGATATTTGTCTGCCACTGGGATTTATTTTTTCAAGTTTAGGAAGTGGGGTGCTTCTACTAAATGCTAAGTGACATTTCTACCAATTCCTGCAGTTACCATACAAAGCTAAAACTTGGAAATTCACTGCTGAGCTGAAAAGAAGGTGGCATTTAAAATATCCTCCTTCCAGAAGAGTCTGTGATACATTATGATTTGTTACCTACTGTGACTGCCTCTCTTTTTTTTTGTTGTTAATTAGAGAGTTAGATTAGACTGGTCAAGATTAGAGAGTTCTTGACCAGGAAGCAATACCAAGCAGCTGCTGAAGGACAAAACTCAGTTGCCTCTGTTGGTCTCTATATGCTGGGCAACCATAAGGTTTTGATTGTCCTAGAAAACAAGCCAAAACAAATTCCAGGGCTGACAGGGATATCCAGAATGGTTAAAACACAGGAAGTGTTAAATATGAGCCCAAGACGGGGGGGCTGGTTATGCAGGGAATTGCCTTGTTTTTGATTGTAATTGTGGTTTCAGGAGGTTGGAGGCATTTGGCAAAAACAATCAAACGTGTGGAATGCATTAGGGTTTTGGCCCTCTGCCATACTGCAGCTTGGTAACTTCAGTAACTGCTGTACAAAAAGGATTTAAGCCTGTATGGGAGAGATCTCAGATTTCAATGGAGACCCCGGGTTTGCCTGAACTGGGCCTGAAATGGTCACAGGTGCACACCCAAAACTGGCCATTGAGAAATGTTTTCAGGCTGCTTTACCCACATCCTCCCTAACACAAGTCAGGGCTGGGTAGGTCATTTGAATGCCCCATTATGTGCTTTGAAATGATCTGGTGGCTTTCAGGAACTCTCGTGCAACACAGATGTCTCTTAGTAATGAGCAGTGGGGCTGATAACTGGGGCCATAGAGATGGGCAGTTTGTAAGTGTTTATTTTGTGTATTTTGGATTTGTTCCTGCTTAGGATAGATGTGCTAGAAATCCTTACACAGAATCTGATGGTCTGTGGAAGTTACTTAGACCGACCCACTGCTGGTTATCAGACTTCCATCACTTCCATGGGAAGTGTCACTTTCAAGTTCATGAATGACCCAGGAATAAAAAGAAAAGGTGGGGAACATAAGGAGCAGTGCAGGCACAAAGTGTGTGCCAGAGCACTGCCAGTGCTGTGTTTTCTGTGCAGTCCATACATCTGACCTCAGGTAAGAGCTGAGTCCTGCTGTGATACAGGCACGGACTGGTAACAGCAGCTCTGTTTCTGCTTTGCTGCAGGGGTCTCTGAACTGTATGGTACTAGTGAAACATCATTCAAAAGGGTTCTTCTGTTGTGAAATGTCATTGGCTATGAAAGGTTGCTTTAAGGATTGCTGTTTCAACCCTTCACCACTGTCCCTGTTTTCTACAAGGTCTTCCACTCCTTGCCAAACCATTTCATTCTGGATCCGATCCAGTTCTCATCAAAGTCGTGCAAAAACTCCAGTGGATCAGGCTATTATTATTTGTGGCTGGAAAGGGAAGGGGAACATGCCTGTATGTGATTAAATACTAACCTTTTCAGCTGATTGATAAAAGGGAAAGGGAAGGAAGTACCAGAGAACTTCTGGCCAAACCCATGTTTTCAGTTGCTCTGTCAGAGACCATCTACGTTGCATGTGGTGCTGTGCCAAGCAGAGTATCAATACACAGCACCAGTAATAAGGACAGGCATTTTCAGAAGGTCACAGCATTGGAGTAGATGCTAATGAGTTCCAATTCCACACTGTCTAACAGGCTGCTTTCAAAAGTCAGGGTTTAGTATAGAGACACAGTATCTTCCCTGGATTGACATGGCTGTTGTTTCACCCCCAGCGCTTAAATGGTTTGATTAAATTTCTGCCACCTTTTTCCTATTCTTTAGGGCTTAAATTTAGAGCTGATGTTTGTCTCTTAAGGCATTGAAAGCGTTGCAGTTGCTGACAGTAATGCCTCTAGCCAGTGCCTTTCACTGCTTGCTTTTTTAAGACTCTCTTTTAGTTCTTCATGACTTTGCCAAACTTGCACAGTTCACAGAGAAATTTCCCATGCTGAGAAGCTGCCTCGAGTTGAATTTTTGGAAAGTGTCAGCAAAAAGGACTTAGCTGCTTCCAAGAACAAGATTAGGAGAAAACACATTGTTTTATCCATCTAGAGAAAATTTTTCCAGCTGTTTTTTTTCATGACCTGCAGTGCCCCCACGCTTTGAAGAGAGGACTTGAAATGTATGCCCTTTGGAATCCCCAGGGAAATATACTCAAGTCTGGCATCTTCAAAATATTGTGCTTTCTTGTACATCCAGTTGGTTACAGCATTCTCCAGATGCTCCCCGTGCAGTGAGTGTCAGCCAGAGCTCCTGCCTGCCCGTGGCGGCACATGTGACAGCCCAGCAGTGCCCAGAGGGACCCGGCGTGGCCGGGCTCCCGGGATGTTCCTGCAATTGCTCCTCTGGGATGCCACTGTCACACCAGGACCAAGGGCAGGGAGACTCCCTCCTGCTCTGACCGAGCTCCCCTGCCTTTGTGAGGGCACTGTAAAGGAAAAAAAAGAGTAAACAGCCAGCAGAGAGGCTGGGGCAGAGAGGTGGGGTGGGGGGGTTGAGGAGCTGTATGAATATTCCAGGATGAAGGACTAGACGTGGCAGCTCTAGGGAAAGGAGCAGTAGAGGACAGCAGTGGCAAGGAAGGGAGGGCAGAAGGAAAGGAGGTGGTGGGAAGGGTCAGGATTCAAAGATTTTTTTAAAACCAGGAGACACAGGGGATGGGGAAGGCACAGGGGGCCTTCCTGAGGAAAGGAAAGAGGAGAAGAATGTGTTGGATGGGAGAAAAGAGGCCAGAAAAGAACATAACTAGTGCTGCATTCCGCTCTGCCCATGTTTCAAGGGTCTTTGATGTCCAGGAGGGCATCACTGAAGTGCAGTGGCACGGTTTGAGTTTCTTCCTCCTCTGGCACCATTCCACACCAGATATAAGAGCTTTCTGCTCACTTGGTGGAGTGGATAATCCAGGAGGGAATCCAGGAGGGAATCCAGGAGGGAATCCAGGAGGGAATCCAGAGGACTGCCCTGCATCCTAACTTGTGATACTTCGTGTGAGGGTCTGGAGAAATTCTGGGCTTCCTTCTGTTTTAAAAAATACGGGTTGGCTTTTGTTTATTTTTGTTTGAGCACGCATGCTTTCCAGGAGAGCTCTCTGAAGGTGTTGCTGCAGTGGCAGAGTCACAGCATGCTGATCAAAGTCAAGGATACTGGTGCAACTTAAGTTCACTTTTTCTGTGCACAATAGATTTAATAACTTTGGAATGCTTATCTTTGCAACCTTCCTATTCCATTGTCATAATTTTTAAGGCATAGAATATGCTGACACTAATCCAAGACCAACAGAACAGCAACAATTATGATTTTTATTACTACTGGCGTTCAGCTTCACGCTTACTCAAACTTGGCCTGTTTTCTTCTTCATAATACAAATTTGTCCTTGGTAAGAACTAATTTAGCTCCATTTTTATAGAATATTTGTAGGGAGGGGTTTAAGTAAGCCTCAACAGAAAAGAACAGTGTAAAATGGAAAAAGTGAATCAAGTGCCTGTGATTTATGCAAGGCAGATTTCCAGGATTATTGAATTTCACTCCCAAGGTCAGTGTAGCATTCTGTAATTGAGAACAAACAGGCACTCACTGTAGTCAGTGATTCATTGAGAAGTCAGCAGTAGTAAGTGTAACCAGGTATTTTCTTGAAAGTACAATAATCTGAGCTACAGTTTGTAGGAAAAGAAAGTACATTATTGTTTTACAATTATGGCAGAAAATGCATTTATATTATAAAATTAAGTAAATATCCTTAAAAAATTGATGTTAAATAAAAGGAGATTTTTTACAGCTAATATAAATGGCCTTATTTCCTATTGCTCTGAGTTTTACTGAGTTTTGGCTTGTACAGTTTTGACTTCTACAAGATGGGAGTAAACACCAAGTATATACTAAATATAAATAAATACTAAAATAAAAATGGTGGCAATTTATATTCATTCATAAAAGTCTAATGACAGAAGAAGGAAGGAATAGAGGAGACATCTCAGAAATGATGCTCCAAATGCTGCAAACTATAAACAAAGGTGAAATCCTCAAAATGTTTTTAGATTGGACTTGCTACTAAAATCCTACCAACTGCACTCTCCAAATTCCTTTTTCTCCCTCTCCTTATATAACAATAAATAAAAACCTCACTTCAGGAAAGTCCACTTGAAGCGTTCCCTGCTCAGTTAATCAATCTTCCTGCAGATGTGCACATGGCAGTTCATTGCTGCTGTGTAAGGGAGGGATCTCATTTCCTTGTGTTACTCTGACAGGGCATTTGCACGATGCAGGAAAAGAGACCTGGCTGAACCAAGTGGCAGAATTACACCTGTGATTCATGTCTGTTCCCAGTGAATTTCTTTTTTCATAGAGAATTTGCTTTCCTTTTACCTTGGTCCACATTTCTCTATCTCTCTGTAGTGCCCTTCTCTGAATCCTTCTTCCCTCTGCTTGTCAATGGATTTTGTTTCCCCAAGCCTCTTCTGAGGAAAACATGAACCATATCATATTTCAGTTTCAACAGAAGTTTTGTTTTTGCAGTGGGTGAACAGGAGTAGGTCTGCAGTTAAACTGAGCCAGGACAAAACTCTGCTCACTGCACTCACAGTCAGAAAGCCCTGGTTTGTAATAAGCTGCCTCAGTCATCATCCAGGTCACCCCAGACACTTAGCCCAGTTTGGCCAAAAGGAGGGGAGAACTGCAGTGATGCACACTTAAAATTTCACATTGAAAGAAAGCACTTGGGATTCCACACACTTTGGGTTTCTATGCTTGTGTAAAAACAAAATTGTATCTTACTGCAATTGAATTTTGGTTTGCAGTTAAACAAAGAATACATTATTTTTATGCAGAAGTGTGGTTATTTTTGTCTTGTTAACACCAAAGTAGCTCAAGTTGTGTATAAACAGAACTTTTGTCACGTGTTTTTCATTGGTAGAAAGTTAAGGTATTGCTGTTAAGACTTAGCACAGAATGTTAGCATATTCTGGAGGCAAAAGATTAAACAGCCAACATTAATTATACCACACAGAATAAAGTAATAATAAAGTACCTTCTAAAACACAGTGTGAATATAAAGAACACCAAGAGCAGCAGCCTTTCTTCATAAATCTCACTTTAAAATAATGAAATGTCACTATTCCTCCAAGGCTTCTTCCAAATAATAAATTTTAAGTTGGACCATTGAATCAAGGAAGCCACAATCCATATTTTATTTTGTCAGTGAATTCCATGATGCACTGGAAAATGAATTTACAATGTACAAATGTGGGACTAGGAGAGACCTCCTGAATCTTCAAACTCTCTCCTTAAATAATGAAAGGAAGCTGGTTGACAGCTGTCTATAAACAGACACACGGTTTTGCAGTTGGTGGACAGGTAATAAATTCCTAATAACATGCTAAAACATGAGCCTTTCTAGCCTCCATCTGCTGTGCTACAGAATCTCCTCACAGTGGAATGTTCTTGTCAAGATAGCAGTAAAAAGAATATTTTTAAAACACCACTGGATGCCAGCAAGGCCCACATACATTAAAGATATATATTACTATCTTGGACATGACCTTGCCCCTGTAAATATTTCATATAACCAATAATAGAATTTTTTTTCTAAAACATTTGCCAAGAATGCATTGAATGAAACTATCATTGGGAATCATATACACATTTAACGAGAGCCGGGCTGTCAGCCAACAATTACGTCTGCCTGAAGCAAATGTTTGAAATGGTATTCCTATATATGTGAACTGCACAGAAAAGGTATGAGCCTGTACTGGTTTCCATTACCCCTTGATTTCTTGCTGTGCAAGGTACTTGGCCTGCACACATCCAAAGTCCTTAGAGAAAGACCAACTCTACCACGTATCGTGTCCAGTTTAGTCCAAGCTCAGGGTCCTGTGTCTCCTTACAGTGTTATGTGTGAAAGTACAGGCTGGCGGCAGTATTTGTTAAAAGTGGGGCTGGGCTTCAGCCCTGGGAAGGATGCCCTAGTGCCTGCTGGAGATGCTGTGTCTCCACACGCTGTGGCTCTGTGGAGATTGCTGTCACAGAACAGTACTACCAGGCAGGATAAGGATCAGCAGGATTCCCTCAGTTTCTCAAACAACCTACTGGGTACTTGAAACTCCTGTGGATCCACCAGTGATCTGAAAGGAGAACACTTTGTGGACAGTATTCCTCACTATTGATTGTTCACTCAGATTCTGATTGATTTTGGTTTTCTAGCTTCCAGCACAGTAATGAATTTTTTTCCTTGTCAAGCTGGCATCAAGTTAAGTCTTGGTCAGTGGTGTCTGGAAACTGTTATCCAACACTTCAGATTAGGTGGTAGCACAGAGGGAGTCTGAAGTCTTACCACCTGTGCTGCTATTAAATCTGGAGAGCATGACTGACCTGTCTTTGCAGAGTATTTCTCTCCTCAGATTTCCACTTGACTTTTGTTTGATGCTGCTGGGATGGCTGTCCCTGCTTGCTGTGGCCCAATGCAGTCACAGTTTAAATGGTTCTTACCTTTCACCCACCAAAGGCTTCTATCTTCTTGAAGCCTTTTCTCAAAAGATTACTTACTTAAAGTATCACATGAAAAATAAATCATACCATGATACTACTTTGTCTTTCTACATAACTTTCTGTCCAGTTTTGTACTCAGAAGTTGTTTAGCCTTGGTAGAAATATCTCCAAGGTAAATAATTTGAATCGTGTATCAATAAACCTTACCAGAGTTTCAGGAATCTCCTTTAAATTTTTTTTCTGAGCTTATTCAGTGACTTGAGTCATGGAAGCTGACAGCAAAAAAATGGCTGTAGACAAACTTGTATAAAAGATATAAATGAATTGGAAATTACTACATGAAAATGATACTTTGGAACATAATGGGGAAAAACAAAGCCACAAAAGGATGACAGTGTTGCAAAACCAGAGACAAAGCATTTGTAGTTCAACACTAAATATCAGAATTACATTTATGAATGGTAACAATATCACTAATACAGTTAAACTACTTCAGAGACATTTCAAGAAGTCACAGGATATGCTTCAAGCATTACATCTAGAGTGTACAAAGCTGCACAAAAATAAAATTTAAAGCTGACAGTGGGCCACAGCCACCTGCACCAAAGATCATCACAGCTTCATTACAATAGGATTAATTAAAGACTGCTTGAGGAGTAGTTGTTAGGGACCAGGTGAGGGGAACTATCCCACACTGGACAGTAGCCCTTGGAATTCAGCCCCTTACTGGAGCAGTGGCACTGTCTGTTGCATGTGGCATCATCCAGTGTGTCAGTGACTGCAGGGCTTTGGTCAGGAGGGCCGAGTGGGAGTGATGCCATGATGATGGCCCAGCAGTGCTGCTGACTCAAGTGCAGCTCCAGCTCTGATTTAAAGGGCCTCGCTCCAAGCATCTGCAGTTGCATCATCACACTGCTGAGGTTAACCATCATAGCAGCCCACAGCAGTAGTGGAACTTGTTGTGTTGTTCCTGGAGTTATCCTGCAGTTTCCTCATTTCAGCAGACAGGCCAATGACCTCAGTCTTGGGGGAATATTGCATGGAAACACACATCTGCACACCCAAAGGTATCAGCAGGATACAGAGAGAGACAAACACATCAGGAGTCTTTCTTGGGCTACATGTGGTTCAGTTCAGACTGCTCAGGCCTGCACAAATGATCAGGATAAGGCTATTTATGTGAATGATCATCAGGAGACACAGAGGGGAAATATACTGGAGGGACTGGGTATTAAACTGAGTTACTGGAAGAGAACGGGTTTGCTGAGCTTTCAGGATCAGGTATGGAGTTCATGAACTGAAAGATTCTTGCAGTAGGATGGTTTTAACTGCTCCTAGTGACTCATTTAAATAGAAGGATGAAATTTCTGCAAGCTTTTTGTATAGACCTGATTCTGCCTATTTAAGGACACAGGACCTTCAGAAAAATCCCAGCTGGGACTGTTCCTGAGAGCACATTCCCTAAAATAACAGTCAACAACACAGAGCAGAAATCCGCACCTTTTATTTTTAGATTTGCTAAGATTCTGGTGGGGAGGATAACATCAAGTAAGAAAGAGAAAAACATGCATGAGATAATATTTCCAAGCAGTTCCACTGTCACAGACCTATTCCCCTGCTGCCAGGAGGCAAAGGAGTTGTTCCAATAATTCATTGCTCACTCTGGTTTTTTTTATTCTCTTAGGAAAAATATTTATCCCTAAAGAAAAGCCTGTAGAAACCCGCACAGAAGAGAAAGTGACCCTGGATCCAGAACTAGAAGAGGCCCTGGCCAGTGCTTCAGATACTGAGCTCTATGACCTTGCAGGTTAGATAATACATAGATATGATCCTCCCAAATGTCCAGCTCTTCTCTGGCCAGACCTGCCCCCAGGAGTGTCTCATGATGACCCCTCAGGCCCCTGGTGCTTGTCTGACAGGTGGCCAAGCTGTGGGCCACTCGTTGCCCAGGATGATTGAAGCGTGACTCGACAGCTGCTGCATTTCAGACTCCTCTACCTACAACTGATGTTGTAGGGGGGAAGATGAACCAGCTCACGGGATTTCGGGAAGGGAAGGGTGCTCAGTGGACTGCAGGCTGGGGTGCTGGCACTCTAATGGGAGTGACTGACCTTACTGTACTCACATTGTTTGTAGTGTACTCTTGCTACCTCCTCTCAACTCTGACATCCCAAATAGCAGGATAAACTTGTCACAGAATGCAGTGGATAAAGATCCTGAATCCATGAGGAAATTTGGAATCTAACCCATTGAATGAGAAAATTGGTTGCCAGGTCATTAGACCTGGGTGTCTTCACCACTTCTTATTGTTTTCCAAGCATGTTAATATCGATGTGCTTCCATAAGAAACCCTGGTGGGAATGCCAATGCATTAAGCTCATCACACGTACAGTGACATTTTCAAGTACACCAAACAATAGAACATAAGAGTAATAAGAAGTTCAGGTTTTATGTTAGGGAAGAAAAGTGATTAGGAGCGTAGCACTGAAACAAATTACCCAAAGAGATGGTGGGATTTCCATCCCTGGGTGTTTTCAGACTGCAGCTAGACAAAGCCATGGCTGACCTCATTAATGCTGGCAACACTCCTGTCTGCAGGAGAGGCTGGACAAGATGACCCACAGTGGTTCCTTCCAGCTGGCACTTCTGTGATATGCATTCTACATTGACTCAATTGTTCAAAAATCTATATTGAAAGTGCCTGTATCTCCAGAATTTGGAGCCCAAAAGACTCTCCCTACAAGCAGGCATGATGCAGACAGTGAACATTTTGTAAAGGGGGTTTTGTTTGGGGAACTAAAGTACAATTTGTAGGAGATACTTTCCTGCAATCTGTGTTCCTGCCATTAACATTGTATCCTCTTGCTGGTATTTACACATTCCAGCTGTTCTTGGAGTGCACAATATGGTCAACAACCCAAAATTTGATGAAGCAGGGGCCCGCGGTAAAGATGGAAAAGGAATCGTGAGAAGTAAGTAAGCAGATTTCTCTTGTGGGCTGCATGTCATCTTTTGGCACTTCTACACCTATAGGTGAGCTCTGTTGGTCTAATTTAGTGTAATGTGGCTGGGCCTAACTGATTGATCTAATTAATCATGAGAGGTGGCTTTTTAAAAGTAAAAACAATCTTAAAATTCACTATAAGGACAACAGTAGTATACAAACAGAACGTTCCTAAGGAAATTTGTTTTCCTAGAAAGCAGTATCTGGCTCTGCAGAGGTGCTTGAGAGAGTGGGAGTATTTAAGAGGCAAAGACATACAAAATTCCATTCCACTTCAGTTTAGGCAGCAGGCAGAAAACAGAGTGAGCTGCAGCTAAGAGTTGGCCACAGTTCAGGCCAGGCCATCTTGCCCCAAGTACCTACATTTACACAACTGAAAAATGACTTTGTAACCACTGGGCTCAAATGTGGCAGAATCCCTGTCCTAGGCACATCTGTGACCAGAGTCACCTCAAGCTGCATCCATAGGGAGGCAGAGACTGCAGGGATGTGCTCCTGCCCCAGCTCCTCCCTCTGATCCACCACGTCCGCCTGGCTCCCGTGGCAGTGTGTGTAAACTGTGCCTGTTCTGTGGCTCCCTCGGGACACAGGAAACAGAATTGTTCCAGAAATCCCCCAAGAGAAACAGCTGTAGTTACTAGGAACAAATCCAGAAATGTTTGCACTAAATAAACGGACCTTTGGTGAATCAGGTCTTAGCTCAGCAACCCACAGGAGGCTGGATGGAGGGAGAAATGGGTGCATCTGAATTCCAAGCTTTTCTTGAGAGCTGCCAAACCTTGATCCAGAGCTTGTCACCTCCAAGCCCTGGGATATCAAGTGGGCTAAACTTTGCTTTTTAAGACAAAACTGTGGAATGCCCTTTCCTGGGGAAACAGTACTAAAAAAATGTTTTCTTCTTCTAAGGCCATGAGAACAGCGTCTGTCTTTACCAAGGGCTTTCCTTTCCATCTTCCATTACTAAAGGGGAGGTGGGAAAGTAGACAGGACACCGTGTCACTTCATTTTTCTCAGGATTAAGCTGCTCTGCAAGCCTTCCCAGTGGGACCCTGTGTGAGCTGCCATCTATCTCATAACAGGCAACTGCATGCATTACTAATCCTCATAGATTTCAGAATATTTTTGTTGCACTGAGTCAAAAAGTCAGCTATGTGAGTCAGCTAAACTATGCTCCAATCACAGACCTACGAACCAGAAAATCACTGTCACATCACCGTGTTCTTTGGTCCAAAAGCAATATCTTCCCTTAGCCAAGTGAAATGCTTCAGTAAAAATTTGCTCATCGATGTGGCAAAACAGCACCATGATTAAAGAAACAAGAAGAACTCATGGGAGGCAAGAAGAAGTAGAAAATGAAAGCTGCTCCTAACTGTAGGCTGAGTACACTGTGGTGTCTAACCTGAGGACAGGGTGCTTGTGTCTCCCTGCTCCCAGTCTGGCCGGGCGTTGCCACAAGTGCAACAAATGCTTTGCTTTTTTTGTTTACTTTCTATCCTCGCATCCAAGGTGAATTCTCTAAATGTAGTTTTCAATTCCCAGCTCCCTAGGAAGGCTGAAGTGTTATTCAGGTATATGTGAGGTCTCTCAGGGAATTAGTAAAAAAAAAGTTTGGCATCAAAGAGAGTGGAGTGAAAGCTAGCTCAAGGTTTGTGTATGACCATCTCTACTATGAGTTCTAAAAAAAGATGTGGCTTTCTTTTGGCCCATGACATGGCATGAACTTTTACTCTTTGCAATGAACAGCAATGTGTGCTACACTGAGACTTGAGCACAAGTCTTCAAAATCTCTCCCTGTCCGCAGCATAAAATAAAAACATTTAAACATACTTGTGGTCAGCAGCATATTCCTTTCTTGCCTCTAGTGGCTTGGGTGGTCAGGGTTAATAAATTAATCTCCACAACTATATGCATGGGAATTAGAAGTACTAATTGTGTTCTAAGCTATGATTTTTATGCATGTCTGAGAATATTTATAGCTCATAGCTTCCAGCACTAAATACCATAGTTCTTTGGAACATGACTACTCAAAGATTTCATAAATCTTGGTGCTGGCAGACAGACTTATTTTTCATGCTTTGATAGTTTTATTATTTAGAAAGTGCAGATGTTGCAATTTTACAAGAGCTAATTGAATTTATAGTAGGGCTGATAGTATCAGCTGAGAGGAGGAAACTGAGGGGCCTCCTCTCGTGTTGCCTTACGTGGCACAGTCTATTCAAAGGTGCAGGGACATTTTCTTACGAATGTAACGGGCAAGTTCTGAGCACACCTTTCTTTACAGATATTAGACACAGTACAAAGCAGCCCTTGCAGTATATCACATCCCAAACAATAGTCTTCAAAGCTGCTTTGGCTCAAATTTGGCTTTGGCTCCAGGGATTTTGTATATAAAGGAGGAATTTGCCCGTGACGACGCTGCCCAGCCTCCGTGACCACAGCCTCCAGTGACAGCTCTGGGTGCACAGTACGTGCAAAGGGTATGGCAGGGATAATGGGGATAATACTCCTGCTTGCAGGTTTTGTAGTTCTCATAAACCCTTCCTGGACTGCTGCAGTACAAACCTAAATGGGAGTTGAACAGCCAGAGTGATGATGATGCCTGTTCCTCGGTTGACATTGCGTGAGATCTTGTGTTGCAGATGTCGTGAAAGGTGAAAAGGTCAAGCCCATCTTTGAGGAGCCACCTAATCCAACCAATGTGGAAGCAAGTTTACAAAGGATAAAAGCAAATGATCCTAGTCTCACAGAAATTAATCTCAACAACATAAAGGTAGGTGCTGTGGTTTCGTTTATGTCATCATAGGAGGATTTATTCAAGTCTTTCCAAAGCCTGTGCCTTTTATCTTCAAATTTTGTCTCTCTTTACTGTTCAGAAAAAGCAGGACACTCAGGGAAGGGATGGGGAAAGCTCAAGGCTCCAAGGTCATCAATTCCTGATACTGAATTAAATTCCAATTAACAGCCCAAGGGGTGACTCCCTTTGGCTGCCTTTCTTCAGCAGATGGTAAAGGAAGATATCTCATGGGTACTGTGTAATCATCACTGGCCAAATTCAATTAGCCCTCGTGGAGACTGAACAGCTGGCAGCAGAATAGGAAAGTAGCTCAGTGATGGCCACGTGCTGGCCTTGGCCTGGCCCAGTTCTGGGCAGCGCTGACATGGCAGCCTGGCACAGGCCCCACGAGCCTCTGGGGGCCACTGTACCCACAGGGTGCTCTGTCCATGCTGACGCACTCCTAAAAGCATCAGGGATGTTAAACTTGCATAGACTGTGGTTGCTACTCCATCAGTTTGATAATAATTAAAATCAGCAGTGTGACTGGCTTTCCTAATTACCGGATTTGTCTTCTTACTGTAGAATATTCCTATTCCAACACTGAAAGAATTTGCTAAAGCTCTGGAAACCAACACACATGTGAAGACATTCAGCCTTGCAGCTACTCGAAGCAATGACCCTGTAGCTATTGTAAGTTTTAACATTACTGGGAAAAAAACCCAAAACAACACAACAAATTTTAAGTAGGTCCATGTCTGCTTTAGAATACATTCTTTATTTTCTCTTGCAGGAATTCCCTGTGGCTATACAAAGTAGAAATATAATCTCTTCTGATCTACCTCTGTGTTCTTCTAAGCATATTTGTGGCTTTTTTTCTTGTTGGTACTAAGCTATATTTTGCAGATTCTCTATTGTTCCCTGAAACTTCCACAATTCATGTTCCTTCTTTTTGACTGTTCAGGCATTTGCAGATATGTTGAAAGTGAACAAAACACTGAAGAGTCTGAATGTAGAATCCAACTTCATCACTGGGACAGGGATTTTGGCACTGATTGATGCACTGAAAAAGAATGAATCCCTAACAGAGATTAAAATTGACAACCAGGTAAAGAGAGACCATTGGGGAAGTCCACTTTTGTTTCCCTTCCATATAGATTCCCAGAGGGTTCTGCTAGGGAACTCTGGCAGAGTCAAGGCAGCCTCTGTGGCTCTGTCATTCTGTAGCTCATGTCCCAAGTCAGTGGAACCAAAGAAAACTTCTCAATAAAACAAGTCAAAGCCAAGTACAAAACCCAGGGACAAAATCTTCAGGGATTCCCTTTGTAGTTTGCAGCCCAGTACTTAAATACAACCACTGACTTCTCTCTCATGTGAGAACAAATGTTTCTTTTTCTCTTGGGGACACTTCACTACATCGCCAACAGAGGCAGCAGCTTGGGACAGCTGTAGAGATGGAGATTGCCAAGATGCTGGAGGAGAACTCCAGGATTCTCAAGTTTGGATACCAGTTCACAAAACAAGGTCCAAGAACCAGGGTAGCAGCAGCTATCACTAAAAACAACGATCTGGGTAAGATACCACTACATTTACTCATCATTTATTTGTGTGAGCCAAGCCCTGACCTTCCCGGGCACAACTCCTCCTGTCTGTACATTCTGACTGAATCTTGACTACAGCATTCCAGCTGCTCTGTGTGAGGGGAGAGGCAAAGCTCCTCGGGCTCTAGGGGAGACAACAACAAAGATCCTACTGTGATTAGGAGCCACTATTCTACTCCTGCTCCTTCTGGGAATGGGAGTTATTTCAGCCTTTTCCCTGGAGTGTCTTGGATTTCTCACTGCTCTATCAGCTGTTCTGGACAGTAAACGAGGAATCAAACCCATCCTGTTTTTTCAGAGGACAGAGAAGTCCTGAGTTTGTTGTCCAGGCCATGATGGACCAGGCCTGCCCAGCCAAGGGAGCAAACCAGACCCTCCTGCCTGTGTGACCAAGTACAGGCAAAGACAGCAAAGCTCTGCAAGTCCCCGAGTGTGACACGCTCTGCCCTGTGTGCTCAGTACACAGAATACGAAGGAGGTCACTGGGCAAGAGAAGTTTAGAGTGAGAAGGGGAAGAAAATAATTAAACTTTTTGTTTTCAATCAGCTCTGCTTCAGAGTGGGGTATCAAACCATGATGTCTTTGCGGGTTTCAGCTTGGGCTTCTCTCTGTGGGAGCTAAGATAAAAACTGAGCTAAAGCCTTTTTCTTTCACACATGCTTTTGGGGTTTTGAAATTTTAATTTTTAGCAGTACCTAAGCGTTCCAACTATATACCATTTTTTCTGAAACTATCAGTGTCCCAGAATGGTATTTGAAACATCCTATCTACAAAGAGAGAAAACCCCTTTTTCCCCATTATTTTGCCAGTTGCCATTAGACTAATGTACTAATCTTCATTTTCCTGTGTTTGTGTTGTATGGTTTTGTTCACAATTTTGTAGGACAGAATTCCTAAAGGAATTCGATAAAATATAATAAATGAAGGAACAAAACACTGAAAGCAGACACAAATGACTGATGTTACACTGCAGGCTTTGGAATAATGCAGTCTGTTTGCCGAAAAGGCACGATGAAAAAAAACCTCCTCTCAGTAAAGTAATGGGATGTTTAGCAATATATTGTTGTTATTGATTTTCTGTGGTGTAAAGCATTCATTCATCCAGTTCTACTGCTTTGTTCTGTACTTCAGCCATTCAGTATCAGAAACAGGACATGACACTTTGACATAACACTAACTTTTTTATCACACAGACAGGAGAACCTCACAAATCTTACCTGGCCAGGTCAGAAAAGACTCAGTGCATTTTATTAGAATGTGGAGTAGCAAATGCTGCCCAACTAAACCTGCTCTATAGCAGGTATAATGTATTTTAAGTGCTGTAAAAATTCACATGGGACTGCTTGTCAAAATAATCTTGCCCATAACACAACATTTACCACTCTGCTTTGCTAAATGACAACTTCCATGTACGTCGTTTCCAGTGAGAAACCAGAGTTAATTAACTTACTATCAGATGGTTGATGCAGTCAGTACGTGTGAAGTTTAAACAGGTAACCAAAGGTCCAATATGGTATTTTCCTTGTTGCCAATATTCCCTGATATCAGTACTTGAGAGTACTTCAAATTATTTTCTAAAAGAATATGATTATTGCTTACCCATAGTATACACTGTGCAATTACAGAAGTTATTAATTTTTGATGCCTAAAGCTTAAATAATCCAGAGCACTGCCATGCAGACTAGAGCAGACCAGTATCAATTTAGCTGGAACACAGTGGCTTTTAAAAGAACAATAAAACTGTAATAAAAATCTAAATGGAATCACTGGAAGGAAGTGCAGGAAATGGTGATTTTTTTATCATCTAAAACCTTTAGCTCAGAATCTGATTTTTGTGAAAAATATATTGCTATGAACACTTGGTGCAATTCTACAGTCTGCGATACAGAAAACTGCAGTTTAGGTACAATTGTTTTGTTGGGCATTATGATCTATTAATTATGGTATTTGTGGGCATAATTCTTCTGAGCATTTCTCAGAAGGTCCTTCCTTCTGTGCTGGCTTCATGTTTCTGGGAAGGGGCAGTGTCTGTGAGAAGAGTCCTGGTGCTCTCGGGAAGGCAGTAATGACTCTCTCTCCTTGCTTTGCAGTTCGCAAGAAGCGGGTGGAAGGGGAGCGCCAGTAGCCACAGCATCGAGGACACGAGGCAGGACTGGAGGCCACCACCAGCTGCAGTCTCAGAGTGCTCACTGCTCAGAAGGGAAGGCACTGGATTACAGTGGGAGTTGCTGATTTCTGTTAATGTCTCCTTTTAACCTTGAAAACAGAGCCTGTTCATTTTCAATTTTCACGGTTAATGTAATTCCTATGAGACAGGTTCATAGTTGGTTTGATTTTAACGAAGAAAGTGGTTTGCAATATCTGAAGCCAATATGCAGCATCTTAACTGTGTTACTGAGCATAACATATAGTGACTCTGACCTTTATTTTAGACACTTTTTGATATGTTAAAGTATGACCTTGTGTATGGATAAGGGATTCTCTGCTGAAAATAGAAATTTTAGGGCCAAGTTCTGCAATGCCTTATGTTTGTGAATAATCCTTACTTATGTGTATAGTCCTGCTGAACTGAATCCTGCAATGGGCTGCTCCCAGGAGTAGAACTAGTGATGCCAGTACAGGTTTGCAGGTTCACACCCTTGAGCCTCTCTCCTGCAATGGGATCTGGGCAGCTGGAACCAGCTTGGAACAGCACCCGTCCCCCTTGTTGGGTCTCCACCCACCCAGCTCCCAGTGCAGGATCACGCCTAGACGTATAAACATTGTCAAAGCGTACTTGTTTACATAAGCTTAGCTTAGGTGGATCATTTTGTAATGTTACACTGATGTTTTTTATCCTTACTCCACATTCTAAAGTAATGTTAGTGCTGCCAATCCTATAGACGTTGAATGTTTTGAGTTTTTTTCTAGGCCAACAAGTTTTTGTTTGCTACTAGAATGCACAGTTTACAGCTATTAATCTTAACCTAAACAAGTATTCTGAGTAATATTTGTTTTGCTTTGAGCCATGAGGTTTTTTTAGTTCTGGTATTTATGTACATTTATTAGCATTATAGGACTGTTCTCAGGACCTTTTAGATGAAGACTAATTAAATAATTAATCCAGGAGAGCCACTGTGCTACTGGGAAAAGACATTAAAGGGGTAGTTTTGACAGCTACATAACTGACATTTATATGCTGCAGTTGAGGTTTGTCCCTGTATCACAAGGCACGTGGGTATTCGTGCCAGTGTTTATCTGAATAAGGGCAGATTTAAGCACATGCACAAATGCTTTGCTAAATCATGGCCTTAACTTAGATGCTGGACATAATCTTAACGCAGTGGAAAACACTCATGAAGCAGCAGCTAACCCCAGTGCTCAACAGAGTCAAAATTTTAGTAAGAATTCAGTCTGATGTTTCATTTTGTGTATTTTACAGTCTAAAACTACTCTCTACCACAGGTGTATCACTGCCAACAGTTGACTAACAGCCAGAAGTTCATTTTGGTTGCACGTGCACATGCTGTAAGAGCCAAGGGACACTCAGGGCAGGTGTGCAGGTGTGTCACACACCCCAAGCTTTCAGAAAGCTGCAGAAATGCTCCTGGGGCACACTGGCCTCTCCTCTGAGAGCAGGGAGGCAGCACTGCTTCCTCAGGGCAGTGCTGGACACCACAGTCACTGCAGGATACCCCTGAGCCAGCAGGGACTGCTGTGGGTCACTGTGCAGCTGGGCATCCGGGGATCAGAGGCCTGGGGAGCCCCAGAGCAGTCGGCAGATGCTGGGCACACTTCCCTGAGTGATGTTTTCATCTGGCTGGGGTGCAAGATAACAGGATGAACCCTCCCTCTGTGCCTTTTATAATGGAAATGAGTCGGTCCAAGGCAATGCTCTTCCTGTTGGGTACTGGTCTTTGTAGTGGGGGCCAACGTGAGTAACACTCACTGAAATCCCACTTAAAACATTTGGCTAAAGTGGTCTGCTGAGTTGGAATATAAAGTGCAGTAGCCACAGTTTACTTCCCTGAGAGCTCCCAGTCTCTACAATTTCCACTTCTTCCCTTCCTAAGAATAAACTGAAACCTTTGCTTTGTAAGTAAGAAACATAACACACAGGGGAGTCTTGCTAAGGGTTTCCTTAGATCCATGCAGGATTTTCTGTGAAAAACTTTGATATCCCATAAAAAAAAATTACAAGTTCTGTGATACAGTCATAACTCTGCATGGGCCTAAATAGAATCCTTAAAAAACATTTGGATTACCAGGGGAATACTGGGCTTTGCACCATGAAGTTTCATGAGTGGGAAGAATCCTCATCCACAAAGCCTAAAGATTATGTTACTGATAACCTCCAGTGATAGGAATCACACTGCCCCTAATTTCTTGTTCTTTTCCTTTGATCCAACCAAGGGAATCCCAATTATTAATCAATTCTGTGAAGATTTTTTTTGATTTTTTTTTTTTAAAGAGCGGTACGTATCTGTGTTTAAGGGAAACAAGTGCAATCCATTTCTAGTCTTAATTGCCATTGACAGTGTTGGTATTTGCATGCAGCAGTTTCACAAGGATGGGTTGGTGTGACTGCTTCGTGGTGTCTGCAGCATGTCCTGTGTAGCTTTGCTCAGAGCCACACACGTGGTTACACAGTCAGGTGGCTCCATCCCGGTTTTGCAGCCCCAGTTTGCACCATGGACCGAGGCACCTGGCTGGGGAAAGCCCTGTGGGCTCTCCACCCCTCCATCTGCCATGCCCTTTGCACAGCCACGGTGAGGGATCATCTCAAGCACCGGCCCCAGCATGAGAGCAGAGAGGGCTGGAGCCGTGCACCCCATGGCCAGGACCTGGGAGTCTGGCTCTTTCCAGCCCGTGGGAGGAGAGCTCCCAGTCCCTGGCGTTTTCTCCAGGCAGCTGCTGCCAGCCCCTGCAGGGGGACAGTGACCAGGGATGTCTGTCCTCCCTCTTCTGTGTGCTCCACACAAGGCCTTGGTTGTCACCAGCCTTGAGTATCACAGGTCAGACATTGCAACAATATAAAGGTCTGTTGGATGCAACAACAGCACACAATGGTGATGCTTGAAGGCAGATTTTCATACTAATACAGGATTATTTAGCTGGTTAAAAATCTCTGCAACTAACATGAAGGAGGGCAGGGTGTGACTAGCTTTCATATCCTACTTTCAGACAACATCTGCCATTGTCAGTGCTGAATGGGGAACAGGGACAGAGGAGTCCTTTTTTCTTAAGCAAACATTCAGGAGTAACTTTGTCTATTTTTGCACATTGCTTCTCGTGTTGACTGCTTCAGTTTGGTTTGTATTTTTTATAGAGTTTTTTCATGGGAAAGCTCAGCTTTGTGCGTGTCCTAACCCCCGTGTGAAGTGTAGCGTGTGCTGAGGACCATATGTGTACATGTGTAAAGGACGATGTTATCTCTGCAGCAAAGGAATTGCATGCGCACACTGTGGTGCATATTACTCAAGAGGAAGAGAATTACCACGCTATGTAACAGTGACTCCCCAGCATTGTGGTTTTTCTAAATAAACCTTCACAAAGGATTTGGGTTTTGCAATTTTTCATGGGTTTGTGCTTTGAATCAAGCCCCCCTTGGTGCTCTGACATCAGATTAAACAGCTTTCTCCACTGCGGCTCTCGCAGCTTTCACTCTCCTAGATTTCACCTTCTCAGGTGGAGACACATGTATTTCCTGCCCTCTGTTCTCCACACAGTGTCTCAGTGTATTTCCTGCCCTCTGTTCTCCACACAGTGTCTCAGCAATTTCCATATGGTGCCTCCTTAGAACTTGACACCAAGACACACCAATTTCTTCCACATTATACACAGCTCTAAGGTTCAAGGGGCTCAAGTGCATTGTAGAGTGCCTAAAGGCATGCACTGAGCTAATGACATGGTTAATGTGGTCCTTAGAACCTGTGCTGCATGATGAAAGAACTGCCAAGTACACATAACTGCACAGTGCATAAGGACAATTGAAAAGGAGATGTCAGAACATCTCCCCACAGACCATTTGCTCTCCACAATCCCAGGGAAGTTCACAGTTAACCCACAAACAAAACATCTTCTCTACCTGTTTTAGGACTGCCTTTACTTATGTCAGTACTTTAACTGTGAAATCTCACAGTGTCTTTCTTCTTTTCCTCTCCTCAATGTAAAGAAGTGGACAAGACTCTTCAAGGAAATGAGGAAATCTCATATTGAAAGAAGAGGAGGTATCTGTGTCCCAGTACGAGGTTCTGCTGGGATTTGCAGAGCGTAAATCAGAGGAGTGCCCATGGGAACTATGCAGCACAATTCCCAGATTCTCAGTCATAAGGGGATCAGAGAATACAGCTGCAGAGAAGCTCATGAGGTCATGCACTCCATTTCCTATCTCCAAGATAGGGTTTTATTTCTACATAATTCATAGCTTTTACAAAAAGACCAGTTTTGGCCCTGCATCCCTTTCATTACAGGAGTTGTGTTCAATTCCCTTGGGAATTTGAATATAAAGGCAGTATATGCCAAAGAACACAGATACTGTATCCCACCTTATCACTCTGCACCTTTATTTTAGCAATCAGCTTCTTCCCTTGCACTCATTTTTCATTTCACATACAGTTGAAAAATAATGACTTTACAAAGAGAGACTTGGTACTGTTCTTAGTCTCTGAGCATGAATGTTTATACCTTTCTTATTCCAATCAGCTCAATACTCTCCCAAGCCTGAGCAACAACAGTGCAAACCCCAGTGCTTCATACTCTGCAAGGAATGCCAGGTCATTTTCCCCATGAATATGATATGGAGTGACAGCCTGAACTGCAGGAAGCTGCATTTCCCACTGCCCACCCATCCCCTGCTGCTGCCATGCAGAAGGTCCCTTGCTGGTGTTCTTTTGATGCATCTACCCAAAAGTAAAATCTCAATTTTTAATGAAACAGAGACTCTGGGGAGTTTTAATGCAACATCACAGAACGGGGTGCAAGCTGACTAAATCTTGTGCCCTACTGCAGTAGCTCTGATCTGTTGGCTGCTGTGTTTCTCCAGCCACAGCCAGGAGCTCTGCGCTCTGCCCAGCACAAGCTGCTGCCAAACCTGCAGCAGGCTGGCACCCAAATGCAGCTCAAGGAGAGCTCAGAGAGGAACCACAGGGCAAGTGCTCTGCTGGGGATGAGGCTGTTGGACAGGAACCATGAAACCATGCAGTTCTCAAATCAACTTTTTGGATATTTTGATAGAGGACAGCATTTGCACATTAAACCCAACAAGCTGTTTCAGCCATAGCAAATGTACTTCTCTCTGAATGGAGCAGAGTGGTCAATGGCCTTTGAGGCTCCCTTTTGGAGGAAGTGGCAGAGGGGCAGAACACCAGCAGAATTGTGTTCAGCTGGTTCCCAGCCACAGCAAAGTGCTTTAAATATTCATGCTTTTCTTGTCCATTCCCATAAAGCAGATGAGCACAAACAAAAGCAGCACAAGGGGCCTCCCTTAATGAGGGTCTGTTTGCTTCTTACAGCCAGCTGCCTGACTTTATGGAGTCTGACATTAGGTAGACCCATTCAATGAGCAAGGGAGGAGAAAACAAGACAGAGAAAGCAATTGCATGTATTGTTTCACACTCAATCTTTGTTGATAATGATTGCATTGGTAGTAAATTGAAGAGAATCTGGAAGTAACAGAATTGTTTCTTTCACAGCTGTCACCAAAGATGCATGTCACCTAAAAGCTGCTTAGACCTCAATCTGTGTTGGTGAACACTGAAGAATTCCCCAGGCCTGGGAATCTTGCATTAATTCTGCCACTTGTCCATGAAAAGGTGGTATACTCATCATTCATCTAAATGGGCTTTAAAAGCTTTCAGATGATGATGGTGGAGAAAGAGGTGACAGTGTACAATGTCTGGTGAACTGGGGCACTGGCATTCATGGTTAGTTTGTACTCAGCAATGCTGGCACCCTGCACACGCTGGTGTTCATCACCCTCATTAACCAGATTAATTAGAGATCTAATGGGTTTTCGTGTTATAACAGCTCACAGGACACTGCATTCAGGAGCAGGAAAAACAGAGGCTCCCCCCACCCTGTGGCTGGTGGGCAGCACCAGGCAGCACAGTCACTCTATTCCATCCCTGTGCTTTTTCCTGCATGCTTTTCCTCCCATGCAGGCTGCTTGGGAGGGGGAAAAAAGGAAGAAAAAGAAAAAAAAAGAAGTCATTAAATTTGTCAACTCACTTGAAAATAAGAATAAACCCTCAAAAGAGTCTCCTTAAAATTTTGTTCTGCAGAACCAATTGCTCTGTGGCTGCTGATTAAAGCTCTCTCTGCCTTCACACTCCAAATGTGCTGGTTGATCCAGGTGAACTACAGGGACATCTGAAATGCACCACAAGGAAGTTCATGGCATCTCTTCTGAGCCTGGAATAAAGTCAAGAGCACTTTTACTGCAGCTGGACCTGGTTACCTCACGTTTAAGTTGCCCTCCTTTTCTGCAGAGTATTGATCTGATATCCATTTGTGGAAAAAAGTGGAGTGCCTGACAGAAGGGAAATGGAAGTTTGATTGTCAGGAGCGGACAGAAGCGCTCAGCAGCTGTGACAAACCCAGCCAGCAGGAACATAAGTGGTTATGCCACCTGCCAAGAGCTGGGGTCCCTTCCAGCAGTAGAGATTCATAGGGCTTGAAAGATCATTTCCATGATGAGAAAGACGGAAGGTTTAAACAAAGATATGTGATGACATTTAAATAAAAATGCATTTGCTTTCATTTCATATACATTTTTCATTAAAATGAGACAGCTGAACTTAATATTTTCTAGATATTTCCTATTCTATTTCTGTGCCAATGAGAAAATCCAATTAAAATATTATTTCCCTTCACTCTTTTGAAGCTTTCAAGCTGACTCCATAATTAAATGAACAAGTCATAACAAGTTACTTTTAATATTTGCACAATGGAAACCACTGTTTCCAAGGAGAAGCAGCATGATCCTGGATGCTGAGAAGTCAGCAGGGACTCCAGCCTGCACACAGCCAGCTCTGGAAGGGCAGCCATCTCCAGAGACACTGGCTGAGGCACCTCAGGCTGCTCCTGTGAAGGACTCACTGGGCTGTCTGGATAGCTTGGAGTCAGAATGAATCACTGCAAGAATGTCCAAGGAGATCTGGGCGCTCAGGAGGAGCCCTGCACAAGGTTTTGCTTACTGTCTGTCCACTGGTGCACGCAGTCATTGCAGCACCCAGCTGTGCCACTCACAGCCACTCACTTTGTCATGTAAGTCAAAGGCCAGGTAGGTCCTTAAATCACCTGGTGGAACAGCTCACAGCTTTGCCCATGAGTTGCTGTCAGCACCTGCTGCTTTGAAACTGCTTGGTGCTTTGTAAGGATTCCATTGGGTCGCATTTTTCCATGAGAGGGACTATGGGGCCACCTAGCCTGGCCTCTTGTGTATCTGACATCCTTAAACTGCATGCCAGTACCCAGCCTATGAGTCAATCAGGTCAAATACTTGCATTATATAGAATAAAACAAAAATGTTGACATAAGAACTGTGCTCCAGAGAGTAAGTGATGCAATGGCAGGAGTGAATTAGGTGTGACATGTGCAAATATTTTCATGTGCTGAAGGTAAAAGCCACCTGCTACAGATGAAGTGAAAAGCCTGATGTCTCCATCAGCTCAGATGGGTGGAGAGAATCAGCTCAGAGCTGGTGATTAAGTTTACCTCTGGACACATGAGCAGTTTGGCACACAAGATCTGCCAGAGATACTAAAAAAGCATTGGCACCAACATTCTGCATCCTTTTCCGGATGTTCACATTGAGCCCAATCATTTGCTCTGCTTGGAACCTGACAAAGAAATCTCACCAGGCTAATTTACTTGAAAATGTTTAAACCCGTGCCAAGCTAATCAGCCCTCTGGATGACCCTTTGAATCTCCTTCTCCTGGATAAAGCTGCCCTGAATTAAAGAAAAATTTGCCCCCAAAAGGTTTAGATTCCACAAGGGTAGGTAGAAGGGGTGGCTATCAATGGCACTTGCCCTGTAACTGGTAGAGATGACATTTCAGTTTCTGCACCATCTTCAAGTCATTAATAAATCATAGTTTGCTGAATTTTGCCAAGCAGTTTTGGTGTAAACATTAAAAAGTACTCAAACAGAGACTACTGCACATATCCTTCACACACTACAGGGGTGGAAACTGAGTCACAGATATGTTCAATGCTTCTTTTCTCATTCACCCAAAAAAATGTTAAAAATAGATGTCCCCTTGACATTCGTTGTAGGAGTTCCTACAGATCCTGATTGATGCACTAGGGGCCTGTCAGTGAAGATTTATCTGCTGGCCATGCATTTGTTTTCCAGTGGAGCTCACTGGGCTGCAGCAATGCTTCTTGCCCTCTGCTCTGTGAGTCACTGGAGCCACTGGGGAGCAGTGTCACCCTCTCTGCTCAGGGACAGCCAGGCACCCCAGCACAGCAGGAGGGACCACGAGGAGCATGACTCAGGCTGCAGCATCCAGGGGCAGTGATGCCGTGGCAACTGTGCTTTAACCACTGGGCTACTCAGACCAGGCAGCCTTTAATTAATGGCTTGATTCTCGCTCCCTCCTTTCTCCCACACTTGTAATATTTACTGCACTCCCTAGGTAAGCCACAGGAATACTCCAAACAGACAGCAAAGAGCAGAGACTACAGCTGGTCCAAACAGGATTGGGAGAAAGCCCCAAGCTCCTTGATGAATCAAGGCTGGGTACAGCTGCTGGCTGCCTCAAGGAAGGGCAGTACCAAGGCAAGGGACACCAGCTGGATCTGCCTGGAGCCCATGTGCTCATCACTAGAAGAACTGAGATTCACTGCCAGCACCTGTCAGCCTTAACACTGAGAAAGCCCCTTCAGCATCAGAGCAAGGAAGCAAAACATATCCTTGGAATTAGAAGCTCCCAAACATGCTCTCATGCTAGTCATGGGAAGAAGAGGTCAAGGTTTGTTCCCTCTCCTCAGAATGGCATGACTGAGGCCCACCACAGAGAGGTTTATGTCTTCTGGTAGATGGATAGCAGGCCAGTGACCTTTAAGAATCCAAAGCCCATAGGCTAGAAATCAGTTCAGAACTGAAGACACAGTTGGAAATGTTGAGGGTTTTTGTTGTTTCAGTATTAGGTGAAAGTCTATACTAGCAATCATTCAGGAAAAAGGTTCAAAATCAAAGACAATAGGAAGGTTAACATGCATGCTTGTAATTTTTAGCATCAACACTTTTGAACTGCTTCTCCCCCTACCCCACTCCTCAGATGCCACTGACTCTCAGAAGACACCCAGGGTTCGGGGTTCCTGATGAACTTGCCTTACAAGGGAAAAATGACTCAACTACCCAGAAAAAATTCCTGAGGATAAGAGGTTTAAAGAGCTGAGGACTTATTTTGGCTCAGGGAGAAGCAGGACACATTTTTTCTCTAGAACATCATTTTCTCTTTAATTAACTCTAGAGAAAAACCTGTTCAAGTACAGAGGAGATACATGACTAACAAAGCCTTCTCTCCAATTAGAGGAAAATTTCTTGTCCTGCACTTCATGCCTGAGACACAGAGGGGTTTGATGCTAACAAGGTAGAACTAACCTATTTAGAGGGATTGTTCCCAGGATGACACAGGGAAGAGCAAACCTGCATTTCAAAATGACCAGTCCAGTTGTAATAAAGAACATCTTTTGCTGTTTTGACCTAATCCCATTTACATATGCAAACAGGGAGAAGAATAATGGTTTTAATTTGAACACACTTCAGACTGACTTGAAAGATTTATGTGTCACACCAAAGACTAATCAGGGTTCATGCTCCTGTCAAGGGATGAAATAGTACAATAGGTATAAACTGATGCTGTTTGTGTTCACAGACAGACCTGGGTCTCCTGAAACTCAGTGTGAAACAGTAATTGTCATCCAGGAGCATCTATGCTACTCAGAGGGATGGCACAGCTGAAATAACAGCAGCCTCACCCCCAAACCCCCAAAACAAACCCACATGCAGGGAAGACTGAGGTCTCTGTAAGGAAATGCTACTACTCTGCCAAGATCTGGGTTTATGAGGAATAGAGAGCCTGAGAATACAGACAACACAAAAGACCAACATGGATATACTGATGTAACAGCTGATACCCTAAAATGAAACTTTACAGGCTGTCAGTGAAGCTAAGGTAGGTTTTGTGCTCAGATGATATGCTGGCAATAGAGATGATGAGGAGAAATCCTTGCAAGCAAAAACATTTGCTAAGAGAATTCCCAATCAGTGATTGCAGCTAGGAAAGGGACTAAATCACCAGGATGGCACAATGTTGTCCACTGGAAATAGGTTTTGGTGTAATCAGTTATGGAAAAATAAGTTCACTCCTGAGCAAATCCTCATAGGCCTCACCTTTGAAATGTCATCTCTGAGTACACAATCTACTTGGCTTACCTGTGTGCTAGATTTAACATTCAACAACAGAAGCCTGCCTGTTTACAGAACCAGGTCAGGAGCTGGTCACAGGACTACAGGATGTTGCAAAAGGGACCTAGGGATATAATCCAAGTGAGGATGAGTAATGGTACCTGCTTCTTCAGATGTGCGTCAAAACCAACCATCATTAAGACATTTGGACTGTTAATCTTAAGATTTGCAATGCTGTTAGATTTTAAGTTATTCAAGGACAGAGTTATGATTCATAAAAAGGCTTTTAAGGAGATGAGTCTAAGCCTTGCACCGGAACAGCTGATGTAGTGCTCTCACTCTGTAGCTTAGGTAATCACTTGGGTCAATTAAAAGCTACAAAACTAGCACTTAAAGATGCATGTGCATTTGTAACAGCTACGTGAAATTTACAGAGCTTAGCAGCCTCAGCTGAGTGGGAGGACCCAGTGTGCCATAAACACATCACACATCTAGCAAACACATAGTTACTACTGCAAAAAGATTAGAAACGAAACCAGCAGGATTAGTATTTCTATTTTGGAGCTCAAAATTACAAGCACGCATCTGGCTCCACTGCACCTAACGTCTAGAAACCCAGCTGCATTTAACTTCATGTATTCTGGTCTCCCCAGTGACCTCAAGCCAAGGTCCCTCTGAAAGGCAGACGGGACCAGCCCAGGCAGGACTGAGTGCCCAGGGACCCCACTCATTCTCCGCAGCAGAGCAAGGACTCCTCACCTCCCAGGCCTCCACCCTCTGCTCTGCACAGAAACTCCTCTTTGTTTGCAAGTGTTTTCCCCACAGAAATCCCTTATAGGTGACCAATACCACCAGCACAGCCACTGAACTACAACTCATAAGCAGCTGCAGTCCTACTGGGGAGAAAAATCTGCCCAGAAGAACTTGAGTTTCTTGTTTCCACTTTCAGATTGAATGTAAATAGCAAAGAAAAACACCAAGTCCCTTTAATCAAGAAGAAAGAAAGTAGGTTTATGAGTTTTTAAACAAAAGCTGGAAACTGCTGTTTTTTCAGGACACTGGAGAACATCGTATGTATTCGTGGTGTGGATTATACAAAGAATTAAAAAATCAGTAACTAGAAATCAGCTTTTTTGGGGAAAAGTAGTTATTTTTTGGACAGACGCATTTCAACCATTTCCAAGAGGTCCACAACTAAAAGTGCTTTTTGACTCCTACTTTGAAACAAGTCTTATAGCTGCAAACAACCATAGATTTAAAAGGTCACTGCATAATCCAATCTCAGTGATTAACATTTTCCTTTTCAGTTATGACTACACTAAAATAATGATCCCAATTCACAGGATGATTAAACACCTATTAATTTCTTTCAGTAAAACAGGCTGAGGAGTCTTTGTATCACCAAGCTAGCTGAAGTGTAGTTCACACCACCTTATCATTCAAGGTGCCAGTTAAAAGAAAAAAAAAACCTAGTTCTTTTTCAAACTCAGATTTTTTCCTACTCAAAACTGTGAAATAAGATTCCAATTTTAGTATTTACTTCAGAGCCAGCATCTCAGAAGTACTGCTGAACATTATCCTGCTAATTTCAAGCATTCATTATTGCCCTAGGAGGCAGATAATTGTTTACTATGAGAGTTCCCCTGCTGGTCGAGCCATTTGTACAAATATTCACTGTGATGAGTAACTGCACTTGATACATGAAAAGCCTGCAACTTCCCAAAAATTATGCCCTCAGAGCCCCTTGATATCCATAGTTATATCTTTCTGTAACAAACATGGTTTTAGCAGACTTCTCTTGTTTCTTCTTAGCTTTCATGTACTTCTCAGCACTAACTTGGACATGAACAGACATCTCCATCAAGCAAAAGAGCAATCAATATGTAATACTCTGCTCCAAAGAAGTTCTTTCTTTCTTGCATATCTTTTACTTTACATTTCATTCTAAGGCATTGCATGAGTGAGCAGAAATATACTGATAGTATGAAATGCTACTTTTAATGGAGGAAAATTAATGTCTTACCCTGACAGACAATTAAACCAGTAATTAATGAAAGCAGACAGCAACTATGTCACACCACTTAAGAGAGTGATATATTCAGTACTTCTCGTTTCTCAATTCATGCATTAAATACTGCTGGTCAGCTTGCCGAGTTTAATCTGTACCACCAAATACATGGAAGTGGCATGAGGAGGAAAGAGGCCTAGCCAGCTCTTTTTGCAGCTTCACATTATCTCACATGATGCTGAAGGGGACAGAGGCAACAAAAGGGTCTGAATACCCATCCCAGAGTGCCATCCTAATCCCTGTGCACCCATGCACAATGAGGCCCAAATCTTGACAATTTTTTTCTTTACAAAGTCATCGGAGAGGCACAGACATATCTTCATAGCTTTTTTACAGAGCCCCTGGCTCTGACTCTACTCCTGACGTGTGCCTGGAGTCCTTGAGGTTCTGTTCTCAGCTATGGAGCTGTGCAGGTGAGTGAGCTCCACGATTTGTACATACAAGGTCAGGACACAGCTCAATACCTTTGCTCTTCTGATGGGATTTCTTTACCCCTTCTTTTGTGCCCTTCACCTTTTCTTTCCTTTTTTTTATGTGTCATGCTTCTCTAGAAGCAAGGTACTGAGCAATATGTAACAAACAAACGCATCACTTAGTGGTGCCAGGCTGGTGATCACACTGCACTTTGTGATGGAGAAATGCATCTTGGCAGCTGTAACCAGTGTAACAAACAAATAAGCTTCAGGGTTTTATATGATTTTACAACATAGTCAACCTTGAAACTAAATGCTAATTAATTCCATGATTGCTTCCTAATGAAAAACCTACTTGGGATTCTCACCAGGAAGTAGCAGAAGACTGATCCTGAGAAACTGAAGATACCTTTTAAGGCTCTTCACATGCATGGAGTTAGGAAATGATTCAGAGCATCTTGAAATAATTGCTTAAGAGCAAAGAAGATGTGAGGCAAGTTCTAGCAAATCTGTGTGACTAAGAACAGCACAGGTATTTGCATAAAATGTGTGGGCTCTTTCAGGTAATTGGCTCCCTTGCCACCTTGAAAATATTTGTTCAGCTGCTACAACTGACAGAACTCTCACAGGACAAGGGAGGTCTCACACACAGCTCTGTTCAGGTGAATTAGCTGATGGCAGCAGTTTGTTCTGCAATTCTTCCACTCCACCTGGTTGATGGCCAGCAGCAGAGTTCATCTCAGGAAAGTGAAAATCCTGGTGCCAAAGAATAAAGTGGCAGATTGGAACGGTCTATTTTAAAAAAGAGCTGCCATGTCTAGTTAGTATCATATAGAGATTCACTGCACAGCAACAAATGGATGTTGGACTGAGCTTGGAAACGAAAGCCAAAAGTGTATGGAGTATTTCAGCCAGAAAAGGAAGAAAAAATGCTTTTCTGCACTGAATTGCAGGGAGCAAACATTCCTATTTTACTGATGTTCTCCGTTTTCCTCCCTTAAATTTCTTTCATTATGTTTTTAAGGACACAAGACAAAATTTAAAATTCAAGGGAAGTGAAGAGGATTTGATGTACGCAGCAAGCAAATCAATGGGTCCCTATTCAATTCAGGTTTCACCTGAATGGATTAAATGTATCAAAATGTATTCATGTCTATTATAAACAAATGTGAAATATAATGTAACCAGTACAGTCTAGGTGAAAGAGAGAGTCTGCCTCTTTATGCTGCAGCTCTGGCCAGTTAAATACTTTCACTGGCAAGTCCAGTGGAAAGTAATTACCAGCAACTACCATTGTCCAGACCTCTCTATACATACAGGCACTGACATTAGCATCTCACCTATCTCTGGTTTAATATTAGACATAACCACTGCTTCAAGCACTCCAAGTAACTGATTTCCACTCTAGAATGAGCTGCCTGCAACATTGGCTTGCAAGTCTGGAACTCATGTTTGAAAATTCAGAGCATGAACTAGTATGAACCTGGTTTCTACTGCAATATTCTGGGCATTTCCTTTCTGTATTCTTCCCCGTGGTAATAATGCCCCAGACAGTCTTCCCATAATTTACTGTGTTTTGATGGGATTTAGAAGTGCTGGGTAAAAAAAGATGAGGTGCTAATATCATCATTTGAAAAAAACACATTTTATGGCTAGCATCAGCATCTTAATTAAGGAGCTCTCAGCAACTAGAAATAGAAATGTAAATAATTTTTGAGAGAGCTTTTCAGTACAAGAAGTCTTTAATCGAGACAAATCATCAAGGAAATTATTTTACTGACAATATTTGACATAGATATTTCACACAAAGCCTCTCAAAGGCCTTCCTATACTCATACATGCCATATATCCATCCACACATAGGCACAGCTATTGCCAAGAACAATCACCCACAGGGTGGTGAGCAAGAATTAGCTGGTCATTGCAGCAAGCACCTAAATAACCAGTCCTGAAGGACTCCCTAGGAGGTACTCTGCATCTGAAATTATCTGACTTTATGTCTTTACTTTATCTGAGTCCACAAACCATAGTGATGCTTGAACAAACAAGCCTCCTCCTAATTAGGTGTGCTAATGCAGGAAGAAATTATGGTATTTGCATATGGTGCAGGATGATAGAAGTTTACAGTACATAAGAAAAGCACTATCTTCTGTCTTTATGAAAAGATGAGAACATGAGAATATTCCCAATAGGACGCACTAGGTACTTGCCAGAAGAGTTAATTACACACAGGTAGGATTATATATCCCTTTGGACAACTGGCTTCAGTGAAGCACGGAAACATGGAGTGCTCTTCAAATACCCTGGGAACGCTAGGAACAAAGTCCTCCCAAAAGACACCGCTCCCTTCACATAAAAACCTTGCCTCAATTTTGTTTTTTACCTTGCAGGTAAAACAAGTCACATGCTGACACAGGTTTCAGTGGCCCAGAAAAACAACCATCTGAGTAAAACCAGTACACTAAGCCATGACTTACTGGCTGAGGAGCCAGTGTTCTCATGCTTCCAGCAACACTGCCACAAAGGCTGGAACCTCTGGCACAGAGACACAGAATAAAGCTCAAAGCACTAATGCCTCAAGTTGCTTTACAACAAGCCACTTTTATCCTTTTATTAACTCCTCATGCTGTATTCCAACTTAACACACTGTTGGGGGGCTCTGGAGCTCATTCAGGACCTGCATACAGGACCTTTGCTACATGACATTCCCTCCTAAGACCCAGAGAGCACAGCGGAGGTACTGCTTAGAAAAGCTCAGAGATCTTTACCCTGCCACAGAAAAACACTCTTCTACAAACAGTTTCTACATTAAAGCCTTGAACTCATGTACAGAAACAGTACAACAGATCGGAAGAAATAATCATATAAGTTAAATTTAGAGGGCTTGTGATCAGATAAAAATATCAAAACATTACATTTCCTTCAGAACTACAGTTCTCCATCTTCTTGTAAAAGCTGAAGACACTGTTGGTGCCAGGTAGTTCAAGCTGCTATGCCATAGCATTGCTTGGAAACTTCCAGCCGGTTCCTGCACAGACCAGGCTGAGCAGCTGCTTCAGCTGGATGCTGACTCTGGAGCCCCGCTGTGCTCGGGAACATTTACGTCCCAAAGGGGCAGCAGGGCACCGGCCAGGCAGGAGGAACAGCTCCATCTCCAGTTGGGATCAATAAGCTGGTCGCCACTCGAGGGCAGCATTTCAGTAAAATAAAAAAGACATAGGAACAAAAATGAGGGACACCAAACTGCTGGACTGTGTGAGCTCACCACGAGGATTTTGTTTGCAGGCTGATCTCCAAGCTTTCTGTAGCTCTTTAAACAGGCTGGCTATATGAGCAGAGTACTGAAGTGTAAGCAGTGAAGGAATATGAGGTCAATACCAGATAAATCTGAGCAGAGACTGTACAGGCACTTTAGTTTACATATGTCTTAGCTACCTAAAAGAAAAGCGGATGCACCCACATCCGAGTCTCCCACCCTCCTCCAACAGAAACAATTTACCCGAGAAAGGGAAAAAGTTTTTACTCAAAGCAGCTAACTCTCTTCTATCAGATCTCAGTTCGTGTACAACAGTGACTTTAAAAGCTAAGGAGCAGCACCCAGTAAGTGTCAGGACACAAAACAATGACCCACTTGGACCATCATCACCTTCTCACTTCAATAACATCATGGCACTTTGAAGGCTGCTGCCCAAAATGAGAAACCTGTAAAAAAAGGCATGTATGCTGCTGGTTTAGTGCTCTACTTACACCAGCTAAAAATAGTCACAGGCCAAAAACATCCTCCAGTTTTGGACACTGAGTGACAACATGGGCTACAAGGCCAATTAGGTCAAATTAAAATATACCAACAGAAAGAAAATAAACACTGGTAAACTTTGTCTGGAAGGCAAAGGAAACTCTTGGAAGAGAAACTTGCTACACAGCTTCAAGTGCACTCATGTCATTGTTTTGCCTTCTTATTCCAGAGAAGCTTTCCTTCATACATGGACAGGCTGCTCTCAGAGGAGTGTCACAAGGGCCACCACCCTCAGGCTTGGGGTGCTGTAGTCTGAGGCATCCTCTGCACTCAGTAAAGACAGGTGATTTCAGAAGTGACACACAGCACATCAGTGAAGGCGCCATTAATATCCATATTACATCCAGATTTACTGTGTTCGTTGTTTTTTAATTAGAAGAGGCTAAAGTAGGGCTTAATTGCACTGAATTTTAATTTAGCAGGAAGAGGAAGACACTATTGTTAACTTGGCACCAGCAGGCTCAGCAGTGATGGCAGAGTGGGATAATGGTGAGGATCCTGCACATCCAGCTGTAGCTGTGTTGTAGGTGCATGTGAACAGAGGAAGCTTATGGGAAGCAGCTGTCAGCATGGACAGCTCAGGCAATGTGAACAGAAACACACAGAAGCTAAATTAAAAACATGGTGAAACTCAGAAGTATTCTGCAATGGCTAATTGGCAATTTGACATTCATTTCACACCAGAAACTGAAATCAAATATCCCATCATGGAGTCCAATGATAAAGGAATGACTCAGAAGGTTCACTGTTCCTCACACATGCTTACCTCCATGTTTTCAGCACTATTTTTGCCCTCCTGCCCTTCCAAAATGAGCATGATGTGCTGCCATCATCCTGCAGCAGGGTTTACACGGACAGCAACAGATTAGTAACATAAGGCAATTCCCCCTGCAAATCTCTCAGCCAGCCTGGGAGGTAAAAGGTGCATTGCCACTGTCTCCTGTTACTAACAGGCACTTTAGTTTACATATGTCTTAGCTGGGGACATTAGCTAGCTTATGTCACTAATGGGAACACAGTGCAACAGGAAACGTGCTATTGAGGCATTATGAAGTTAGTCAACATCGAGCCATCTGCTACACATAATCTCAGGTTGCACGTCACCAGCGAGGCATGAATTTAAAGAAGGCTCTAGCCTGACATTTTAGCTCTAAATTGAGAACATTTAATCCAGTAGTCATTGAAGGAGAGCAGATACTGTCCCAGGGCACCTTCCTAACAATTGCTTCCTGATGTAGAACAGTGTTTTATGCAGTTTATGATGGTAAAGGATTAGATGATGATGATGATGCTCCACGTTTCCTCCTTCTGTACTGGTTGGCTTCACTGCCTGATAACTTATTAACCAGAAAAAGCTTTAAACAATCTGACTTGAAGGATTTTATGACTTAATGGAAAAAGTTGATAAACCATAAAGAGGGTAAAAACAAAATATGAGCAAAAAGAAAGCCTGAAGGCCAGAGACTGTCCCTGAAGAGTCTCTGGAGAGCCTGTCCCACACTTCTCCAAAGCACTGTCAGCAGAAACTCCCTGCCTGCCAAGTCCCTCACGCTATACTGGGTGCTGCCTGCTGGCCCCATGTGCCAAGGGCTAATACAGCCATGGATGGTGTCCTCTTAGATGGAGATGAGCAGGACGTGGTGATTCCATCTTACATATTCAGCCCACCTATTTCCAGTGAAAACAACTGTGACATCTACAAGAACTGCCTGCCCTTTCAACACACACAGGTAAAAAACAAATATTGGTCAAAAGATGTAGTCAGGAAGGAGAGGCTGAGTGGTGTCATCACTCTCCAGGAGCTCACACCAAAAACCACACAGCTGGAGAAAACAGAACATACCTGTGATAGCAGAAGCCAGCCTTCACCATGGGACCCAAACTGGTTTCATCCTTTCCTGTGCAAGATTGCTCCTACCAGAGTGGGACTTGCAATGCTCACATTACCAAGCAGCAGGTGATGGACTAGTAAAGCTGGAGGCAATGAAGAATCAATAATCACGCACCACAATCCAGTATAGAAAAATATTCAGCCCCTGCAAATGGTAAGGAAGGGGAATTAATAAAACTTCACTAGAACTTTATATAAAGCCCAAAAAGCTGAAAGAATGCAAACCCACAGCATATGATATTGCAACATTGTCTTGTAACCTTAATACAGAAACCCACAGTAACCCCTGCTAAGAGTGTTAAATATTAATAATGGCTCCCAGCTGCTACTGCTACATAATGGGCTTATTTTGATGAGGTAGATGTGCACAGCTTAAGTAATGTGCATCAGTTCAGATGATCCTACTTTCCTTTTGAAATTCATGCAAGACCCTCTCTCCTTGATGCAATTAATTGAAGAACCCAGGGCTATTATTCTTAAAAGGCAAGATTTGTCTCTGATCTTTGTCCTACATTACATCTTTTTTTTTGTCAGAGGTTGCAACATGAGCAGAGGTGGATGGTTTAGCTTGATCCACGACTCATTACCAGAGGGCAGCCTTCTTTTCCTCCACACTGTCCTAATTAGTGCGAATCTGCCCACACAAACAGCCCACAAGGAGAGGGGTTTTTTATTGTCCTCTGTCCTACATCAGTGCAACCATTATAAATGGTAATGTCCCTGGCTCACATCATCATAAACATCAAAGTTAGGAAATGCTCAGTTTCCTTTTATCCTTTACTAAGCAAGCTTGAGTTTCTTTAGTGGCAAAGTAGGTGATGAATTGCTGACCACTAACAGAGTGAATGATTAATCAGCCAGAAGGCATTCTCTCCTCTACTTACTTTGCCATTAAATTATATGGCAACCTTAACTAGACTGAGTTGATACTGATCTCTATTTTAGAAGATTGCTGACTGTAGTCTGCTGACCCATATAATATTTAAAATAAATCAAGATCATTGTGCAGTTACTGATCTAGATATGAATGGTTTTCAGCGACAAAATGGAAGCTAGGTATCCAATACTAAGTGGAAGTAACACAGACTTAAATACCATTGGTTATTTAGAAGATTCATCATGAAGCATTGCTAAAAAGAAAACCCTCATCCTCAGAAATTCAGAAAGACAGAAGAGGCAGCAAGAGTTCCTAGACTTAATGATTCACTACAATTACCATTAACTACTGCTGCATGAGTAAATATTGAAACATATCTTTTCTGGCCTTAACCAATTCACGTCCAAACATTTTATGTAAGAATACAAAACCAGTATTAACTAGGTCTGAACACGTCCCTGAGAAAAAAATGCTGAAAGGGACTTTACCTTTTTCAGACTCAGCTCTAAGTAGAGCCTTAGGTCAGGAAGACACTCCACTCTTCTTGGCTGAGCTTTCTGAAATTAAAACTTTCATCTCTAAAAGTGTGTTTCTAGCTGCTCTAGGTGCAGCCATAGCCTCCCAAAGGTGAAATGAGGAACAGATGTAACAATGTCTGCGGCCACCCTTGGGACAAGGACTCTGAAGAGTGAACTCCTCTGTCCCAGGTTAGTCTGATGAGTGCCAAGTCCAATCCTCAGAGATGTGACTTCAGTGAGCAAGAAGTGGGTTTGGACAAGTACAGCTCCTTGAAACTGGGAGCTGCTGTGGGGAAAGAGATCACAGATGCAGTAATAAGGAAACAGCAAAGACAGAATGGAACGAGGGAAAGGAACTGGAGTTGGTAGTGCCTCGAGGCTCCCCCTGAACAGAGAAGGTCATGATCAGACACTAAACCATAAATTCTAATTGCCATGCAGTCCCTGCCCATCAGCAAATACCCATGGACATCAATAAGCTGCCGATTCAGAGATCAGGAGGAGGAACTGGAGAACTGAGAATCCCAAGGCTACAGCAGGGACTCTTCCTAATGTGGCAAGTTTGGGGTCCTGACGCTGAATGCTCACACCTTGAGGAGCAGGTAAGCAGTGGAAACCCTTCCCTCTTTCGGCCTGCCAGAGGAGCTGCCCTTACCTGGAGTCAGACACGGGGTAAGCAACGACCAGCAGTGCCAGCACAGAGCCAGTCTGCACGACAGGGCTGACCCAGCCATGGGCAGCAGGACGGTGTGGAGCAGGTGAGCTCCAACTCCTGCCGAGGTCACACTGGGGGCTGACAACTAACAACCTCTCAGGGCCCACACACCCTGGGGAAGCTAATATCTCCCTTTGCTTTCACAGGATCAAAGATCAATCCACAAAGATATTTCACTAGCACAAACACCACATTTTCACTGCTAACATGATTTTTAAAAATGAAGCGTCATTAGCAAGACACTTCTAGTTTCTGCTGTAACTCGGTTTGAATGCAAATTAAAAGATACAGGTAAAAATGGGTTGCCTAATTGAAGCTCTTATTCAAATTTCTAACTTAATTTTTGGTTTAGAGGCTATTCAGTTCATGTAGAAAAAAAGGCAGTCAGCTAATCAGATCAAGTATCTTGGCAACATCCCAGATTCAAATGTTCCTCTGGCTATAATACGGATTTTGAGATAAGAAACAAACATTTCCACAAATTGATGACACAAAGAAAGGACAATCCAGCAAGTCCAGAAGAAAAAAACCTCATCTATCCTTGAAATGGTTTATTACTAAAATAAAGCTTTCAATATTAAAATATCTGTGGTAACTTTATGCTACTGCAAGGGATGCTTCTGCTGTTCTCAGAGTTGTGACAGCTGATTTAAAGTGTATTGCACACACTTTCCATACAAATAGAGTTTAAGATAACATTAGAGGGAATAATACTGTCTAATATTAGTGTACCTGTCAAGCACATTTCCAAACTAATTGATATTGCATGTTCAGCTCATTGGAGCACTAATGTTAAACAACATTTCCATGTTCTTGAACTGCAGCTCCCCTTTACTAAAAGCCATTTCAGCTGAAGTAACTGGTCTGAGTAATTCCAGCTCTAGGCAGGCATCCAGATGTTTGCAACTTCCATTAATCATCCTTAAGAGGCTGAAGCTGATCTATGGCTCCACACTGCACACACAGTAGACATTTTTAATAAATGCTGACCTGCAGTTCAGCTCTTTTTCTAGGTGGGTCATGGCTGAAGTGCTGATGCAGTTCTGCAGATCAAATTGTTTCATGAAGAATTGAAAGCACTGAGATGTCACAATCTGGTGCTCACTTTCTATAGCTGGTATAAACTCAATTGGGCATCCCTAGGGGACCCTCCAACTTCCCAAATATATTGTGTATATAGACTGCAGAAAAATTAAATTGAACCTTTTCTTGCCAACAATTTATAGTCTCTTGTACTGCTCTGGTCTGTCTGTGTACTGCCTACAGTTCCTCTGCTCAGGATTGTCACACTGGATTCTCATGTGATGGTGAGGTGCTGATGTGTCATTCCTCATCAGCAACTTGTACATTTTGCAGGGCAACTTTTGTATTTTCCTAACTTAGATCTGGAAACTTGTGGCCAGATTAACAATGTTTGGGAGATCTACCTTGATTTTTGTACTGTACTCCTTAAAGAGACTCCATGATCACCACTGAACACAATCTGAAAACTACAGGTAGGTATTACGTATTTTTGCAAATACTTGTGTGAATACATACTGAAGAATGTTGAGGTTATGACGTGCATGCTTTTTTTGCTTTGGTTTAAGATACAGATCTATCTCTCTAGGACCTCCCAGAAAAAATAAATGCACCACATGGGTGTTACACACACACACTTCCTAGAAGCCCAGCCAGCTGAGGTTGGAAGTGACCTTTGAGGGGCATCTTTTCCAACAGCCCTGCTCCAGCACAGGCACCTAAGGCAGGCTGCTCTGGACACTTCTTGGTATTTTGGTACGTATTGTGTCTGTACAGGATGCACGCATGTGCACCATCTATACGTGACGTACAGTTTTTGTTAGAAAGCTCCAGTTCAGCAATAATGGACCAGTTTTCCAAGCCCATAGACAGATTTCTTGGTGAGAAGTACTCACTTAGAATGCTGTCACTACAATTAATTTTAATATAACATGGTATTCGAGTACCTGAAGGGAACTTACAGGGAATATGGGGCAAGACTACCTGCAAGAGCATGTAGTGACAGGACAATGGGGAATGGGTTGGGGAATGGGTTCAAGCTCTAAGACAGTAGGTTTAGATTCGATATTAGAGAAGATTTTTTTTACTGTAAGGGTAGTGAGGCATTGGAACAGATTCGCAGGTAAGTTCTGGGTGCTCAATCCCTGGAGGTGTTCAAGGCCAGGTTGGACGGGGCTTTGATCAACGTGGTCTAGTGGAAAGTGTCCCTGCCCACGGCAGAGGCTGGAACTAGACGATCTTCGAGGTCCTCTCCAACCCAAACCAGTCTAGGGATTCTGTGATTCTAAGACACAAGTTATTTTCCTCGAATGAATCTCCCAACGTGTTACTGTTTCAATAAATCTGGCATAATGACACTTCCACATTTGTGCACTTACGCCCGAAGTCACCCTTTTTTACACTCTCTTCGATGGGCCGCACTCCCGAGCCTCCAGCCGGCAAACGGGCTGGAGCCCCAGAGGCCAGGGCGCTGCTCTGTGCCGGCTCCCTCAGCAGCGGTTACCGGGCAGCCCTGCGTTCCGGGGAGCGCTGCGGCCGGCGCGGGGCACCGCACAGCCCCGCACAGCCCCGTCCCACCGCACAGCCCCGTCCCAGGCCCGGGGCACCGCACAGCCCCGTCCCACCGCACAGCCCCGTCCCGGCCCCGTCCCACCGCACAGCCCCGTCCCAGGCCCGGGGCACCGCACAGCCCCGTCCCACCGCACAGCCCCGTCCCAGGCCCGGCCGGGCGCCGCCGGGGCGGGCGCTCCCCGCGCATGCGGCCTCTCCGGGCGGGCGGGGCTGCCGGGCCGAGCCGGGGCTTCCGCCGGGGCCGGGCCCGTGTCCGGCGCGCCGGGGCCGGGGCCGGGGCGATGCCCGGAGCGGGGCCCGGGGCGGCGGCGCGGGGCCGCGGGCGCTGAGCGCGGCGGGAGCATGGCCGAGGCGCTGCGCCAGGAGCCGCCGGGCGGGCCCGAGTCGGAGGCCGAGCTGTCGCAGCGGCTCGCCCGCACCAAGGCCCGCTCGTACGGCAGCACGGCGAGCGTGGCCGCGCCGCTGGCCGAGCGCTACGTGGAGCACCGGCTGAGCGCCGGGGACACGCTGCAGGGCATCGCCCTCAAGTACGGCGTCACGGTAAGGGAGCACCGCCGGCGGGGCCGGGAGCGGCGCTTAGAGCCGGAGAATGGCCTGGGTTGGAAGAGACCTTAAAGATCATCCCGTTCCAAACCCCCTGCCGTGGGCAGGGACGCCTTGCACTAGACCAAGGGTGCTCAGAGCTCCATCCAGCCTGGCCTTGGACACCTCCAGGGATGGGGGAGCCACAGGTTCCGTGGGCAGTCAGCGCCTGCATGGCCCGGCTCCCCGGACAGCGGGGCCGTTGTTGGGCCCAGAGCCGAGAGATGACAGCAACAAGTTGTCCCATAGAGCATTTCCTAAACACAGCGGGCAGAAAACGGTGTGGGTACGGCGCTAGTTTTAGTTTCAGTATTTAAAATGCTGACAGCAGAACTTAGGGCCTGGCGGAGGGGTCAGCACGCAGGGGCTGAGCGGGCGCTGACCGCCGGCGAGCTGGGGCCTGGCGGGAGGACACACGGCTGCTCCCGCCCGGGAAACCCACACAGCTGCTCACCGCGACACGCGCTTCAGGTTAAAAAAGAAAACCGGTGGGATTAAACTTACCCTGTAAAAAAAGCGTTATTTTGAGCTTGACACACAGGCCGTTGCAAGAAGAAGGAATTTCTCCCTGTAGCTTCAGGGCTAAACATTCTTCCGTTGTCATCTGCCTGCTGCCCAGAGGCGAGGCACACACACCGCTGATTGGAAAGTGTGGCTGCTTTTCTGGTCACTTTCTGTGGAAAAAGAAAGTTTATTTCTGTGAAAAATGCCGAAAGTTTATGCCAGCTTAGGACATGCAGAGTCCAATAAAGTCTACCAGCAGGCCCTTCTACTGCCATTCCAGGCAGAGCAGAACTCAGCTACCCTGCCTCATTCCCACTTATTTGGGGCCCGTATTCCAATATGCAGCTTCAGCAGTCCCAACACACAAAATTGCTTGGGGCCAAGCAGCTGATGAGCGTGGCACTGGTAGGGTCGGTGGCACTTTGACATCAGCTGCAGACAGCACTTTCCAGTTGGGCTCTTTCTAGAAGAGCTACAGTGTAGTCCCAAACTATTAGATTCTGACTGGAATGTTTTCTTTTGCTTCTCTTGGTCTGCAAGATCTAATAAAGCCTTCCATCACCTTCAACAGCATTCTGCTTGTATTGTGAAAAGGGTTGAAGTCTGTTTCTCTTCTCTTCTGAAAGATTACACCACTTTTGACCGATTCTTGTTGGCAGCAGGGTTAATGACACTGGTTCACATTAAAGTAGACTTTTGCTCACTAAGAGGGCAAAGCAGCTCATTGGATGTTAGATTTTTTTGTTTGTTTGTTTTTTGCTGCACTTTCCATAATGGACAAAGTCTCTGGCCTAAATGTTTTAGCTGTTTTACTCTTCTTCAGAAGTGTGTTTGCTCACTGCAATTAGTGAAAAATACAAAGAGATCACTAAAATAGTAGTTTTCTAGAAAAAAAAGGCATTTCTAAGCAATTTACAACTCTCTTTCATCTCAAGTGAAGCTGTGAATCAAACCTGTACGAACAGCTCTAAGTTATGAACCATAAACCTTGTTTAGAATATGAGTTTAATAAGCATTTGCTGTGCTAATGATGTAAAATATATACATTGAGGTTTTTCCCCAACATCTTACTGGTTATTTGATTTAATAAGTGGTCTGCTTAAGAAGCCAGAGCTGCATCATTAGAGACTTCAGCTGAGAGAGGTTAAACTGACATGAAATGCTCCTAAGAGCAATGACAAGTCCAGCGGAATCAGCCATTGTGTTTCTTTTAATGGGTTTCAGCCCAGGGTAGGACTGTGTGCAAACACGTTTGCTTTTAGCAAAGTGAAGACTCTTGTGTGTTCACACAATGACAAGGACTGACTTCCTCTAACGAGTGCTTCTGTTTGCTTCCTGCACCAGGTATTCTTGGCTGGAAGTGAGAGTTGTAATGGAAACATCAGAATTATCTTTGGCTGCCATTGCCTCCGGTATTACTGGTTTTAGAAGTTTCCCCTGTGGTTTTCCTCACTGGGAATTACTTTGTAGCCAGAGACATCCTGTCCAGTGCCTGCCTTTGCATGACTTGGCATAGACAGTTCAAGATAGATAAAAATACTGTGCTGGGGGGAGGGATCAGTGTGCTTTGTTTGGCCTCATCCTCTGCCCTTCACTTCCTCCCCCGGATACTCTCTATTAATCTTTACAACTTGCATTTGTTGTATCTTCCTTTTGAGTAAATTAGCACTGGGAATTCACATTTATGGTTCAGCCAATTTATGGTTCAGTGCAAGTGCTGTATCCCTTTTGAGGGGAGAAGGATGAAGACTATATTTCATTGTCGGTAGAAGTAGTTTTGATTAATTAGTTCAGCACCAGTTTATGTGTTAGTGCAGCTTCAGTTAAAATCTTAAGCGTGTGCTGAAGCTTTTGCTCTTCCTCTATGATAGATCTGTAGCTAACGGGCATTACTTCAGTCTTCCCAACACTAAAAAAAGAAAACTTGTATTAAATCCTGCTCTCCATACACCTCTGAATGTACAGAGTCACACTGAGTTGTAGGAGTTACATTGCACACACAAAGTAACCTGCTCAGGGCTGAGAGATGTTCTTTTTAGAACCAAGTACTTTCCTTTTCATTATTGCTCAGTGCAGAGGTACAGACTTCCAAATGCTGTGAGCTGGTATTTTAGGAAGAAATAACCAGAGGTAGAGTTACAGTGAAATAGGAGAGAGAATAGCAGTGCAGTGCATTATTTATCAGCTATTGAAGCATCACCTTCCAACTCTTCTGCAGTAGGATCTCAGTTTTCAGCTTCTGTATTGTATTTTTACAGAAAAGCTCCAGCTAGTATTTTAAACATTTTATTATACCCATCAAGACAGACAACTTCTAGAGATTTTAACAATCAACATTTACACTAGGGCCATTAGAAGTCTCATGACTAAGTCAGGTAGAGCTTCCTTTCTGCCCTTCAGATGGTGCTCAGCTTGGGAGAGAACTTGCACCCTTATCCTCTTTGAGCCTTACTGCAAATGGTTTCCAGCCCTTAGGAGCTGGAAGAGTAGTGATCTTCTCTTACTTGTGCCACTGGATATTAGCTATTCAGTTTTTAAATGGGATTATTAAATCTAAGCATTTCACCACCTTAGCCATCTGCATCAACAGGTTGAATCCTCACGGTAGCTTTATCCCCCTTGTTTGGATTCTGCATGATTTTTACCAGAGAGTTCACCTATAGGAGCTGCTGGCAGTTCTGAGCCTTATTCTGATATGAATCCAAACTAACAGTACTTTTGTGATTGAAGATTTGTTCTTTGGCAGGCTCTTCCTGTGAGCCTGCACAGAGACTGGAAGACTGCTCAAGGAAAGCATCTTTAGGTAGTGCAACACTGGAGAAAGCAGTATTGTGGAGTCAAGTGTACATAAAACCTGGGATGTTAGCAAGGCTAAAACAGAACATGCAGTCTGAAATCACTTTGAATGCAAACAAATTCTTTTCTGAAATAATTGCTGCTGCAAAGAAAGTATAAATTTATTTTAACTAAAGGTTGTGTACTACTTCAGAAATCTAGTGCTTTATACTTCACCAAAACATAGTAACTTGTATTTTCCTATCTTTTTCAGATGGAACAAATAAAGAGGGCAAATAAACTGTTCACTAATGACTGTATATTTCTGCGGAAAACCCTGAATATTCCTGTTATATCAGAGAAACCATTGCTGTTCAATGGACTTAATTCACTGGAGTCTCCTGAGAACGAAACTGTTGACAGCTCCCCTTCTTGTGATGAAGGACTAGTGGCAGTTCAGGAAGAAAGTAGTTCTTCCCCCAGTCCTCAAGAGCCTGACAATCAGCCCACTGCACCAGAAGAATTATCTGCCAAAGATTTCCTACAGAGACTGGACTTGCAGATTAAGTTATCCAAACAAGCAGCCAGAAAACTAAAAGATGACAATGTCAGGTAAATGCCACTTTTGGTGTTAAGCATCTTAATCTCAGCCTGAAGCTGTTTTAGTCTAAGCTGACCCCTCTTTGTGGGGTCTCAGACAGCATCTGTAGCTTTAATTTGTGTGCTTGCTATTCTCATGCACCAGATACATTCAGAGCACAGCACTAGCAGGTGCCTTGCTATGGCAGTTAGAAAGGCTGCCTCACAATATTGTGTTTAGAGAATATGAATACTACTTCAAAAGAGCCAGGCAGCCAGGATTCTCCGAGATGTCTTGCTGTGTAAGTAGGCAAGTATTTAAGCAAAAGCATAGTTTTTGCTAGAGTGCTAAGCCAAGGCCTATGAGGAAGCTGATTGTGTACAGCAAGGCATTATTCTATTTTTCTTCTGTCCCAAATTGCTCCATTGTGTAAATTTTCTCCGTGATGCAGTTTCAGTTAAGCTTTCCTATCTCCTTTCCCTATGCAGTTCCCCCCTTTGTGGATCCACCTATGCAGACTTCATCTTTTCTTCAGTATTTCCAAAGCCAGGAACTCCCACATATTTACTTAAAGAAAAAGCAGTACTTTCTGACCTCTGTGCCACGGTAGTCATCCCCTCACATACGTAGGTATCCCATGGAGAGCACAGAAAGACTCAAAGCTCTAAGAGTGGACTTCAGTAGTGTTTGTTTTCCATGTCCTTGGGACAAGCTTCCTCAGCTTGTTCACAGTCAATCTCTTGGGCTGGCTCTGCCTGTTTATTCCCTGCAGAAATACCTCAGTGGGGGATGCTGAGGTGGCCTTTCTCACAACAGTGAAAGGTTTGACTGCAGGGGACTGGTACTGCTTCTCTCACCAGAGAGCTGGAGAGAAGTTACACCTGCAGATAGATGCTTTGCTTTCGCAAATTTGTTCAATGCAAAACTTAGTCCACCGTCTTGGTTCACTTCACATACTCTGATTTTGAGGGCAAGCAACATACTTTTCATGCTAAGCAGAAAGTAACCTTTCAGGACCAAATTTATTGAGTCGAGAGTCCCATAATTTGTTTAAATTAAGGGATTATTTCAGCAACTAAAACTTTGTTCAGCAGACAAAAGTTTGAAGGACAGCAGTATATTGCATTTAGCAGTTGGACAAGCCTCCTTTGGAGAAATATCTCCACAAACAACTCTCCATTGCCAGGACGCTGGTTTAGAGTCTCAGGGAAGGCTTAAATGCTTTCACATCTTGTTAACACACTTGTCAGTTACTTTCTTTTGCATTGATTGCATGAAAGGAAAAATGGCTGTTGGAACTCAGAACCTTCTCTGTGCAAGCTCATCCACTCATCCACTTCCACTGTTGTATTTGAGGCAATGTAGGGCATCTATCAAAATGTGCTGCTGCTGACTTTCAGATCGTTAGATGTATGTACCTAACATAGATTAGAGTAGATGTTGACCCAGCAGTTAAACTGCATAACAGGAAACCACAGTCCCTGCCAGAGGAAGGCAATTATTTTAACACCCCTTCAACAAAATAACGTGCTAATTTACAGAAGGAAGTTCACTTAGACCTTGCTGCACCTTGAGCAGAGCCAATACAGCAGAAGTGACACTGCACAAACAGTACACTGCTGCCACTAATACCAATTTCCTATACTGCTTCAGTTACAAATTGGGAAATGAGGACTTGGTACCGAGTTTCCTCCCAAGAAATAATGTACACAGGAGGATGAGTTACTTTCCCAGCTCCTGTTCAGATTTAGCAGGTAATTCTGTTAATTATGAATACAACAGAGCTTTATTGGTCAGGATGCTACTGGAAGCATGAAGTACAGAGCTGCAGTCAGTCTGCTGAGCAGGAGTTACCTAAAGCTTTTGAAGAGAAATAGCTTCCTGTGCATCTGATAGCCTTCATAACGTTCCCTTCTGCATCACTGCCCTTGGCTTTCAGCCATGGCTCACAAAAGCCATCCTTGCCTTGTCCCCTCCAACACAGTTGGAAAGGACAGACCCCTTTACAGTCTGGCAGGAAGGGGCAAAGAACCAAAGTCAATGTTTACTCTGCAGAAAACAGGAGTAGAGAGAGACCATTGCCAAAACCCTCAGAGATACTTTCCAGCTGTGTACCATCAATGCTGTATCTGGGTCCAGACTGGAAGGTGGCAACATTCCTTACTGTGCTCCAGCAGCTCCCCAGAAGGCACCTGTTCTCCTTCCCACCCTGACCTTTCGTGTCCCTTGCTTGAAGCAGGAAGCCTTTGGAAATTGGACAGCCATGATAATAAACCAGCCTCATGAATATGCAAGTTTTCTATTCTTAGAGTGAAAACCATTTATGAAATGAGAGTGCTGTTTCCAGCTGCTCTGGCCTGCATTCAGGTTGCCTTGTCAAAGGCTGTTTAGAATGTGATGTGCCAAGGCTGCCGAGTACTTCCGTGCCTGCTTGAGAGTAACAAAGGAGCACCTGGAGTTAATCCACTACACCAAAAGGGACCTTGGAACTCACAAAACTGCAAGCAGAAGCAGGCTATCAGTTCATGAACTTAAAGAGCCATAACTTCTCACCATAGCATGAGCCTGATTTGACAGATGGTGAGAACCACATCTAGTAAATTGCTCTTTATAGCCTCCTTTAAGTTGCCAAGGATGCATGTGCACACATGCTGCCCTGATCTGGATTAAACCACACATGGCAGTTTCATAGTCAGAAAATGCCCTGTGCTACAAAGGCAGCTTAGAGTGAATTATATTGTTTAATCAGAACTCTTGGAGTCACTCCCTTAAGTGCTCTTAAAGGAATAAAGTTTAGCTAGAAAAATTGGGGAGCACATAGTTGCATATTTAGACTAAATATTAAACTATACTAGCTGTGCAGGCAGATGAGCATTAAAGGTTATAGAATGTGATCCACTCTGTGCCAGCTGCCTTTCACTATTAGAGTTTATATAAGCACATAGCTAGATCTACATGTAATGATACTTTTGCTAGAGTTTCATTGAGCAAGAAATCATGCCTTAATGAATCATTAATCATGCATGTTCACCCAAGATGCAGCTCAAGGCAGTAAGACCTTTTTGTTTTGAGCAATGTTTTTATAGTAGGCCAAAAGAAATGCAGAAAGATTAATACAGTTGTCTGTAGCATATGTTATTAACCCATGTGTTTGCATATTAGAGAAGAATACTCAGTATTAGTTTTATCCACACATGGAATAAAAGCAATTGTGATAATTTGAGAAGATATAGTAGTGCTTCACCTGGCCCAAAATGGTGTTATGCTGAAACTGAAAATAACTTTAGTGATGCTTCTTGTATCAGATATTTGAACACGAGATGTCTAATGCAAGCTCTTTATAGAGCCCTTAAGATATACCTAGGCCATATACTGTGCTTCTGGAACAGGTCACATCTTTCTGCATTTGCCTTTTAGCACCTAATTTTGAAAACCTTGTAACTGAATAGAGCCTTTCAGTCACTGATGGTGATACAAGCCAGTATGACTGGTGTCAGCACAGGAACAGAACCTCATATTGTCATCTGCTCACTTGACTTCATCTGAACCTAGGAAAGAGTATGGTCTTGAAGCCTTCAGAACTGATAACTAATTAGGTAATTTGCCCAGTAATTTTTCATCCTCATTGGCTATCAGCTGAGAAAAGAGATGCCTCAATAAAGGAGGCTGTCTGTGGAGAATCCTTTCAGACATCCCAAAACTAACAACTCAGATTGCTGCCTTGTTTGATTGTGGATTCTAGAAGCACCCAAGCATTTGAGTGTACTTGCTCACAGTCAGGTGTCCTTGCTCTTACAGAAGTGGTTATTTGTGGCCTGGTGCACACCATAGCTTGCAGGAGACTTCTTCCAGTTCCTGTAAGCCACTGGGCAGAGTGGGACAGCAAATGGGAAGAGACAGCACTACAGAGTGTTGTAATGCTGTGCTGTTCCTTTTCCATCCCCTGAGGGAGAATGTTGCAATGCCTTACCACTTTGCTATTTTAAGCATCTTAAAAGTGAAGTGAATTGTTTGGTCATTAAACATACACACACTGCCATGCTGGTGCTTGTTGGCCATGGACTAGGGCTGCTACTGTATCATTTTATTTCATACAAAGCTCAGCTTGTTTTTAAGCCATCAGAACAGACTTGTACTTGCTATGTGTGGTTCTAAGATCTACATTAGTATTATTTCCTGGTTGTTACCCTGGTTTGGGGCAGTGTTGCAGACGTCACAGAGGGTGGCACTGCAGCCTGGGACAGAGGAGCAGAAGCTGTTCTTGCTGAGCAGTTCCAGGCCTTGGTCAGGAATGTACTTTGCACATGACACCAGTCACTGCCTTGCTTCAGTTCCAGCAAAACAAGCTGCTTTATGGTTCTTAGGTCGCTGCCCTGTGGAGAAGCCCCTCAAGGCTGGCCATAACCCCAGTGCTGGCCTCCTGCCCTGTGCTGCCACCCGCATCCGAGTGCACACTGCACAGGGGAGCTGGGGACAAGCAGCCCAGACAATGGCTTTGTTCCTTGCATGTCTGAAGACCTGCCAATATAACATCATCATTTCAGCTCTTCAGTTGTCTATATTCACCCATAACCAACTCATTTCAGTCCAGTGTTTGGCTGTTGCCATGTCAGGATGGATGTTATTCCTGTATTACGGCTTTCAGGAAGAATGACTGAAAGTCTGATTCTGCAGCCTTTGATGAGAAGGAAGATCTCCTTGCTGTATCTCTGCCACATTTTATTCTCCTAGAAGGGGAAATAAAAAAAAAACCTAAGCAAAACAAAGTAAACTTGATTTTTTGAGGTTTCTTTTTTTGGCAAGATTATTTCAAGGCAAAAGAAATATTATACCTTTGTCTTAAGATGATAATTTTGCTGGGAAGACAAGTGCAAGTTACTCCACTGTTTGGTTTGTTTGTAGGGTTCTTCAATTCTGCTTTGGGGGAAGATAGATAGATAGATAGATAGATAATCATGTTTATTAGGGAAAAGTCTTCATGGTTTTGATACTGAAATATTTAATTTTTACCTTATACCATTATTAGACTCTTTGAATAACTGTACCTTTGTATGAAGGTACATACAGTATTTAAAGTAATCCTGTCACAGTGTAGTAACTGTAAAGTCCTTCTGTTCTTACCAAAACACTGAACTTGGCAGCATCTTTAAGGCTGGACTCTCAAGAAGAAAACTTTGAAGCTACAGTAGTACAAAGCAATGACCTTGGGGGAACTTGGAATCCTTGATTTAGTACTGGATACTGCACTGCAATAGGTTTACATAACCCCTGTGTTTTTGAAAGGCACTATTGCCAGCAGGCAGACTGATTTTCCTGAGGATGTTTTAAAAGCAACATCACTTTGCTTTATCCAGTTACTGCATTAACAGCAGCACTTGGGAGCAATTGCTTTTTCCTAAGAAAATCCAAGTGATCAGCCTCAATGGTGATTGGTGCAAGGGAAGTACACATCAGGAGTATCCTTGCAGCATCAAGACCCAGATCCACCAACAGCTGTGATGGACTGCTCTTGCTCTTGCTTCATTTGGTCTGCCTGTCCCCCCTGCCATTCAAAATGCTGAAACAAACCTCTAACTCAGCTTTACTTTTTGAAAGCAGAAATTAAAAGCAACAGTACAGGAACTGCAGTATGCCCATCCTTTAAGTTTTTCTTTGATTTTATCAAAAATAGTTCTTTAAAAACATTCTGATGTTGTTGAACCTACACAGCTTTACTTGCTTTCAGCATTTTCAACATTTCAGATGTTCTCAACATCTCAGGAACTCCAGAGATGTGTAATTACAGTATTATACTCCAAGTATTCCTGTTAGGCAAGGCTGGCATTGCCTAGTTTGATCCATTAGGGAAACTGGTCACTTGCATTTTCATTGCAGTTTTACTGCTGAGACATGGTGTGTTCCTGACCTGATGATCATGATTATTTTCTTTTTAGAGATGAGGAGGATGAGGAAGGTCCCTATGCAACTTCTTCCTATCACCAGTAGAAGACGGATGCGATGGCCTGGAAACTTTCCATGAAATCAGTTCTTACAGAACTAAACAGTCAATAATTCAAAACCCAAGTCTTTTGGACTCATCCTCTTGATGTACTTAAAAGAAGTCATGAATGGGTAATTGCACTGAAATTATGACCTCTTCTGCCTTCCATAGGTTGATGTCCTTATGCTATATCAATAAAAGGTTTAAGCCTTCCAAAACTAGCAATGGCCTTTTTACCCCTTCTGTGCAAACTGTAGCATGGTAGCAACTATATATCCCTGAGGTCACCTTTATGCAGGATGTTGATCTTTAGTAAAGATTTTGTAAATACTTGTTAAAGTGAAATTTGTTTTAAGTATTTAAAAGTATTAAATAAGTTTGCTTGTAAATGACAAACGGTGAAAGTAATAGAAATTTACTTATTCTGCAAACATAGGCAAGTTTGCTGTGAAAGTTTTGTCTACTTCAGGGCTGCAGAACTTGCCTGTGAACCTTGTGTGTGTCTGTGCGTGGTATGATGTATTCCTAGAAAGGGGAATGCAGCTTGTTTTGATTAGTTAAAGTCTTTATGGTTAAAGAACTGTTTGCATATTGGATTTCTACTAATAAAAGGGATGAGTTACAGCAAGAGAGTTTTTTTGTGAGGTACGACATTGGAATATCAGATGTGTGTTCTTGTGTGCAGTTATATTTTGTGTGGTTTTAATTTAATAAAATACAAAAAATACTGATGTGTCTGTTCATAATGAGGTCAGCTTGGTTCTAGCCTGTTTTTTGGGAAGAACGGTTTGTCTAGTTTCATGAGCTGTTAGATGCTAATTTCAGGGTAAATGATGTCTTTACCCTTACCATATAAGTCACCCTCTTAAGTGAGACCTGTAAGAGCTATCTGCCCTGGTTGTGCAGTCTGTTAAGATGAGTAGGAGCCAGACCTGCAAGCCTTCCCTGTTCTGAGAAGAGGTGCCAGTATTCAGGTCTGCAAGTGGACCCCGTCTGAAGCTCAGGGAGCCTGCAGTCACTGTTTGCCCTGAAGTTAGTGTGTTAGCAACTTCTTGGTAAATATCCTATATTTTTTTCCTCAGGTATTCCATAAACTTCACAAAACTCTCATCATTAAAGATTTGCTGAATCCCCACTGCAGCAGATACAGTTTCCTATCTTTTAGCTCATCAGTATCACTCCCTCGAAGCAAAACCTTTCTGCAGTATGTTAAGAGGGAAACAGTATGGAAAGTTTCATTAATTTACTCAAACCAGAAGTAAAAATTCACAGCTCAGCAGGAATTGCAATTTCCCTAGAGCTAGCAGGAACTCAGAGCCAGCAGGCTCATTGAAATCAACTCTAGCTTGTCCTAAAGAGAAGGTCTGCAGTGGCACACAAATTAACAAGAACAGAAAAAGCTTAGAGTGAAGAACAGGAAGCACTGATTTCTCGTGAAGGGACTAGTGAATTAGTTTTAGGTCTTGTCTCCTTCTTAAATTGGGAGTGTATCTATTCCTTACACGATTATTACTTCTCTTGTTGTCATTTAATTTCAGTAGGACATTACAAAGCCAGAACAAACTACTTTTCCAAAGGCAACCCTAGCTTCAAGCCCAGTTATATTTTATTATTCCACAGAAAAATGTAATCCTTTTCTACCAAAGGCATGCTGTTGTGATACCCCCGTTGCTCCAGCACACCCAGGCCCAAGGTGCTTTGCTGAGCAGGTCAGAAGCACCCGTGGCACAGGAGCACTGCAGCTCTGCCTCCCGCACTGGGCTGGCCACCTTTCACTCAGGCCTTCCCGAGAGCGGGGCTGTGCCTGTGGGCTGCAGGACCTGCAGGACAAGCAGCATTTGCGCCTCTTTTCCTTGACAGAAAGCCATGCAGAAGCACAGGGGAGGAAGCAGCTCTGGCAGCCTGAACACACCAGAGCCCATGGCTGCCCACCCGTCCCCTGAGGCAGCAGCAGCGGGCACAGTGCGGGTAACACCCGATAACAACGCAGATACCGGCCCCTGATAACCCCCGGGAGCTCCCCTCGCTGGAAACCCCTCCACAGCTGCACACAACGTGGCACTGAGTGTACAACCCACAGAGACACCCAAGCCACCTGTGCCACACAAGCGTCCTCCCACAGGGCTGCCACTGCCCAGCACAAAGGCCACCTGCCAGAGCCCTGCCTCGCACCGCTGTCCCAGAGCAGGTCCCTGCTCCTCTCCTGCCACACAGACACTCTTCGTGGTATTTTTATTCATTACCATGTATATTTTGCTTCCCACTCTGCTTTTATTCTTCATACACTTGTAGTTTCATTCTTTGTTTATGTATTTTTACCAATTCTGCAAGGTGTGGTTTAGGGCTGCAATAGGGCCATGTCGGGCTGAAGCGAAGCAGATAAAATTCCTTGTTTTGCAGCTATTTTGTAGTGAGGAACCTGCATGTTTGAAGTTTTGTTTTAATATATTTCTTCAGTCAAATCTTGAAAAGTCAAAACCTGGGCAGGCTTGTGCAAGGATCTTTTTAAATGAAGTATGTGGGACATACCTGATAAAAAGTTTACCTTTGGGACTCAGTTGCAATGTGGCTGGAGGCTACTAAAGCCCTGTGAATCCAGCTAAGTCAGCCACCAGGTGCTGTAGCTGCATTTACCATTCTCAGAAGGGCATCCCTGTGGCACACCACCCCTTCCTGCATCGTGGTGAGCTGCTGCTGCTCCGTGGAGCAGGATAGCCTCAAAAAGCTGGGCAGTGGAGAGAAAAGATGCATTCTCTTCGACACACAACAGCAGCCTTGTACTGCTTCTTGTGGTTTAACCCCAGCTGCCAACTCAGCCCCACAGCCACTCACTCTTCCCACAGAGGGATGGGGCAGAGCATCAAGGCTGAAAGCCAGAAGCCTCACAGGTTGAGATAAAGCCAGTTTAATAGGTAATGCAAAAGCTCAGCATGCAAGCAAAGGAAACGAAAGCAAGGAATTCATTCACCGCTTCCCACGGGCAGGCAGGTGCTCAGCCATCTCCAAGACAGCAGGGCTCCATCATAAGTAATGGTTATTTGGGAAAACAAACATGGTCCCTCTGAACATCCCGCCCCCTTCCTCCTTCTTCCCCAGCTTTATACACTGAGCATGGCACCACAAGGTCTGGGACATCCCTTGGCTCGGTTGGGATCAGCTGGCCTGCCTGTGTCCTCTCCCAGCTTCTTGTGCACCCCCAGCCTCCGCAGGGGTGGGGTGAGGAGCAGGAAAGGCGCTGGCTCTGTGCAAGCTCTGCTCACCAGAAACTAAAACGTCTCTGTGTTATCAACACGTTTGTGTTTCCAGCACAGATCCAAAACATAGACCTATACTGGCTACTGTGGAGAAAACAAACTCTACCCCAGCCAAAAGCAGCACACTAATATAGCTTGTAGTAAAGTGTTTAATAAAGTACAGTATCAGAAACAATAGTCTATTAGAAAAGCTCAAAAGGTGAATACCATATATATTGTACTTGTTACATTTTCAGTGATAATTTAGGAGTGAAGGATTTCCAAAGGATCCAGCAGAGATAGAAACAACACAGAAACCTATTTTTGTCAGTTTTGAAACAGAGATGTGCAGTTGTTGAAAATACCTTTCTCGCCAGGAAGAAGGCCAGCACTGAGATTATGATTTACTAGTTATGGCTAAACACACAGCAGTGCATGTCCAGTCCTAATGTGCTCCAAGTGTTCCCTGCAAAATAAGGAGTGATCTGTAGCACAGGTTGAAACTTGTGTCACTCAGTTTGATTTTATTTCGAGTAAGTCACAGCCCTTCAGGAATGCAGGGTGATTCATCAGGCTGGCTGTGCTCTGCTGGCTGGTTCTGAAAGGTGTGATGTACTGAGAGATGTTCATTCCATGTTCCAGCAATGGAACCAGTCTTTGAATCATTCAAATAACAAGTTTAGTGGGCTTGGGCAGGATGGAAAGTGAATTCAGTTTGAGGAACCGTAGCTGTGATTTCTGGTCTATCTGTCAGAGGCTTGCTCTGTTCTCAGCTACTCATCAGGCTGCTCTGATGATCTCCATGGGTATCCCCAGGGATGCACAGCAGCAGGGTAAGCACAGAATGGGTCCAAGAATGTGCATACTCTGAAATACAATCCCATCATACCCCTTGTTGGGACTTTTTTTTCCCCCCTAAATTATGTTACTGATACTCTGTTCAAGCTATAAAATTTGCAAAACTGAGAGGTTAACAAATATCCCACCAGCCTTTTTGTGGACATGTACTGTTCATAATCACAGGTCACTAGTTGATGACATCTTCCCTTAAGTACCAGACTCATGAGAGGCCAAAGCAAGAAACTAACTTCCAATGAAAACTGGAATTATTATTATACAACCCATCATTTTGACAGGAGAAGAAAATTTGGGGTCTTCCTTAAACCATTGGGGAAGGAAAATTTGTCCTTTTTTGTTTTTTCAAGTGCAGACCCTAGGTCACTACCACTTCCCCAGCTGTAAAGGTCCATGGTTATAGTTACCATCCTCCTGATTTCTGTCATAAATCCAAACTTGGGAGTTTCCTTTTCCTGTGTGATGGTCACATAAGAAAGGAAGTCACAAGCTGTTGCAGAATGCAACTGAGATCTATAGGGATATAAAGAAATTCAGATCTTTGGGAGCATCAGCAAATAATAATAAACAAATGAGAGGGTTTAGATGAGAACAAATACACTGATTTAAAATAACACGGATTCATTTTTCCTAATTTTTTTTTTCTGTAGAGTTTCTAAGGGACTATGTTTCAAAGAGGAAGCTTAGATTGATTACATTTTTGGATACAGTTTTTACCTTAAAAAAAAAATCACCATTAGTGACTGATACTGCAATTCAATGATTCACATCAGGATGTGTATGAGCAGGCTGTGATGTATTTTGTGGAGGCTAGAAGACATTCACTGGCTTATGTTTCATCAGTTTGCAAGGAGTTGTGTTGTTACACCTCAGTGCTATCACATTCACTTAAGACTGATTATCAATAATGCTCAGTTGACAATTTACACTTTGCAGGGATTCCAGAGTTTACTTCAGTTGGCTGAGAAACATTGCTCAAATCTCCAGCTGTGAGGAAGGAAATGACCCACGGAGTGATTTAACACTTAGAGAACTCTGTGCTGTGCAGGCAGTGCTTTAAGTCAGTATCTCCATTCCTGGCAGGCAAATTCCAACCTCTGCATCAGGTAACACTTTTTAACTGTATCAATCTTAGAGATATCATGAGGGGTTTTTTTTTAAATCAGAGAAGGGATAACCTCAATTATGAATGAAGAATCTGTAAGTAAAGAGTACAGGGCTTTCTGGAGTTCCTCTACACAACTGACTGCTGCAGGTGATAGGTCTAAGGCCTTGTATCTTCTGGGACTCTTTGAAATTTACCTTTGTAAAGGTTTCTTTACCTTTGATCTTACTTCATGAGTTCTTCATACATAAAATTATCCACTCACTTAAAGATAGAAGACCCCATGAACATTCTTCCAAAACTCTGTTAGTTGAGGAAGAAGAATGAGGATGACATTTTTGTTTTCCTTTTCCATTCTTTGGGAAGTGCCAAATTCTTGGCTAATGCTGGCATATGTAGGCCAAAAAAAAGTAGTTCTCCAAGATAATACTGCTCAGCACAGAACAGAGGTCAGTAATCAGACCACAGCCTTGATATTCAGAGATACTAAGATACAACACATTCTTTAAGTCTTTCTGAAAAGCAGGGCTCATGTTCCTAAAAATGTCTCTAGCTGCAAGCTTCCCTTTCCATACAAAACGACTTGAATTGCTTTCTTTTTTTTTTCTTTAGAGAAACCAATGGCTATTTACACTTGCTATCAGGATATTCACATCAGGAATTCAACTAATTATGCATGCACAACCATCAAATGGTGCACCAAAGAGAATGTTCACACATGCTGAAGAAGAGAATACAGCTCTGTACTATGAAAGGCAATTGTAATGTCAAAGATTTATCAGTTAGCTAAGGACACTACAGTCCAAGTTACAGACAACTACACAGAGAAATAAAAAAGGATCAAAAAAAAAGTATTAGTATTTAAACCCAAAGTTAATGAATATAAAATAATACTAAGATTAATGAAAACCTTAATAGGTAAATTATTTTCAAATTGTTTATTTAGAGAACTATGAACTATTTTCTAATAATGCCCTTTACATAGTTGCATCTATAGAAAGCTTGTTGAGTGAGAGCAAAAAAATGTAGCATTAAAAGAATTTTCCATCAGAAATGATTGGTTTAGCTACAAAAGTAAACCAAGCACAAACAATAAATCAAAGAGAGCATTACAGAAATATTTACCTTATCAAATAGAAATTCAGTGTCAGAATTTGGTGTTTAGGGTTGATTTGTGAATATAGGAAATTACAGTATGCAGAAAGTGAATGGAGCACTACAGCTCTTCATTTCTGTCTGGAGCTGTCAGTACCATGTAAACAGAGCATTTCTAACAATGTCCTCAAATTAACAGATCATAAGTCACTGAGCCAGGAGCAGGGGAAACTAGACTAGCTTTCTACATGTTTGGCAGTCACTAACTTTTTACAGGCTGCCATAGATGCGTTTAATTACATCAGCCTCTTCCTTGTCCAGGATGCCCTTGTCCACGTAAGCATCAGCCTGCTGGTCAATGAAATCTCTCAGCTTTGAAAGATCATAGTCTGAAAAACAAGAATTCATTTGCACAATGAGTCATTGCCATTATACTGCTTCACCTAAGAAACAGTGTCATTGTAAAGTTTATCCAGCCAAAGCACTTTACCAAACATGAAGAGAATTCTCTCTAAGTGCAACTTGTGAAAACATTAAAAACCCCAAAACAGCTGCACAAAGTCTTTTTACACATCACGGTGCTTTTATTTTCCAAGAGGAATAATCATCTCTTGCTCTTGATTGATTGCTGTCAAATGCCAAGGCAAGAATATTTTCTGGTCCAGAGATTTGTGTTCTAGTCTGCACAGCAAAAGCTGTTGTGCCCTATTATTTTCACAACTGTCATGGAATCAAAAGAAAGTGTTAAATGTACTATTTCCTATTGAAATTCCAGTAAAACTCCCACCTACTACAAACACTGTAGTGAAAATTCATTAATGCCCCTCCCTGAAAATAGATCAAAATAATACAATTATTTACCTTGATACAGAACATAATATTCTGTTTGAAAAATACTGCAGTGAGCACTCTGTGTTAGTGGCAGTTTTTGACAATCTTCCTCTGTCAACCTGCAACAGATCTGAAAGATCTGAAAGCTCCTTCCTCCTTTTCCAGTAGAGGAGTGCACCTATGCAGCCTGATTCACACCATATGCATTAAATAGACTTTTCCTATGCTCAAAAACATCACTATTTTACATGACAAGAATTCTGCTGCAAAGCAATTTTTCAAATAACATAAAAAGGTAACCTATTGTGTAACTCTGGCAACAGGTTCAGTGTATTCACACATAAGCACAATAAAGTTTCAGTTACATAATTTGCTGCATAAATGCAAAGCTTGATTTGTTAGAATCAGAAGAAGAATATCAATGTTTTAAGGGTTCATACTAAGTTAAGTGATCAGTATCTTTCACAAGAATGAATACATTCTGAATTTTTCAGTATGAATTACTTATTCCACAGACAGAGCCTTCAGAATACATTAAAACTGATTTTGCAATGTCCAGGGTATAACATCACACAGCAATGCATGGAAGAACCTTCTTTCAAACTGTGCATTCTTAACAAAATAGACAATAATGAATTTGTGGTTTTTTAGGGTTCAAAAATTAACCAAAACGGGAGAGAAATAGAAAGATATTAAGAAGCAAATTCATGTTTGCAATAATTTTTATAAGAGTATAAGGCAATTTCAAATGAGTAATACAGAAAACTGATATTCAACACTCCCCACTCCTGCAGAGGTGTCCTCTCCATATCTGAGTTAGCAGGAGTTTTGCCATTTGCTGTACTGAGGCCAGGATTTCTTGTCTGGTCTGTTACTGTCATTACTTAATAGAATGTAACCTGCTTGTCTCTCCATCCTGTGTGAGTAATAGGGACAAATAGTGCTGAGCAATTTCGTAATTGGGATGTGAGATTTCATTCATGTTGACAGAATGGGGGTGTCCAGGGAAAGATACCAAAGAATGGAAATGAATGAAGAACAAACACTAAATTAATTTCATATCCACTTTTCACATTAAAATCTCTGTTCTTATTTTACTTCTAGAATACTGTTTCTAACTCTGAGATTATTATGTGGAGATATGAAGGTTTAATTACTAAACGTTCTGTATGGGATTTCAACCATTATGATATTATCCAATTCGGGCTAATTTGTGTATCTCACAGCAATTTAAATTGATTTTTCTTCTAGAAATTGATAACTGCCAATTTCTAATACTTATTTCTAATCTATTGCAATTAGGAAAATCAGCTTTGGGTTTATATTCACTGCAACAGCTGCAGCATTACATGGAGCTGTGAAAGAGCTCTAGTAAATGAAGTGAGCTCTTATTTGCATATTCAGATCAAGCCATTTGCCATTGAAATTAATGACAGAATTGACTTTCATTTCTAAATGGCTGCTGTTAGTGTTACAAAGGTCTGAACTACCTAAGTACTTGCTGAACAATCCACACACGTGCTCTCTGCATGTATCAGTTAAATGCTCAGTTCTGCAGTGGTTCCAAACCTCAAGCCAGGTCTGGGAGATATCAAGGACAGGCCCACAGAGCCTGTAGATTGTAAATAGGCAAAACAAACCTAGGGCACAAAAGGCAGTCAGCCCAAAATCCAGGCTTTTATCTTTAAATCATCCCAGCCACTCAAGCTTACCAGCCTCCTTAATAGGCAAGTGATACTTTTAAACTGCAGAAATGCAAATCAACATTTCCAGGGTTATTAGTCATTGAATGAATAATAATATCTACTGAAATTCATACAAAGTTGAGGACCCACAAACATTTGCCTGAAGAAAATCTAAACCTCTTCAAGGATATTTGGTGAGTAAACCAATCCATGAGTAGGGCTGGGAAAGTCTGGCTATTTTAATACATAAATTACTTTGAGAATGGCTTTTCTGCCAGCTCCCAGGTGCCAGCTGGAAGTGGAGAAATGATTGATGAGCACACCAGCACCACCTAATCTTGCACTGAAGAAACACTGCAATGCATTCACGGTTAGATAAGCTTACCCTGACTGTACTTCTTTTAACATCATCCCAGGGGAACTGAATTAGCATTTTACAAAAATAAAGAGTATGAAAAGGCACAATAAAGATGATGTATCAGAACAGTAAGAATACTATTCTAATTTTGTCATAACTTACACTCACTTTAAGGCCTGTTTCCATTGCCAGAGGACAATAAAGATATTTTAGTACAAATGAAAATCCATCTCCACAGAAATGTATATCTTAATGCATTCACAGGCAGATAAAATGCTATTGATCTGCAGTCCCAGCCATTTTCAGACTGCAGCAGTGCAGAAGAAAGATTACTACAAAGAGGAGCGAGGGGCTGCCCAGGCAGTATGCGTGATACAGAGATATAATCACACATGATGGAGATCTAATTACTATAATGAGTACATTGCTAAACAGAACCATTAATTAGAATTGGCAGGAAAACTCTCGAGCAAATATGCACGCCTGCTGCTAACTGCCATGGCTGCCATTGTGTGCAAACGATTTGAGAGATGGGAATTTTTTTTATAGTCTTTCCTATTACAGTTTCTGTACAGGAAAATGAATGTGTTGGGCTGTGGGCATGCGCTCATCTCTGAAATGTAATTCATACACACTTCAGCTGACAGAGAGGATGGATAGATTTACCCAGGGCTAATCTCATCTCACATCAGCCTCTGCTTGGCTGGTGCAAGAAGGATTCTTCTCACCAGGCGCCAGTCATAGCCCAGGGGTGGATCCCCTGGCTAGGAACCTTCACTTCCAGAGAGGGTGGTGGCAGAACACACAGCCATGGCAGAGAATAGGGATAGTAAGCTGGTTTTATGTAAGAACTTGAGGGAAAAAACAGTATGAATAAATAAAGATCTTTGGAAAATAAACGAGAAATCCTGCTGCTGCCAGCTCTCACACAGCCCTGCCTCCAAGGAAGAGGCAAATGGTGGGACAGCTGGTGAGCAAACCCTGTGCAGCTGCTTCAGTCACTGCTCCCTTCTACACAGCTTTGCATGTGAGAGCTACAAGTCATTCGAGTTGATTTGGGCTGCAATCCAATCCAATCCAATCCAATTCCAGTGCTACTGACATGAGTTTGTATCTCAACTATTCCTGGTTATGAGACAAGACTCGTTGCTATTGGGGCAGGCACGCTGGCCAGATGCACCGAGCTTCTCTAGACACACCCAGACATTTCAAATGCATCCATCTCACATACAAAGTCATAATTAAACAACATGATGAGCTGAGAAATGAAGCACTAGGTAAGCTGACACAGCTACCTAGTGACAGGCAGACCACCATGACTGTGTGGACAGCCCATGACTAACTCCCCACTGGTCAGTCTCTGTGGGTTTTGTGGCCAGTGGCCATTCGACCCAGTTTACATTAATCTACCTTTGTTCACTATTTCTGGTCATTGGCTTAACTTTTACATGACCTGTATTATTTAACTCTAAAACCACTAATGATCACTGTAATCTAGACAAGCACAGTTAGTTTCATATTACTATTATTTAAGTTATGACACAATATTAAGTTATACAACACAGTATAAATTACTTGCTTTTTAATGCATATGGTGCCCACCCCAATGTCAAGGCCTTTTACTTCATACCTTCTTTGTTACCTTGTTTATTGTGTTTTTTCAGCCATTCTACGTTCTTCCTGATTGCTTCCAAGTATGCCTCAGACTTGCCTGGAGGAAAGGATGAGAGAGAAATCAGGCACTTACATCAATGTTTGATGCAGCTTGCTTAACTGGGTGAAGTTGGTCACAGCGAAGGCAGATTAAAACTATTCTTAGTTTCTGTTTAAAACCTGAGTCCTGTCAAACTTAGTCAGGCAAAATTCCCACAGATGGCTAGCAGCTGTTGCCTGTGCAAGATTAGTCATACACAAACTTAGGATCATGGCTTTTTTTGATCTTTAGAAACTGCATATGTGGATTAAAAACAACCTGTAGCTTTTTGATCATCACAATTGTTCAGCAAAGAAGAAGCTGTTGAGAGAGCAAGGAATGACTTAATTAGGACTGAGAGCTTTCAGTGTCAAAACTCCTCCATATAGTAGGACTAGCAGCATACAGCAAACCCAAAATTGTGGTATTTTGGAAAGGCAACTTGAAATATAGTTAGTATTTTACTGAGAAAAAGGATGTATTAAAATTACCATGATAAGTCCTTGTTACAACTGAAATTTTAAAGTGATGACTATTTTTGGACCAGAAAGCACACAGGACAGAATTAGTTCAAGGATTACCTAATAAGGCCCCTAAGGAAATATTCCAGCTAATGGATTTTGAATCCTTAACTTGGCTGGAGCTTTATTGATGTAATGTTCTTACATTTGTCAGGAATAAAAACCTAGTGTGATTAGTGTGTAGAAGCTTACTACTGCCAACTATGCATGTCTGCTCCTGTTAGTAAGTATTAGACACAGTATTAGATATTACCCTCATTTTTGAGCTGGGAGTGCAGTAACTTTATAATAAGTTAGTCTGTGGAGGAGCAAGGGCATGATGAGACAAAGAACTAAATACTGATCCAATTTAAATTTCTAAAAAGCTATTGGGCTGAAGATAAAGGAAAATAACCTGAAGCAAACTGAAAAGACAAATCTTCAAGAGACGAGCAAAATGTGTTATTTATCACTTCCCACGGGTATTGAGATAACTTTTCTTTACTGTGAAATCAGACAGCCATCTTGAGCTGTCTCCCTCTTCCATGTTCAAATAATTATGCTGCTGGAAAAAAAGCCACCTTCCATCTGTGAGTGGCTGCACTGCCCACAGGGCTGAACCAGGTGATGGACAGACTACAATCTACTGCAGTCCTGACTTCTGCAATTCACTACTCAGCAGGCTGAGTGAAAACATTGCATTCCAAAACTTTTGAGCATCAGACAGCACTGGTGCAAAAGAAGCAATTTCGTTTAACCATCTGATTACAAAACACAAAACTTATGCTGGACCCTTAGCCATAAGAACTCACTGAAAGGTTTCTGCACCAACAAGCATTCTCTTCCAAGAGTTCAGCACAATACGAAGGCACAGTGTCCCCTGCAGATTTGTTTTGAGATAGAGTAGCTGATTTGCACCCAGGTGATTTCAGCCAGCACAGTCTAACTTAGCACATGGCATTATTTGTCATGCTGAGGCATGACAAAAGTAACTGTACTACTGTGCTACGTTTCCTTAGGGAGACACTAACTTACTGTAATGTTTTCAAAGTTATGTAAAACAGATTAATTACTGATAACCTTTAACCTCTGGCAGTAGGCAATGTAAATTGTGTCACTGCCTTTCAGCACCAGCTTTCAATGGGCCTGCTCTGATTGTTGAATATTCTGGCCATCTGATTTCACTGAAAAGCCACAGATGCAAAGCAGCAAAATCTCTCTGCACTGTGTCAAACTGCATTTCATATTGTTCTAAAGGGGTCTATGAATTCTGTGAATATCTGCTCAGCAAGGGCTATAGTGTCATATGTTTAAAACTTGGTAGGTAAGTACACTTCTGAATCAAGCTGTTGTGTGCTGACTCCCAGTGACTATAGACTGAAGATATTTATGCTAACACAATGGAAAATCAATACCAAAGAGAGGAAAAGACTCCAATCACTTGGAGCACACATAGTAGGAAAAGAAATGGCTATTCTGTACCTCCAGATTCTTCACTGTTTCCTGCTGCATTTTGTCCTTCATCTTTTGTAGAATCCTTCGAAACTTCATATTCCTTTTCCATTTTAGCTGCTTCTTGCTTTGTACTGTCTGCTTCTTCACTACTCTTGTCTAAAGAAATAACAAGAGCAAACAAGTTTGTATCAAATGTACCAAGAACATTTCTCAATCACATCAATACAATCTTTGGCAAGTAAAGCATTTTGAATGATGGTTGAGGAGGAGCCTCATTGGAGCCTGTCTCAAAGAGGTTTCTAAAGGTCACCTCTACTCCAGACCTCTGGAAAGAGGAATGCCTGTTTCTGCTCCTACAAACAATAGCTGAATACAGGTGACTGCAATGCAAAGGCACATTTCTTTGTGCAGAGAAAAGTTATATGAAATTGGCATTCGCTAGATCCCAAGTTGACAAATAATGGGTTTTCATTATTATTTAAGTATTAAAAAGCACTGATACAGCTTGCTTTTGTATATGTGTAATGTCTGCACTCCAGTGAAGGAAAAGACTTCTCAAAGACTGGACAATTAAGTGAAAATTTCTCCCTTGTTGTGTGTTTAGATAACCAAGCTGTGGCTACAGGTCCTTGAGGGACTGTGGCTTTAACAAGCAGTCTGGCTGCTACAGCAATTTGCTAAAGCAACTTTTAACTGAATAGGTTAAAAAGAAGTGTTATTCCAGGAGAGAAAATTGGAGAATAAGTACCTGCTGTTAGTTTTGTCCTGGTTTTAGTGGAAGGGTTTTCAAGCTTCTTCTTTGTCTGCTCAGCTATCATTGTATCTAAGTTTTCTAGAAATCAAGGCAAAACAAAACCAAACCCCAGTTATTCTTCAATGGATAAGATGCAGAATCTATACTATATTGTCCCCAACACCAGTCTGACTGGTAAGTAGAAAACTAAAAGAACAGCCTTCATCCTTGCCTCTGAACAATTAATGCAGAGCCAATTATAAAAGAACAAACAACTCTATGGAATATTGATCAATCTTATTTAAAAAAATTAACAACTGAGTCATGACAGTAAGAGCACCAAATAGAGCCAACATGCATAAAGACAGTGAAAGTGTGCATCTATACTCCATATTTCAGTCACGTAAGTCACAAAATACAGATAACTATCTGTAGCAATTTATTCTGATGAAAGCAATGAAAGGCTTTAATTAACTTCACAAAGAATACAAGACTATGAAATATGTGCTTCATCCTGGTGGGAAAACACTATCCCAAACTGCCTATGTGTCTGGATTTTATATGGTTTCATTAGAAAAGAAGTCTAGTAAAAGGTTTTAAATTATATTTAGATGAAATAAACATGTAAATTGAAGAGATTAAAACAAATACTTTCTAAAGTCACTAAAGTCAAGCATTTACCTGAAAACCAACTAGACAGCTGTGGCCATGTATATAGCTCTAGAAGACCAGAAAATGTATTTCTATGCAAATTTCAGGGCTGAATTCATCTAATTTGAAAGTAAAAGCACCTCTCCATAAAGATGGATGTCTCAGATATAAACATTGTATGCTTATGTGGGAAAGAAAGTCCTTTTGATACCACACTTGGTAGATATTCAAAATACGGATCCCCATACAATCTGCCATATTTCCTCAGTCATATTATGGACATGGTGTAGAATTTTCCTTCCCTTTATCAGCTTTTTAAAGGGTCAGTTAAATATGGATTCAAAATTTCATACACATTCTCTTGTTGGTGGGTATTTTTGAGAGACTTAAGTTTCAAAATTTGTGAAAATTCCTTTTCTATTAACAGCTGAAATTTTCAGCATGAGATGTGGCAACTGTGGCAGAATAGATATAATAAGGCTAATAATATTTTAATTCGTATTTTCTGCATAAGGCCAGTATTCTATCCATCAGCTGGGAGAATTTTTTTCCATCAGAAAGATACTGAGCACTGCAACCTAAGGGGTAGTTTTTTAGCAAGCATATTTCTCTTTGTGGCAGATCACCAGAAGCAATTATGCTTCCCATCTGATGAGAAATCACATAATCCTGTCTGCCTGCATCCTCTGTATTTTGTTATTTACATAAAATTAAAATGTAAGCAGTAGTTTTTGGCACCCTGCCTGACTGCACCCTCTCAGTTCTACATCACATCATGTTTTTTTTGTGAATATTTTCATTCGGTACATATCCCTTTAATGTGATTTCTGACCTTGCCCCATATGCCCTAAACAAAACAGGTCTGGGCTGTGTTACAAGTGGATCAGACATCCTGGTGAAATAAAAAACAAGCTAGAATTAAGAGTGGTGGTATCACTAATCACTTGATCCAAAGCTTATTGAAAGGACTGTAAACATGTCTTTCAGTTGATCTTAAGATTCTGGTTTTTATCCTGAATCAGTACCATACTAGTATTTCAAGAGGAGTATAAGGATTTCTCTGTTGCAAGAGGTACAGTTTTCAGGATAAGATTACACAATCAAAAACTTAAAAAACCTTTGTAAACTCAAGTGAATAGATTATTCTCCTTCACTAATTCATGCAAATGCAAAAATGTCACTGATTCTGGAGGTTAATCCAGCATATTCTATTAAATTAGGCTTAATTTTAAGTCTCAACACCGTATTTTAAAAGATAAAAGTATTTAAAAATTTCAAATATCACACATTTGTAAGTGCATTGATTCATAAGTGCCTTTCACGTTCTTCCTTAAAAGTGTCTGCATCTAGGCAGTAAGGTTCTATTAGCAGGAAACAAAAAGACTCCACCACAAGATAGATTTACAACCTGCCAGGACATCTTTAGATTTAAATGTCTGCATACTGATATTTCCAAAAGTTTTTGTTCTGTTGATAGATTGTAGTGTTTAAAAGTTGTACACATATCCACACACAGCATGTGCTACTGAAGGCAACAGGATTTATATTCTTCCATTATTTATTAACTTCTATAAATAGCATCAGGAATTGTACAGTTCCTCTGAGTCCTTTGATTTGGGTAACAATTTCATGCACTATCACTCCTTTGTGAGTACAGAATTGCCTTCCAGCCCCATGAAGTGTAACAAGGCAATGCTGACCACTGATGCCCTGAGCTTTGCCACTACAGCCAGATTGAATATGGTAAGTGCCGTGTTCACTTTCAAAGCTTTGTTTTGTCAGTAAGGATATGGACAAACTCCCAAGACAGGCCTTCTAACAAGCACTACATTTGATGGGAGAAGTGGTGGAGTTACCTTGCCGGCTGGATAACCCATCAACACGGATCTGAACATTTATAATCAGCCGTATTTCCTGAGTGACAGAGTCCACGTTTGTGGGGCTTGTCTGATGCACCTACACTTGTACCCTGGAGAGAATATTACCAGATAATCCCAGTTCTTCCTGAACAGGTTTTATTGCCCTTGCTCCACTTCAAAATTAATGCTTTAACAGCTGGTATTGTTTCAAAACATGTTTGTACTTGCCACGTGTGGCCAGGCCCGGGCTGGCCAGGGTTTGCTCTCAGTGACACTGATGGAGTGAGTCATCTTCTCGAGTGAGCCGTGCCTGGCCAGCAGCTAAGCAACCGCATGTCCTAGCGCAGGTCTAACAAGGATTGATTACTTTTCCGGTGTCGTTTCCTTAGCAACCTAATTTGCACAGAGGAAGACCTTAGAAAGGTACTGACCTTTCCACAGAGCTGGCCACTTATTTGAAATGGCACTAATTAAAACAACAGAACAATAACTACTGAGCTAATGGAAGTGACCTACGTTGGTAAATAGGTCAGTGCCCCGGCGGCGGCGGCTTTCTGCAGAGCAGGATAATCGCATCATCCAACCAGACAGCCGGAGTCACAAGATCTGGTTTCTGCCTTGCCTCACTTTCTAACCTGCTCTTTGATCTGGGATGACTCACTGAAGCATTCATGCTGCAGGAGGGCTTCTGTTTTGAGTAGGCATCCTGAGACGTCCTAGGCCCAGTTCCTACACACTGATAGATCCTCCTAATTCCACCTGAAAATGCAAATTCCCAGCACTTTTGAAACTCTGAAGTCCTTCAAGTTGGGCATCCAAAAATCTGAACTGCATAAACCCAGAATGCTTATCTTTAGTCTGGGAGAATGCACTGCGGTAACACCCTCTAAATTAATGGGAAAAGATACTACGTGAATAACTATTACAAATTAAATTACTTTGTTCTTATTAGAGAGGCAGAAACTAACGTATCCATCTGAGTATTTAATGGAATTTGTAATGGAAGCCTGAAATGGACCTTTCTCAATATACTGATTCATGGTGTTTTCCAGACTCTCGCAAATTTTCCTGCAAAGGGCTTTTTCTTCTGCATAATTGTCCTGTACCTGGGAGGCAGCTTCACATTCTACCCTCATCAAATTGACTGAAGCTGAGATTCTATGTCATTAAACTTCCACAGAAAGACCTGCTTTGCTGTTCTGTTTTCATACAGCATAAAAAGACTGTGTTTATTAAAGGAGGAAAGGGATCATCAAGGTACCTGACATCACTTTTAACACTAACTAAAACATTAGTTTACTTAATGAGTTCATACACTCCAACTGCTTCAGCTGGAAAGCTTTGTGCTGATGACTTCTTGTGTGAGATGCACATATTTCAGATATTAAAAAAACACAGTTCTCCCAGGGCTTTTCTGTCTCCTTATGATCCTTAAGAGTTTGCAAGGGTGTTTTCCATCTGTGAAAAATCTCTGGACATCTCAGCATTTGCTTGGGACTATTCTGTGGGAAGAGCATATCTGATTAATTCTTTGGCTAAGTGCATGTCCAAGAACTGTCAATATCCACAGGATTTTCCCCAAAGTAGCCAAAAGCAGAGTTTGACCTTTGGTCAGCTATAGATGTATCAAGCATATGTCACATAAACTGCTAAAACTGTGACGAACAAGAGAAATCCCTCCATTGTGGAATTACAGATGGGTCTCACCCTTGCAAATCTCCTGCTCCTCTCTAACTCCCTGCCTCACATGTCAAGATAAAGCATTTTCTTTCTGAATCTCCCTGTTTGACTGATTTGTTGTGATGTGTGTCTGAAGCCTAATGCTGCCATGAGGAGTGACATGTCAGGTGACGAATCCCAGGTCATGGCATCACTTGTAAAGGGATTACAGGCAAGACGGTCAGAGTGATTTGAAATTAAGACAGAAGCAGTATCACTTGGCAATCAGGTTAAAAGCAACTCCACAAGTAAAACACAATTAAACAGGTGTGCTTTGAGGTAAAAATAGCTCTGACCAAGTCTCCTTTATTACCCTTATTAAATTCCCTACCTCACAGGCAATTTCTCAGATTTATCCTTTTAATATTCTACAGGCATTTCTTTTGCATTAGTCCAGGTCTCTTAGAGCTGTGTAGTGCAGTCCTTTGCTAATCCTTTCCCATCCTGGAGCTGCTCCATGGCCTGTGCACACATTTTACGTGCTTTCACAGCATGCCCTTTACAAGTGTGATGGTTTGGGACTGGAGCAGCACAGAGCTGCCTCTCCTGCAGGAGTGGGATGGAGCTCAATTTTGAATGTTCAGTGACACCTTCTTAACCCACACCCACGTAATCATCTCAAATCACAACTTACGGCCTCTGTGCTCAACTGTCAACAGAAAGACACTGAATTCAGAAAGTAGGGGGGGTTATGGAGCTACTAAATACAGTGAGAAAAAATAAAAGCATTACCCTCCTCTAGAAATGCAAACCACTTGGTAGGATGCAAAACCAAGGAATACATTTGTCAAATAATACACTATAAGAAGATGGAGATTTCCATCCAGCTGGGAAAGCATAGAAGAGGTAGAGAAGGGAAGTGGAAGAAGAGGCAATATATTTGCAAGAAATAAGTGCAAATTTAAACGGTAGATAGTCATAAGCAAAGGAACAAACTGTATTTGTTTGGGTTCTTTAACACATGATTTGATAGTCATGTAATGCAGTGGGAAAAGCAATTAATGATACTAAAACTACTGGATCTCTCCCAAAACATATCTGAGAAGATTTCAATCCTGTGGCTACTGAAAATACTACGCCTTCACACAATGCCACCCTCAGGTGATGTGCAGTTTCCTGTAGTGTGTAGTGGTCCTGGTTCTCGAGAAATGTGAGGTCAGCTGTCATACACTTTTCACACCATAGCCACCCATTTGTTTTATTATGCAGTGAGAGTCTGAATGGGGGAAAATACGAGATAAGATCTAAGTAGCAGAGGAAAAGACCACATTCATGTGTTTGTGCAAATGCAGAAGTAGCAGGGGACAGACTTGGAGGAGGTTACAGAAAGAAAAGCTATAAAGGTGCAGTGGGGTCTGCAACCAATATACTTCCTCGATTCCAGTCTTGCCTGTCTTTGCACACTCTCTGTCCCCATATCCTCTTATCTTACCTCCATGCAAATTCATCTTGGGTTTAACTATTTGCATATACTTTACATAATCACTGCTGCTCCTCAGTATTCACTCTACTCTTATTATCTAAGGTGTCCCTGATTTCTCCTTTTCAGATATAGCACAGTACAGTAGCATGTGTGTGACCTTAGTTCATCAGATACAAAATAAATACCAGAGGAAAGAGCTGCCTGAAATTAAATAACTCCCACTGGCAGCTTTATGCATCATTCACATGATAAATACTGGGTAAGGAAAATCACCAAAAGGAAAATTAAGATAGGGAAAAATTCGTTAAATAATGTTTATGAAGAAAATCTACAGTAGCTACAAAGAGACCTTTGGAAAAAAGGATTTTAAAAAGAAAAAAGATGGTATTATGCATGAATGGTTCCCTGTATGAAATACTGTCAGTGCCCTTCATCGCCCAGGTCAAAATGAAGAAAAGGCCCACATGACACTGCCCATATTCCACCTGCAGCCTCTGGCTCTGCTTTAGCCACACCTTCCCTCACCCCTCTGAAATCACAGCCTGCATCAGGGAGCATCAGCTTATGGTCACGGCGAGGAAAGACGATGCCAGTGTGGGCTGTGATCTGCACTTTGCCTCACACTCTTGGCTCTCTGCCTGTTCTTGGCTACCTAAATAAATAGCAGGATCAGATCTTTGACCTGCAGCATCTGTGCTGATGAGAACTTTAGGCATTAATCACATTATTCAAACAAGTTCTCCTCTCCCAGAAAAAGGCCAGATCGTGTCTACTGTGCACTGGCCTACAATGGGGAAATCACAGAGCTTTGCCTTCGTCAGAAGTGGAGCTGTGGAGGTACCAAGAATGAATATAAGATGCACAACAGCTATTTCATATTCCTTAGCATGGGGAGGCAGGCACATGTCAAAAATCAGCACAGGAGACTTTCTGCCTCTTCTCCTTCCCCTGATTTTTTTCATGCAGCCTCAGTCTGCCTAGAAGACAGTAGTACAGTAAAACAATGTCCCAACAGTTCTTTAGGAAAGGACCAAACTAACGAGTGTTCGTATTCCTCGGCAATAGTTCCCAGTGAACCATCCACCTCCTATTGCTCCTGCATCCTGCAGCTTGCTCTTCTTTCCTGTTGTCCATGAAGAACAAACGATATGGGGGTGGAAAAGGTAAACAGAGACATCTGTTCATGCCCATTTCTAACTAACACGATCTCCTACTCAGTCACGGGGGACAGTGTGGATTCTGACAGTGAGTCAGAGCCAAAGGGAGGAGGTGTGAGAGGTGGCTCTGGTTTGGTCTACGGAGGGAGGCAGCTGTGACTCAAACACTGCACACTGATCAGCTGGAATGATTTCTCTATTTCCCTCCTAAACGAAGGGGGGTTTGCTCCCCAACCAGTCTGCTGTGGGCTGTGTGTTCTACACTGTGGCTGCAGTACTCTAAATGCTTTACTACAAGGAGGTAAAAAGCGGCATCCCCTTTTGAGAGAGGACAAAGCTACAGAGTTCTTAATTTTCTTTCCAGTCCTTTGCTGCTTTCTCTTCTCCAGTTGTGGAAGATACAGAAGCCCTTTAGAAAGTGAAAACAAGATGACCATCCTCAATTATAAGATGCAATAAAATATGCATTATATGCAGTATCATGGTGGAGCTTCTATGTATCTGTGAGATAGAGAAGTACTGATGGCAAAAGTTTGTGCTACATGTGCCAGTCTATAAATGAGAACTCCACACAAGACTACAATGTGCACAGAACTAATTTGCATTTTTAGGGTAATAGTTTATTGGGTAACATATCTTTCGCTTGGTTGGGGTGGCAATAGATAAATTTGCTACAAATCTACTCTTGTAAGCAGCACACAGCAGGAGGATATAATTAATCTAATGTGTAAAAAGAATTCATATATACACACTGGTGCCTCTTATGAATTTGCCTATCCTCTCTGAAAGCTCTATTTTTTTATGGCCCCAAGCCTCTAATTGCAAATATTTCCTAGAATGATTCTGAAAATCACTCATTATTTTGGTCTTATTAGTGGGAGATGATTTACAAATGTATCTGAACAAACTGGCAGAAACCATTTGTTCCTGTTTCTAAGCTGACAACAATATTATTAAAATAAATCTATTACAAAACTATAGTTTAAATAATTACTATAAATAGAGCTTTTACCGAGATGGTAGTGGACTGATAGGCTTTCATTTTAGAAGTAGCTAAATAGCCTGGCATATGCAGGAAAAGTCACTTGTCATACAAAAAATCTTTTGTGTGGTGTAGATGAAGCTTTTCCTGAATATTTATCTGGTCTGTGATAGATGGCTTGGTGAAAAAGCTATCACAGTGAGTCTCCTCCATCACGTTACTCAACAGACAGAAGGAAAATGAAGGAAAGTATGATATTACTCACAAACTAATATTTAAACAGTGCAAGCATCTGTGCAATGCATGCCTTGTTCTGCTCTGCTGAAATCAAAGTCAGTTTTGCTATTGGCTCAAACAGTTCTTTTTCTCTTGAAGCACTCAGCACTGGGAAGGATATTGTCCTTTCAGTTGTGCATGGAGCATCACCTATTTACTTATGCAATATAAATGTTATGAATGCCATGAATAATAAAATATTTTATGCTGAATCAGTCATAACTTATCCAAAAGCCTCTTGCTGCTTTCCTCTAGTCGCTACATGGAAGTGTTCCAACACTTCCATTCCCCTCTGTCACTGCACCCTTGCCAACAGCAACATCATTTCAGTAACTGTCCCAAGTCCTTCCCAAAAGCCAGCCTGTTCAGGGATAGCAGCCCGTGCCTCTGGCAGGCTGGGGCAAGCAAGGGGAGCTCAGCTGTTTGGGCAGCATTTGCTGGATGCTGCCAACAAACCCAAAGGTGGATAAGTTGATACCACAGTTGGATCTAATTCACAAGCACCTGTGTTCCTGAGATCCTGTGTCATAATTTATTACCTTATGCTTTCTGGACCAACATTATTTGTCCATTCTTTTAGCTGCAAAAATGATTTCAAAGCAGCTTTGAATCTTGAGAGCAGATGGTCTTTCTAGAAAGATTTCTGAAAGCCTTTGAACAGGCTAGAAACGTATCATGAGGCTTTCACTCCACAGAAGAATTTGCTCCCTGTAACAGCATTCATAGCTAAGAAAGTAAAGAGTGATAGAAGATGGTGGCATTTTGCCACAGCAGGATAATTATCAAAGAAGATGCACCTCAGCTGAACACACATTTTCCATCGGTTTGTTACAGGCTCTCTTTAATGCTTCCAGAGCTATACTTTCTGAACACATACTGTAAAAGGTAGGCACTACTTTTTCTCCTCTTCCATATATATGAATACATTGGTTTGGGCCTTCTGCATTCTGTTACAGGTTACATTTAGCATATGGAAAGCTTTTAAATATGTATTACATAATATTGAATATATGTATTAAAAAATAAACTTATTCCTTGTGTTTCCATGTACGTGCATCTGTGTTTTTCTTGCACCACACTGCAGCTAGACCCTTTGTAACTTAAAGCTAAACCCAATAACATCAGTCACTGCTGCAGCAAAATACTTTCCCCTACAGTAAGATACAATGATGATGACATAATGCTGTGGTTTCCAAATCCCAAGCCAGCTGTTACTGGTATATGAATTCAAATTCACTGTCTCTGCACCCTTGTGACAGGCAAAAAAAGCTTGTGACTTGATTCAGTAAAAGATTTATTATTTTGAATGTATAATTCAGAGGCATAGCTTACGCATGGCTGCAGTCACAGAGTGGGGAAAATTAATTTAGACTGTTTTCTACTGTAATAAAATGGAGAGAGGATGTAATCCATCTGCACAGACCCTGTAGGTATTTTCCACTGACTAGCATAGAATCTGCTCACTGATCTTGGATTGAGGAAACAACAAAAAGCTGTCAATTTTTTACACTGATTCTTCTCTCTGACAGATATTCATACTAATTCCTTTATCTGCTATAAATAAGCACACCTGGGTATCAATCCCCTAATCCAAACTGCACCAAGATACACAGTACCTATCCAACTATTACCAACTATATAACTTTTAGTTGAATAAGAGTGGCAATAAAACTTCTGCCACACTTAAGGGTAGTGCAAGAAGCTAACATGCTCCTGTGGGTGCTCTTCTTCAGTATTTGAGAGTATTAGCTCAATAAATGAAGGTCAGCTTTAAAGCAATTTCTCAACAGCAAGTCTAAGAAAAGAATACCACAGAAGCAACTTGAGAATCTATGAGAAAGCTTTTTCCACTACAGTAAGTTTGATGGAGCACAAAATCCATCTCTGCCTTGCAAATGAGTGATTTATGCAGAGTCTGGATACATCAGTTGATAGTCTTACTTTACATCCAGACTAAATCAGACCTCTGAAACTCTTAACCTAATCCTTGCCTTCTGTACTATGTCATTATGGCAATTTGTTTCCAGGGTTACAGTATCTATTTGCTCAAAGGAAAGCCAATATGAACAACTGCCCTGAATTTTAGCAGGAAAAATGCATTCCTAGTGTAATTCCATTATCTGCATGGTCTTGTATCAGGGATAATTTAGCCTATTGAGTTTTGGCAATATCTGATCAAGCCACACTATCTTCATTTGTAGAATGACAGTGAAACCACTGTGCTTAAAATCAACCATTTCTTTATGTGCATCTTTCTTTAAATGTACTGGCAGACAGAGAAATAAAAAGCTGAATTGGGGCATAAGTTGTCCAAATATTCCAAAATTCAAGGAAACTTCTTACAGCAAATAAAGGGATAGCCTTGGTCAGATATATCACGAATTCTTTAGAGAGGAGGTGCAATCATGCACTGAATGTGAGTCATGATTCACTGGATCTTTTGTAGCCAAGTAATTGATAATCAATCTGTACAGTTACAGTTGCATCAATCAATCAATCAATCAATCAGTCAGGTGTCTGCAACGTAGAAAGACCATTGCCAGTCCTCTCTCTGTGACAGGATGATTTATGAAGCTGAGAAATTGCCCTGATGCAAACAAAAAATTTCAGACTAATCCAGACCAGGAATACTTCAGAAAAATGAAAGGATTGTGCAGAGTTTGTACAGATGAGCCCTTCTTCTGTAGGTCAGCTTGTTTAACTAGACAGGCTGGCAACAGTGAATGGAACAGAGTTTGTCAAAGCCAGGAAAGGTGTGTGAGAGACAAACCAGGCCAGTCCAAATTCCCTCTTCAGGAAATGGTAACGATTTTACAAAACTTGCATAGCCACAGACTTTAAAATGGATCCAGGAAAGAGTGCTTCAAAATCTACTCCTGTGCCAAGATGTAACACTTTTCACAGATGGAAGGAGTTTTACTAGGTAGACAACTTTAGCATTAGGTCTCATCTATTCCAGCTACCTACTATGACAGATTAAAGGAGCTGAAGTGCTGCATTATTTTGGGGAAATGCAGGTACCTAATCCACTTTAATAGAACAGAGAAAACCCTAACCTTCCTCTGACATAAAGTCATTGAAATCAATTGTGCTTCACAGATGTGAAAGTGTAATAATACTCCAAATGTGTATATGATAAATTACCTTTTCTTCATTAGATGGAAATATTAAAGCAGTATGGAATTGAACATTGCTATAGGGAATGATCAATCATTTAGAAGTGCAGCTTTAGCATTTTCAACGAACAAATCTGAAACAGGTTCCATAAGAGCAAGGAAGATGAGAAGATAATTATCACTGGTAGAGGAAGAATATAACACTAATAACACTTGTATGAAGTATGTACTCTCACCCAGATAGGAAACTCCTTCTTCTGGTGTGATTGTTCCATATTTAACCATCATCTTCACAAAATCAATCAGGGTTTTCATGATAGTTATCAAGGTCTCTTTCTCTTTTGTCTCTGTCTCTGTGTGAGGGGATGAAGCAAAACTAGTCAGACTTGAGGCAACTTGGGAAAACTGTTCTGCAAACTGCACAAACCTCATGCATAAAGAATGACCTACTCATTGAAAGAGAAAATGCTGTGCTGGATTAGCAAAGAGAACTTACATATATGTTCCTTTTAAAACTGTTCCTGCAAAGTACAGCTGAATATACTTTAAAACATCAGGGGCTGGTTCTTTACAGCTTTTTGTCTTGCAGGGCTGTGTTATGGAAGGCCAATGGTATTAATTCCATTTTACAGCTAAGAACACTAAGCACACAAAGATGGAGTGACCTGACAGTTCAAATTTATGGTCAGGGAGCAGATATAGGTAGAGTTTTCCACAATCTCTGTCATTTTTCTTTTATTTGTTGCTGAACTATTTAGTAGATCAGTCTGGCTCTGTATGAAAAAGAGATCCTTTCTCCTACAAGATCCATGGGTTCAGTGACAAAAATATAAAGTGTCCCAAACGAGATTGTTACTGTGCACAAGTCCATGACTCACATACTGGGACAACAAAACATTACATGGCTGGGAGGATCATGACTTCAGAATAGGATACAAAAAAATTATTTTTATAAAAATCATCAATTTTTGCCCACACTTACCTGCTTCTTAGCTTTTCTTTTCCCACTGTGCTTATGTGCTGAACAATATTTCTGCTCTTTCTGCATTAGCAGTGTGAAACTCCCCCATCACACAGTCACACAAGCTCTCCCCACTCCCCAGGCTGTCACTGAAGGACCCAACAGAGCCAGGGGCACTGTCAGTCAGGGACAGTCAGAAACATATTCCCGGCCTTGGCAGAGGGCCAGCTGCTCTGGAGAGCTGCTGAACAGGCTTTTTACTGCTGCCTGCAATTTAACACACAGCTGTAGGATGCAACTGAATCCCTCTCCTCCAGCTTGATACAACCTGACAGGCAAACACATAAAGCAGGAGATGTGCAGACAGTGGACCCCAACATACCTTCCTGCATTGTGAGTAGAAAAAGGAGAAGAACTAGCATGCAAAATTGCCATGAGAAAATTAAAAAGAACAGGAAGAAAAATATAAAGTTTGTAGATTGGACTTGAGCAAAATATGCCCTCAGGTTTTTCATTTTAGCTCTCCACTCAGGAGTTTATGGGGACAATTTGAAGCAATATTAAGGCTCTTGTAGGACGAGGGATCTACAGAAGAACCCCCCTGCCAAAAGTTAGGAGAGTGTGTGTGGCTGCAGAATGTGGTGTGTGTAGAGGGTGCTGACACAGGGCTGTGGCAAGGAGCCACAATCTTGCCTGCAATAACTGGAAGGCAGTGATGTCCAGCACCGGAATAGGAAGAGACGTGCAGGGCTTTCACTGCAATAAACAGCAACCCTGTGGTTTGTGGAAAGGCTGGGAGGCTCAGACTCATTTACTGGTACCATCACTGTGAGGATTCTACTGTGGCTTACTCGTATCTCTGTCGGCTTAGAAGACACGGATGTTACTGGAAGGATCTCTGGAGAAAACCATTTGCCAGTTTTTCATCGTGTCCTTACGGGAAAGAAAAGAATTCAGGACTCCTGGATCACACAGCACAAGATGGCAAGGGCTGTCTAGGTCACACTCTTTGCCATTCTGAGTGCTGTTCCTCCCAGTGTTTTGCCATCAAAATCACTAATCAAATTAGTTTCTGCTATACATCTTACAGAACATTTTCAAAGTACATGGTCTCTTGCAACTAGGGAAGTTGTGGGGAAGAGAAAAGAGCAGGAGAAAACAGAGAATCTTAATTTTAAAAGTTTTTCCTAAATATTTCTGTGAACACCTGACAAGCTCACCTGAGTTAAGACTTTTTAATAATGCGTAAAAATTTGGAAAATATTGGAGGTCTTCAAAATTATCTTCAGAAGGCAGCTCATTTCTTCTTTCCAACACATTAGATGATGACCATGTGTTATCCAGTGTATCATCAACTTCTTCATTAATGAAACTATCCTGATCAGATTTGCTTGGTGTCTCCACATACGACATAATAAAAAAAAGATATCTATAAGCACATTGCTTTTGGTGATAGAGTTAATAGAGCAAAAAATTCTATCACAACCTTCTATCACAACCTCAAGGACAACCAACATTGTCCCAATTGCAAGGTTAACACTATATTATTTTCTCAAAGTTATTTCAATTGACATCTGGCTTAAACTTTAAAGTAACTCATGATTCTTTTTCCTATTGGACAGAATTTCTTTAAGAACACCTCTTGTTTCCAGATTGAACAAACTATTCCCTAAAGAAAGCAGTACTAGTACCATTTGGCAAGCAAGACAAAATTATTAGCTAAGAAATTACCATTCTTTCCTGTTGCTTTTCTTTTGTATCACTGTCTGCTCTGCTTGCAGGGTAATCAAAATCTTCAGACTCCTTCTCATGATCCTTTGCTTCATTTGCAATTAGCTGTTGTAAAACCTCTGCCACTTCATCTTCCAGGGTATAGGCCTGACTCTCTGTGATCTGTTAAAATATTTGTGCAGAGTATTTACAGGATACTGTGCTTTTTCTAGCTCAAACATCAGTATGAAACCTGATATCAATATGAAAATAGGTTTGCTTCAAAGCTGAGCACAGCCTAATGAGGTGTAATACCTGTGTGTGTGCATACATGTGTACATATACACATGTAAACACATCTACATTTATAACACACATATATATACACAAAGAAATACACTTCAAATGTGTGTGTATACATAAACCCCACCCATTCACACATACAGCCTCCAAACCAAACCTCTTTAGGGCTTAACATAGTGGAGTGTAGCTTGAAAGATGGAGCTGCAAGCGTGGCACCTCCCTGTATGTGTGTCCATGGTGTGTATATAGAAATACATATGCTCTGCAACACATCTATGGGAAGTGGAATAATTACTACAGTATATAGTAATATAGAAAGGGAAAAAAAGCAAATAGCTTTCCATGGTATCATCAAAATGTTTTCTCTTTGCTTCATAACAGCTGTCACTTGAACAAGAACTCTCCCATGCAGCTGTCCCACAGCTCCCTCTGTGACCAGCGGGGTGCAATACCCAACTGCAAAATCTAGTGCTCAAAAGATAAGGTTAGTATTTTAAAATATAAGGATCCCAAATGGCAATGGCTAATGCCATTGAGACATCCAGAGGTCAGAGACAAATCCAGTCTTCCTAAAAATCTGGAAAATAATATATCCTCAACTAGCCAGCAACATTATGTGTTTGCTGATGACACTAACTAGCATTAGGTGGATAGGAATGAGCTCAGACCTTTCCTCCTTAAGTATAGAAAAGAAATTAATAATAGAAAAGCACCCAGTGAAAATCAGAAGAGAAATTAAAGGAAAAGTGAGGACAGACATGGGAGGAGTACAATCAGTGAATGATTTTTTAACATCAGAAACATTCTGCAGTTTGGCCTATTTTGTTGCAAAGACATCACAGAAACAACAACGTTATTGCAGAGCTTAACTAGCCTGCCCAAACAGCTCTAGAAATTTGCTTAGAGCCTGAGTCCCACTCGCTTCAGACAAAGTTTGCATCCAAATTGTTTTCTGAAAGAGCATTAAACCAATCCACAAAACAGCTGAATGACAATTACTGAGATACTTACTAGCCCCAGATTTAGAAGTTTTGAAACAATCTTGTCAAAGACTCCTCTGTCATTTTCCTCATAAATTCTTGCAGCAATTTTTTGAACAATGTCTTCAGCAGTCAAAGGAGTGCCATCTAATTGATGGAGGCCATCTGGATCATCTGAAAGGATTACAGTTTCACTGTGTGCTGACTGTCCTAACTCATTTGGATTGAGCATCTCGTAAAAAATATCTGCCCACATCTTTTTCTCTTCAGAACGAAACTGCATTTTTAGACACATTAGGAATATATTTTGATACACACTTTGCAAGCTATTAAATCATTCACAAGGAAAAGTTCTTTGTGTCTGTTTTCCACATCTGAAAAATGTCATTCTGACGGGCTCTCCTGAAAGAGCAGAGATGAACATTAGGAGCTTACTCTCCTGTTTATAGAAAAAATTAGTAGAATGAGAGAGCACTGCTCCCATATCCATTTATTTGTGTCTTCCTGGTATCTACTTTCATTGTATGGCCACTTAGATCAAAACAGTTCATGACAAATGGCACACGATCTCGTTTGAATTTCAGCAAATTAACTTTTAATTATGTAATTGTTACCTATGGCAAATAACATCATCATGACAATGGGAATATGATGAGTGAGCTTTGGTCTGTGATCAGCATACTTTGATATAATTAAAAATATCCTGAGCTAAATGCTCTTACAATTCTCAGAGGACTCACCTAAACTACAAATCAATTAACTACTCCTGTAGCAAAGGCAAGTATTCTTTGGCCTTTGGTAATTTCTTTTAGCTTTGTGATGATAAGAATTATCTAAACCTGCACATAATATTTGGAATCAATATATGTGGTTTAGCTGTAGTAGTGCTTCTTCCTCACAAAAGAGAATAAATATATTTTCATTCAAAACTATGTCCCATTTTCCTTCTGCCAAGTCTAAATTGCTAAAAAGCATTACAAATTACACAATCAGATTTCCCTCCATGGAAGACTGTTAAAATCAAGAGCAATTCTTTTGTACTGTGTTTCAAAACCTAACTGTAATACAACAAGCTTCCACAACTGGAAAGAATTGAAACTGCACTCCAGTAACAAATAGAGCTCATGTTTAGTGGTGAATACAACATTCATGAAGGCAATCAGTTTGCAAGAGAAATCTAACCTAGAAGTCACTGAAAGATGATTATGGGATACCTTGGAATTTATAATCCAGCCCGCTTTTAGTGGAGTCATAGTCATCCACAAGCCTGCGGTTCTTGGTGGAGTCTGCATCATCAATGGCCAGCTGCTGTTCATACAAAGAGCTTCTAATTGACTCCCTCTCCTTTTCATTCCTCTCTCTTTCTGCTACTGATTTTAGCAGGTTCAGGTCATCAACAAAGGAATAATTCCTGAACTCTGGCTTATTTTCTGGAAAATATATCAATGCACACATAACATAAAATCTTATACCTCTTTGAATACCATGATGAATATTGCTATAAAACCAGAAAAAATATTTTACCTGTGGGAGCTATTTTCCTATTCTTGTCTGCCTCAGCTTCAGCAATCTAATACAGAAAAATAAAGCAAACAAAACAGCAAACAGGCAGAAGGAACAAAATGCATGACCTCTTAATTCACCAGTATCAGCAGAAGGCTTAATGCCTGCTTTTCACTCTTAGTAAGAAGTTTGACTGAATAAGTAGAACAGGAATAAGCGCTTGGCACTTTTGTCAGCACCACCCATCCTCTGATCAGAATCAGACATTATGAGAAGCTGCAATACACTTTCCATTTTAAGATAAATACCAGTTACATTTTCCTTCTTCATTCCAAGCTCATGCTATATTCCCATAGGATGTCAATAGAAAGCGGTGGCATATCTGTGAGCTGTTGGAGCTAAAAATCTGCTTTTAGAATACTGGACAGTGAAACTCTATATGCCAGTCCTTAATAATGATTGAAATCCTATTTTGTATCTAACCCCATCGATAATGGGCTTTACTGACAAATCTATTTTTCACCCATTCATTAGCTGTTCATGATATTCATGGATCCACTACCTGAAAGGCTAAAAATATTTATAGGAGCTTCATAAAAAAAAAACCACCCCATTTAAATATTTTTTATTTCACTCACCTGTTCCTCCAAAGGTCTTTCTACACTTAATTGTCTGTTGTGTATAGCTTTATCTAGAATAAACACACACACACACACACATATATATATATGCTCAGTTATATGATACATGCAACTACAAAGAGACAGCACATTTTTTTCTTAATTTATAGTTTTCTCCCATAAAACATGATGTCTTAAATGGGATGCCAACTGTTAGTTCTTGCAAAAAAAAAAAAAAAGTCAGTGTTCCTAGAAGAATGACAACACAATAAAAAAAGTCAAACCTTTAAACAAAGCATGACTGGGGCAGAAAGAGAGATTCTGCAGAAGACAGAAATACAGATATAGGCTCAGCAATCTCTTTCTGATCAGAAAACTCACGAATCAGGGGAAAAAGTGCTGGAGGAGATTGACTAAAATAGCAATAATCGGATTGGCACAACCAAGAGATTAAAAATCTCTTCCATCCAGAATACCGCAGGAGACAGGGAGCAAGAAAGACTTGTGCAGACACTGCTGTAGATTGGATGAAAACATTGCTTGGAAAAGATTCACAAAATTCAGAGCTTTTCCCTCTACCAGCACCTATCCCTTCACTTTAATATTAGATTGCAACTTCAGTGATCGGTGTCTTGCACCACGAATATTGTTGCTTTAGGATCTCCTTGCTTTTAGCCAAGTGGAAGGAAAGTTTTTCCCATCCTCTGTCTCTACCCTGCAGAACTTTCCCCATCCGCAGCAAACGGCGAGCAGGCTCCGGGGCGGGCGCTTACCTGTGCCCGCGGGTCTGGGGAAGCCGTGCCCCCGGCTCGCCAGCAGCGCCAGCAGCTGCAGCGCGACCGCCAGCCCGAGGAACATGGTGCGGCCGCGCAGCCCCGCGCCGGGGCCTGCCAGGCACCGCCGCCCGCGGGAGCCGCCGGCCCGGACGGCGCTGTCCGGCCCGCGGTGCTGAAGCTCGGGGAAGCCGCCGCCGCCCGGGGCTCGGCCCCTCGTCCCCGCGCCCGCAGAAATGGTCGAGCCCGGCCCCGCCGGCGGCCCCGGGCACGGGGAGGAGCCGGGGGCGGGCCGGGCCCGGAGCATGCGCGGGCCCCTCGCTCGGCGGCGGGGGGCAGCGGCGGGGCCGCGGGGGCGGCTGTGGGACGGCGGCTGTGGGACGGCCCCGGGGCAGCGGCTGTGGGACGGCGGCTGTGGGACGGCGGCTGTGGGACGGCGGCTGTGGGACGGCCCCGGGGCAGCGGCTGTGGGACAGCGGCTGTGGGACGGCCCCGGGACGGCGGCTGTGGGACGGCGGCTGTGGGACGGCGGCTGTGGGACGGCCCCGGGGCAGCCCCGCGGCCCTGGCGGCGCACACCGGGCTGGGAGCCTGCCTGCACACGCGGGCTGGGTGTGAGGGCAGACTCGGTCCCGCACGGGAGGCCGGTGATTCACTGCCGTCTGCTTAAAGCCTTTCCGCGGCGCTGAATTACGCAGCAAAGGCACAGTCGTCAGTGACTCTCTTTACGACAAAGAGAGGACATGGAAAGTTTAATTACAGCACATCCTGCTCTTTAAAATTTAGGATTTAAAAAAGCAGTAGCAAAAATGACAATAAGCATGTAAGCTGTTTCTGAGCGTTTTCAATATCGAAACGTAGCACTTGTAGACACAGAACACCAACGAATCCCTAGGGATCAGAGGAAGACATTTTCACAGGTTCGCGGCAGAACAAAGGATTGCAGTGGTAGCCCGTTCCAGAACTACAGAAGCTGCTTCCAAAATAAATCACAGTGTTCTTTCTTCAAAAAAGACCTCATCATTTTGTAGTCGCAAATGCATACACTCAGGGAGCAGATGAAAACACTTTAACATTAGAAACGTCAGTGCTTGCTGACTGCTAAAAATGGCTAAAACCTATTTGAAAAGATGAAAAGGACCAGTGCTTTCACAACTGAAAACCAGGAACACAGCTGAAATGTTCATTCCTTTGTCAATGAATACATACACAGTACGATAGCATAAACTGGGAAGAACACACAAAAAAGTAAGGGAATGATAATTAACTGAGCCACAAGCGCTAAAAAAATTGCAATTTTTTTCCCATTAGCAGCCACTGTGTATCATAGTCAAGCCTTTGCATATAATTTAGATAAAATGATGCTCTATTTTACATCAGATTCACTTCTATAAATTAGTCTTCCACATCCAGAGCAATGAAAATAACTTCCAGAAATGTACTGATAACCCCAGCATCCTCACTTATCACCAGGCTCCTATTCTTGGAGCTCAGCCAGAGTTAGGAATCAAAGTATATTTTGGATAAAAACCTTTTCAGCATAGTTGTATGTAAGAATAAACAGCTTTATTTACACATTGCTTGGTAATCTACAAGGAAAACTATTATAATAAACAGCTCCTTCCCTCATTTTAGAAGCACAGAAGACAAGTAGCTTCCACTAGGGAGCATAGAGTAACCTCCTCCCCTGCCATCTTCAGCAGATGTGTATGTAGGAACCTCAAAACTACAGAATATTGCTGGTAAAGAAAAATGGAAAGATCAATTCTTACTTCAGTGTGGCTTTACATTCCATCCCAGTCTGGTATTAATTCAACAGTTCATTGCCTGTGTAATGTTTTCAATGTTACAAAAATGTGTACTTTCTCTCCAGGTACCCTTCCTGATATTTCCTTCCATTCCACTCAAACATTTCCCACAACACATTGTAAACGTGCATCCATTGCTACAGCTTTACACATTTGTCATTCAATCAGAAGTACTGAACAATACAAAAGCAGTGAATGTATTTTGAACTTGCTGAAAGGAATGTATCTGTAAAGCAGTGAGACCAGAAAGGGAGCTCTAATTAGAGACAACAGCATGAAGAAGGTGCAGGTCAAAAATATGCCTGTTTATGTGATATGTCTACATATGGCTTTTTGTGTGTAATGATACCTCTATGGTGTTCAAATGTGTTTATTTTATAGGGTATCCTTCTGTTTATGTGATAAATGTTTCTATTTCTGTGAAATCTTTTCTATACTATTTCCCAGATCCATACAGTTCATTTCCTTAGTGCTAAAGCATCTCCTGCTTTGGCAAGCCTCTCTTACAAGGAATGATGAGAAGAACAGTGCAGGGGCTGGGACTGATGGTGGGGAGAGAAGACAATTCAAAACCTGCCATCACTAAAACTTGGGACACAAACCCTTTCCCTGTTCCTGGCACTGCCAGCCCCGTGCTGCAGCTGCGAGCACAGAGCACACTGGCACTGCCCCCCTCTGCTTTGGCACACTGGGCCCCCTGCTCCTCGGGGGTGCCCTGGTGAGCCTGTGGGACACGTGACAGATAATACAGTCTCTGCTAATTATGACAAAATAGGTTTCATCCTCATAGAAAAACGACTGGGTAAGAGTGCTGTATTTGTTTCTCATTACACCTGTTTCATTTGGCATCATTTACATCATCTACTACTACACACTCCCCTGCCCAGTGCAGACAACACAGTGAAGAGCATAAGCTCTTCTAGTTTGGATTCTGTTTTGGCTCATGCACAGTCAATCCATTTTCTATTCTGGAACTATTTATTTCCAGTGATGTGAAATGAGCCAGAAAGAATACCACTTGCCTATCAGATGCCAAGGAGAACTTAGGGGAATGACAATTAGAATGTTTCTTGCTGTGGTGAGAGCAGTTGATATGAAGCCTAGAGAAATAACTGAAATGCAGGCTTTCAGTGTTATTTTTGCAGTTGTTTTATAACCACACTTCAAAGTTTTTCCTCTAGCTGATGAAAAAAGAAGGCAGATGAAAGCAGGAAAAAAGCACAACAACCCACCTTGCCAAGTTTATGCCTAGATGGTAGACATTCCTTGCTTCTGTGGATTTGCTTTTTCTACTTTATCTCATATCGTGCAAATGATATACTAAATAACACAGTGCTTAAAAGGAAAAAAAAACTTGGAAGAGTTACTGGTGATCTTTATGCAAGGCATTAGGTGCATCTATAATCATCTGACAATAAGTCATGTATTTTGCACATATGTGTGCACTATGAATAGTCCTCTTGATTTCAATGCAATCATCAACAATTAACCATGCACAAGGCTGAAGGTTTGTGCTCTATGAATCATTTTACACACAGCATTTATTTATACACCACATAAATCAAAGACAAGGACTTAAGACTCTAGAACCTCTAAAAGTAAAAGAAAAAAAGTCAAAGCTAGTGCATTTAGAGCATTTATCCAAGTTCCATCAACTTTATCAGCAGCTTTTCCTGTGCTTTTTCAGCTTACATTTTTGGTCTGCAAAGCTTACGAGTTTTTCATGCTTCTACAATGGAATGTGATGTTTTTACATGACCAGTTTTTAACTGAGATATTCTTAATCAACTCATTTTGTAAAGTGGACTTCAAAAAATACTGGCCCGTATCTTTCACCTTAGCTTCAAGGAAATGCCCACTTTCAATACTTTTAAAAATAGTGACCTCAGTTTGTTCCTATTGGGCTTTTCTTTTTTTCTGATAATAAATCAATTTATAGCTTTGAAATTCAGAATGATTTTCTGTCCAGATGTATGTAGGAGATGGAGGGATACCTTTTCATTGGAAATACATAGCTTGGAAGGGATTATTTCAGTCTCTTCCCCACCCTTTCTAAAAAAAACCCCCAAAATTACCTTTAACTGAAATACAAGCTCCCTGGTGAAAACCTTCCCAAGAGGACAAACCTCTGCCAGGGGTGCAGTAATCATGTCAGGATCAGCCCTCTGGGAGCCTCTCAGCCACGACAGACCTCTCGATGTTCCCACCTACACTTTAAGAATAATATTTTTCATAACTGGGCGGTTTGGATTGGACATTTGTAAGCATTTCCTCACGGAAAGGGTGATTAGATATTGGAATGGGCTGCCCAGGGAGGGGGTGGAGTCACCGTCCCCGGAGGTGTTTAAGGAAAACTCAGTGCCATGGTCCAGTTGACACGGCGGTGTTTGGTCACAGGTTGGGCTCAGTGGTCTCTGAGGTCTGAACTCAACTGATTCTGTGACAAGCTGCCTGCCACGCGCTGCTCTTTCGAAACCCACCCTGAAATGTCTTTGTTCCGTGATGCTGACAACAGGAGCCCCCGCGGGCGGGCCGGCGCTCGGGCCGCCCTGCTGCCGCAGCCGGGCCCGGCCGTGCTCCCTCAGGGCAGCGCCGGAGGCGATGGCTCCGTGCCCCGCACACCCGCGGCTCCCCCACAGACAGCCCCGCTCGGCACGCGGGGCTCCAGCTCCATCTCCCGGCCCAGCCGGAGCGGCGGGCGGGGCCCGGGGGCGGCTCCGCCACCGCGGCTCTGCCGCCCCTCACGGCCGGCACCGCCTCCCGCCCCGCCCCGGAAGGCGCCGCCCGGGCCCGTCTCTTCCGGGGGCCGCGGGTCCGGCATGAGCGACGTGGTGGAGCGGACGCTGAGCGCCCTGCCCGGGCTGCTGGGCCAGCACGACCCGGGCGCTGGCCCGGGCGGCCCCGGCAGGGTGTCGTCCTCGTCCCGGCTCGGGAGCCTCATTCGGAGTATCACGGCGCTCACCTCCAAGCACGTACGGGCTGCGGGGCCGGGCTCCTCTCCCTTCCCGCCCCCGGGGAGCCGGCGCGGGGCTGGGCTGGGGGCCCCGGGCGCGGCGTCTCCCCTCGGTCGCGGGGCTGGGTTGGGCTGAGCTCAGGAGCCCGCGATAAATGCCCCGATAAAGCCCCGGTGTTTGTGAGTGGCCGCGTTCTGCTGCTCTGGGGCACGGGCTGGGCTAGCACGGGCGCCGTGCTGGAAGCCAGCGGCCCAGGAGTGAGGTACACACTGCCTTGAGGAGAGCGTGGGGCACTGCTGGATTGCCGTGTCTTCTCTGACGCTTCTTTCACGTTCTGCCTGTGAAATCTCTGCGAGATTAAAACAAGTTTAATTTTTCTAGGAAGAAGAAAAATTAATCCAGCAGGAACTAACCAGTTTGAAAGCAACAGTTTCAGCCCCCACCACAACACTTGTAAGTTCTGTAAGGCTGTGGAACAGCACACCGAAGGTGAAGGACAGCAGTGTTCTCACTCTTTTTGACAGGTGGATGTGCAGGTTATTTGCATTATAGATATTTAATCATGAGTATTAAAAAGCACCAATACACGTGGTTTTGCAGCCTGGTTAAAATAGTGAGAAGACTGTGGTTCTGTTTGATGTGCATAAATTGTAACAATATGGCACCCAGGGCCTGTCATCGTGTAGTTTCTGAAGTAATGCAGACAGCAAAGTTGGCTGATGAACTGCTTCCATCAAATCATGCTCTTTGCAGGCTGACATTGCTCTTACAATTAGTTTCTGCTCTTTAAGGAGCTGTGCTTTGTTGTATGGACTGTTGTCATGTCTGAGTTTCAGGAGCTGATGTATTCTGGTTTGAGTTAGTTAATGCATATCTCAGTCCCATGAGTGAGGATCTTTGAAGGGAAAAATAAAGTTTTATGTCGCATGTAGTAAGAAACCATCCTAGGTCAGGGTAGTAACTGGTTAAAAATAAATTGTATTAACAGTGTGATCATCATAATACTTCAGCTAATTCATATTTTTTATGTTGGTCGTAGTTAATCTACTGTTGATCACATGCATGCTAATCAAAATAAGAACTATTTTAGGGGTACTATAGGGGGTGTTCTGCCTTTATAGCAGAAATTTAATATTGCTTTGCAGAAGAGGTTCATGGCAAAAGAAAAAATTACTAATACCCAGATTTTAGAAAACACATGAGTGGATGCGTTTCTATGAGATAAAGTGATAAAGTTCTCTGTTTCAGCAGAGCAGTGAAGAAGAGCCTAAAACGTGGCCGACTTAAAATTTTCAATAATTTGTTTCTGGTATTTCAGAGACTGATGAAAGAATGCATGGTGAGACTCATCTATTGTGAAATGCTGGGCTACGAGTCTTCCTTTGGATACATCCACGCAATCAAGCTTGCCCAGCAAGGGAATCTGCTGGAGAAGAGAGTTGGTACGTGTATGGAGCTGTAGCCCTTTTAATGTTCTCAAACTCTTGAGCTTTAAAGTTTCTCAGGATTTATAGTTCGTGTCAAAATACGAGCTACTTAAAATGTTCCTCTGCTTTCTTGGTCTTATTTCATGGTCTGTTACTTTTTGAAATTACCTGAATCCTTAGCTTGTGAGATGCTCTGTGTGTGCTTGCAGCACAGAAGGCAGGGGAAACGAAATTTGAGTCACGAGTAGTTTCATTGTTTTCAATTAAGGCACCAGTAAACAAATAATTTGAGAGAATATTTATTAAACACATCAAGCAGAAAAAGCGTTTTTGTCAGGATCTGGTTTCTTTTCCAAGTACTAGTACAAGATTAGACAAAGATGGTTCTGTCCGGCAAATATTTTCTGGTTTGGTGCTTGTAGGATTTTTTTCTTTATTTTAGAAAGAGTTGTAGGGAATGAGGCAAATAGGGAGGCCCTTACAGCATAGAGGCAGAAGTTCCTGATGAAATCTTAAAGGTTGGTTCAGATTTCTTTGAAATTTCATGGGATTGATTTCTTTTCCTGCCAGTGTGGCTATTAACTTGTTTCCAGTAGATGTGGTTTGAAGTATTTGTCAGCCTGTCTCATCTGGAGAATTTCCTTGCAGTTGCTGATTCAACTGCCTAGTGAAGACATTTCTTCTTGTTTGCAGAGAAAATGGTTTAACTCCAAGCAATACCATGTCTGCATGCACAGAAGGAAGGCAGTGTCTTGCGGGATATGCTTGTTTGATATCCTTTGTTTGAGTTTCATCTGGATCATCCACTCAAGTATTGGAGTTTCTGAGAGAATCCATTACAAGTGATGAATTAAATTTGCTTTTCCCTGAGTAATGAAAGCCAGTGTACAGATGCTCTGGTAGGGATTAAGAAATTTTGTCTTTACCAAACCTGGGAAGGCAGGTGATAAGCTGTGTTGAAGAATACTTGGTTACTTCTGTAAGTGTCAAGAGCCAGTGTGTCTTGTTATTAATCAGATTAAGACCTTCCATACTAGGGCTCTTTTTGAGAAAGGTTTGGTGAAGCAGCATCCTTTTTTAATTTTGAATGTAGGTTGCCTAAAGTTCTCCAGACACAAAGTGCCCATAAGCTTTGATCTGATAAAAGAGTGTTATCAAGAGTTTTGGTTTCTTTCTTTGTTGTTGTTCTGCAATTATATATGATACATGAGGATAATCTTGTCAGTTCCTGGTGCAATATACCAGAGTTTGTATTGAGGAACTGTCAGTCGAGCTGATCAAAATGAATGACTCCTTTACCCAGTGTGAGCCTCAGTTCAGGAGAGTGACCTCTGTCTTTGTGCTGAGCTGATCATGGCCATGATCATAAGCAGATAGATCAATCTGATAGCCCAGCCAATACAGTTATTCATTTTCAAGTTGTTCATTTTGATCCCCAAGCCCTGAATGAACCAAAATTCTCTCAAATCTGTCTGAAGTACAGTTCTTGCTGTAACTGGTAGCACACTCTCCCTACCCCCCATTTAAGTCCCATAGTTTAAAAGGAGAGAGGGGTCTTGAAGAAAAAGTGTTTCTTCTCCTGGGTTTTGGAATGGTTTCCTCATTGTTAAGAAATAACAAAGGAGTTTTTGGCTTAGGATGGTGAATATACTTTTCTATATTCCAAGTTGAATATAAAATTTCTTTGGAGAGATGTTTTATTACTTGAAAACAAAAAAAGAAACAGATATAAGGAAGTGCACTTGTGTTGTGTAGTCTAGAAGTAATGTACTCTTCTCTGTGCAGAGAAAATATTAGTTTTCCAGGAAGTGATTTATAATATAATGGTGCTCTTGACTGCTCTGTAGCTATAAAAGTATTGTAATATCTCTTTATTTCTCACAACTTATGAATTCTTAGCTGTTATTTTTTGCACTTTATTGCAGCTTAAATATAACTGATTTGCCTGGAAATAAGGGAGTCTTGACATTTAAAACATGAGCAACTGTTATCCAACAGTTTTTTGTTGGGTTTCTGTAATTGTTTGGGTTAACTCTTCTTGTGTTACAGAAAGTCTTAAGGTTTCTGTCTTAAAGTTTCTTACTGCTTGAAAATAGTAATGAAGGCTGCTTTCTTTTATAGGTTACTTGGCAGTTTCTCTGTTTCTACATGAAAATCATGAGCTGCTACTTCTACTTGTGAACACAGTTGTGAAGGTACAGTGTTTTTGGGGAGGGGGGGAGAAAAAACCAAAAATAGGAAAATCTTACAGGTGTCAGAGGGGCTATTCTCATGTGCCAAAATATGAGCCAGTGGGGAAGAAGACCTGTCTGAACAGAGAGCTTTGCCTGGAACTTGGGGCGTGGTGACGGGTGTGGTGTAAAAAAGAGTTTATGACCTCCGGAAGAAGGGGCAGGCAGCTCAGGAGAACTACAAGGACGTTGTGGGGTGATGCAGGGAGAAAATAAGAAGGGCCAAAGCCCAACTACAACTTAATCTGGCTACTGCTGTAAAAGACAATAAAAAATGTTTTTATAAATACCTTGGCAGTAAAAGGCAGGCTAAGGAGAATCTCCATCCTCTGTTGAGTGCAGGGGGAAATGTAGAGGCAAAGGATGAGTAAAAGGCTGAGATACTCAATGCCTTCTTTGTCTTGGTCATTAATAGTAAGACCAGTTGTTCTGTGGTACCCAGCTGGAGGACAGGAGCAGAATTTCCTGCCCAGAGGAAATGTCAGCAACCTGCTACACCACATAGACATGCACACGTCCATGGGGCTGGGTGGGATCCACCCAAGGGCACTGAGGGACTGATGGAAGTGGTCTGAAGCACAAGTCTGATGAGGAGCCCCTAAACTAAACTAAACTTGGACCAGTTCTTCCTGTTTTGTCACACAACATTTAATTACTTGTCTTCCTGTCTTAAAGTTGCTGTTTCTTTGATTAGCAAAGAAAATCTGAGATGGCTTTCTCTTCCATTTCCTTTTTAATTTAGTCTGTATGTTCTTGCTCTTGAAGCCATATTTTAAGTTTTCTCAAAGGAGGTGTGCAATAAACTTTTCTTTATAAGTGTACCAACTGTATATGTTCTCAACTCCAGGAGGAACCACGCATGCATCTTGCAATGTCAGCTTTGGCTTTTAGCTGATGGCAAGTATCTCTTGCCTTCTCTGAGTTCATCTGATGACTTTGACAGAAAATGGAAATACATTTTGGAGTGCCACTGAAAATCTGTTACTACTGTCTCCTACATGGAGCAATTACGACTTAATATAACTCTTCCTCTGTAATGTTTACTTTTATATTGTGGTAGGCCAAAGTCACAGAAATTATAGATTGAAAGTGATGTTTATTTTGTTGCTGTGATTGAAAACTGTTCTATAATATTTAAAAATATGACTTGAAACTCAAAAAGAACTAAACCAAAATAAGGACTGAAACTGATCTGGGAGAGATGAACAAAGCAAGTTATATCAGCCGGAAATCTTACACACTTAATTTGTTTTGAAAAATGATTGTAGTCTTGTATTAATAAATTCATCCATCCTTCTTTGGTTTAAGGTTACAGTGAGCTATACTTTAATTGTATTTGGGACAGACTGAGATTTTATTCTTAGTTTTGTAGAATGTTACTTGTAATTTGCATTTGCTTCTTAGGAAGTAAGTAATATTTTAGGGTACAGATATGTACTTGGCAGTACTATTGAGCTTGCTCTTTTTAAATTCTTTTGGCTAGATCAAAGGCAGTAGAGAGAGTACTATTGAATTCTGTGGGAAGTGACTCATCTCCCTGATCCAAACAGGGACTCAACGTTTTTTTACAATCATTTCAGTAAACAAAAATTGATTGTAGCTCTATGTGTTAATCTCACATATATTTAAAATATGAATGTAGTTCTCTATGATGAATGTGAGGAGCTGCCTGTGCCCTCTTCCTGTGGAAGAGAAGAGCCTGATGAGCTCAGTGAGAGCTGGCACCTCTCAAACACGAACAGGATGCTGGCTGTGGGTGGGCTCTGTGGGGGGGGGGGGGGGTAGGTCCAGCCTGCTTGTGAAAGATTTGGGGGATGTCTGTGCAGAGTTTAAAAGTCTAAGAAAAAATGTACTGTCTCCTATGATTGTAACAGGACTTACAGAGCACTAATCTAGTAGAGGTGTGCATGGCATTAACTGTTGTCAGCCAGATCTTTCCACGGGAGATGATTCCAGCTGTTCTGCCCCTAATAGAAGACAAGCTTCAGCATTCTAAGTATGTATTCATTACAGGATTTCAAATGGCCTTGTACAGCTGAATAACTTAATTTTGTAGGTACTTTTGGTAAACTGATGTTTCTTCTCTTAGTGGTCTTTTCTAATCATCACCTTTAGAAATTAATCCTGTCCTTGTATTTCTCTTGGATTCTTGTCTCATTTATTTGCAGCTTGAATGAGTATTGAATAGGTAGCATTTTTTTTTCATAGCCAGTTTTGATAGGTAAATGTAACAGACTTTATTTGCTGGAGTCCTTTTAACAAATGTGCATGAAGAAGTGTTTGTGGAGTAGGAGGAGAAACAGATCAGGATCCTTGAACTTCACTGATACTTTTTTCATAAAGCTCTTTATAAAAACTGTGATAAAGGTTTATCTGTGCATACCCTTGATTTGTTTCACTGGTAGTTTACAATATCCCATAAACAGAGGAAAATACTATAATGGTTGTGTTGGTTAGAAAGGGAATTGCAGAATGAATTGACTCAGTAACTTTTAGACATGTATTTTTTGGAGCTGCATATATGACCACAGCAGATTAGTCATGGCCTATTTCATTGTTTATTTGGTGGACATTGTTTTAAATCATCAATCTGACATCAAGCCCTACTAAGCTTTAAAGTTGGCTTTGTCCCTTCCTCTCTTAGGTGGTATTTGCAAAGTTATTTGCTACCAATATGTAAAACATGGGTTCTCATCTCTACAGGTCATAATGTTCTGGGGTCTGGCAAGTTTTTTTCTAGAGTCAAGTACTTGAAGTACCTAAGCAGCTTCATTTTATTAAGTGTAACTCTCATTTCAGGGAAATTATCCGAAGAAAAGCTGTTCAAGCTTTATATAAATTCTATCTCATTGCTCCTAACCAAGTTCAGCACATCCATGATAAGTTCCGGAAAGCCTTGTGTGACAGGGACGTTGGAGTCATGGCTGCTTCTTTGCATATTTATCTTCAAATGATTAAGGTAGGCAAACAATTAGAAGCACAACCGAATTTGGGAGATATTTTTATTTATTTTTTATTTTAAATACACAGTGTGCTCTACAAGAGTTTTGCAGAAAAATCTCACTTGTAGTAGTTAGAAAAGTTAATTTATGGGATCGTGTGTTACGGTTGTTTCTGCTAGCTCTCCATTTAGCTGGACAGATCCACTTCTGGCAGGATCCGAGTGCTCAGCATCGCTGGGTCCTTAGCCAGAGGGTCTAAGTCCTACAGTGAGTTAAAGGGAAATTTCCTTGTAAATGTTATACCTGCTCCCTTTGCAAACATGTGAGAAAAGAGCATAGGCTTAAAGTGAAGAGCTCATGGGTGCTGAGGGTTGAGAGTAGAAGTCTGATTTAGAGAAATGAAGCCATCAGTGTAGCTATTTTGATCTTACTCGAGTTGTAAGTATTATTGTAAGGATTATTTTTACTTTTGAGTTGCTGTATCGAAATATTTGAATTGTATTTAATTTTCATTATGTAGGAAAACTCATCTGGATACAAGGACTTGACTGGGAGTTTTGTAACCATCCTGAAGCAGGTGGTGGGAGGAAAGCTCTCTGCTGACTTCAACTATCACAGTGTGCCAGCACCATGGTTACAAATTCAGCTTTTAAGAATATTGGGGCTGCTGGGAAAAGATGATCCAAGGTAACCACATTTTTCTCTGTAATTAATAGTTTGAAGGTACAGTCACAGCCTGCACCTCATAGACTGTAAGAGGCTTTCAGTGTTGAAATTCTTGCAGATTTGTTTTTAACCAAGACAGCATATTAGTTTCTGCAAAAAATGGTTTTTTAGCTTCTGGATTGTCTAAACAATTGATTGTTATGGAATATGCTTAAAATGTAATTTTACTGTGACTTATATTACAATGTTACCGAATAGCTTTACTCCAGATTTTCGCGGTTATTTTTAAATTGTCGCCATTTAGTGAGGTCCTAGTTGTCTGTCACCCTTTTTCTATTGATCTTTTTATTTATACAAGCACTGAGGGAAGTGTTCTTATTCTTATAATTTAGTAAATGTTTCTTTTGAAAGCTGCAAACATCTTGTTAAATGCCATTTAGGATCATGGTATAGAGCTCTGCTGTGTTAAAGCAAATTTGTGGATGTGAATAAAGTGTTACAGGTTTCAGTAATAGTGTTTGAACTGTTTGGCAAAATAAGACTACATGCTTATTAGTGCTGCAATTAATTGTAAATATTTTCTCAAACAGGACAAGTGAATTGATGTATGATGTTCTCGATGAATCGTTAAGAAGAGCCGAGATTAATCATAATATTACATATGGTGGGTAAGGTTATTTTATGTAATTATCAATATTTGAAAAGGTAGAAGATGAGTAGGTGATTGTACTAAAATACTTACACAGTACTTTTGAGAAATCTAATTATAGTCTTAACATTAAGTGTATTCTGAAGTGTCCAACTAGTATATAGTACCACAAATGATGCATTGCTGTACAGCACAAATTTTTTATCATTGAAATAAAACACATCTATATACAGGGAATTCAGTTTGGCTCAAAAGCCTTTATCCTGTGTTTGCATTAACCTTGCCCTTAAACACAGAAAGTCAGCTCCTTCTTGAAAGTTCTTATTGGACATTGCTTAAGTTGAAATAAGGAACAGAAGAAAATCCTACTGATGCATCTCTGTGTGTTAGAAATGCTTAGATCTTTTCACTGCCCCAGGAAAGGCACCAGATGGTGTGCAAGAAGGACAGTGTCAGTTCTTTGCAGCTGTGTGGGGCTTCTCTGAGCACAGTTCATAAACATTACACCTCCAGAGTTCAGTGACAGTGCTGCCTGTGAAAGGATGTCTTTGGCACATGCCTCAATTGAAAACTTCTAAATCATAGCAGAAGGTTCATTTTGGTAGAGGTTCATTATCTTTGTAGTAGAGAAAACTGGTTTTGTTGCTAGACTAAAGCAAAAGGAATAATTGCATTGTTAAATTTTTCCTACTAGAAAGTTGAGCAATTTATTTGTCTTTTTTTCTTTGTCTTCTCCTCCCCAGGTTCTAATACCTCCCCAGAACCCTAGTTCTGATGCTCTAGAACCCTCGTTTAAGAGCTATTTCACTACTAGAAAAACCTGCCCCTCCAATTTTTTTATTGCTAAAGAAAGCCTTGCAGATGTGCCAAAGTCCCTGTGCTAATGGAATGGAAAGAAAATTGAGACTTTCTTAAAACAGAGTGAGGAGTAAAAAAGAAAAAAAAGGGAACATGGCTGAAAGCTGTAGATGTCTAACACCTACATCATACATATGTTGTAAAGCATTGTGTAAGCTTCACTGCCATAAAAAGGGGAGCTTTGGGGAAGTATTCTCTTAGTAAATAATAAATGAGGAAGCATCTGTCAGACATTCAGAGTATTCAGCTGATTGCTTCTGTTCTTTTAGGCAAGAACATATAAGTTATTGGGAGGTGCGTTGCCTTGTAATACAGACTGTTTGCACTTGCCAAGAGTTAAACATTAAATTTGTTTTGAGCACTTAAAGGGACAAAGTAGGCAGTTCATTATGGTTTGTACAAGGACATAGAATTTAGGTATGTAGTTCTTGTTCACCTATGGCAAGCATTTTATAAACTTACAGTTGATAATCCCAGACAAAAGAAAAATGTAATTCTGAGTGATTGCTCGTTCTTATAAAAAGTCTTTGGTTCTGGCATGTTTCTTGTAGGCAGTTTTGTTGTGTGCTAGTCTTTCTCAGATTTAGTTTGTAATGCCTAAGGAAGAGAGGAGGTTGTCTTTTGGACAGTTCAGTTAGTGACTGAAGAACAACTGAAAATTGCATCACGATTTTAAGACTTAATTAACTTGGGAGACTAACACTGTCTGAACCTTTGCCCAAATTGTTGCCACAAAGGACTAATTACTTTTTGTGTGTTGTTCAGTTTACTTCTAGATTTTTCTCAAACAACTGTACAAAGCTGCTGGGTTTTTTCCTGGTTTTGTGTTTTGATTTTTCATTGGGGTTTTTTTTAACAGGAATATTCTTGGGATGATTTTGGCTGTTGGTAGTAGCTAAGAAATGGTATGAGTTATCAAAACTAATTTGTCTCAAATCCTTTATAGTTGCTTATTGGCTTTCTGAAGACTGTCCCAGTCCAGTGCCTTGAGCAGCTGTAGGAGACTTCTGGGTTGGAAGAACTTTAAGGACAGAAAGTTGTATGCACAGTGGCAAGGGCTAATTAAAATATGTATGTACTAAAGGAGATAGACTTTCACCCTGCTTTTCCTTGTGTCAGATGGTACTCTCTGGTTACATTTGGTGGGAGTGGGACAGCACTGTAGTCCTTTGAGGCAGTCACTGAGCTTGTTTGTTTGTTAAAAGTTTTTGGATTATAGAAGTATTCAATACACATTAATTATGTGTCTTTTCCTCCTGCAGCCATCTTGTTTGAATGTGTCCAAACAATTTATACCATTTATCCCAAATCTGAATTACTTGAAAAGGCTGCCAAGTGCATTGGAAAATTTGTTTTGTCACCCAAAATTAATTTGAAATACTTAGGTAAGGATGCCTGATTTCATTATGCTGTCTTTAATTTGGCCATAGTGGTAGCATTGCCTTGTATCACTTGCAATCACTTCCATTCCAGGTTTAAAGGCTCTGACCTATGTTATCCAGCAGGATCCAAATCTGGCACTTCAGCACCAGATGACAATAATTGAATGTCTGGACCATCCGGATCCCATTATTAAAAGGGAGGTCAGTGAATTTCTAAATGTCAAAAATGCAGTTAATTGTTAAGATGGGTGATAAGTTTTGTAAAATGAGCAGGGTAAAACTGTTATGTTTCCATAACCGTGAGAGAGCAGTTACAAACAGTATTAATGTGACAAGCTGTGTAGATAAGCAGTGTATTTCATTGAAGAATAGTTACTTAGTTTGGCAGTGTACTAAAGCTGATGTTTGCCTGCTTCCTTTTTTGAGTCATCAGAACCATTTTTTTTCTTTTGCTTTCTCTTTCAGACTTTAGAGCTTCTCTATAGGATAACAAATGGACAGAATGTAGTTGTCATAGTTCAGAAGATGCTTGACTACTTAAAAGAAAGCAAAGAAGAATATGCTGTCATCAACTTAGTTGGCAAAGTAGCAGAACTAGCTGAGAAATATCCTTTTATTTTTCTGAACTAGCTGAGAAATATCCTTTTATTTTTCTGAAACTTTGCAGTCTGAACTCAGGCACATGTAGCACTGATACCTATCAAAGCATCTGTCATGATCTTGTGAAGTAGGAAGTGTTAGAGCTGTGCCTTCCATCCTTTCAAATGCAAAAGAAAGCACATGCAAAAATGACTACAGTGTTTCTTGTATTTCACTGGGAGAAACTAATTGCACTCAGCTTTTGGCTTTGGAGTTTACCATTGAAACCTTGTGGTTTTAAATTTGGACTTTGAAACCTTATACCACTGTATAGAGAGAGATATCTCAGTGCTACCTGAAGTGCTGTTCTGTAGTTGTGGGACTGATCTTCCCTGATCGAGCTCTTCATCGGTGTATGGATTTTAGCAATAGCACACTTCGATGGAAATGAAGAAAAGATTTTTTAAAAATGCCAAAAAAGATGGAAGTGATGATTAGGTATTTGGCTTATGATGGGCATTACTGTTAGACCTGCCACTGCCTGATTTTCTGTTTGTTTTTTTATTTGATAACTTGAGTTATAAGCTCTTTATAACGGAGCTGCCTTGTCATCCTGTTTGTACACTGCTTGGCATGGAGCAGTGTACCAAAAAAAAGCTCTGTTGTCCTGCAGTATGCAAAAATAATGCAATAACACTGAAAATTCTGTACTGTTAAAAATTTCCGTTCATTAACTGTGGGTTTTCAGGACTTGTCTGAGAGAAGGCAGAAGCCAACTTACAAAGTTGGCAAAGGCTGATCAAATGTTAAATATATTAAAAAAAGCAGTGGTGATTTCTGTGGAGTGCTTCAGAATGTTTTTGTAAAATTGGTAAATCATTAGCAAAGCACTGCTGAAAAGAGCAGTTTTTTTGTCATTGATCAAGTGATGCTGGGTAAACAAAAGATTATCTGGAAGCCTAGCACAGGATAAGTGTGAGCTTAAAATAGAGTAGGACAGATGTGAACATATCTGTTCATAGTGTGTGAGGCCTGCATAAACTTAACTTTTTCAACAGAGCAGTAACTTAAGACTTTTCTAACTTATCACCAGTTATCATGACATTTACAGGAAATACTTGCTAAAAGATACAGGAATATTTCCTCTTTACTTAGATGGAGCTGATATTTGCCCATCAGATCCCCAGCTTACTGGAGAGATCACAATTGGGCATTCCTTAGGAAATACACTAAATAAGAAAGAAAAAGTTATGCCTTAGCATTTCATTCCTTAACATCTGGACACGTATGCCCCTAACAACGAGTGGTTCATCCAGACAATGAATGCTGTGTTCTCAGTTGGAGGTGATGTTGTGCATTCTGATATCCCAAACAACTTTCTGAGGCTCTTGGCTGAAGGTAACTCCCTGCATGCCCTGAAGAATTAGACACGTTCCTTAATAATCTGTTTGGTTTGTTTTGGTTTTTTTCCTCTTAAAATATACTTTGAAATATTTGGTAGGACGTGTTATTTGTGTTTCAGGGAAACTGTGTTGTTTTCTATCTAGGATTTGATGATGGAAAGGAAGATCATCAGCTACGGATGTATGCAGTCCAGTCTTATTTAGCATTACTTGAAGAGGAAGATAAATTGTATCCACAGAAATTCCTTCAAGTTATGAGCTGGGTAAGGTAGACACATGGTCAGAATTCCATACACAGATTTGAGGAAGCTGTCAAAGGTGATAATGTTTTTAATAACTGTTTATTAAACATTTGTTTTTAGTCATTTTTACTTGAATTCAAGCTGACATGCTGAAGTCTCTTTTAGTGACCGGGATCCTCAGTGACTGAGGACTATTCACTTGTGGTTTGTGGAAAAGCTGACTTGCTCCCTTTAAGGCAGGTGATTGTTGGAATGGTTTAGCAGCCACCTGAATCTGACTGCATACTGAGAGCCTTTCTGTCTTCATCCAAATGAGCCAGATGTGGTTGTGAAATGCACTTGCAGCCTTGCAAATGACTGGCCAAGTGCTATGCTGGTGTTACCTGACACTTGGGGAAGCTTCAGCTTCCAGCCCAGGGACAGGCTGCAGTTTGAGGAAATGGTGTTTTATCAGGGCCTAGTTATGTTTAGCTTTCTTTTTTCAAGACAGTTACTTGATTTTTAAAAAGCTAAAAGTTGGAATCTGTTGAGGTAAACACAAAGATCAACCCTTTGACATTTAAAACACAAAATGGTAAAGAAATAACTTGAAACATGCTTAAATAATAGTTTCTTGAATGTGAGGTGGATTTTATTGTGTTAGTTAGTACTATATTCTGATTTCAAAACTGAAAGCACTGCTGTGTGTAACTAAATGCATATTCTGTGTGTTCTTTGTAAATAGGTGTTGGGAGAATATTTCAGTCTTGTTACAGATGTTGATCCAGAAGTTATTTTGACAAAGCTGCACAGTCTGCTGAAGAAGACTTTTGTTACTTCTGAAACTAAAGCGTGGATAATGGCTGCAGTCACCAAGATAGCCTCACGCACCTCCTGCTCAAAAACAGTGGATGAACTAATCCAAGAACTCAGCAGCTCTCTGGATACATGCCTGAGACAATATGCCTTTGAATTGAAGCATCTGTGTGAAGACAAAGCACTGATGAAGAGCTTGCTTCCATTTGATGCTAGCTGCAATGACCTGGTGGTAAGACACTTACCATGGGTGTTTTTCATGAACCTCTTTGTAGTTCAGGGGGCTGAATATTTTGGTAAAAAGGTGTTTCCAAAATGAATGGTGTTTGCAGTTCTCACTGGGTGCAAGTCTGCTTAAAGTGAGTTTTCAGAAGCACTTTTTCAGGCATGTGTGATGTATCATGGTGCTCTGTACAGAAAGATAAAGAGCCATAGTGTTTTAGTTAAGTAAGCTGGAGTAGCTTTTAGCAAAACTATCATCTCATACACTGGTTTATTTTTAGTTGTCTTTTTTGTCTTTTAGTCGTCTTTTGTTTTTTCAAAGATGAGGTAGGCCTGCTTTAGTGATACAGTACTTTTGAATTCAAAGGGTTTGCCTCCTATTGGAAAATGACTTATTTTGACCATGACATTTCCACAGTAAATGATGGAAAAGATTCTGTCCGTACACTATCTTTACTGGTAGATATGGGAGATGTGAGATGAAGATCCTGATCTGCTGATAAGACACGATATTCTTCTGGTAACGTCAGGCTCACATGAAGCAAATATTTTCATTGCCTTTTCATTCCTTTTAATTCTGTGTAGGTAGATGCTTCCTTATCTTTTCTGGATGGGTTTGTGGCTGAGGGACTTGCTCGTGGTGCAGCACCATATAAGCCTCATCACCAGAGACAAGAGGAGAAACTTTCTCAGGAAAAAGGTGACAGTTTACTGCATTTATTTAATACTGGTAAATTACCTGATAAGTATTAACGATTTAAGTGTACAGTTAATTTATCTTCTTAAAATAATAGTGTCTTAATGCAGCTCTTGTGTGTAGTCAAAAGCTAAGTTCGACTTAAATTTTAGTTCCACCTCTATCTAGCTGATGTATATATATAGATTGTTCTGCAGGTGAGAAAGTCTTATTGTAATCCTTGCTGGTCTATAGATTTGAAATTTATGGGGATTATCAAAGTGAGAGCCTGCGAAGTCCAGCAGTACAGGGATATCTATTTTCAGAAAATAGATTTCGTTCTTACTTTTTTTTACGCCTCCTTGTAATTTAAGATTGTCTGTCTTGCAGCTCTGAATTTTGAACCTTATGGATTGTCCTTTGCTTCAAGTGTGTCCTCATCCGGTGTCACTGGCAGACAGTCCCCCACTGGTTTATCTTTTGGCTCTGATACATCTGCAAATAGTGCTGAGACGGGGCACAAAGAGTGAGTTAATTTGTGTATGAAGTGAAGTACTTTGAAGCTTCTGTTCTTGTCAGTATCATGTGTCTTTGTTGCTTCATTGCATGGAACTAGAAGGAATGCAGTTGAACTTGGAAACCCCTATCACATACGAAGAAAATCAGGTGGGGGCAGGAATAACTAGGGAAACGGCTGATGTGGTCAGACTTTTCTCCACTTTCTTCACAGACTACAGCTTAGGTGATAGTTAATGCAGTAAAATTGGGACAGGATTGCCTAATTATTACATTGTTAACTATTTTTTCTGCTTTCTTTCTTTTTCTTACAGGGTACACTTACTTTTATTGGCATTACAATAAAGTCCCTTTAGGATACTCTTTTTAGGTAAAAGTGAGGCTATGACTTGCAGTGTAAGATGCTCCTTTTATTTTTAGTGCACTACACATCAATTCCATGTCCATAGTTTCATACAAATTATTAACTTCATTTATGCTCTCATAAACTGGTATACAGCAAACCTTTCCAGAATCTTTATATTTTACTGCTCACTCTTGTCTGTCAAAGTACCAAAGTAGTGAATGGGTTTGAGTGTTGGCATGTTTTTAGGAACGTGTTGTTCATATGGCTGATCCTGCTTTGTTTTGTTTGCCTTTTTAGGACAAATACTCTGAAACTTGAGGGAGTACGCAAGCTGTGGGGGAAAGAAGGCTACCTTCCAAAGAAAGAAAACAAAGTAGGGAAAGGAGATGAGCCACAAACAGTGCCTTGTGGCAGTTTATTAGCAGGGCAGGTCGGGGAGCCTCCTGCACTGCAGCCTGGTCAAGGTGCCAGCCTCTCTGAGGAAGACAAAGAGAAGCAGCAGTTAGCATCAACTTTGTTCATTGGGCTGGGATCAAGTGCTGGTGTCAGCCTGGTAAGTGATTTTTTTTGAGATTTAACAGTTTAAAGTGTACATATAGTCTTACTTAAAATTATAGATACCTGTATGCAAATGGAGATCAAATTAGTGGTAAGAAACCCCCCCCAAGTCATTGAAAAACTACTGAGAAGTACTTTCGCAGTGTGATAATTTATTGAAACCTGAAACAGCTTGATGAAGCAATCTCTGGAGCAGGTCTGATTTGGTAACTAGAACTTTCCTTTGTTTACATGTTGTGCTCCAAGTTTTAGTGTCAGTTTTCCTGAACAACTGCTCCTTTACCCAGCTTTGCAGAGCTGTCACCGTTCATTTAGATGTGAGGCTGGAATTTGACACCCTATGTCAAGGCCATTTTTAATTTATGCATGGTAATATGTGGAACACAGAAGAATTCACGATTAGGTAATATTTTTAAGACTGGGCATCATATTAGCCAGCTCAAATCTTGGCACTTAGCAGCAGTTAACCAGTAACTTTACCTGTGCTTAGCTTTTAATAAGAGCTTTTAGTTTAAGAGAATCTAGAGTCATTTTGCATTATAAGCTAATTCAGTACTCTGTAAGAGATCCAGCAAAAGCCTGGTTCCATTAAAATCTCTGGAATCTATGTGTATTTGTCATCTGTTTTGATTCCTTAGTCCCTCCTCACTGTTTCATGGTATTAGCAGTAACACAACTGGTTGCTACAAACTTTTCCACCCATTTTTTTTTTTTCTCTTTCCTTTTTCAGATGGGGAAAGCAGACACAGCTACTCAGAAGTTCAAAAGGAAATCAAAGATAAATGAAACTCAACAGAGTGAGGAGGCATCAGACTTCCAAAACAGTGCTGCTTCAGATTTTGGTCCCTTACTTGATACAGTACCTACTAACTTGGAAGACTGTGAGGGAAGTACACACACAAGGTTAAGGAAAGCCTCCCCTTGTTCTTCAGATATTGTAGAAGATAATTTAGCATTTGAAACACCTCAGTCCCTCAGAAAATTTGTGCTGGATGACAGACTTTCAGCTAACAGGCTGTCACAGTCATCTTTGTTTGCTGCCAGTAACATTGAAATTCTTCAGCCTTCTCCAAGTGCTCAATGTGGAAGTGCCAGGGAAACACCATTGGTCCCTTCCTTACCAGAAGAACTTGAAGAGCTTCCTCACTCTGAGGTAGTGGGACTTTGTCAGAGTGATGCCTTAGCTCTGCATTTATGTAAGGTGTGGACAGATGACTCTCTGTTGCTCATTGTTTTTGTTTCAAATAAAACCACTTCTGCACTTACTGCTGTGAACTTAGTGTTTGAAGAAACAGAACACTTTCAGGTAAGAAACTTTGTTTCCATTGTATTTTAAATTCACTTGGAACTTCTTGCTTTTTGCTTGCATTAAACTGTGCAGTGTCTGGTTTAATAGCCATGCCTTTTTCCAAAGTATTTCCTTAAAACCTTGTGGTACAGCTATTACACACATTTTTAAAGGGTGGTGAAAGAAATTGCACTATAAATTTAGTGTCATTGGCTATAAAAGTGAGAGGCTCACTTTTCAATTCACCTTGATTTTGTTTGCCTCTGTATAACAAATATGTGTGATTTTTCCATTCTGAATGCAAAGACTAAACCAAGTGCCAGCCTAACTCGTCCTGCTTGGAGTGGTATGACTTGAGTTCACCTCACTTGTTGCTTTTGCCTGTGTGACTGTTGTGCTTGTGCATTCATTTGTATTTACCTGACAGGCAAACGTGATGCTTTCCTGGCACCAAATTTGTGTAAGCTTCCTTCAGTTTTTTTTTTTCCAAAGGCATGGTTCATTCTCATGCATTTAGTTGATGGTACAGAGGAATTGGTTAGTTTGTTTTTTTACATTGGCTACATTAGGGATTTAAGTATGATTGATAAAAGCATGTTACAGTCAAATTAAAACTTTATTTAAATATTTGGAAAGATATTTAGGAATTGCCAGTTGGCATGACTATCCACAGATTTTGCTAAAAGAAGCATGGAATAATTAATCAACTCAGCAAGTGATAACGGGATAAAAAGAATTAAGTGCATTGTTTCTTTTAGAATTGACTTAATCAAGGAACTGCTAATTGGTTTTTATTTCCTTCCCTTTCCATTTCTGACTTGAATCAAACTTGTCTTGGCATTGATAGAAAGCGGGTATCTCATGTCTAGATTTTTCTTGTAATTCACTTAACTTCCCACCCAGACCACCACCATGGATAGAATCTCTTACCAGTTTGTTTTGAGAGCCAGAGACTGCTGAGTAATCTAGAAATCCTCCTTTTTATTCGGGATGTTATCTCAACTTCTTGCTTTTAGCATATAGTTTGAGCTATGTTGCAATGCTGTTTGCTTGTATATTAGATTATTTTGGGACTGAGCTACAGAATTCAGGTCCTTGGTGCAGTTCTTTGGAGCTGGGAGAATCCAGTTGTCAGAAAGAGATCCATTTCACTGGTGTTATGCATCTCATAGCATGTTTGTAGGTGTAAATGATTGATTTATCCTTCATGAGGGCTGAGAAATGGTAGCTCTGTTCACTTGTCAAATACTCCAAGAAAAATCAACAGAAATAAAAGGCACTTACACAGTTTTATAGCTGTATCTGAATCACTTGCACAGCTTGACAGCAAGACTTATATTCTGTATTCCTTCTATGACATTATATAGATTTTGGAGAGTGCCACCTCCCAGTTTCCTGTAATTGAAGCTCAAAGTGTGGAACGTTGCCAGAAGTGTGTGAGGATGAGCAAAGTCTGTACACAGGGAATTCTTTCTGGCTCTGTTAATTACCAGTCAGAGATGGAAACTCGCCTTGAATTTTCAGTAACTTTATCATTGATGGACTTCATCAGGTAAATAAAACAAGCTGCACTTTTTAAAAACACTTGTATTCAACTCAATATTAGACAAGGTAGGATGATTTGGGTATTGACTATGAAAATACAAGGCTTCACCTTGAGCAGCTAATGCAAATCTGAGATGGCTGTTCAGGATAATAAAGGGTTATTTTACACCTGCAAAAAAGGGGCAAAGTTCCAGCAAGAAGTACAAATGCAGGGAGAATATTGACAGTAGCTGTTTTTGAGGAGGCTAACAGAACAGAGAACTGAAGGACCTGCTGCTTTAAAATATGGCAAAATGTAAACGTGTCAAGAGGAAACAAGTGGTTTGAGTGCAGAGACCAGAACATTGTATGAGAAGGCTGACAACTTTGGCAGAGGAAGAAAGCTTATTCTTTTCATTTTTGAACACTGCATTTATTTTAGGAGTAGGAAAAAACAAATATCCTTTGTCCAGCAGACTTCTCTTTTGAAGTGAAATATGTAAATTAATTTTTTTTTTAATTTAGAAATCTAAAGCAAGGAATAGAAACATTTTTTAAATGTTAAGGAGGAAAAAGGAGGGGTTTGTTTAGACTAATACATGTTTACTGCTTGTGTGCTCTATTGTCCAGTTGCTTCTGGGTACAGGGGTTTATTTGAGACCAACTATATCCTGACTTACATATATTATTTGGCTAAGGAATGTGGTGACCTTCCTTTTAGGCCAATGGAAATGACTACAGAAGACTTTGGGAAGCTGTGGTTATCCCTTTCCAATGATGTGAAACAGAATATAAAAATGTCATCTTGCCAAGGCTCCCTTTCAGCAGCCCTGGATACACTGCAACAGAAGCTGAAACTCCACAGAGTTGACATTATAGGTAAGTGAAAGTATGCTGTAGGGTTGCTCACAGGATAATTTGTCCCAGGAAAACAAGTGCATGGGAGTGAGTATCTTACAGGTTAAGGCAGAGAATGTTTGGGAGCATGGTAAACGCAGGACTGGTGTCCCAGGGACTTCGTTTGCCTCACTCAGGGGTCTGTGGGGAGGTGATGTAAAGGTACAAGTGTTCAGCAAACAGTGGATTTTGCAAGGGAGAAAACTTGCACTGGGAAGAGTTTTGGATAGGACAAAAAGGGAATGAAGCTGTATGACAAATAGAAGCTGGGATTTTGGCGTGGTTTGTGGTGATGTGTTCCATGAGTTAGAGGTAAGGGTAGGGGAAAACAGCGGACATGGAGTGTGAAAGATGTGTTTTCTATGAAGTCTACTGTAGCAATTGTTAGTTAATTGTTACCTCATTTTTTTCTGTGGTCTCTCAGGTAATGAGGGAATACTGGCCTGCCAGCTCCTGCCATCTGTGCCCTGCCTGCTGCACTGCCGTACTCACTCAGGGATGCTGGCCCTGTGGTTCAGATCCCCTTGTGCTGCTCTTCCAGATGGTTTGCTCTATCAGTGTCAGAAGGTGATGGAGGAATCCTGAGAACAATACTGCCTGCCTTAATCTATTTGGTGTGTGAAAGCAAATCAAAGATTTATACAGTTGCACAGATATTACCAAAGCTAAACTAAGATACTGCTTCTTGAAGTATTAAAAGTTTTCTTCCAGCTGGCAATGTCCAAGTGGACTTGTGGGGGAAGAATGATGACCTAAATTACCCCTGCAAAAACATGCTCAGGACTGTACAGTATGTTAAAGTATTGTTACCTGTGTGAAATGTATATTAATTTTGTTGTAAATGACTGAAAGTATTTATTTTTATTACGCAGCTTTTATAGATGCCAACACTTATTCCTCATGGCAACTACTTCAATATGATTTTGAAGAAAACGTATTTCCATTATGAGGTCAGACTTGATCAGTTTTATCAGTTTAATTTTATTTTGATAATTTTTCTAAAGCTATTTTTAAGTACTGCTGGCAACAAGACCCATATTGGTGGTTATATAAAATAAATTATGTAGCAGCAAATGCATGGTTTTAAAACAGTTAAAATATTCTAGGGAGCAAAACACTTCCCATGATCTTTGATATTTACCATGGAAGTGATAACATCTAAACAGGTTTTTGATAGGAGTCAGGCATGTGAAATTGTATGGAAGCACCTCCTGGGGGATTATCTGAGGCCCTTCAGGTTAGTTCCTGTCTGCAGTTCTTCCTGCCCCATGTTTCAGTCTCATTCCCTTTCCAAAGGGGTCTGTGAGTATTTGTGCATGTCTAAAATGAAGTTCCATGTGGATCAAGTCTGAGATGAGCTGGGGGCACTTGGCTGTGGACATGTTGACTCCTTGATTGTTGGGTAGTGAACATGTTCATTGCTTTTCCAGTCCATCCTATAAATTTAATCTGGCCAAAATCCCTGTGCATGAAAATTCACAAGGGAAAAACTTCAATTTATTTTTATTTCTAATTATTTATAGCCTCAGTATGACTCATCAAATGTCTGACTTGCAGAGATGTGGCTGTGTTGTGTGTGCATGCCTGGGAACTGCAGCAAAGCATGAGAGATTAAATCAGAGCAGCAAACGTGGAAAATGTGTCTGAACAGATTCTCTCCTCTTCCTGAAGTAACCTCACAGCCTTGAAAATCCAGCAATCTTAATTTATTTAGATGTTAAATGAAAAGTAGTACTGGTTATTATTATTTATAGCTGGTCATGTTTTCTGTTTAAGCATCTGAGGTGGTACACACAGTCAGACACGGTCTGAAGGGATTCTGTAGTGGAATTCTCTCCTCCGTGTGTTTGATAAGCAAACTTGTATTTCAGCATTACTGATTCTTGCCTGTTAAGTACTGGTTGTAAAGGAAAATATTCTTTTACTTTGCTGACATTTGGTAAACGTTCATGGAATCATTGTAAGAATGTTAATGTGCTGATAGCTATTTTTTTTTTAAGTCCAGCTACCTTTGTTATCACAAGTATAATGATCCAAGCAAAGCTCCTTTTTTATTGTTTCAGTACCCTCTTACTGAGGAATTTAAAGTGCACTGAACCTGTAAATATATTTAATGTTCTGCATACTTCAATGTTTACTTGGCACTTCAAGACAGTTTATATAAATGAAAACTGATTTATAGTGGAATAATTTCCAGCAGATGATTTCCCTGCTGGTAAATCAGACTTGTGTTATGCAATTGGACTTCTGTAATCATAGGAACTCTAATACAAGTATCTGTTTGTGGCCTATGCATTTAAACCATTTCAGCAAGGAGATGTTCAATGTCCTGGTGTTTAAAGAACAGCAAAGACAACAATGCCTTCTGTTGTTCATGTAATGTTCTCTGTAACTGTTTTCACTGTATGAATAGTGTGTGTTAGGGTGTCAGTATTCTGATTCTAATTGCTTTATGGTAACATCACTTAAAGGAGTTTGCAGGGAATTGTACCTATGTCAGTCTTTATTTTTGGGTTGCCCAACAAATACTGTTCTGAATCTATCACCATATTTGCATTTCTTGCAGTTTAATAAAACTCAGTTTTATTTTAAAAAAATCAGTTTGATACTTGTTAAATGTTCTCTTCCACCATATGTAGCAGTGTTTCTGCATATCAAGAACTAGTTTCTATTTTAATTGTTTTTCTTTGCATCTGAACAGTGATTAAGACTGTAACATCACAGAAGTCTTGAATCCATTAATAATTTAAATGTCATGTGTCTCAGTTGGAGATAGATATCAGAACAGGGAAGGACTATACTTTTTAAACAGCATTCTGTGTGCCAGCTCACATTATCCAGTCCTTTTTTTGGGAATACTGCCAGATTGTGATTTTGTTTTTAGGCATCACAGGAGATTTCAGTATCTCTTGTTGGTCATAGGTGTCCGGAAGAGCGTATTTGTAAGTGCAGTGTGAACATAAGAAGCCCTTGCTATGGAGTTGGGAGCTTGGGCAGTGTGACTTTGGCTGAACCGAAGGTGGCTGCAGCCCTGAGCTGAGCCACGAGGCTGTTTGGGGTAACAAAGCTGCTGCTGTGGGGCAGGAGTCCTGGCTGAGGTGGGGAGCTCAGGCCCTGGGGAACCTCAGCATTTCCCTGCTGGGAATCTTGATCTTAGTCCATCATCCGGTTGTCTTGGAAGTAGAGCTGCAGAGGTAACTCTACAAAGGAGTATTATTCCACCTAGTTCTGTATTGAAAATTCTGTCATGAGTATCCTCATCTTCCATAGTGGTGTAATGACTTCTCTTTGTGACTTGGTCGATCCTGAAGGATGAACCTGTTTTCCAGGAAGGGAAATAGGGTGCACAGAAGCAGGCTAGAAGGAGGAGAGCACAGGAGCAGTTTGCATGAAGGAGTTTGTCCAAGAGGCAACCAGAGGCCCGTCAGTCTATAGGGACCTTGCTGAACTGGCAGGTTAGCAGAGACTGGAGCAAACCCTTAGCTACCAGCAGGCCTCACTGTTCTACTGCTGTGTGCCCCGGGAGTTCTGGACATCTGGGAGTCAGCAGCAAAGTGATTGTATTGGACCCATATTGCAACTGTTTTGTCAGCTTCTACCTCCTCACCCCAAGTATTTTCAGGTATTTTGATTGAAACCAACACTTTGGCAGGAAAATGGGAGGAAGTGCAACATGGCAGTATGATGCAGGGTGTTTTCCCAGGTACAGACTAAATCTAGTGGATTATATTACTTTCTGCTAAGTATTCCCAAACCCTCCTCATCCTGTAAATTTGTATGATGGATGGCACTACCTGGAGGTTTTCCTGTATGTGCAAGTAGCTCATAAATGACACTGGTGCTTTCTGAATGTCGGAAAAGTGCGTCTCTCCTGTAGAGTCCCACAAGTAGTTTTTCAGCATAAAAAGCTGTATTCTCTTTTTCTGTGTGGGTAAGACTGTGCGTGGTCTTTTTCTGGCATTGATTTATGTAAAAATGAAAATAGACCTGCTTAAGTCATCCAGTTAAAACTTGCTTTTGCATTTCTGTTGCTGTGGTGAAAGTTAATTGTGCTTTGCTGCTTGGTTCTCTTCAGGGCCAGCTATTTATGTGCTTGTCTGTGAGAATGTTTCTCTAGCACAAATCAGGTCACATGTTCAGTGTGATGCTCTGTGGTACGGGCACCATTTCATTAAGATGTCAGAAGTGGTCACTCCCATGAGAGTTTCTTGAACATTAACCTTTTTGTCTTTATTATATAAAGTTGTCAGTGATGAAGCAAAGAATATTGTGTCCTGCCATGATGTGATTCATAAAATTAACCTGACAGCAATGTTTTACCAGCAGGAAGGCTCAAAGCACCACTTAAGAAGATTGCTTTAAACTTTGATTTTAAGGCAGTTGTCAGTTTTCTCTTTGTGCCAGTATTTCATTGCTTTCAGTATAATTGCCATGTGAGTTGTTTGCAAATCCTGAGCTCTTTCAGCCAAAACAGTTTGCCTTTTCTGGGAATAAGGACAGGAGAATAAATGCTTGCTGCAAAAATGCTCTGGTAGGTTCCAGCATCTCCATGTGTAGGGCAGGGCTTTGAGGTCTGTCAGGGCTGTGTCTTCCATCCACCTTAAATCACGTCATGCTAAACTGGGCTGAACATACAATGGGAAACTTGCAGGAAGGACTTTGGAAGAGTGAGATTTGGGCTTGTGGTGTCTGCTCCTTTGCTGCTGACGTGCTTGTGATACAACAGAGGTGGTAGGATAAATAAATCAAAAGGAAACAAAAAGGGCAGTAATCACACATTTTTAATCCACAAATGTGATAATACATAATATATTTAAGGTGACCTGAACATTGCCCATATTTTAGCAATGTTGTTACATACCAAGCTACAAGTACAAAAGTAAACAATGAATACACAGGATATGCAAGTATGAGAAATACTTGAAAACATATTTTTCCTTAAGGCTACTCAGATTACTTTTAAATAAAACAACAGATGTTCAGCTGGTGTGTTTAAAATACCAGAATCTGAATATTGATACTTGCAACACACAAAAAGTCACAAATACAGGATATCCCTTTCCTTTAGACATCTTGAATGTTGAATAATCTCTTTTTCTGGCTTTAAAAGAAGAACCCAGGTTTGTTTGCCACGAATGAAACACACAAAATCTGACATGTGCACTGGGACAGGAGCATTGGATACAAGAAATACTGTTCAAAAGCATCAGCTGACAAGTACATGCTTGGAAGAAATGCAGGTAATGAGGCATGTAAATATGGCTCTGCAACTGGCTGAACTTGCAACCCCAAGTGTTGCTGTTTCATTTCTGTGTTGCAAAGGAGTTGTCCATCTTCATTGCTACTAAGTCTACTTTTAATGGTTAACGGAACTATGTGGGGGAAATTTACACCGTTAAAAACTGTTCTGCCAATGTCTTTCACTTTTACTGTGCTTCAAATGAGTTCTCCTGGGAACAGGTAAAAATCCATCTAGGACAACCCAAGTGAGTACATGACCTGGGTGTGTGTATTTGCAACTGTATAAAGTATGACAGTAAAAACTGTTGTTGCAAGAGATAAAGGATAGTTATTCTGGGGCGAGGAAAGACAGAAGGAGAATAAGAATTTTGAACAGTTTTCTCTTAATACCATAGTATGTGACAATTTATTTAAATGAAAAACATGGGTTTTGTCTTATCCTAAAGTAATGAGTGATCAACCCTGTAAGCTTCCCCTAGAGAGGAATGGCTTTCAAATACATTTTCTGGTCTTTGTCAATGTTCAGATGCATGCATCTTTCTATTACAGTATACATGATATGGAAGGTGTTACCCCCAGATGATGGCACTGGCTGCTCTCTGTGTCAGCTGAATGGAGAGGGCTCCTGATACTGCAGTATCAGAGATAGAGATGAGTCTGGAGGATAAAATGGAGAGGACAAGGAGAGATTTCTGAATATGTTTTTTACTCTGGGTCAGTTGGCACTTACCCAGGTTCTGCAAGTGGCAGCTGGAGCATCTGCTCTGCTCCCCCACTCCCTGTGTCCAACCACGACTGCAGAACCCACTATTTCTTTGCAAAATGTTTTCAGTTTGAAGACATCAGTGTATTTTATTTCAAAGAAAAAAAAAAAGGAAAAGTCACTGAAAACATTCTGAACAAAAACTCACTCCAGAAACTCGCCAGAGTCACTAAGGCTGTTCTCTTTTGACTTGTGGATATGCTACACTCGGAGGCACTGCAAGAATAGTGGATGGGTTCCTTTGTATCCCACCTCTGATTACTGTAGGCACAAATGTCATGGGCACATTAAACCAAGAGTTGTACCTAGGCTGAGTACTTTGAGGATCAGGGATGTAAATGTTGGTGTCTTGGTCATGCTGCTCCTCACAAGGGCAATTTCAAAATCTTCACAAAGAGTATTTTGTTCTGTCAGGCAGAACAGTAAGAGCAGCACAGCCTTCAGCCTGACCTCACCTGATGTCACCCAGTACACAAGCCCTGGGAGCTGGGGAACTGCTGTACTACTTTATTTACCTTTGAGCTCGAACCACTGAGCTGCTTTTCAAGTTAAAATCAAACCTTCTCTCTGTTGTTAGCAGGTATAAAACAAAACTGATGAAACTGTTGCTTCATTGAGCAGTTCTTTAGATTTTCTCCCACTTCAGTTTATGTGATGTGTTGTTCTCCTATTAGATTTATATACCATGTAAAATCAGAGATGTTTTCTCATATTGATTCCTGATCCTTTTGAAAGGAGTGAACTTAATCCATTACAGCCCTACTTTCTGTCAAAGCTTTTTCATTTGGCGTGGAAATAATAAAAAATATATGCACCAAGGGCCTTGGGGGTAAATTCCATGCATTGCTCTTGCCTTTATCTGTCTGTTTTTACACAGCCATGCATCTGAGTTTACTTTCTGTTTGCATGTTCAGCCTTGAACACAAAGCTAGCGAGATCATGGTGAGTAGCAATCTGTTTCTGAACGATATACATCAGCAGCCTTGTTCACTCTGCTCCTTGGAAAAGACTGAATGATCTGAACAAAACAGTAAAATCGATAGCTTTCTGATTTAAGTTTTCCACTTCATCATGAGCCTGGTGAGCACATTCTGGGCCCTGCTGGGGACTGCAGTAAGACTGATGGGGAGGAAGCTTGCTTGCCTACCATGGCTTATGAAGGGTGGCCAGTTCTAGAGAGAAGTTTTTGGTTGGTTTCTTGCCTTTGAGCGCAGTTTCAAAGAACCTTCTCATCAAGTAGTTTGTTGATGCCATTGCAGATCTTTTTGAGGTATGGCCGACAATCCCCGTCCAGGCTGTACAGGGCAGACAGAAACTCCACATCTGCAAAGTGGTTGAAGACGTGGTTGATGCGCCCGTGGGAGCGCGCGGTCAGGTGTCGCCCTACGAGTTCATGCACGAGGTCTTTGCACTCGTTCAGCAGTTCTGCGAGCACGTTCCTGTCAAAAGTGTATTCGACCTCGTAGAAGCTGACGATTGTCATGGCAGTTTGGTTCAGCTTCTTCCTGAACTTGTCTACAATCTCCAGCTCTTCCTGGTTGAACTGATTATTTCGATAGAGGATCCCGATTTTTATTGCCACTTTGATCAGGTCTTTCATGATTTTATGGGCTTCCTTTTTGTTTCTGGTGTGTTCCTTTGTTACTTTGTACAGCTCATCGAAGATTTCACTGCTTGTGTCATCGATGAGCATGTTAGCCATGGTTTTGGTTGCCATTTTACTCAGGATCTTTTTCTGGGCTTGCAGTGCGAGATTCTTGGAGCTGAAATAATCGGGACCTGGTTTGGGATAGAAAAAAAGGGGAAATGTTAATTTTATTTGGTGAATTATTTTTGCAATGATTTAAGAAAAGTAGAACCGATATGCTTAACTGAGACCTGGCCTGTGGCACTGACCAGAGCAGCCACAGCTGCAGGAACACTCCCAACACCCTCTAGCCAGGTAGGTATCCTTGGGGTTTCACACATGCATGTTTCAGGTCTTGCTGTCACTGAGGGCTTTTGCTTGCAAATAAAGAACAGAATATTCTGGCAGGGGATATATATGCTGATTCTTTGATAGCCTTTTAATTTTGTAGTTCAATAGGAAAGCTTTCTTGGCAGAGAGATCCACTGAGATGCTGTGGTTGAAATAATACATAAAATACTAGAGACAAGCAAAATGAGATAGTGGCAAGCAATGCATGAACCTTCAGAGTTACACTCTGGTCATTGGGAGGCACTGTTGTTCCACGGCTAGGCTAAGCAGCTTCACGAGCATGGGTTTATTTTGCCTTGATCTGTAGTATCAATGCCTTCCTCTTTTGTTACCAGTTTGTAAAATTACAGAATATGATTTTTATAAAATGTTGGTGCTTCAGTGCACGCGGTTCCTGCCAGACAAAAACATCTGAGCTATTTGCTCTACAGTTATCAAACAAATATTAGGGATTTTTGATTTTTTATTCATATCTGCACCTTTGACTCAGCAGAGCACCTGAGCACACTCCTGCTGGGCTTTATCCCATGAGCTTCTGTAATTCTTGGTAGAGATTAATCTGACCTTCCTCTGTTCTTCACATTAATGTTTGCTTCTAACTGACCCTCTGTGGACAAAGTAAAGGAAATATGGATATGAAATAATTATCCAAGTTAATACAGGGGCAGCAAAGCCTCTGTTGGATCAGAGGGCACTTTATCATTGCAGCCAGGTGGTGATGAGTGTGTGTATCTGGGGAGGGCAGCCAGTGAGCTCTGAGTGATGGCAGAGTGGCCTTGTTCCAAGGTTCCTTGTTCTTGGTCTTTGTTCCAAGACACCTTCCTTGCCTTTCCCTGTCATCTGCTCTCAGTCTCTGCTCCTGCAAAGGAGGTGCCCATGTCTCCCTGCCAGCTGGGACCTCACTGCTCACCACCACACCACAGCCTTGGCTGCTCCAAGGGGGATGGAGTTATCCATGTCCTTCACCAGCTGCTGGGAAATCAAACCACTAAGAGATTAAAAATGACAATAAAAATCAAATCTTCCAGTGCTTATTTGATTGTGGAGCCTCAGTGAGTCTTTAAGTTGGTGGGGTGGGCTCTGAGGCCCTCTCCAGCCTTCAGCACACGAGTGTTGTCACTCGTCCCTGTGCTCCCTACACCCTCACGCCAGGACAAAGGGGTGCTGGCTGCCAGTGCTCACTTGGAGTAAGTAACACTCTGAATCCAAAGTCCTCTGGTTAAATTCTGACTTTCAAGTTGGCTGGAACATTGAAGTTGTCATCTTTGTGTGCTGCTGAGCAATGTTAAAGAGTAACATTTAATTTCAACTGAACCACCACCTGGAAAAAATAATTCAATGTGCTTAAAAGAATTGCCTGTCATTTGGAGAGAAAATTGTGGGGCTGAGCTGCTGTCTGGAGGAAATAGAAAAACTGTGATTTAATCTAGAAATGATAAAACCAGGATGAAAGCATTCTTTCACTTAGCAGTACGTGGGTATATAAATAGTATCCGTGATGAGTAATTATGTGCATTTGACACACTGAAATGGTAGATTGTTAGTGTCTGTTTCTGTAGTAAGTGTTTGCTATTAATCAAGTGGATGCAGTTGTTCAGTATCTGGTGTGATCAAAACCTGGAAATAATTGCAGTAGATTTTTAGAATATTAATTTTACTGAAGTTCACGACACTTCAGCCTCGTGTCCCTTTGCCCAGGTGAGAGCCCAGCTGGCTTGTGCCCTGCCCAGCTCTGCTGCAGGGAGAGCTCTGCAGAGCTGCTGCAATTCTGTGGCTCGACACAAAGCCAGCAGTTGGGGTGAGCGAAACATCCGTCCCCATCACACAGCCCAGGGGGGAGCTGGGACCAGCAGAGCCACCAGCACCTTAAACACAGACACATCCAGCTGCCCTCCCACCTATGTGATCTCTGAGACACAGCTGGATGCTGAATTAGCACATAAAAGCTTCTGATGAACTTTTAAGAAGGGAGGGATGTCCTGCACAGAAAAAAAAAGTATGATATATGTTCGTGTACCCAAAGTCCTGTGTTTTATCCACAAAACTGAGCAGTGGGACCTTCAAACGTGGGTCTCTTTCCCGGGACATCCCTGGGTTTGGCAGCTCAGGCAACGGTACCACAGCTCCCAGGGAAAGGTGCAGGCTGTGAAAGGGGCAGCACAGCTGGAAAGCATCAGGCCAAGTTTAACTGAATGTTAAGGCTGGGATGTTTTTCCATGGCGAGTCCCAAGTGTGGGATCTGCTATTTAACAGCATGAGTCTGAGCTCCTGCTCATCTTTCTAAAACTAAAATAAAGATGTATTGTTGTTTTGCTGCTGTGGCTCCCTCCCCACTCTGTGCTCCTGTCTCTCCCTCCCATGCTCCCATGGCATGTGCATTCCCCAGGCATGCCAGCCCTCAGAAACCAGGCACATCCACATCCTCTGTGCACGCTCTGCTCCCCTGACTCCAGTGTGCTGCTCTCTGCACTGCACGGGCTGTAGGAGCTGGGAATTACTTTCTCCACCGTGGCTGCCATGTGCCTTATCCCAGCCGGCTGTACCAGGCACAGAGGTTCCAGCGGGCAGGGGCAGAGCCTGGTGGGACACAGGTTGTTGTGCACTGTGGTGTGTGTTAGATACAGAAGCTGCTGCCACGGGCCCTCCACCGTGTCAGGAAGCTGCTGACGAGCTCGGGAGGAGGTGAAGGGCAGCGTTCCACCTGCCCCAGCAAGCTGCCTGCCTGGACACTGGGCTGGGCACTCTGCAGAGCCTCGGCCGTGGCTCCACTGCCCGAGCCGCTGCTGCCGGGGGCAGACAGCGCGTGTGGGATGGGAAGAAGGCAGCCAGCAGCCCACTCGTGCATCCAGACAGCGGCGCGGGGCTGTTCACAAGGGGCTCTGCTCGAATTCAGGCTGTGCGTGTGCTGGAGAGCCCGACAGGCTGTTTGGATAGATTGGATTCCTGCCTCCAAAACCACATTGTGCTCAGACACCCAGGTGACGCCCTGCCTTTCAAAGATCACAGGTGGTTAGCCACATGATTACATGCAGGCTTTCGTGGGGACAGCATGTTTACCGTGGCAGCCTTTTCTTACTGCAGCACATTGCTCACTACACAAAATACATCTTCACCTCCTACATACAGCAATTCTATTTTCTGCTTTCCTCCACACAGCAAAACAAATCAGCAACAACATCATAGATGCTATTAGCTTTCAGGAACATTACACCAAGGCTAAAAATGAAAAACGACCCTCCAAGCACACTGCTTTGTTGGGTAGTGATTAGCTTCCATTATAGAAAATCTGACATCTTAGTTTTTACTAAAGAAAGGGCCAGTTCTGCCTCAGATCTGCTCTCAGCCTCTCTCTGTCACCTCGAGAGCTGTGTATGATAAAAGCTGTTTAAAAAGGCCCTCGTGACGGTATTGATCCCACAGCAATCCTCCATCCCTCAGGAGCTGCAGCTCTTCAGCCCCGTCTCCCACGGGGGGATGGCGAGTGCCCAGCTGTGGGCAGAGCCTCCCTGTGCCCAGGGAGTCCCACGGCCAGGGCAGGCCACCACTCCCCACCAGTGACCGCCCAGCTCCTGGCAGGCAGTGCTGAACGTGGCAAAGAGGTCTCACATCCACTAAACTTAATAACACGATTGCTTAATAACAGAGTTGCTTAATAACAGAAGTGCAGAAAAAGTTTGGCAACTCTAGTAAGAGTTTTACATTTTAGGAGTTTTTGAGACTAAAATGCAAGAACATCTGTAATATTCTCCAAGTATTTTGATTGCAGATGGCTGTACCAAATACAAAATGGTCAGAACTAAATGCTCAGCAATACTATTTTTATGTAAATCCCCATTCAGCCACTCTGTACAAAACACACGGCAAATCCAGTCAACCAGAAGATGCTCCCACCATGCCGAGGAGGAAGAATGATCAACATTTGCTGGAAGCAATTATGAGGATATGGAAACCAGCCTCCTGAGCACATGAATCCATTTCCCTCCCAGTCAGCCACTTACTCAAAGCCGTAATACCATTTTGCAGCCAGGATATTTTCTCCCCTGGCTAATGGCTGAAAGTTGAGTTGAAGTGAACTCTGGAGGGAGTGTGGCTTCACCACAAAAGAGGAGAGAGGAGGAGTTGACCTGAAAGGTTTCTGTGGAGGTTGTCCAGTGCATTTTTAATTGTATCAGCAGGCTGGCTTGGAGAAAGGAATTTCACCTGACACTGGGAACTGCTACCCCAGTGCCTGCTGCAGCTTGTCCTGGGTAATCAGTTACCTCATTGGCTTCACCTGCTCTCAAGTGAGACACACGTGGAGCCTCTGCCTCGTTTCCCACCACGCTGAGCGTGGCCCCAGCTCCCAGCAGTCGGGGTGGCTGTGTTTTCCAGCCAGGGAGTGCATGGAGTAGGGTACTGAGTAGTCTTGAGAGCATCCTGAAGAGGTGAGTTGAGCTGTTTTAAATTAAAGGTCTGAGCTAAAGTCAGGAAGAGGCTGCAGGTCTGAAGCAGCTTGGCAGGAATGGGAGGTGATGGGCACCAGAAATGGTTCCCTGCATCTGTGCTCCAGCTGTACTGGAAGTGAGCAAAGGGCTGAATCTTAACTGAACAAGATGGAAATGCATAAGAAAGTAAAGATGATGAAGAGGCTGAAATATTTTTAATACTCCTGAATCTTCACTTTTAAAATGCAGCACAGCTTCTGCAGCAAAAGACAGGCTTTAAGAGTCAGCAGTGCTGCTGGAAACGTGGGCATCCCTCCAGCTGCTAGCAGTTGCTCGGGCTTGTGGGAGATGGACCAAGCCAAGGGCCAGGCATGCTCTCAGAGTCTGCTACAGTGTGAGATAGATGGGTTGTGAAAATTGTTGTAGGAATGTGCTGTTTTAATGACTTGTGTGACCCAGTTTGAATGCACCTGTGTATTTTAACTTAGTGATATACCTGCCCTTGAGCCGGGGGAGTCTGGGAATGGCAATGAGGCAGCTGGGTTGTAAAGCCCTTGTAGTGGATATCTGAATGGTGAATCCAGCATTGCTTCTCGTGTTGATAATTTACTGTGTTGCAGCTTGCTTCTTTATAACCTAAAGAGTTGCCTGTAGTGGCTCCTTTTCTTGACATAAATACCAAAAAAAAAAATCTAGTTGCTTAATTTGCATAATTCAGGCAAAATATTAGAGGAAATGAGCTGCAAACGTGTGTGTTTTATTTCTCCATCAAGTCTCACTTACACGTTATAAGATTGATCAGAAACGTGAACCGCAGGACTTAGGATTTCAAAATAGCTCTAAAAGCAGACAGGAAAAAAAGTCCACTAAAACCACTTGTCCTGTAGTGTTTTAATCCTGAGCAGCCCGGGCACGAGCTCTGAGTGTGTGTATTACTCTTGGACAGCTACAGGATCACTGCAGAAGAAACATTCAGTGTTTCCAGTAACTTTAAGCCAAGAAATCCAATAGACCAGATGGAATACATCAGCTTTCAGGGAGGGCCAACTTAAACATGTGTAAGCACCAGGGGCCCAGTGCTCAAACTTTAACACTTCTAAATTGTTACTGTGAGCATAAAAGGGTTGCTCATATCCGCACTGGAACAGGAGATTACAGACTGATAATTATATCATCCTGGGAGAATGTACCAGTACCCAAACGTCTGAAAGCAAAAGCTGGACCTGCTGGAAATGGCAGCGACAGCCCTGTACAGAGGAAATATGACTGAATGGAAAAAAGACCATTTTTCCTTTCAGTGCTTTAGATGAGCAGCAACTGTGCCACAAGAAAAGGCACTGTCTGGGAACCTGGGGACTGGAGATTCCAAAGGATAGTCTTATTTCTGCTGCTGATTTGTATCTGGCATTCACTTTTCTAGCACTATACTGGAGTTGCCTTTCAATACCTGGAGGAGGTGGTGGAAGGCTGGGGGGCCCCTTCTGTAAAGAGAAGAGGAGCAGTGCAGCGTGAGCAGATAAACTGCTGTCCTCTGGGTGATGCCTCCAGGAGCCTGTCCAGGGGACAGGAGCTCAGCTGCAGTTTTCATCAGCTCTGATGGAGCTGCCAAGGAGGGTCTGGCTGAGCTCTGCCCCTGGTAGCTGGCTGGGAACTGAACTGCACGGCTGTGTTCTTCTCCTGTGTCTGAAAGCAGTGGCTGGCAAGAGGTGTGTGGATGACAGCACTGTCCCGGGGCTGAGCCTGGCTCACAGGGTGGAAACCCTCCCAGGCACTCCCTGGAATATATGGCACAGCTGACAGCACGCTGGGATTCTGTATGGCTGCTGTTTGACATTACAAATGAGACATTAAGCTTGGCCATATCCTGCAAACTCGCATCCAGCCGGTGGCAGAGGAAAGCACTCCCTGCCAAAGGGGCTCAGGGAGGATCCCCTCTGTGCACTGCGTCCCACAAACCAAAGGGCTGTACCAAACACATCTGGTTAGCTCCTGGCAGCTGGCAGGGAGTGCAAGTGATGCAGAGCCTGCACAGCACCCTGAGGCACGCCCAGGGTGTGAGCAAGGCTTTGCTATTACCTGAAACTGCTCGGGAGGTAAAGTCTGTCTGCCAGGAGTGAGAGTAAAATGCTGTGGTGTTTGGGTTTCTAAGCTTTACTATACAACTAAAAGAGGTTCTGTTAAACTGACCACTGTATTTTATAAACAGGTTCAAAGTCTTTTGATGTCAGTTCGTTAAGCTCATGGCAAAATTCGTTGAAAAGAGTGACCATCCCTGTCCCAGAAAAAGCTCGTTCAGCTCTGCCTGACACTGCCAGAGGAAAAGCTTCCCCACTGACAGCAGAGTTTTGGCAAGGGAAGATTGGTTACTACCCCTTGCAATGACCTATTGATCCTGTTCCTGTATTTTGAGACAGGTGTTTATGACTACATTAGTGTGGGGGTTTTTTAAATGCTAGTTTTACTCTACAAGACTTCTTTTGACCAAAGAGGCCTGGAGGCATGCCCAAAACACTACAGCTGGATCTTACTTTAGCATGGGTAGCTCACAAACCCCAGCAGCCCACGCCTTGGTGGCACTTGGGGACATCTTTAATTGGCTGGGAGTTTTTTGCCTTCAGATTGTCTGTGAGGTTTTTTTTTTTCCCTCAGTATAGGCTCTATAGAAAATCCTGGGCAGGAACTACTGAAGAATTTAACTTCAGTGTCTGAAACACTTTGTGTTGAAGGTCCGTTGCCTTCTCCACAATTACCACATTTCTTACATTGTCCTTTCAAGAAGACACAGCATGGAAAAAAGAAGCTATCATGGGGACTATGTGGCAAAAATACCCAATTAGTCAAATAATTATTATCTCTATAGGAAAATTATGCTTGTTTTAATGTCCAGCCATGTAATTTTCACAACAGGAGAGTAACGAGTTCTTTGATATGTGCTAAGGGGTTGTTTATTGCTTAGAAGGGACAGAGGCTCTTGGGGAGCATCAGGCATATAATGAATGATAAACAATTATCTTGTTAAGGAATGAAGGCTCGCAGGCTTCTTTGAAAGGATTCAACCACCACGTTCTTCCACACTAAAGTAACAATTACCCAGGAAAGAAAGGCTTCTCTTGCCAAAGCATTGTTTAAAAGCCATGTAAAACCTTTCAAGCTCTTGCAGCTGTCCTGCTTCATCCAGATGCAATCGTCGCAGCAGCTTCTCTTTGTCAATGATCTGTAGAACTTGCTTGCAGTGGTTCCAAAGAGGCAGATTTGTTCTGAACAAAAACTTTGAAAAGCTGTTTGAACATTGTGACACTTGCACAGGTCTTGGGGGCTTTCAGTCCAGTTTCCCAAATGATTTGAATTCTTGATCAGGATGTATATGGTTTTCACGTATTCTTTTATCCCCTCCTCTGGCAGGGTGAGAGGAAGGCTGTGGAGGCATCTGTGCTTTTGTGGGCTTGGTGCTTGGCAGTTACCACAGGCACCACTCCTGGTTAACGGGAGGGTCAGATTTCCCTGGGCTTCTGCAGCTCAAAAGCTTTCTATCCCTTCCAAAGAAGTCTCTTTAGCATGCAGGAGCTGGTTGTTCCCAGTAGGAACAAAATAATATGCTGTTAGTAAAGCAAGGCCCGGCAACATCAGCCCTAAGTATTAAACAAGGCCTCGGTGCAATCTGTGTGCTTTAAATAGTTAAAGTGCAGCTATGAACAGGCTATTGGGTACTGCTTCACCAATTTCTATTTTTTCCCCCACCCATTTCTCATCCTCTCAGGAAGAAAATTTTGAGGGTTTATTTTTGTGCCTTCAAACTGCTTGCTGTTGCACTACACTGCTCTTTCTCCAGAGATAAAATGTCCTTGCCTTTTACATAGAATAATTCTATTTTTGGCTCCAATATATTAAGAATGGCATGAAAAATAACCACGTCTATGCTCTGGGGATGTACAAAATTCCATGAGAAAGCAAGCAATCGGGACCCCAAGGGTAGCTGGTCTGAAGATGCCCTGAAACTGAAATGGCCGACAGAAAATGGGAAGGGGGAAGTAATTCTGCTACACCAGGCCAGGGTGAACAAACTCCAGAGAACCCACACCAGGACGCAGCTGCAGCAGGTGTCCAGCTGCTGCTGACCAAGTGGTCATGGCTGTGTGAGCTGAGCTCTGAGGAGGGGGTCAGCAGCTCCACCCCTGCAGAGCTGTCCCAGCCACGCTGCTCGGATGCTCCCCTCCGTGGGACGAGGCTCTCTGCGGTGTGAGCAGCACAACTGTCCTTCGCTCTGCTCGTGGGGCTTTTGGCTTGGCTTTTAAACACAGGCAGAAGCCCTGACAACAGCACTGGGTCTGCTCTGCTTGCATTGAGTGCCCTGACACAGTGAGAGGGCTGGGTGGGGTGGGTAACACCTGACAGGGTGTGTGGGAGTGGGGAGAGGCCAAGGGAAGGGGGGTGGAGGGGAAGACAGGCTCTTGAAGCTTGATTTCAGTTAATGGCATCTGTGTATCTGGCAAATGAGGGAGATACTGTTTTATGGACAGAGTGTGCTGCTGGTTTCCTAATTTGGTACTTGGTTGCTTGACCACTTGGTTTTGAACTAAGAAGGTGATGGGTGGAAGGGGAATAAACCAATGCCAGATATCAGGTACAACTGGAAAAACATACCGTTGGTCCCTAAATAAAAACCCCAGAGGAGATGTTAATTTCCACACTTAATTCCAGCCAGGCTTCCCAACTCTGTTTATACCAGAGAACAAATTCAAACGAGGGGAAGGTGAAGAGGACAATAATGGCAAGAAATGTCTGACAGCAGCACACTTTGCTAAGTCAGGAGCAGACGCTGCAGACTGATCACAACATGTTTAGCACTATTAATGAAACAAGGTTTCTTTGGCCTTTTGCATAGACCGTTTATTGTCTAATTTTTATTCTCTGTGCATGTGTTTTGGGGGAGTCAGCTAAATTAAAAAAGTATTTTGAAGATGCTGATCAGTGCTCACAACTCTGGAAGGGGAGGGCTTACAGGTTATAGCCCGTTTGGAGCAGCTGTTTGACAGTGCACAGAGAGGCACAGCTGTGGCTGTCTTACAGCTGGAAGGGTAGGACTGGGATGTGTCACTAAGCAAACAAAAGATGTCAAACCTGCTCCAGCATGAGAGCCTGGTAGGAGCATAAGGGAGCTTCCAGTGAGGCTTATCCTGTGATGGAATGATGTTCCTTAACAGATTAAACTACAAAAAAAACCCAACAAAAACCGCAAATCCCAATCCTCCCCCTCAAAAAACCCTCAACAAAACAAACAAAACTCCCTAACCAAACAGAAAATCCCACTAAAAACCCCAACCCAAAACTATTGCTGGAAGTGGCTCTGCAGGTGTGTAAGTCTATTAGTAAAGAAATGGTTTCCTGAACCCTCCCCTTGAGTCATGCTTAGTTATATTGTCTGTGTCACAGAATCATTACTTACAAGGTATGTGGGTGCTGCTTGTCTCTGTGTATTTATCACAGCTTTCACTCCCTCCGTGAATGCAAAGGCCTGGATTTGTAAAGGCATCTAATTTATCACTGACTGCAGTCCAAGATTTTAGCTCCTATCCTGAGAATGTGCAGGAGGTAAAAAAGGACTTAAACAGATCCCGAAGAGTTGCTGCAACTTGTGAAGTCTTTTGGGGTAAAGCAAATGCTCTGCATTAATTCATGGCTCCCACTGCCAGTGGCCCTCCTTATGCCTTCCAGAGCAAGCATCCCTTGCTCCCTCTGCCCCAGTGCTGTGTCCCATTGCAGGGTGGAGACAGCACCAGCATTTCTGAGCCAGGTGTTGAACTGTTACAGCAGGTTTCAGGTGCAGATCCAAGCTCCACTGTGGCAGTGAGGGTTTTGTGGCTGCTTGAAGCAGTTTTGTCTCACCCAGCCCCAATTAGCTGTTGATTGTGCTGCAGCTTTACGAGCCCAGCACAAAACCAGATGGGAATGCTGCTTGTGCAAGTTCATAAAAGACCTAAGACCATCCTTCCTTTCTGAGCAAGAGCTGCTGATAATATCAGTTTCTGAATTATGCCTGCTCTGGTTTCTTTTAACTCATTTGAAGGTTTTTTTGTTGTTTTTTTCCACCATTTCCTTACAGACTTCTAACAGACAATCCCATCGTGGCCTTGCTGAAACAAACCCCGCGTGCTGTTTGATTATAACCACCAGGACTGATACTGCAGAATCCACCTACAGCGAGTTTAGTTCAGGGGTATAGCTGTAAATGAACTAGTGGTGTTACAAGTTTAAAAGAGAAAATTTATTTTTAAATGTCATTGGCTTCTTGCTGGCAAGCAGAGACCAGTAAGTTCCTTTTCCTTGCAGTTTAGGGGTTTTTCCCCTTCTTCAACAGAGAGGAGATTAAGCCTGGGCTATACTGAAATAGCTGCTCACATATGAGCACTGGAGCTCTGCACAGCTCTACAGGAAAACTGAACCTCAGTGTGTCAATATCCTCCACGCAGGGGGAAACCAGGGCCTTGTTTTCTGTCTGAAAGCACTAGGAAAGTATTTGTCAACAACAGCAAAGATGAAACCGAAAAGACAGAAGACATGAATATTTAGAAGGAAGAAGAGTTCGCTGTTTAGTGTTGTTCCCCAAAGAGGACAACAAAACTAGAAGAGTCTCCATGTACTTATTGCTTTAAACAATGCTTTACTGTTTGCCTGGTTATTCAAAAGAAAAGACATTTTTACAGTTGCAGAATGTTAGGCTGTGTAGAATCCTTGAGTAACTTTTTTTCCCCATTTTTTTTTCCTTTCCCCTGTCCCTAGAGAAGGATTAGCTGCTGGGGAGATGGCCAACCCAGATTCTGAATGGAAAACTCCTGACCAAAGGAAAAAATTAATGCTGGTCAGTGCAGCTGGGATTCATCACACTCTCCATCTCTCACAAGTTTTTGAGCATCTGATTGGGGATTTATTGGTAGGAATGTGTTGCCTTATGCCTCAGATGTGATCTATAACCCTGTTTTCCTTGAAAATGAAGTCTGATTTGGACTTTAATATATCCTTTGGGTGATCTGCTCCACACTGCTTGTCTACAGTGTCAGGTCAAGCATCTGATCAAGCTGCACAAAGTAGTAGGAATGAATATGTGATGACTTCCACCCCTGTGGAAAAACAAGACACAGGCTAAAATATCTATCTATTCCACATGAACCAGACCACCTGCTGTATTCTCCATACTTGTCCTCTGCAATCCTGCCATAAAGAATGACCACTGTGGAAACCTTAGTCTAGGCTAATGAAGCTGAGCCTTACAGTACAAGCAAAAGGTTATTTCCTTTGGAAGGACAGAACACCTGGGAAGGTAGAACTGCAGGTCAATTCTGTTCCTCCTCGGTTCAAAATCTGCACAAATAATATCTGCCAAAACTTACAGTGTCTTAGTGTCTTACACCAATGAAAGAAAAAGTCCTGAATTTATGGTGGGGGAAAAAAAAAAGCAGGAGAAACCTGACTACAAATGATAGTTTCCTTGTTATGGGTTTAAACTAAACTGCTAAGCATGGCATCAATATCTTCACAGTGAGGTGACTGACCCAAGCAGCACCAATAACAGCTGACAGTCACAGCTCCTGCAGAGGATAAACACTAATGGAGATAATCTGGTTTTGTACTTTTACCTTGTTCGCTGTGTGTATGCATACTGCAAAACACATCATGCCAGGAGGAAAACACTGATAACAGGGATGCTTTTGCTGTCATCAGTCTCTAATAACACTGTAACAGCAGTGGCTGTAACCACCCGTGGTGCTGAAGTCACTCTGAGTACAACTCTTTATTTCAGGAAAGCAGAAATGGAAAAGATGCTGGGAAAGTACTGAAATGGTCAGGACAGTTCTTAGAAGGTCTGTTTCATTATTCTGAGGCATGTGAGTAACAGCAATGTGTTGTGTGGGGGTATATATATATATATATATATATATATATATATATATATATATGGATGTATGTATGCACATGTACCCTCATTATATAACATTGCAGCTCCAAGGAGTCAGGACTGAATTTGCATAGGAAAAAACCAAAAATCACTGCCTTTGCATTACCTGAAGAAAAGCCTGGCAGGACAAACCTCAGCAAAGAGCACAGACAGACAGAAGGCGCCGTGCTCGCGGTTCCGGAGGCGCACGGGGCCGATGTGCGGGCGCCCAGAGCAGCCAGCGGGGCAAGCAGAAACCAAACCCCGGAAGGCAGCAGCAACGTCGGTCTCTGCAGAGAGGCTCCACAAGGCCCGAATGTGGCCCAGGCTGATTCCCAGAGAGAGGAAGGCAGCACAGCCCACACGCCGTCGCCATCGCGCTGCTGCAGCTGCCAGCAGAGCTGCTGCCCTCGGCTCCGGCTGCCGGGAACGCAGCGACAGCGCCACGGCTCCGAGGAACAGAAACCCGGTCCAGCCACACACCTGGCACTGCTGAAGGGAGCTTGGGCAATGCAGCCCTTCCTTGATCTCCAGCATGGGTTTTTAGAGTATCTGTGGTACCTGCTGAAGAAGCAGAGGCACTGGCCTGTTACTTCTCCTTCTGGAGCCATTCTAAGCATAGGCAGCTTCTTGAGGCTGACCTAGAAAGCTTCCAAAGGTGAGTTTAGACCCATCTTATCTCTCCTGGAACTGACATGGTATTCCAAGACTGAACACCCTGTGGAACGTTCTCAGATAGACCAGCAGCCACCTGAGGGAGAATACTGCTTACTTTCCTCTCGCTGCTTTGCAAGACTTGGTGTGTCCTTCTTTCCTAGAGAATTAATCCTGCATTTCTTAGTCCTGCTCGAGGGCTCTACTGGGTTCAGTGCTCTTTCTGCCTGAAGAAATGTGACAAAATCCACTTCTTGCCCAGCTCTCATCAGTTCTGTAAGAAAAAACTGGATTTTGCCCAATCCTACGTTTCCCATTCAACTTTTTATACAATGAGGAAAAGTGTTAATCCCTTTCTTGAAGAGGGATTTGAGCAGTTCTGGCACATTCTGCTGCAGACAGGCAATGCCCAGAGAGGACTTTGCCAGGCAGGGATGGGCTGGAGAGAGGGAGGTCTAACAAGCCCTATCACAGACTTGTCTAGAGAACTGGGATTCCCATGCTCCTGCTTTTGCAGGGCTCAGGTTTCCCTGCAACGCGGTCTGTCTGTCGTTCCTGCTCGTGCTCCTGCCATTGCCATAGCATAAGCCAGGGACATTCACATCTAAGTACACACAAGGAATGAGCAGAAAGCAGAGAGCCTTTGATCAAATGAGACATTTCTGTGCTTTTAACGGGAGACAGGAGCCTTAAAAAGGAATGACTGTGTATGTGTCATTCATTGCTATTATTTCATAAACCCAAATAATCTCGAGATTCCTGTGGGTTTGCACCAGAAAGCCTAGAGAGTGATAATGCAGTGTTTGTGCTCTGAATATAGGTATTGCTCACAGGGAACAAACTGCTGGCAGGAACACTTCAATAAACTCTATCATCAAGCTGAATGATACTCTAAAATAATTATTTAACCTTTACTAACAGTCATTATTAATTTGATGAAGTTTCCCAGGATGCTTTAAGCCAAAAGAGAGAATGTTTGCAGTCCTCTGCATAGAGACATCACACATTACATATTCAACAGGAAAGGTCTGGAAGAGGAGCCCTTTTGTTTATTCTTATTTCCTTTTAACCAGTGCTAATCTGAGCTGCTAGTCTCATGCTGTTAAGCCCTACACTTCCATATAGCTGAAGCCTCCCTTGGCAAATAACTGAGCAGCAATTTAACCCAGTGGGTCTCACCTTAGAGAAGCTGGGTTTGCTGCCAGGGAGAGCTGGCCCGCTTTTCTTTTTTAGTATTTTTTTTCCCTTTTCCCCACCCAAGTCTATTCAAATAGTTTCTTTTGCAGCAATCTGTTCTCTTCCTCTGGGCCTGCTGAGGTCCCCTTGGCATGGTGCTATTCAGGCCTGCCTGTGCTCATCTGCATTTCCTCAGCTTCTGGCAGCACTGGTCCCTCCCTGCCCACAGATCTCTCAAGGTTTGTTTCAGGAGCAGCACTTCCCCATCAGTCAACTGTCTGCCTTTCTTCAAGCCTAAAGCCAGAAGATGGTTTGCCACTTGCCCCTTTTCAGTATTTTCTCCCCAAATACTAAATACTCTCATGCTTACAGAGAAAGCACACGCAGCAGCTTTACCCTTCTGGCTTGCTTAACAACCAATGCAAAATATGCCTGTGATAAAATTGCATTTTCTTATGGCAAATGGGCTCCCCAGTGAGCCTCTCAGACTCATTCCCACTGTGTGAACCCTCATTAAGTGCAGCCCAGTGGTGGTAGCATAATGTTGCTTCAGTGGACATTCGTCTGACTTTAATATACAAAGAAATTGCTTGTGGAAAGGTTCTATCAAAGAAATAAAACTCCAGATACCAGAACTCTGCCTCTTATCTAGTGAGAGACAGCCTATAAATCCAAGCAGCACGTTGGAGGTTGCAAGATTTCTGACCAATGGAAAGAGTGGGGTAAAAATGAGGAAGTCAGCTGCTGTTGTGTGTTCTGGTCCCATGTTCATGCTCCTGGCTGGCTGATGCATCTTCTTCTTGGAACTCACACAAAGGATGCATCCTGAGACAGCAGCTGAAGAGAGATTTGTATCCAGTAACTTTTGGTTAAGTGAGGCCATCGATGCTCTGAACACAAATCTATCAATGTGATGATATGCCACGATTCATTCAGGGCAGCACTGAGTTTCTTAATTGAGATGGTCATAACAACCATACTGCTTTGTAAACTGCTCACATGGAGCCTGATGAATCTCCTTTACAATCTGATGGGTCTGGTTTGTAAAATTCTAGAGATGCTTGACAATTGTACAGCAATCTGCTTTAATCCAGAATAAAACTCGGTCCAACACTACAAAAGGAATGTAGCATATTTCAATATTCTAGAAGTGTACACTCGGATGTCTTACTCTGGATATTCCTCTAAGGGCTTCTTCCAGTATCATTTAATTGCCTTCTTATTTTACACTTACCCATAAAAGACCTTTATTTTACAACTAATGAAACTATATGCTTTTGGAGGCAGCCTTCCCCTTCATTGTCTTTCCAAAGAAATTTACAAAAATTGAAATGTATGGCCAAGATGGTGTGGTAAGAAAAAGTTATCTAGAAATCTGCTCGGATAAACTACAGAAAACAAAATGTTTAAAGGAAATACTTGCCCTTTTTTTCTTCACAAAGGTGGAGAAAATACTGCCTTGTGGAGGAGCATTTGCTGTATGGGGCTCTGCCTCTGAAATAGCTGCAGATCCTAAGGTTGCATATGAACAAGATTTAGGATTCCATTCTGCTTCCTGTTGCACAGATAAGAATTCTTTTGCTATATTCAGAGTTTCATGAAAGAAAGTTTTTACTGATCTCAATGATAATGGCCTGAATTGGCCAAGTAAATTTATGATGTTGTGTATGATGACACAGAGCTTGTTTTTCCATGATGTACTTAGGTTTGACTCCAAACATTTCTCATCCAAAACTGACTTAACCTCCAGCAGGTCCTCTCTCCCAATTCTTTTAGAGGGAACTCACTATTTAAAGGGGCTGTATCCCAACCAGCCATCTGTGTTTTGGATGCACTTCATCCCGTTTCTCAGAATGCTTTGTCTCTGTACGGGACTCTGGGTGTTATCGTTCTGAATTCCCACAGCTACCAGAGAATAACCCTGCATTGCACAGCGGCTACAGTCTGCATTAGCCTCCTGAATTCACAAAGTATGTCTGTCTCAGGCTCTCCTCCTCCTCACTGGGGAGTGAACCAGCAAATGAAGAGAAGGACTATTTTCTGATTTCTTTTAGTTATGTTTATTTTTCACTATGACAACTTCACAGGGAACAAGCTGAAATCTTACAGTGTCTGCTCTTGCCTCATTCCCCCTTTGTTTTTTTTTTTCCTCACCACAAAAGAATAGAAATCATCTGGAGTACGGGGATATAAATTATTTGTGCCAATGGCTAGATTTAGGAGTGACTTTTAACGGCATTATCTTTACATTGCTTCAGAAGTGAAGAGACCACAGGCATAGGTCAGCAAAGCAGTAAATGAAAAAAAACAGCTTCAGAGATAAGAATGGAGAAACATGTGCAGTGGATGTTTAAAAACCCCAGAAGTTTTGAAATATAATAGGCTAATTCTGCCAAACTCTCCTGATTTATAAGATCTCTGAAACTCTTAGTTCCATGTTATTTCTTGGCTGTCATTTTTATGACATAGGCTGGTTAATGTACTTTGGTTAAATATGGGCAACTATAATCACACTCCGTTCTTCAAGCCCTGCTTGTGCAATCTTTTCCCCTTTCTCTGTCGTACAAGGAAAATGGACTTTCATCTTCAAAGGTTTATGTGGGTCTTTTAAAAGATTCTGTGAAAAAAGTTTCCTCCAATTCCTTGCAGAGTTTGCAACATCACAATGCAGCACTCTCATGAATGAGTCCCAGAGAGTAAAGCTGCTGGGTCTGCTTTCCCTAGCTGAGATGTGCAGAAATGAACTGAGCTACCTAAGAGTAAGTGGAGCAAAGTAACCCTCTGGAGCTCCTGTAACAAACTGCCAGGGGTTGGTAACACCTAAGCCACCTCCACATAAAAATATAAAATCCTTATGCTTTGAACAGCTGCCATAACGAGCCTTTTCTCCTCGGTTAGTCCTGACTACCCCACTGGAGTGGGAAGAAGTGAATGAAAAGACGTTTCACTCTCCATTGCCAGAGAACAGCTCTCGGAACAGTGCTTTTCAGCAGTACCCTGATTAGAATGGCTGCAGGCTCAGGGGACTCCCTGTTGCCAGCCTTGGCACCTTGCTGATTTTCAGCACTATTTGTTACTTTTTTTAAACCCACAGCCAGTTGAAACTAATGAAAACACGCTTCTTTAACAGCCAGGGACTTTGCAGCCAAGGCTGCTTAAACTTACTAATGTAAATAGCTTTGTCATTTTATAGGGTATGCTCTGAGTTAAATGAACAGGCCTTACTGGGAAATTGAATTAAAAAAATATTGATTTCCCCCCTTCCTCATATCTTTCCAAATATGTCCTAAATTTTTGCCAGTTCTAAGGTGACCCTGTTCATGCAACTTAATGTTTAATAGCTATATTGAATAATATCCCAAAGGTGAGTCAGAGCATGGCTGAAATTTGCACTGAAGTCATAGAAAAACATAACCCCTGAATCAAAGAGAATCTGTGGTCTTTCCTATATCTCTGTCCTAAGGTACAGAACCAGCCTCTGAAACCGTTTGCTTTTCTTAAAAATAAGGAGCTAAATCCTCTGGTGTACACCAGCACAGTTCCACCTGCACTGATAAACTCGTCCAGTTCTACACCCCGTGGGGGAGCACTCCCCTCATCAGATTTGTTTTGAATAGGTTGACTGAAGAACAATAACCACTCTGCACCTAATGAGACTTAAGGCTGGACAAATGCTATGGCTGTATCTACTCATGCAGTTGAGAACAGGGAAAATCACAAGTTCTGGGCTGTCTCTAGCATTGCTATAAGCTGGAATTATTAATCTATTTTGACAGAAAACGTTGGCTGGTTGAAATATTGTTGGAAGTGCATGTATTTTTTCTAAAATTCCTTGTGATTTCCTGTAAATCTCCCAGGCTGTCAGCCCTTTCTCCTTGTGTCTGCTGTTTGAGTTAGCTTTGCTGCACAGATTTTGGCTGAAAAAGTGAATTGTTCCCCCGTGCAATAGGGAATCCAGCTCAGTGCTCCTCTTCAGACTAACAGAGCTGAACTGACCTTGGTCATGTACACTTGGTGTCCTTTTGGAAAAAAATCCCAGACAAAACCATCAAAACAAACCAAAACCACCAACAAATGTATAAATAAATTTATGCATGGATATGTTACACACATATACATTTTTTTCAGGAGATTTTTTATTCTCAATGCCAACACAGCACCACTAGATTCTGCAGTGCAAGGACTGCCTCTTAATCAAGTCTAATCTTGCATACACTTATGTAGATTTCCCTAATGATAATTTCATCTCTGTGACACCATAGGACTGACAACACTAATTGTTTCAGCATTTATTATTACCTACTGTCCAAAGCCTTTGTCATTTCATTGGACAGCACATACATTTATTGTGACACCCTACTTCTAAAATATACAACAGAAGAATTATTGTTGTCATAAAATGTTCTAAATGTATGAAGCATGGAGGGAACAACCCTATTTCTCATACTCGAAGGGTTAACTCACATACTTTGGGAGCACTGTCGCTTATTAAAAAATTATTTATGAGTTGAATTGTATCACTTCTAAACGCATAAAGAGTTGGGATGGCTTCCAGCAATTACTAAAGAAGCCAGCCAAGTGATGCTTTCCAATTAAATCAGGCTGAGTTGATTTTTTTTTTAACTTCTCAGCGTCCTGTGTTCTTGCTCCTGTTTTTTCATGGTTCAAACAGACGAAGCATTAACCTCGTGCAGGTGAAGTCTCACACGTCTCCTCTCCAGCATCCTTTCATGTGCTGCTGAGCAGTACGAGTCTCTCTGTAGGTACCCACCACATGAAAGGTGTCTTTCTTGTCCATACAAGTGCTGCTGCTGGTGCTTCAGTCCTGGCTTTTATTTAGAACCAGTTGTTATACAAAGCTTCAAAGCCTGTAACTTCTGATAGCTTATTTATATTTGTGATGTTCAATCTTTGATAACGGCTGTGTTAAAAAACCTGAGTAAAGCGTGCAGAGCTGAAAGCATTGACTTCCATGGCAGTGCCTGTGCAGTTCAGGTTATACAAAGAGACAGATGAAAGTCCACGATGTCTAATTTATCAGCAGGGAAATAAAGACAAATTAATTAAAAAGAAAAATGCTGAATTTAAAAAAAAAAAAATCACTAAGCCCTAAAGTACTCCCTTTCCTCCTTGTACTGGATGAAGCTCAGATGCTTACAGGGAGATCATGCACCACTACTCACATGTGGTATCGTGCTGGTACCAGCTCTTGACAGAGAAAAAATTCCACAGCTCTCCACAGGTTTATTTCCTGGGTGAAGCATATTACAGAAAGTTACGTATCTAGGCTGAGTCCTGGACTGTAGACCTGGAGGACTTACCCAGACCAGAGAAACCCAGGAACTTTTTCCAAGATGTCTGTGAGAAAGGTAATTATGAAAACCTAGTGAAGTCTTTAGAAGCCTAAATTTACTGGAAGCACTCTGAACCGAAAAAATGTTATGTAATCTGCAAAATTAAACAGAACATTGAAAACACTGCAGCAGACTATTGAGTGCTGACTCCTTGGGAGTGCCTGCTCCCTTCCATAGCTGGCTACAGTCATTGCTGCTGCAGAGTTCACTTTGTTCTGTGCTGAAGAAATATGTCAGCTCCAGAGTACATAGGACCTGCCTTTATTGCTGGGATTGGAAGTTTGCCACTCTGAGATCTAATCAGAATTGTTTATTTTTTCCAGCACTCTGGAGTAGATAACAAGCTCGTTTGGGTATCTGGCATATTTATTTAGCTCTGTTACAGGTTCATCTACTCACCCATGACCGTTTACAAGATTTAAACAAAGGTTTCTCCTCGATTAGTGCTGGAAAATGAAACCAGCTTGTATAACTTGGAAAAATGATTTAAAATGATGGAAATTACTCTTGTGCAAGGCAGACAGAAATAGCCCAACACAAGTGCATTCTGCAGTTGCCAGTTGAAACAGCAGCCTATTTTGTGCTGTGCCTTTTTCTGATTCATTTCTAGGCTTGTTCTCCAAAAAGAATCTACAGTTACTGGGGCTGAACTGCTGCTTTCTGTCAAGTGGAAACTGAGTGGCTGTTCCATAGCCTTTTTCCAAAAGCTTCCTTTGAAAGCTGAAACACTGGAGCACAGAGCTCTGCCAGAGCCTGCCGCTGGGAATGCAGGAATGCAGTCCTTGCCCAGTGTCTGTAGGTCCTGCCAGCTCCTCCCTTTCTGCTGTGACAGTTCAGATGCTGCAGTAGTGGCTATCGCTGCCCATGCCACACACAGGAGTTTCAGCCAGAGAATTTGGGAAGCCAAATCCGTTTGTCACACGTCTGCATCTCCACTAGCCTTTCCAAGAGCATCCCAGAAACGATGTGCAGCAGTCCTGCAGGTAGAGCACACTCTCCTTCCCACAGAGCGGAATTACCCTGCCACGCTACCCCTCTGTTAAGGGATTGGCACTTACAGACCTGTCTGTGGTTTTCAATAAAGATTTCTTTGGGTTGGTTTCAGGAGCTCAAGTTTTCTGGGCACAGAAACACCACCTGTATTGGCGCTGCAACCATCTCTGCGTGGGAGACAATACAACAGCAGCTCGTGCTGAGAACATCTCCTGCTGACAGAATTCAGGCAGTGAGTGATGTGCCCTGGGTAGGGTTCCTGACCACGTGCAGAATACCCCTGCATTTCTTTTACCTTGCACAGCCAGTGCACTGGGACTGCTGGGGAATGTAGCCCTGAGGAGCAAGCCAGAAGAGAGATGGTCTGTGAGGCACCAGCCAAAGAGCACTCACAGGACTGTGGATGAGTTTGTCATTATCAAAGTTGAGCCACTCCAACTCATGGTTGGTTTCACTCACAGACTAATCCCATTATAACAATGTAAAGCCACTCTGCTAGGCCCAGGTAGGGCTGTCAGTCCCTCAAGTAACATCCCTCACAATCAAATGATGCTTTAGAGTTGGGAATTGGCAACAAAACTCACCATCCCATTGAATTACACACCTCGCTACATTTTCACAATGCCATTCAACGAGTAACCAAACACTAAAGTACTTATTTATGTACTTCAAACACAATAGCCTTAAACAGATTTCTGTGGAATGTCCACCGTGCTTCTGAAAACTATTCTCACAAGCCAGCAAGCTTCTGTGAAACTCTTACCAGCCATGATCAACCCTGGACAATCTTTCATGGCTAGAATTGAAGATTTTCTTAATACTGTATTATCTGGGGGCGATAGGATGTATAAAGAATCCCTGGAGAACTCTTCAGATTGCTTAAGACCAACACAAGCCTTCAGCAATATACATTCTTTAGGTCCTTATTGAAGTGTATCTTATGGGTATCCTTTTTACCCATATGAATTTCACAGTCTGAGCTGGGATCGACAGATGAAGGAGTGGGAGAAAGGGAAGTTTTATCCCACTTTCACCCCCACTTCTGCTCAGTTCATTCATTTCATTATGTGCTCCTGGCTGCACAGTGTATCCTCCTCTCCTGGGTCAGGCTGCATCCACCCTGCTTTAACCTCTTTCTGTCCCTGTGAGTTGTTCAGCTCATGTCCAAAATAGCGCTGGGCTGCTCCAGAAATGACCATAGCTTCTCCTCTGGGGCACAGCCAGCGTGGCCTCAGCCAAACTATCTATTTACAATACATCTCAAAAGCCCTCTGACATCTCAATCAGTAGTAAAATGAAATAAACATTGATTTCTTACAAGATATAAGAATCTTTCTACCGTGAGGGAGAGGAAGGAAAATAGAGGCTTTAGAGACAATCAGAGTAATAACTTTTGAATCCCAGTCTGGAAATAGCAACACACACAAAAATAGACATATTTTTCACATATAAAAATCTAAAATGTATTTTTCTACATTTTTATAATTTGAAAGCATATAATATAAAGCATATAATTCTCAAAGCATAACGAACACAAACATCTTTTTGTTTGCAGAGTGTGTCCTGCCTAATAAACCATGACACAAAGCATTTTGGCTCTTATAAATAGCTACTAAAATGAAGGCTGTCTAACAGAGCACAGATCGAGATGGTTATTAATGTTAACACTCAGCACCTAGATAGTCTGTCAGTCTCTGCTCAGTAACAACTGAGAAGTTCTTTGCACTTGTCTTAGAAATGTCTCTCCATAACATCCATACTTGGAAAAGAAATATGAAAGGATGCTGAAACAAATTATTCTTTCCCTCTCCAAGCAGAACTCAACAAAATTGGGTATTATCTAAAATTGTACAAAGAAAAAAAAATGCTTCCACTGCAATCAGTTCCTGAGGTATTTAAAATTCTCTTACTTGCCTTAGTTAAAAAACAGTATCACTGCTACCTCAAATTTGCTACGAAGAGAATGACAGATTTGTCCTGAGCTTCAAATATCAGGCACTTGTTCATTGTTCTTTCCTAATGAAAGACCAAATTTTCACTCCTGTTTGGAAATCAAATGACAAAATCGTTTGACTACAGCTGTGTACAACAAAGGCACTAATTAGAAACTTCCCTGGCAAATGACACAGCCAAGACTCTTTCTGTTCAAGATGTTTACCCCTGTTTGGGTAAATGAGAAATACAGAAGACAAGGATAATCAGCTATTTTTGTGTATCCTAAATGTTTTTAGTCCAAATAACTTGTACCTGGTTCTATTATTCTAATTTCCACGTAAAATTATAACTTCAAATCTTTTAGAAAATCCCAGTAGCATCTTTTACTCCCCACCTTCTCCTAAGCTGTAAACCTTGTCTGCTGTACATGTTATCCATGTCAGAAAACAAATCCCTCTGGTTTTAATTTATCCAATCACATCATCTTTGATTTTGTACCCATCAGATTTCACACTCAAGCTGAGAATTTTCATTAAGGTCTGCAGAAGGACAGATTTTGGGACCCAGCTAATCACGATTCCTTTATTCTACCCGTGTATTACAAACCACTCCAGCAAATGCAAACTTTCCAAAGCTTTTTACCATTTGAACATTTTGATTTAGAACGAATCCTCAGCTTGTCAGTTGTGTTGGTTTGTGCTTTTACACATAAACGGTATCTCTTTCTTCTCATGGTAGGGATCCCACTTCACACATCGGCTAATTAACTACAATTTACACTGAAGTAGGAATGATTGCTCGCTGTAATGCTGCTGTTTCTTAGCAACCATGAAAGATATGGTAAGGGATGTGAGACAGAGACCCAAATAACATCATTTCCAGATTGAGAACTTCCACCTAGACTAACCTACAAGTGGGACAGTAAATTAATTTCAAATTTCTATTTGCCTACTTCAGTGCTACGTCCCTTGCAGGCTCTTAACAGTGTGATTTTTACAGTCCATGATGGCACTCAAGCATTTAACTTCCCCAGAGCTGATGATACCTGCTAGCTACTCCAAAAAACTTTTAAGATTTAATTAGAAAAATATTTTCCTGCATTCTTCCCACGTAATGACTTATGTCTAGCAGTAATTCCTCGCTTGATGGGAGTTCTACCAAAGTAAAGCAGCAAGGTTAGGCCTTGCTTCAATGTTACACAATAAGCAAAAATCTATTTTATTAGTAGCAAATTGGTAATTATGTTTTTTCCTCATAATCCTAATAAGGTATTTTGAGCATTTCAATTGCCTTACTCTGATCTGAAGATAATTATTTTATATATTAACCAAATTTACATTGCAAGTAAAACAATTCTGTCAAAGCTTTTCAAAAATACTGACAGAATTAAAAAAAGTCTGACCACCAAAAGTCCAATTAAAAATCAAATTCCTTTAATAAGTGATGAATCTTTTTATGACTTGCTATGTAGTTCTACTCTGTGATTGCTACTTGCATTTGATGATGTCAATAGTGCAGATTTAATTTTTATTCTCGCAGAAATGGAAGATTGGTTTCTGTGATCCTATTTATATTCTGCTTTTGAACAGAGGAATGACTGAAGCAGGAAACCAAAAAGCAGACTTTGAAGTACCACAGTGAGGACAAAAATTGATGGCTCAAAATAAGATGAGCCATGCAGGCACATTTTGGGTTATACATCCGAGGCACGCAGAAGGCGCAGTCACGGCAGACACGGGTGCTAACAGCGCTCCTGGCAGCTGGGAAAGCTCCAGCTGGAAGGGACGGGCTCTCATGGGTCACCTGAGGGTCACAACCCCTCCCAGGACGCAAAACTTCAATGTCTGCACCTCACCTGGCACAGAGGGCAGAACAGGGCTGCCAGGAGGCGACGTGGGCATCTGGCAGCCTTTCTGCAGGGGCACCTTGCCAGCAGAGAGCCCTGGCCAAGCCCGTTGGTGCTGTGTCCCCATGGCACCAGGTGCTCCCCATCAGCAGAGCCAGGGCTGCACTGACCAGCTGCACCTGGCCTTGGATGGGAGGGCAGGGGAGGGGGCTATTCCTGCAGGGAAGGCGGGAGGGCACGGTGGGTGACGGAGGCTGGAGCGTGGGGCGCGCAGCTTGTGAGGTGAGTGTGCAGCTCCTGGCTGCTGCTGGTTCTTGGTCTTCCTGCTTGGGGCTGCTCGTTGTGAGAAGTTGCTCTGCTGGTATTACAATGTGCTCAGTTGTTGTCTGGGGCTTTGCTGCTGTGAGACATTGTGTGCTGGGCTGGAAGGAGCCCTGGTCCCACCTGGGGACTGTTCTGCACGCAGTACTTGGGGTCTGCAGGCAAAATCTCTGTGAGAGATGGTGGCTCTGTCACAGTGCCACCAGCTCTGCAGAGGGCAGGGGGTTTGGGGACCTTTTTTGTTGCTCTGGCAGCAGGCACAGATGCACCCCGGGGTTGTCTGCATGGTTGCTGTAGTTGTGTTTCATTATCTCATGGAACTGAGAATGGATCCAGCCATTTGTATAAGTTTTTCATTGTTTTTGTTGGAAGAACCTAAACCTAAAAATCTGACATTATAATTCTTAATTGTGCATCTATAATGGTGTCTGGCAGGGCATTTGGCAAAGTCCTGCATGAACCAAGGAGTCAACTCCACTTGCACTATGTGTGCTAACACCTCCACTAGCCTGTCTGACTTTGGGTTTAGAGGACAGCTCTTCACTCTGTGACCTTAGAAGTAAGGTTAGTTTGGCAACGTTTGGATTTTTGCTTGTTTAAGTTGTGTGGTTTTCTTTTCTGTTGTGTTTGGTTTTGGCTTTTTTTTTTTTGTTGTTGTTGGTTGGTTTGTTGCTTTTTTTAATGAAGAGATATTCATTAGTAGTCTGAAAGAATGAGAGGAAACTATTGGATTAATCAGTATAAATAAGTACACTCTCCATGCTCAAGAGGGGTTCACAGAAAGGGTATTTTCTTGTAGTGCAAGTTCATGTGGTCCTTGGGAATACTGTTCTATTATAACTTTAGCTGCTTTCTGTTGAGGTATTTTATTTTCATCTAAAAGAGCAATGACTGTGTAGTTTCTTTAATATTCAAATGAATATCATCAAGGCTTGATAAGTTTATTTCTGGCAGCAGCATAGCTGAACATGATGCTGATCACTTTGTTATGGTAGTCTTGTTCATGCATTGCACTTCAGTAACTTTGCTCTGCTGGGCTTTCCTTGCATAGCTCAGAGTGACTTTGTAGCTCCTTCCTTGAGAGGAAAATGACTTTCCCCCTTGTTTTCCCCTCTAGGCAATAAAACTTTAGAAAACTTCCCCCCCCCCCCCCCGCCCCTTTCAGTCTGTTTACATTTTTCCAGGGCAAAGTTAGAGCTCTATGAAAAAAGGACTAAGGCTAACTATAACTCATAGGTTCTAACATTCCTTTTTATTTCTGGTTAAAACTCAGATTCCTAAGGCAGATGGTCTGTTTAGTCTATCTTAAGTCGCCTTAGGAACAGTTCTACTTTAGTAAGACTTTTTTTCCTGCTATATATGGCTTTGTTATAACAAGATTAAAATAAAACCCCCCAGATGTTTGATGTATAAAATTACATTGTCCAGCTCGACGGAAAGTGTGTCTGCTCCTCAGCACTTGGAATTAATTTGTCTCCTGGCCTCACTGCACTGCTGAGCTGTAAATCAATGTAGAATCTGTCTGTAGGCTGGCAGTAGATGGTATATTTTTAATTAAAATCCACCTTCCTTTTTTTCCAGGTGTAATTTATACCCACAAAGTGCTTCTAGTAGGCATTAGTCAAGTTGCATCTACAACTATCTACAGGAGATATATTTTAGCATTAATTAGGAGGGGGAAGTTTGCCATTAGGTGTCAATGGTGGCTATAGGGTGTGGCAGTATAAATATTATTGACAGACTGCCAGGTGTAATCTGCTGATGATTTGGACTGGCTCTTTTTCTGCTTTCAAAGCCAGCTGGCACAGAAGGTGGCTGCACCTGGCTCCTGGAGGAACAGTGGCTTCCAGACAGGTGAGGCCGATCCCGAGTCTCCAGGGCAGTGCCTGCTGTAGCAATTAAGGATCAGCAGCACCCGAGGCAGTGCTGGGAGGAATCAGTCTGAGGTGAATCTGGGGAATGAGAATGGATTGTGAAACTGATCTGACAGCATGGGATACACACAAGTGGTGCACCTGATCTCATGGCATACTGCAACCTATGGGTTTTGGGCTTGCTGCAGATTGGAGGATAAGAATATTCAAGTGTGGTTTTTAAAGGTTTTTTTCAGCTGTCTTTATGAGTCTCTGCAACTGAACTGTCTGCATTTACACTTTGGAAAGCAATGTTTTTGTTAAAGGCCACCTGCAACTTGGTGATTAGGTAGCTGATCAGTGAACGAGGTGCAGCTGCAAAGGGCTGTTGGCTGATGTAAGGCTGGGGCAATCTACACAGGTATTAGCTGAAGGAATGACAGCCTCCAGAGAGATTGGAGGCTTTATCTAAAAGCTTATCAGTGTTAAAATGAGATGGAATTAAGGACTGAGTTTTAGCAAAGATTATTCTGTCTGTTCACATGGAAAATGAGTCAGGTTTGGCATAACAAATGGTTGTTTACATCGCCCAGCTAAGCTATGAATTGCTGTGCATTGCTTCAGTGCCATAGAAACCTGGGGTTGAAGGAAAAAAACTTCTTATCAATCATCTAATCCATTTCTTTCTCTGAGATAAGACTAGCAGGCTAGAAGAGATATCTGATCTGTTCCTAAAGACCAACATTCCTGCTCAGTGCTTACAACTCTGACAGAAAGATTTTCCTAATGCCAGGCTAAACCTCCCTGGCTGCAAATATGCTGAGTGCCTCTTGTGGTGTGTCCAGCAGCCATCGATCCCGGTGTGCATGAACAGGGTTCAGCATTCTTCCAGTATGTGTGTATTGTCGTGCCATGATTTCATTTCTAGATTAAATAAACTGATCTTGAGAAGTGAGAGAATGAAAATAACATTATCCACTACAGCTGTTTACTAGGAACTCTTCAACCTGTGTTTCTACAGGCAAGGTGACTGTCAGAGCTCTATTAATGAAAAGCTATGCTTTGGCTGGACCTGATTTTGGAGTTTGTTGTATTTCAGGCCAGGTTTCACCTGGCTTTGTAGAATTTGAGGGTTAGTGCCTGGTTACCAGACCTTGTCACCTTTGAACAGAATTCATTATTTCTTCCACTAAGGCATTGCCTGAGATGAAGCAGCATAGGGCAGATGGTTTTAAAGCACAAATTCACACCCTAGGAAGCCAGCTTCCTGCAGGGAAGTCTTAACAGACAGGACTGGAAAATGTCCATATTCCTTGGCCCGCACACAAGCGAGCTTGGCAGCAAGCAACCTCTTGAGAAGATTATTGTGTAGGTGGGTTATGTATGGGAAGTCCACACAAACTCTTTTATGTGCAAGAACTGAAACTTGGGCTATAAAGAAAGTAGTGGCCCTGCATGCTGTGGGAACACTTTCCCCTCTGGCTTACAGCAGGGTTCTGAGGGATGATGTGGTGTCACACCAAGGTGTGTGTATGAAGGTCACAGAGGAAAGCCCGTGTCCTATCACTTGGCCAGGATCTTTTTTTTTTTTTTTTTTTTTTTTTTTTTTTGTGCTTGGTCCCACCCTGCAAAGACTTGTATCAAAGAATATACCAGTGGTCATCAGCAGGTTAATTCTGCCAAACTCTTTCTGGTAAATTCTCTTTGGGTGAATGGCTTTCTTCATTTCAGTAAGAATATACTGAAGGGCAAAGCAGAACAAGTCAACACACGGTAACTTCAAATTGTGGGGTCTGTTTTGGTTCCAAATGTATTTTCACTGCCAGAAAGCTAAACAGTTGGAATCAGAAGCAAATGGAAAAACGGAGGACAAAAACATAAGTGTGTCCTCTTTAGCTCAATTGCTAAAAATGTGAATTTTCCACTTTTGCTGGTAACATCCCTTTGTCTGATGATATGCAGTAGCACTGCTGATTGAAAAAAATAATTACAGTCATCTGTTTAATGTGACAAAAAGTCAAGTCTGGTTAAGGTAAAGTAGTGAACAAACTTCATTCTTTTTCATAAAAAACTTCTGAAAGACCTTATTGAATGCATATGTATCTTTCACATTTAAGATGATGTGTGAACTGCAGAAGAGCAGATTTTTTCTCTGGTAGGGAAGTCCTCTCATAATATACCTATAAAAGTACCATCAGTGACCATGCTCTGCATCAATACTAGTATTTACATAAAACATCTCAGGGCTCTTACTGCACAAATGTAATGAAACATTCCTGACCTAAAAATAGTAAAGGTAAAAACAGACAAAGAAGGCTGGGAATGGGAGGAGAAATAGATACAACTGAAAAACTTGCTTAAGGCTGTCATTAAGATCCTGCTGTCAGCCCAGTCCTTTATCCATCAGGTTTTGAAAAGTTATCATATGGGAGGTTGCACAAAGAAATTAGCCCAGTATCTTTACAATGTCCTTACATTTCCAGTTTTATTTGCTTTGAAGTTCAGGAAGGTGTTACTTAACAGAAATCTGGAGTGGCAAAGTGTATTTTGAATGATTTGCAGATACCTTTTACAATGTACTGAATTGGTGGAAAAACTGTCAATATGGAGCTCCAGGTTTAATATAAATACAGTGTTATTGGTGCACAAACCTAACTGGGAGGTGACACAAAGAAAGGATTCCTGCCACTGTCACTTTTGGGGTTTTTTTTCTGTTGTTTTGGGGGTTTTTTTGTGTACATGCTGGGTTTTTTTTTAAATGATGGAAAAACTTATTTGGGTCTTTTCTTTCCATCTTTTTCCAAGTGAGCATGGGAAAACATGGCAAAGCTCCTTAAATACTGCTTTCTCTGTCACTCTGCACGTCTGTCCCTGAGTACTCTGTCAGAACAGCTCTGAATTATATAAACCCCAGATCAGCATTCCATCTGTTGAAATCTGACACATCCGTGCACATCCCAGTCTCCTTCCTAAACCCTTTCAGTGCAGCCATCTAGCATTTCCTCTGTGATGTCTGGTCTACCTCAGTAACTGTGCTCCTGCAGAATCAGTCCCCCTGCTTCCAATGGCTCAGCACTATCCCCAGATTAATTTTTATTTGCTACAGACAAGCTTCTGGTTTGCCCTTGTCATTGTGGAAGCTGTGTGTCTTTGAGCCCGAGCGGTAGTAACTTTAAATAACAATTTTGTGTGTATGCATTAGTATGAAATCTTTTTTGGTATATCTGCTAAAAAAAGAGGGAAGGAAAAAACCAAGTAAGAGCATCTAGTCCAATTTCTACCACAACCCAGGTCTGCTACCCTCGAGGTCTGAGAAGAAGTTGCAGAAGGTCAAGATGCAGGTTTCTCCCCCTTAGCAGCAGCACTGTGTGCAGGTCCCCTGAGGGATGCAGTTTCCTGGCCATGGTGCTCCCTGGGACAACTCTGGAGCACAGAGACTGCTTTATCCCCAAGAGGTCTGCAATGCCCTGCAGCATTCCTTCTGCCCCAGAGCTGTCATTCCACACCATACATCTCAAGAGTTGTGGAGTCCACGTTTTCCCCGGCTTATTCAGGTTGTGACATTTGTCAAAAAAAATTTTAAAACTCAGTGTTACCTACTGATGTGTGTGCACCTCCTGTTCATGGTAACAGGGAATGATGATCAGTAGAGTGCAAAATATGAGCCAACAGGATAAATGACTTCCACTCTGCACAACACTGCTCTCTGTACTTGCTGTTTCTGATGTTCTGTATATTCTTGTGAAGGAAATTGCTTTTTTATTGTCTTTCTGCCTCCCTGGGGATGGTGTTAACAAACCTACCGAAGTCTGTGACTTGAAAGTCTTTAGCTTTTCTTCTATATATAGCATTTCCTTACTTAGGGAAAATCATTTTTGTCCACTTTACACATGTATAAAAAAAGCTTAGTTGTATTCAATCATATGCTGTTTGTATAAAAAATGTTTTCAACTCAAAAAAATGCTAGACCAAGGCAAGCTTCAGACCAAATAAATTCAAGTAGATCTGTAAAACTTCTTCAGCAACAAAATTACTGTGAGCTTTATGATCTCATATGTATTTTTATACTTTATCATGGTAAAGAAACCACATTGCTTTAAAAGCAAGCTAAGTACTTATTTAAAGCTTTGTTTCCAATCTCTTTAATAGCATATGAGCAGAGTTTGTATTTTAGTCAATGATGAAGTGACTAAGCACAGGCCTTAACTGTCCCTAAAATGATCCCTATTAAGAAGTGTAACTACTGCTTTAATGCCTGTAAAAGAGAGAAGTGAGGTATTCCAGAACTGGTTGTTTAGCATAATGGCACGTGTGCTATCTGAATTCCACCAGAAAAGGCTATGAGGAAAAAGGATTTATGAATATAGAAAAGCTTCTTCAGTGACAAGTATATAATTATTTTTTAAACAACCTCTTGCAGTCTGCATGGGTTATTTGGTGTGTCTAGTCATGCTTTATTTCCGTGCTCAGAGGTATTTCACGTGCACCCTTCTGCTTGTCATTGACTGCAGTAACTTCAAGGAAATTAAATTCTGTTAGATGGAAATATGGAAAACATTGAATAATCTCTCCCCCACCATCACCCTGAATTCTCTTCCTACATGTCACTTGGCTCTTTTTTAATACCACCTGGCTGTTGCTAAGGCACGGCTTCCCCTGCGAAGCTCTGGAAGGTAAATACACAGAGCTCTGAGCAGTGCAGGAGCAGCTGCTACTCATCCTCCCTACACGGACAGGCAGGTGCAGGCACAGCTCTTGGGAACCTGAAAGCTGCACAGATATTCTGGCTGCAAAATCATGGGTGTGAGATTGTCCTGCTGCACTGTACCTGCAACTGGGGAAGGGCAGAGCTGTGCTCTCTCTGCCTGCTGTGCCCCCTCCTGTCCTGGCTGGTCACACACGAGGTGCTGCTGACCAAGGACACCTCAGGTGGGTCTGACAGAGTCTGTGATCCGCACAGATGTGCTGGGGTGGAAAATGGGGGCCGTTTCTGGGAACTCTGTTTCTCTTCCCCAGTGATGGAAGATGAAACCTGAGTGTCAGGGTGGCTGCTGACCCTCCAAAGGGCAGACCTGGCCCAATTTTAGTTTGATTCAGCTCAGGCAGGTCAGTAGCAGAGTGGAAAGGTGGATGTAGATGCTTCTGGTGAGTCTGTACGTACTTGGCAATTCCTGTGCTTCAGACCTTTCCCCAAAGCCTCCTTTTGTGCATTTCTGTGCTCTCATCTTTGCCTCATTGGCACAAGAAAACTGAGAGACATTCTTGTCCCAGGTGAACGCGAGTTTAGTTTACAGAAGCATCTTTTGCCTTCATTGCCTTTTCACAGCTGTTTAAAGCTTCTGATTGCTTTCTGGAGGCAACCTCTGTGAATTCTCTTCAAGTATATTCTAATGGAAGTATATTGTCACTTTTTAAGAAATATCTATTTGTAACCTTGGGTGAGGGAGATCTACGTGCTGTGGTTCAACACAACACTCTGCAAAATGGCAAGGCTCTGGTTTCCTTTATTCCTTGTAATTAAGCTTTGTCACTAGGAAACAGTGTCCTCCTCTGACCTCGTTTGATCGGTGACAGCCACAGACTGCTGTGTCTGGTGACAGATGCAATTCTCCCCTCGATCTGCTATTCAAGCCCAATAATTTGAACTTACAGGGGTGAGGATATACTGTTTCTTCAAGGAGTTGTTTGTTCAGGAATGCATTCTGGAAACAGCTGGGAAGCTCTTGTTATCTGTGAAGATGCTGTTGTGTTCTCACCTTCTGGCAAATATTGCATCTACCTGTTCCAGTATTTCAAAACCAAATTAACTTTCCTGATCCCACTTGCAAGCCCACTGCATTTTTTGCTTGTCAGAGGAGGCAGGTTATTTCCTGCTTCTAGAACCTTTAATTACAAAGACAAGTTGATATCTTACTTCCATCAATTTCCCCTTTCTTGAAATATAACCTGACAGTATTTACTCCCTTTTGTAGTGGTAGAAATCATAAACCCAAGAGCATTTGAGAAGAAATGAGTTAAGGAAGAAGAATCAGATCAATACTGGAAGAACTGAGGCTTGAGGAGAACAGCATATTGGCTGGGGCACAGAGAAATGAGAGATCAGTTAAATGCCAGAAAGATGTGGCTATCTGGAGAAGGAACACAAATTGTTAGCGTAAGATATGAGGACAGAAATGGAAACAGAGGATTTAAAAGTATTCTAGAGGTCAGAAGATGGAGAATACAGCCAAAATCTTGGCACCTGCCTTCCTGCAAGGGCCTCAGCCTCTTTGGTGGCACGGCCAGTCAAAGCGAGGGTGCCAGGAGACTTCAGACCTTCCGTGCCCTCTGCACGTGCCTTGCCTCAAAGCAGGAGGAGTTTCTGTGTGTGCTCCCAGGGCACAGTGACACTGCTCCTGATGGAGTGGAAACATCCATTTATTCCAGCCCAAGTATGTGGCAACCTCACCCTGAAAGTGGCTATTTTCTGCCTCTTCCTAACTAGGCTTTCAAACACCTAGCACAGAGTAAAACCAATGAGTTCAAGAGATGGTTGTGCAGAAGTGAACGATACCAACTAGTTAAGAGCCCTAGCTCACAGTTTGGCTTCAAAACTGGAGGAGATCTCCTGGTCTGGAGGATAAACAGATGCCAGCTGATTAACAGCTAAGTATTGGGACTGCTCTAAGCCCTCCGGCATCCGATTTAATCCAAACGATGAAGGTAAATCATGGAACTGTGGAAAACACTGGTACTCATCTGTCCTTAAGACAATTTGTTCTTGGCTTTCCATCAGTTCTGTGTGATTTCTGTAAGGGGAAGTGTTCTGCAGAGAAATGCCAGTGGTGACTGTTCTGGATGAGTGTACAGGTCCGGGGGTTTTCGGTGGTTGTTTTCTTTTCTTGTTGTTGCTTTTGCGTTCGGTTGTGGGTTTGTTCTGTTTTGGGGGAGAGGAGTGGACAGGACTGCAGGCAAGAGTAAACTCCTGGCTATATCTGCCCTGAGGATGCAAAGTGTTACATCCTTCCTTCTTATGCAGGATAATCTGATACTGACCTTTAAGAACTGGTATAGAAATAGACTCTTAAAAACAACTGCAGGCAAGAGAGAAGCCAGAGAAACCTCAGCTGAGGCCAGGCTAGATTTACACAATAGAAGCTAGTTTCTGACACCAGTGAGGTTTAATCACTGAACAGAAACTTCCTCTCTTAGTTACACAGACCCTGGGATATTTAAAGGGCACCAGTTAGTCCCAGTGGGTAAGAAGGGGACACACTGGCACTGTACAAAGTTTGTGCAAGCGGTCTTTACACGTACTTAGGTTTGAACTTTTTATCCCATTCTTAAACCTGTAATTCCAGTCAATATTCTTCCTCACCAGTTCTTTATCACTTTCTAATGAATCCAGTAGCTGTGCATCATAATGACTGTACTGATTACTTTTGTATCTACTAGTAAACACTTCTCCTAAGAGTGGAGATGATTAATAATGTATAAAAATAGTGAGGCACCAACTATAACTTGCTTTGAAGTGAACATGAAGGTCACTCTTGATACCTTCAGCCCACTTCCTTCTCACTTCTGGGAGTTAGAGGGAAGCGATGCACAAAAACACAAAGCTAAAATTAAATGCAAGTAAACAAAAGCTACAGACGTTCACCTGGCCTAACACAATATGGCACAGAGCTTTTGGTGGAAAAATCATCTGAAAGATGGTTATCTTAATTTAAAGAAATAAAAATACCCCTGACTTTGAAAACTTGTATTTGTTTGATCTGCATCTGTCAGTGATTTGACCATGTGAACTATATGCTCTAACAGTAAATGGAAAACTATTTGGAAAGAAAACACTAACACAATAACAGTGTTAATACATTTCTCCAACGAGAAAGAAAGACATAATTTAGTTTTTCCTGCAACACAAACTGCATGGATAAACAAAGTTAATGCCAGAAATGAGATGGTGATAAGTGAAGTATTCTGCTAATTTTTACTACTGGTGTTTCAGAAGATTGCCTTTCATATTAAACTAGCACTAGTAAGAAGACCTAGGAGAATGTCTCCATGGTGAAGGGTTTGTTTCATATCACACAGGGCATAATCTTCCTGCTCTATTTTGTGTTGTTCTATCAACAGATGGCCAAAATCTACACCCATACAGAGGGACTGGTCAGTCTGCTCCTCTGCAGGAAGGCTGAACAGAGCCAACTGCTAAAACCTGACATAAACCAGCATCTGTACCAAGGAGGGATTAGTGACCACTGGAAAAGAAATCAAAGTGACTCTTGCTCTTTCTCAGCCTTTTTTGTTAAAGATGTTTGCCTTAAAGAGCAGAAAAACTCACTGGCTACCAGCCAGGGTCTGAGCTCAGCTTGGCTCCTCAAGATGATGTCTGAGGCTTGGGTATAAAATTGTAGTTATTGCAGCAAGTTAGTCTCAGCCTCCCAGAAGTCTTCTCCAGCTGCACTTGTCAGCCTATGAAATGACCTCCCACTATGTAATGGGCAGAGAGATTTCTGCAGGCAAACAGCAAATAACACACTTCTAATTGGGCAAGGCTCCAAAGCCAGGTCTCAGCCCAGGGAAGCTGCCCTGAGCAGGGTCTCCAAGCAGTCCAACAGCCTGGACAGCCTTGAGCAGGGCACCAGAAGCCACAGTGACAGTGAAGAACCTCTGCACCCTGCTCTGCCCACAGGGTCTGCCTGCAGATAAACCAGGACAGAACCTGTTGTCTGTGCATTGTGCTGCCATCTGGATACAGGCTGAATTCTTTCCCACACTCCAAATGTTGTTTAATTCATACTGGCCACTGCCATCCCCTGTCTCATGCCAGGACCTTCAGTGGGAGGCTATCTGGCATGGGCTGAAGCAGTGCCAGGAAGGGTATTAATAGATAAACAGTTCAGAGGATTGTGTACCACTGCTCGGGCTGGCAGCCAGCTCCTGCTTAGTTTACCAGATAAAACAGCGAGGTCTCTTCCAAAGTTACAGGGTTCTCCTGCCTTCCTGGGAGGGCCTGTCACCCTCAGGCTGATGCTGTGGGTAGAATGCAAGTACCAAAGGCTTCTCAGACATGCCAGGTCTTCAGGAAAACTTTCTCACCTGTCTGGCTTACTGTTGTCCTTTTGGCCTGGGATTTACAGCTTGATTGCTCTGTTACCAGCAAAATAAGGTGACTTATTCTTCCCACCATGACGTTTTAGTCTTTGCTGCAGAGGAGATGAAAGGCTAAAAGATTTATTTCTTCAAAGGGGAAGTGTGATTTTTTTTTTTTTTTTTTTTTTTTTTTTTTTTTTTTTTTTTTTTTTTTTTTGAGGCAGTGCACCCATTGCCTTGTACAGGTCATTCACAAAATATCACATTAAATAGAACTCAGTCCCATCCCAGACCCTTAGCAAGGCAGACAGGAATGGCCAATAATTGCTGTGGGGCAGAAATTACTTCCTATTCCTACTTATGAACTTAATCTACCATCATAAATTCCTTGTCCATATCCACATATTAGGAAAAGCAGAGGCTCTTTGCACACTGACTGCTGGCAGTGTCAAAATTTCAGGTTGGGGAGCAGCTTGGTCATGATCTTGCACAAGCAGGTGAGCTTGGGCTTCCATCCAGTGCTTCAAGAAGTTCGTATTTCCACTTGATTTTAAGAACAGAAGCCTGAGCAAATGGACTTGTTCAACTAAGTTATTTATTATTTGTCCAAGGGGTCTAGTCAACTTGATGGAAGTGGGATTATTTATGGTCTTTACTATGATCACAGTGTGATTAGAAATTTTCCCTTTCAAAGTTTTTACTTTTTTTTTTTTTTCCTTCCTTCCTGCTGGACAAGACTCTCTAAGTGACAGCCACTGTGCTAATGAAGGGTCTGTATGTAAACCAGCAGCCCAGGTGTTTCCTGGAGGGAACACTAAAGAAAAAATTCACCCAACCAGGCTCTTGGCTCACATCCTTGCTGCTGCCTGCTCATCCCAAAGCATCTCTTGGCAGAGACCTGGACGTGTGCTTGCCTCAGTCTGCAGTGTGATCCAGAAAGCCCTGGAACAGCTTGGTGCACGGGGTCCCATGGCATGTTAGTTCATGTCTGTTGTCTATCCATCTTTTTTTCAGTTAGCTTTGTTTTTCCTTTGGTTTCTGGCAAAAAGGGGAAGGGAGAGCCCTTTGTCAGACGGTTGCTAGAAAGAACTTCATAAAAATGTTTTGCTTTTTAAGTTTTTTTTTTCTCGTTTTCATACCTAGAATGTTATCTACCACTTCTTCTGGCCTGTCTGAAGGCTAATAAGTATTATTGTATATCTGATTTGGAACTTTCTATGTAGAATCAAAATAAGGCTTTGATAAACCAAACCCTTCCTTGTTCACACAAGTATTCCTTAGGGCAAAGTATACCTTTTATTGTGATAAATATTTTTCAAATGGCTGGTGTGATACTGCAAAACTTTAAACAATGCCTGCTTGCACTATGTATCACATAAGCACGTTACTGATGCCTCAAATAATAATTGTTAAATATCTTCATTACACTTTCAAATTCATTTTGTATTTACAAGAATATACTAGCTCTTGAATGGTATTTAACTCTGTAAAACAGTGATTAAAATATGTAACAGGCTTCAAAGATTAACATCACAAAACTACAGGCAGTTCACATAGCATGATAAATAATCTGCAGAAAAAATTACTTGCTAAGCATTGCAAATCAAATAATATTACAGCTCTAGAAAAATTACTCATGTCTGCAGAGGTTGATTTACACCAGTAAATAATGTTTTTTACTGAGTATATATTGTCTGGGGTAGAGCTCAGATAATTTTAAATGCTTTAACATTTTTGAGCTAAGAGTTCCAGGGTCAGTCTTGGCTCTGTTGAAGATGTACTGAAGTCATGATCAGGCTCCCACTGCACTTATGGATACAAGCCTGGTGATAAGGTTGTCTTCATTTTGTTATCCTTGCCACCATACAGAGTTGTAGGCTTCACACTGTCCAATTCTTAAAAAACCCCCCAGAAAACAAAACCTCTCTCACCAGAGTAGAGCTCTGCTTGGAGTACAAGCTGCTCTCTTTCCTAGGCCCAATGTCTTCTGACTTCTGTGGAAGGAAACCCAGAGAAGGGACCAGCAACAGTTTGTTGTCCACAGTATGTCAAACTTCATGAGGATAATCTGTATTGTTTCAAAGACCATACAGGCAGTTTAGCCTCTGGTTATCACATGTTTCTAGCGTAACATAATGGTTCCATTAAAACAAACATGAAAATCCATGTTGTGACTCAGTGGCTTGTACAAAGGCTTAAATCAGTATCACATAAAAGCTGTATGGCCAAATTCCTGCCTGTTTCAGCCAGGGAACCTGGGACAAGGCACACCAAATGAAGGTCTGACACCTTTTTTCTCCTACCTGCAGAATTTCCAAACCCACTGCAAAATCATTTCTGTTGGTGATGACCCGAATTTTGTGAACTGTTACTCTGAAAGATGACATGGAGGATGATTCTTTCATGTGGCAGGATGACTATGAAAGAGCTGAGGAAAAGGAGACCATTACTCCATTGAAAAGGGCTTTTTGAAAACCCAACCTCTCAATAGGTGGACATTAAAAAATGAGAACAAAGTTCTATTTTAAGATTACCTGTTCAGTTCTCAAAAGCTCTTCTGTAGGACAAGAAAAAGAATGTGACTAGTCACCTCTACAGTAAAACCAGAAATTTCACTAGCTAGTAAGCATGTAACTTTTCTTCTTTTGCACCCCAATATGTAATTTTTTTCAGAATCACAAGGACTTGTTTAATGTTCTTAATAGGAGTCTGTCTCATGAGTAACCTTTTTTGAAAACCAAAGCTTTTTGACCCTATAGGCAACTCAAGTGCAAAGCAGTAATAGATGGGTGTGGGAGATGTGTGGGAGCCAAGGCTGTAGAGCTGAATGTTCTTAGAGGTGTGGTGCTTTTTGCTGTTTGTTTGCTTTAAAGTACAGCTAACATCTTGCACTGCTCACACATAAGGAGCTTTTTGTTTGCACCAAAGGAATATGGAGATGCTATTGTGACAACAAGTTCGGAATAAATACAGAGAAAACCTTTCTGCCTCCTTTGAGACTCAAGTTTCAAGTGGGCTATTAAAGGAAATGAGGCTGCTGGGATCTTGGAGCAAGATTCCAGCTAGTTTTTGGAAGCCACGTGTGTATGGCAGATGGTGGGGGTGCACTAGGTGTGCTCCTGCACACCCATGAGAGTCCCAGGCATGGCAGGGGTGCTGCTCCACTGGGACAGAGCAAAAGGCTGGGGAGACTATTGCCCGAGTAGTGCAAACCCTGAAATGGGCTGTGCTTTAAACATCTGGCTTGCATCAGCATCGTGGAGCCCTGGAGGAAAAGCAAACTGCATCACACTGGGCTGGAACAATCGGACAGCCCAAGCAGTGGGCAGTGGCCACAGGGAGTTTGAACCGTGCCAGCTGAAGCCCTGAGAAGTGTGAGGACTGGTAATGAGGCGAGCAAGCGAAACATTCGGGCTGCTGTCACTTTCAGTGCAAAATTCTAGCTGTTCTAAAATCAGTGGCCAACAAAATCAAACCATTTCCAGGACTTCATCCCAAATTCTCCAAGACACTGTGCCTGCCTTGCGAGCTGTGAGCATGGCCCTGGTCACTGGGATGTGTGGGCTGTGAATAAGGTGGTGACTGAATCCCACACTGCAGCCCCTCAGCTGCTGTGCCTGCAGCAGTGACTGACAGCCTGACTACTGAACACCCACGTACAGAGAGAGGCTGCACTGTACATATGGCAGAGTACAGAAAAAAAGACCAAAGGAAATCTTGCAAAAAAATCTATTTTTCAGATGAGGATGGGGGATACAAACAACAAGTAATTCTTTAGTGCAGAAAAAAAAGATTGCAACTGGTCAAGAAAAAATGTCCACATTTTCTCTCTATTCCAGTTTTATTCTACTGCATAGGCATTTGCCATGTATGGCCAAAATATCAGATTTTTCTTCTCTTAAATTGTACAAAGAAGGAATAGAAAAGAGGAGGGGAGACTGATGAACATCAACTCTTGGCAGCTAGCAAGTGATGACATGAAAAGCACTTATGGCAATCACTAAGCATGGTTATTTTTAATTTATTTAAAAGAAAATCCTATTCAGAACAGGAGTAAGTTGTTGGCAGGAGCTCTGTTATATTAATTTGTCTATAAATGTAATGTTTGTAACTTGCTCTTCATGCATGGCTTGGAAGATTTGTTTGGATGAAAAATTATAGCTGTTGGTGGTCTTTGCAAGTAAGCTCAGCCTAACAGAGCTCTGAGAATATAAGGAGCTCTGTGACCTCTTGCTGGTCTTCTTTAATTCTCTAGATCTCAAGTAAGAAAATACAAAGCAAGATATCAAGAGTAGACACTCCTAGCCTTTAAAACTGATTTAGATGTAAGATTATGCTATAAAATGTTCTGCTGGGAGACTAGACAAGATAAAACACATATTTATCTTATGACTTCCTACTGTTGTTTATCACTGCTGTATTAATAGGACAGGTGAACTATTCCACAAAACATATGTTGCTTTTCTGCCTTTGTAGTTAGAACATTGTTTGATGTTCAGATCTTTCTTTCTGGGGATGCAGGACGCTGTGAGCTGGGATGAAGCACATGTCCAAACTGGACTGGTCACGGTGAAAAGATTTTTCTCAAAGATCTAATAACATAACATGGCAACTTTCTATTTGGATTTAGTACGATCACTAGGACTACTTCAGGCTTCATTCCAATTGCACTTACTTACATCTGATGCCAGTTAAATGGCTTCAGAGAAAGATGTCTATGACTTCCACCATGGGAAGCTGGAGGTCAAAACAGGTCCCTTCTGCACCTGGTGTCAGTGACAGCCCAGCATCTGTTGTGTGCCAGCCGTGTGTGACATCCCTGCAGCCCCCTCCTCTGTGTCTGTGTGTGACACCCCTGCAGCCCCCTCCTCTGTGTTTGTGTGACACCCCTGCAGCCCCCTCCTCTGTGTCTGTGTGTGTGTGTGACACCCCTGCAGCCCCCTCCTCTGTGTTTGTGTCTGTGTGACACCCCTGCAGCCCACTCCTCTGTGTTTGTGTGTGTGTGACACCCCTGCAGCCCTCTCCTCTGTGTTTGTGTGTGTGTGACACCCCTGCAGCCCCCTCCTCTGTGTTTGTGTCTGTGTGACACCCCTGCAGCCCCCTCCTCTGTGTTTGTGTGACACCCCTGCAGCCCTCTCCTCTGTGTGTGTGTGTGTGTGTGACACCCCTGCAGCCCCCTCCTCTGTTTGTGTGTGTGTGTGTGTGTGTGACACCCCTGCAGCCCCCTCCTCTGTTTGTGTGTGTGTGTGTGTGTGTGACATCCCTGCAGCCCCCTCCTCTGTGTCTGTGTGTGTGTGACACCCCTGCAGCCCCCTCCTCTGTGTGTGTGTGTGACACCCCTGCAGCCCCCTCCTCTGTGTTTGTGTCTGTGTGTGTGACATCCCTGCAGCCCCCTCCTCTGTGTCTGTGTGTGTGTGACACCCCTGCAGCCTGCTCCTCTGTGTTTGTGTGTGTGTGTGTGACACCCCTACAGCCCCCTCCTCTGTGTCTGTGTGACACCCCTGCAGCCTGCTCCTCTGTGTTTGTGTGTCTGTGTGTGTGTGACACCCCTGCTGCCCCCTCCTCTGTGTGTGTGTGACACCCCTGCAGCCTGCTCCTGTGTCTGTGTGTGCGACACCCCTGCAGCCCAGCCCTGTCTCTGTGTGTGTGTGTGTGATACCCCTACAGCCCCCTCCTCTGTGTGTGTGTGACACTCCTGCAGCCCTCTCCTCTGTGTTTGTGTGTCTGTGTGTGTGTGTGTGATACCCCTACAGCCTGCTCCTCTGTGTTTGTGTGTGTGTGTGAGACATCCCTGCAGCCCTCTCCTCTGTGTTTGTGTGTGTGTGTGACACCCCTCCAGCCCAGCCCTGTGTGTGTGTGTGTGTGTGTGTGTGTGTGTGTGTGACACCACCGCTGACCCAAGGGTCGGACAGCCGGAGGTGTAGCCGTGAGGTGACAGCGCATCTCTGGCCCACGTGCTGTGCTGGTAGAGCAAACCTACCGCTGTGTGTTTCACACAAGTTTGTCGTCCCCGTTTTTACCATGTGTGCAGGAGGCTCTTTGACTACGGCACATCAACCATCATTTGTTTCGCATAAGACACAAGAACGTGAAGGTTTGGAAAGGGCAGGAGAGAGTCTTTTTTTTTTTTTTTTTCCCCTTTTTCTTCTCTCTCATCTAAGAACTATGTGGGTTGCAGCAACCAGACAGCATGGTTCTTGGTGACAAGTTAAGACTTGAAAACAAAAGCCCAGCGTGCCCGCCCCGGAGGGAGGTCTGTCCTTCTGTACGTGCGCCAGGCGCGGTGGTCCTGGAGCGACAGCGGAATAGCCATGACCGAACCCCCGAAAACTTTGCAGCCTCTGGATATAAAGCAGCAGCTTGCGCCAGCACCGCGACTGAAGCAGCTGTCACGTCCCAGCCCTTGAGGGCAGCTCTCCCGCACCCCGGGCAGCGGCGGAGCGGGGCCGCACCCCCGGCCCGCGGGTTCCGTCCCCGAGAGCCGCCGGAGGAGCGGCCGGGCCGGTGCCCGCCGTGTGCGGGGCCGCGGGAGCGGGGCTGGCGCTGCCCTGGGCCTCGCAGCGCTGCCCGCAGCTGCCTCGCAGCCACGGGGACCCGACCCCGCACCCGACCCCGCGCCCGCCGCGCAGCCCCCGCTGACCTGCGGGCGAGACCAGCTCGCCTTCGCTGAGCTCCGCGGAGTCCGAGTCCATGCTGCAGGCACCGGCGGGGCCGGGGGGCAGCTCGGGCCGCCGCTGGCAGGAGGAGTGCCCGGAGCGGCGGAGCGCAGCCCGCTGCCTTCTCCTGCGCTCGCAGCCGGGCGCTGGGTCCGCGCCACCACATGCGGCCACCTCGCCGAGTGCCATTGGCTGCGGGCGGAGCGGGGCCGGGCGGGCGCGCCGAGGGCGGAGGCAGCGGGGGCGCGGCGGGGAGCGGCTCCTGCCCCGCGCTCTTACGCGAGTTGCGCTGCCCGGCCCCCGCCGCCCCGCACGGCTCGGGGCCGCTGCCGGGGAGCGGCTGCTGAGCGCAGAAATAGCGAAATGACAGTCCTGCACGCTGCCATCGCATCTCCCGTCTGGCTTTTCCATCACTCTTCTCGTGGGCATCTCCCTCGAGCTTCAGTTGCCTTGTCTCTTGTCACCGGCTCTGTCCCCTTAATGATAAGTGTCCTCAAAAGTTAGAACAGAGGAGGCCGGTGGGGAAGTGCCAGTTCATGTTGGGTATTAGTGCCCAGAAGAATAATGAAGGTCTGGATACTGTTGCTTCCTGTTCGTATGTTCTTCTGAGGGAGACAGTGCAATATCTGGTAAATGGCCACGTCATTAGATTGTTTTGAACTGAAAAATTTATAAGTTGGGTTCTGCAGGCTTTGCTTCTGTCCTACAAGCTACTGCAGTCATGAGCCATCCCTTAATTCAGATGGCTGAGGTCACTTGTTCAGCTCTGAGGTTAGACAGGTCTTTCCCTTTGCTTTTGATCCTTTCTAATTTTTCTTGCTGTTATAGACCAAAGCTGACTTGAACTCTAGCACAAAAATCTCAGAAGGGTGTAACAAAAAGTGCTTTTCTAACTGGGAACCAAATGCCATCTTAAAACAGGCCTTGGAGCTCTACCTGATCCATGGATATGTCATATCCTGAAAGCCAGCCAGGGCCTTCAAGACTTACCTGCAGCATACTGCTGTCTCCAGCCAGAGGTTTATGCCTCTGGACCACAGATAGCTTTATTCTGGAACTCTCTCCCCCAAAACCATACACCCTTGTTGCTGGAAAAACCAAAGTCTGGATGCTGCTTTCAGACTGCATATAGCAAATTATCTATTGCATCAGATTAAGCCTGACACTCTTGACAAGTGTGAACAATTTTTCTTAACATAGAGCATGAGATTAAAAAAAAAAAAAAAAAAAAGTCTTTTATTAAACTCAAAAGGCCCTGTCAAATTCTTTCCAGTGATGGCTTAGCCTATGCAATGCTACAATACTAAAAATGAAGCCAGTTTGGCTTATGTTCTAAGGTTGCTTCCCTGCCTTCAAACCAGGTTGAGCCTGAAGAGAGAAAGACCTCAAGTTTTCTGACCTTGGAATGCACCATTACTATGGTCAATTTAGGCACAAAAACCTTCAGCCTCTGGAGTTAGAAGTTAGTTATTAAGTAACTCGGAACATTGCTGACATAACCTGAGCCTGTACTGTTAAGACACTTACGGGTTTTATTCCATGAAAACAAATTCTGACTTTTGTTTGTAGATGTTTTCGTTAAATTTAAAATTACGTTCAAATATTGCTGATTATAATCTCATTCATAAATTAGTATCATGTAAGGAAAAACCTCTAAACCGAAGCGATTCTAGGATTCTGCTGTGAAAAGCCACTGCAAAATTTGACTACAGAATGTGTGGAAAATCTACAGTCATGATGTAAAAAACGTAGCAACAGACAAGTCCCGATATTAAGTTACAGAAATAGTCCCAGATATAACACCAAGCACAGAATTTGAGAACTGGAAGGATTTTAGGCTCTTGTTGTTGTTGTTTTTGCTTTTGGCAAGCACAAATGCAACCTAAACCACCTCCTTAATATGAGCACAGTTTAGTAGGAATGCAAGTTTGTATTTGAGTGCAATTAATTAATTTTATGGTCTGTCTTTAATTGCTTGAAACTAATGATAATTTCTAACCTGGACAGATTCTGACTTTTTAAAGGCACTGGCTGTAATCAGATAAGCAAAGGGATGCAGTGGTTTTTTGAGAGGACATGCCCAGTAGAACCCTTCCAGCTCCCTCGGTGGCAGAGGGGGCTGCCTCTACGGTGAATTTTGGGTCATGGACTGAGCTGACACAATGCAGCTGTGGATGCCTTTCCAAGGTGTGGTCAGGGCACTGGCATTACCCTATTTTCTGTGTGGGATTTTTTTCTTTTCTGTGTGTATAGCCTTTGCTATAATTGGAGTTAAACATTAAACTCTTGAATAGTCCTACTTTGCTACTGATCGTAGTGCAGTTAGTAGCAGGAAAAGTTATTGTTCATAATCCTCTGCAAGATGAAAGTCCTAGCATGGAATGGTTAAAAAGAAAATCCAAGCCCCACTTATTTTACTTCTTGTCAGTTTTTTTATCCTTGTATAACCACGCTAATAAATACAATGATTGAAATGGTATAACCTAATCAATGTTGTATTGTGTTATGCTTGTGATACATACACTGGGGATTCTCATTACTCTGCTGTAATTACTTGCTGCTTGACAGTAAATGCTGCCTCAAGATTACTTTCCCTTTTTATTGCTGCTAACCGTAAAGCAGTTATAAAAGTTTTCAGCTGTAACAGAATGGGCATACTGTTTCATTTCAAAGCATATGGTTAGAATTCAGGCTTTTTTTCCTCTCAATGTTCTCTGCCCAGCGCAGTCCCGCACTTGGTTTAACATGTGACCTGGAAAATTCCATATGCTTGGAGCTCTGAACTTCATAGTTTCCACTCGTTACAGTGCAGAGAAAAGCACAAAAAGTTTATTGACAGCAGTATATGCACTTATCTAGATGCCTGTCAAATGAAACTCCACATGGAGAAAGCTGGCATTTCATGATTTATTTCTTGCATTTGGTACAAATAATGCAATTACATATTCATTGTTTTAAGCTAAATCTCTGTGACTGTAGCTCTGCAACCATTTCCTTTATTCCTTCCTAAAGATTGGCATGTTTAGAATCTGGAATGTTTTTTCTCAAGGCTCAGTTAATACATTTGTCTGTAAATCTCTACCAATATGAGGTAGCAGGGGAGCTGGTAACGTTGGAACTGCCCCAGGTATTCCCAGTTATATGATGCCACATCACTGTGTGGTTCCTCCATTCACATTTCGGCTGCATCTGGTCTTGATCTGCATTCCATATGGAACGTGACTGAAATCCTCCTCTGCCCACTCATTGTGTGAGTGCTGGAGGTCTGCCTATGCCAGCTTTTAGGACTCATGCTTTTGCACTGTTCTGTTGGCAAACCACGCTTGCATGTCCACGCAAATACAATTTCATTGCATTCTAAATGCTTAAGTAGCCCAGCTACCATTCTATCTATGTCTTACATTTATCCTTACAGGCCTGATGTAAAATCAAGACAGTAGTATTCTTGTTCAGACGGAGGGAACAGAGAAGCCATGAGTTAAAGTCAAATGTGGAGCACAGACTTTCACCTGAATCCCATGAGCTGTACCTGAACTGTTCAGTTTTCCATTTCTGCTGAATAAAAGGCTGGGGAGCTGCCTCTGGTTTGCTCTCAAACTTCCCTCCTTTAAACTGAGCCTTCAAACCTATAATAGGAAAGAGTCTCTCTCTTCTTTCCATTGTTACATCTGATAGAACCCCCACTGCCATCTTTGTGCTTGACTTGTCTCTTTTAGACTGTCCAGGCAGGTGGGTAGGATTTTATCTTCCTCTCAGTTCTAAGTGTAAAAATGTGAGGCTCTAAATGTAAAAATGTGAGGTTTTTTTTCCTCACAAATTATTTCTTAACATCATTTAAATTAGTCTACCCTAGGATGTACTGTTTCTAAACTTGTTGCTTGATATTTTGTTTCACTATTTATTTCATTATATCTTTCATACTTGTTAAGGAAACTTCCAAGGCTGACCATTTATGAGACTCCCTGGCAGTCACACTCTTCCCTAACAATACCCAAGCACCATTGCTACTGAATGTATTAAACGGAGAAGCATTTCCCACAGGCTGACACACTCATGAAATGTACTGCAGTAATTGGTGTCAGTAGATTCTCTGGCAACAATTTTGTCATGCTGGCAACTTTGGCTTCCAGACATCAGCAAGAATCTCTCAGCATGCGTTGCATGTATACATTTAGCGTGCATTGCTAGGAGATTTTAGTTGCAATAATGCATCTACTGTGATCTGCAAACAGTCTTCTTTGGTTTAGAGTTTAAATAATGCACGAGATATCTGAGTTACTTGAATTCTTCCTCATGTGCCAGCAGATATTCAAAGATCTAGATTCTTGTAACACATGATGTTAGGCGGTGCTTGTACATCCTGTGTTGGGAAGATAAATATGGAAGAGTTCAGTATTTTCTGTTCCTTCCCTTTTTTTTTTAAGTAACTGTAGGACATGGAGAGCATCAGTTCTGAATACCTACCATAGCATGGACATATTTTTAGCCATTGATCTTGCTGAATTATGTTCTGCCTTTGGTGCTGACTTCTTAAAGAAGAGCTGAGGAAGCAGCCACAGGCTGAGACTGCAGCCTGGTGCTGGTGTGAACCTGTGCTGTGATGTTTGCAATACCACGTTTAAAGATTGAAGCTGAGTTTCAGTCCTATCACCTCAATGCTTTGTAAGCTGCTTTTAGGAGATTTTAATTCCAAGTGAAACAAAGTGAAAAAGTAGTGACTTGTCCCATTTCCTCTGAGCTTGTAGAAACAAGACTCCCATGAGAATTGAACAGCGAAAATGTTCATGTACATTTTTGGCCATGAGGATGTTGTAATTTTTCTGTTCAGTTTTAGTAGGATTTTGCCTGTAGAAATAAGGCTTTCTGTATTAAACTTTAAATTGGATTTCCTGGGCATTTCATCATTTCTTACTACTTTAGCAATACTGGGTTTTATTTTCTTAAAGATGCTTTACCATTCCTTTGTGTGAGACGGTGATTTATCCTGTGCTTAGAAAGATATGAATCTTGTAAGTTATAGATGCAATTACCTGTAGACTGGGAAACTCTTGAATTCATAACCCTGCTTCCTAAGTGATTAAAGAAATGAAAGCTACTTTCCCAAATTGAAAAAGCACCTGTTAATTCTGTTGGTGGGAAATTTCTTTTGAGGAATTTCTGCATGGAAATTTTATTGCCTAAACCATGACCCTCATTTTTTTTTAATGAGGAGGAATTAAGGCATTTAAGTAACTTTATAATCAGGGCTTTAAAATAATTTTACATGCAATTTTAGGTTTCATTACAGATGGGATAATAATAATAATATTAAAGGCTAAAAATGATTAGCTGAGATAAATTTTTTGCTTTTTCTGTTCTGGGGATGGGAAAATAAACATTAAAAATTTTTTCTCGAGGGAATCACTGTGAAATATAGGATAAAACAGGGCATTTTCTTCTGTTTTATTCTTATTCTGATGCTGTCTAGGGAAAGTAAGGGGACAGCTGCCAGAGTAAACCTTTTCCATTCTGCCATTTTCTTTGGGAATAATTTTTAATTCTTGTGGTGGTCGCTGAAGTTATTTTAAAATATGCCACATCCCTTTCTTTCCATGTGTTACGGAGTTATGCCCTTCAATACAAGGGTTGATTACCTGATGGCTACGTTTAAGCCTTTGACCGTGCCTAATATGCAAATTAAACACAGTTAAGGCAGCAGTGCTTGTTACTGAGCTGTGTTTCAGGATGCTTTGAGGCAGTTTTCTGCTTCTAGTCTGGAAGATGGGTCATCCTTGTTTTCATCCCTGATTTCAAATTGTGTGTAGGAGGATTCCACAACTTCACCATACTCTGAGAAAGCAGAGAAAATTTTGTTGCTAGGAAACCATGGAGGACCTATACTGTAGTGTCTTTCTAGAATGTTTATAGGTAGCATCAGTTAATTAAATAACTTCTCTAATCCTGTTCTTTATGCAAACATCCACTTTTTTTATAGTCATGATGTTTGTTACACGCTTCTGTATCCTAGAAAATGCGTTCTCTGGGTGGTTATTTCTGTACAGCTTTATTCTTCAACACACAAAACCCAACCTCCCTAGCATTTCAAATTGGCTTGTGTTTGGAAAGCTGTTATTTATTCACACCATAATGATGCCTATGCATCCTGATCTGCTAGAACAGGTCGGTCACACTTTCTCACAAAAGACAAATGCCGAGATCCACAGAGCTGCACGTCTTGGGTAGAAATTTAATAAATTGGATATTATCGGGGAAAGTCTTCAAGCATTCGGTGTTTTGCAGCTGACTGGGTCTGGATGCCTCTTTACATTCGGTGCTGTGACTTCACAGCTGTAAGAGGTGCCTGTGCATTGGCAAGACGACAGAAGCAGTGGTGTGGATTTCAGCCCAGGAGTGGCACAGCTGTGACTGATAGAGTGATGCAGCAGCTGGGATTGGTCTCGGGGTGGAGTTTCTGCTAAGAGGTGTCCTTTGGGCTAGAGGGAATCGTGATCTCTGAGAGGCAATCACAGAGGCAGGAATCAATAGTTTGTGGAGCAATTCACTAACATCCACAAATGGATCAGAATGCTCAAATGGCAGAATGTTAATACCCTCATTTGTGGTTTCTGTAGAGCTTGATGTGATTTTTGGAACAGCATGGGAACATCATCTTCATCTGACAGTGTGTGGGCATTACTTCATGACCATTTCTAATAGCATGGCAGAAAGCACTCTGCTGCCCACCTATCTATAAATAACTAAATATCATCAACCCAGGAATAAAATTGCATTTTATGGGTAGTCTTGGGAGCATGTAACATAGGCAATTAGATTACATGTAGTCCTACAATGATCCCACTAAAGGGAATGAAATTATTTTGGAACTTGCTGTCCAGGCCACTTTCAGGTGAATTATTTCTCTTACACACACTGAGGGGCTCAGAGTACCCATAAATACAGTATATGAGGGACTTGAATTCAACTTGGACAATGCAAATTTGTCTTTAGATAAGATCCAAGCCTTTATTTTGTATAACTGAATTTTTGGATTGTATATATTGGGTCCTTTTTGCAGCTAAGATGAAAGACCATCTTCTTTTAAAGTTGCAGGGGTCAGTACTGTGGGATGTGTCTTCCCAATAATGTCTTCTCAAATATTTCATGTGAATTCTACCTGTTTCCAGCACAGAATCACAGAATCATTAAGGCTGGCAAAGACTTCCAAGATCGAGTCCAAGCTTTGGCCAAGCACCACCTTACAACTAAACCTCAGCACTCAAGGGCCATGTCCAGCTGTTGCCTGCTGCTGCAACTGTTTGTATGAGGGATCAGGGTTACAGTTTGTGCTCCCTCAAGAAAAACAAATACTAATCTGCTCCCTGAAGGAAGGAAAAAATACTTTGAATTTCTGACTTTCATCACTGCTCCATGTCAAGGACCTAGAATAGAGAGTGGGAGTTTGGGACAGAGCTGCTGTGGGGAGACTTAACATTGCAATGCTTGAAATCTCGAATTGCTTTCACTGCATGATGGACTCTCTTTGCTCTTCCAGTGCTTTATTTGTGAAAGATGTGCAGAGAAAAGGAGCTGGAAGAAACAAGGTTATGCAATGCATAATGCAGTGGTGCTGCATTTAACTAGTGTAGTGTGTATGGCTGCAAATCAGGCTGTATAAAAAGTACCCGGGATCATAGGATAGTCCAGGTTGGAAGGCATCTCAGGGTGTTAACCAGTCAGACCTCAGAGGATACACCACCTGTCAGCAGGGCATGTTCTCTCCTGGTTTGTTATGAACCTGTAAAATACATATAAAAATTAAAAAATTAAACCAGAAATTGTCGGTAGGAGAGAATCAGATCCATTATCTGAATGCAATTTAGAGCCAAAGATGATAACCCAGACATTACTATAACAACTGTTTCTACCAAGGCTTTTGTCACATTAAAATTGCAGTGTCTGGTGTATTTGAAAAGAATGGCAAGTAAAGATTGAGTCATGGACGAGGCCGAGCATTTCCCATTTTCAGACAAGCAGGTGGAAGTGGAAGCTCAGCACGTCCCAGGAAGCACTGAGCACCACAACGGGCTGGAGGCTGACAGGGAAACTGAGTGCGGGTGTGAAGGGTGCTGGGGTGGGACGATCAGATCAGCAGCACGGGCTGCTGAACCTGAGGAGGAGACAGCACTAGGTGCTGTGGAATGTGAGGATCCAAACCCTCTCTGTGCATGGCTGGGAGGCCCAGTTCCTCGCTGGGAGGCAAAGCAAAGGAACAGATTTGTGGCGGTGTCCGGGGCTGGGCTGTGTAACAGCGCTCGGCTCCCCTCAACAGTTCCAGGGAGCAGCTGAGTCGCTGCAGAGACTCATTAGGAGAGCACAAGCCCAAGGGCAGATCAGTGGCTGCAGCAGGTGTTATAATAAGAGTCTGAAGAGGCACGGAAAGTCATCCCAAAGTCAGTGAACTGCAATGCTGCGGGAGATCATCAAGGTACTGAAGCAAGCGTGCTCCTTCCTTAGATTAAACAAATACGTTTCCCACCATTGTGAAGGACAATAAACCCTGATTGAATCCCGGTAACTGACAAGAAATCATGCCCAGCAAACACCAGTCTTATTAAATGAGACCACATAACCCCAACAGAACTTTCAGAGCCTCCTTAGAGTCACCCACGTGCCACGAAGTTGTAAGTCTACTGAGAATTTAGAGAAGAACCTAAAACCAGTAGCTGATGTCATTCTGGAGAAAAAATACCTCATGGGGTAAAACAGCCTGGCTACTCATGTTTTTACTGAAGGACAGCGTTCTTTGTTCCAATGAGTTCTGGGAGTTTAAGAGGTCCAATAAGCAAAGTTTAGCACTGAAGGAGGCAAGGAGTGTGTGCTGTTGCTGTCATCTCAGAGCATCATACAAGAGGAATGATGACAGAATTAGTATCCACAGCTGGGGTACACTTGCAGCTAAATTTTGATATGAACTACGGGAACTGTTAGGAGAGGAAATCCGTAGTTGATTGCTTATGTAACTTGTACAATTTTTTAAGTTAGGCATACGTTGAAGAGGTAGAAATGAAAATAAATACAAGAAGTACAAGGATATCTGCAATTACCACTACAAAGCATAGAGTATCACACGGACCACTACCCAAACCTGCTTTGGGATAACTGCCTCAGTTTCAGAAATGGACTTTAATTGTTTAGAGTGAGATGCTGTTGATTTTGAAAAACACTATATGAAAAGGCAAACTTACACAGCCCCGGACAAAGCATGTGTGGGTTGGATTTAAGCAGTCCATTTTTTGTATCCCTCTAACATGCTGTGATAAAATGAATCCTGAAATACCTTGTGTTATGACTCATCTGATATTAAGATGTGTCAGTGTTCATAAACAATGCTGTTCATCTTCTGTGTGTGTGTGCATGTGTAAGAGGTGTAGGTGGAAGCTGAAGTTTTGGTTGTGATGACTCAGCCTTTATTCACTCTTTCTCTTATTTCTGATTTATGAAGAAATTCTCTTCTTTCCTGTGCACTTAGATGGGTGCAGTTCAAGGGCTCAGTGAGGAATGTAATGTGTTCATTTCCTGGAACAATCCTGAGATTTTTATGTCTCGGATATTTGTTAAAAATTCAATCTCCTCTCCCAGGCAGTGATCTGGATTTTTGGCCCTCATTTCTTCAGTCCCTTTCTTTGTGATCCACTTGAGTTAACGGAGGAATTTCACCTACCCTCTTCTCTGTTGGACTTTATATGCTATTGCTGAAGTGGTTTTGTGGGTAAAGATTATTAAGAGAAATATGCCTTTTATGCATTTCCTATTCTCAAAGTAATCATTCTCATTTTGTTATCTTGCCAGACTATTTGATAAGCAGTGATCAGTTAGAATACAATGAAGAATGTTTATGCAAAAATCAGGGAAAGAAACTTTTGGTGGTGATTTAGGTCTTGGTTGGTAAAGAGATGAAATAGTCTGTTCAACTTTCCAGCGTCGTGGGGGTGGTTTGTTTGTTTTGTTTTTAAATGAGATTTTGTATCCGTATAAATATTAGGTTCTGTAATTTGCATAATCTATCAGGTGATAAAATCTCCTTGAATAAAGGGTGATTTGTCTTGTAGCAGGGCTAAGGTGCGGCAGTCGCGCTCCGGGTTCGTGGCGGTGCCTCGGGAGCCGCTCGCCCTGGGCGCAGCCAGCAGATGAAGGCAGGGCTGGACCAGCTGCTCCCAGCCCTTCTCGCCCGGCTGCGCCTGCCAGGCACACTCGGACTGGGAAAAGCTGCTGCGCTTTCGATGCTTCGTGTTTCTCACAAAGCAAGAACCCGTGCTTCAGAAGATGGACCCTATTATAATTATTTGAACTATCTTTTCCTCACAGCTACGATTTGCTCAATTTGTGACTTTTAAACCTTTGTGGACGGTGATGGCATGTAGAAATGAGGTGATCATTACAAAGCCAGGACATAAATACATATATGCGTGAGTTTGGGGGTGGGGGGGTGTTGAATGCAACTCAAAGGTCCATAACAGAAACAGACCTGCCAGTCTTGATATCTTGCAATGGTGTGTTCATGATCGGTTATGAGGCTGCAGGAGCAGTGTAAGTACATAAATATACACAGCAGTTGCAGTTCTCCTATGATTGTTGAATCAGATGTTGTTGTGGAACTTCTCAAGAACCTTGTAGCACCTGGTCAAATGGATGCAGTATTGTTGATACAGTAATCCCTTTTTTTAGGGCACGTTCAACCTGAGATTTTCTCTCGCATCTTTATTTCATTACCTGCTTACTCCTTGAGTGGCTAAAGCTGTTTCACTACCAAACCTGGTGGAAGCTGTGACAGCCTAGGGAGTCACAAGAGCAGAAAGGAAAGAGGCACTTGTGCCAAGGGGTCTTGGTATGGTGTCACATATTCTTTGCCAAGTTCTACTTCGTTCTGATCCCCTGCACTTCAAGGGATAGGGGCACCAGCAACAGAAGCAAGCTGTTTGTGATCCCCTCCAAGTTTTCCCCTTGTCTATTCCACAATGGGTTTGCTGGACCATCTCCCTCTGTTTCTTTTTAGCTGGGCAGCCAACACAGCATGACTTTTCTCTGGCTGCCTACCATCTGCCTGTAGACTCTCTTCTCCTTTTGTTTCTCTTTAAAAGCTCGCTCCTGTGAGGCACTGAGAGTCTGCCATGAAATCCTAAACATTCGTGTTTCCTACTGATGTTTAGGAAAAATCATTGCTCGCCATCAGTTCAGAGAGTTCAGCATCTCGAGAGAAGGGATGGTGACTTGTAAAGGCAGCGATGGTAGCTCTGCTTGAGCCCTGTGTCTCATAGCCTTGTAATGATGTCCTAATGAATATTTATCATTATTTGTGATACCCTATTTTCAGCAGTTGGGTATTATATTAACAGCTGACAAAATGTTCGTTTTGGTTTGTAATGAAATTGTCTCTGTTTTAGCTGTTTATTATGGTGGAGATGCCACTCCCCTACCATTGTGTCTGCCATTATAACACAGCTGGATTATTGGCTGGCTAGCAAAATTAAAGGCATATCTATCTGAGTAGTTTCTTGTCAGGATGAGGGTCTCTGAGTGGAAATGTTAACTCTTTGCACCGTGTATTTATCTCATAGCGTTGGGGTTTGGTTTTTGTTTTAGCATAAAAGAAGTCTTCCAAAACCTCCCAGGCTTTTAAGTGGCAACCACTAAAGTCAAACTCTTTCAGTAAGAAGTGATACAGAAATGTTCACTGATAAAGTAAATGAAATTGAGTTAGGTTCTTACCAACTTTGTCAGCTGAAGTTGACAATGCTGTAAGTATTAGAGTAAGGAATGCCTGCTGCGTGTGTGCCACAAGAGAGCTGTGCATGCTGCTTCAGCTACCAATGCAATTATTCCAGATCTCATCAGTGAAAATCATTTATAATTTTACGATTACATTTAGGAATCTTGTCCAAGTGTTTTTTGATTGTTTTCCCAGATTTATGTTTTAAAGCAACGCGTGTTGGTCTGGAAGCCTTTCCACACTGTCCTTTTTTTAGCTATGAAACCTACATGAAAATGCTCATTAGGCTGAAGACTTTAAACTTTTGGCAACAGAGAGAACAGCTTTAAATAAACAGTATTCTGGCATTTGTGTTTAGCTTTTCTCAAATAACGCTGCAGTCCTGAGCATGCTCAGTTTAGGCAAATGACTTTTTTTGATAAAAAGTAACTTTATTAAAAGTTGACATCCAGCTCTAACTTAATGCTGTATGATGGATTAAACAATGAGGTTTTCTTTGCACTGTTAATTTTGAAGATTCAGACGAATTTGGGCTTAGTCTTAATTTTATAAACTGAAGTTCATTTGCATTGCAGTGGAAAAGGAATCTGGATGATTGATTCTCCCCTTGAGAAACCTCCCTTCCACTAAAAACTGACAACAAATGGGGCTCATTATACTGTAGGAAAGTGTACTGCAGTTGGATTTGCTCTCCTAAAAAGAAACTGGAGTGATTTGGAGCTGCATTGTTCACAAATTCCAAGGACTTAGCAGGAGAAGGTGTCTCCTCTTTGTACGGTGTAGCACAGACCATGAAGTACCAGAGTTTGTCATGCAGTACAGATCACACCACATCTGGTTGCTTCTTACATCCTCAACTTGGAAACGGATGTTCAGCTGTTACCATAATGAGAGAGCTGTGCTGGCACTCTAATTTTTAAAAAGCGCATTCTAGAATTCTCAAGTTAAAGCAGGATCATCCTTGTAAAATTGTTGTCCACGTTCTTGTAACAGAGTGTAGAAAGTGCTAATAATGTAACACAGCACACGAGAACAGATGTCCCATGGCAAAGTTGAGATAAAATTGGAAGAAATTAACACCCAGCTTGATAAGGCACAGCAATGCAAACTTTGTTCTGCATATGGGGGCTCAAGCTTGGATGCCTACAAGCCCTCCCCTTCATTACTGAACAAAGAGGAAAATAGGAACACAGCAAAAATAGAAACTGATAAAAAAAGCTCAATCAATGCATTCATTTTTGCCCTGTAGCAGAATTTCATTTGCTGATCCATTTTCTTTGCATAATTGCCAATGAATTGAGCTCACCTTTAATCTCTGAAGCATAACTCTTAATTACATAAATTCTGTCTATAAAAGGCATGCAACTTTATCCCAGTTCCAGAACATTGATCTTCTCCTGAGCCATTATGTCATAAAATTTTTGCCCATATGAGGCTGTTTGAATTCAATAAACTTGGAAATTTAAGGTGTCTAGATAAATGATTTCAGGTTTGACTTGTCATGTTTCAAGTGGAGATAAAGAAATACTGTGAATAAAGTTCACAGCATCCAGTTTCTCAAAAATTTTATGTGAATTTTATATGTGGTAGCTTTGTAAATTTACAGGGTTTTGCCTTCCTCACAGTTCAGAAATCCAGATACACATTTAATAGCCAAATCTCATCTTCCTTATTTGATTTTGAACCCCTGGGTCAACAATATCCCAGGACAATGCTGAAGAGAAGGTGCCAGAATCAACCCATTTTTATGTGGAGATCTTTGATAACTTGTTGAGGTGGTTTTGTTTTGTTTCGTGTTTTTATACTGTATATTACTCTGAAGAGGCAATGAGCCAGTGGCCACTCACAGGTGAGGGCTGTCTTTGAAATGCAAGAAAACTTTCTCACACAGATGTTATTTAATCACATGAATGAAGCAAATATATATTGGTGAAATATTCCCAACTCAGCAAGCATTTTGCTGCCCAGTAAGGACTGACAGTTGAATTATTATTTTTAGTTTCTTTATCAGAATGATTGTTGAATATCATTGCTTTTCAAAACTTGGTGCTAAGAAAGGGTGATTAGGAAACATACTTACATTTGACAGTCCAGGATATCAGAATTTTATACTTTGATTCACAGTTTAGGGTGTGTTAGTCTGAGAAGCTTTTCCACTAGGTTTGGTAGATGGGAAGGTGCTGTGTTAACTGTATCATGATGATTGACCAGCAAAGCATTAGGATTATTCAGAACAGAAAATACAGCTTTTACTACTTTTTTTTTTTTTTTTTTAATGTATTTTAGAAAGATTTTGGTCTTCTAACAAGGTTTGTTAGAGTTTTACCCTTCAGTCTCTCAAAAATTCATTCTTTTCATGAGTGCCATGAATTAGCTATTGTTCGTTTTGATCCAGAAAACAATGGATCCATTTAATCAATCAATTTAATTCTATGCCTCTGCTTCTCCATTTCTGATAAAACTCAATTATCAAAAGATGCACTACTCTTTTATAGCAGTTGTGTTAATTAGGCTTTCTCCTGCATGTAATCATCCTGAGTACTTCAGAGCTTTCAGTTTGACCCTTCACTGCAGCCATGCAGAGATTGTGGAGCTATGTCAGCATCGTTTTGCATGTTTTACGTTGTCACAAAGAAGTTTCCAATTTTACCTTTTCAGCACTTTAGAAAATTTGCTTGGGAAGAAACCATTCCCCATTATTGAAGCTCTCTTTGACTTCAAGGCAAAATATTTTGATATCGTGACAGAAATACGTGGACAGGTGATAGAGAGAAACTCTTGCTGTCTAGACATGCGTTTCAGTGAGATTTTCTGTAGTCTAATCAATTATTTTTGTGTATTTTACTGGTCTTGACAACAAGGTTGTATAGAATTCTACATCCAGTTTGAGCAAACTGCACCTGAGATTTATGTGAAATATAATTTATCTCACGTGCTGCTGTGGTGGGACAAGTGTCTGAGGTTTGATGTGAGACAAAAGATTTTTGAGCTGTCAAACAGCAGCTTTGTTGAAAAGCAGGAGGAAGGAGTAGTTTGTGCAAACTCATGAGGAGACAGACCAGAGCAAGGCAGTCAGAAGGGATTTTTTGGGTTTTTTTCAACATCGTTTCAATGGGACTCATAAAGGTTCTCTTTAATTTGATAAAATAACCTTTCACAGTTGCTGTGGTGACATAGTGTGTCTGAGTGCCAGGTGACTTTGAGATCTGTACTACATGTCCTACATGATACCTAGGTCTCAGAACTGTCCAAGCAGGAAAAGGGAGAACTTGGATGAGAGGAGAGAGAGATTTCCTGGTACTGCTGAGAGCCAGGCATTGTCTGCCTGACCTGCACCAAGCTCAGTAACACATTAAGTCCCAGCTAGAGACCCTTGGATTTCTGTGTCAATATGTGTTAAATAGGAAAAGGTCCTGATTTCTGGGGCAGCCTCAGACTTTCATGTAGAAAGGCCAGGACACTCTTGTAAGACTTTTTCATAGCAAAAAGTGTAAACTACTACTTGGTTCCATCACAGTGGACAGCTGAAGAATCAATCTCATTTGGTTGAGATAGCATTTCTGCTTCGTTTTTACTATTGACAAGCATGGTGAAGCTGCTAAAATTCTTTCTAAGCTGCTATAACTCTTTCTAAAGCATATTATTGAGGCTTTATTGGTTTGGCATTGGGCTGGCTTGTGAGGAGGGCCTGTGTGTCCTAGAGATCCAGAGAGCAATGCATGGCCATGCAATAAATCTTAATAAAGGCTACCTTGGAGAAGTGAACAGGCAGAGAGGAGATGGGAGTTCGACTGCTGGCTGTCAAAGCTAACAGATGAGCAGCAGCAGAGTTCCTGGAATGAGCTGTGCTGTTATCTGCTCCTGCAAGCAGCATGGCAGTCGTGGTGGAACCCTGCTCAGCCTTTCTAAGCAGCATTTGGCGGTGTAGCAAATGTCTGCAATCTGAGATGATGTTTCTCCACTGTTCCTTCACCCTGTCACTCATCAGTCTTCTTATTTTTATAAAACACACAGAGCTCGAGCTAAAGTTTGCAAAAGGGAAATCTTCCTGTGCCTTCAGTGGGCTGTGTGAAACCCCTACTGTGATTTCCCTTTTTTTTTCCAGCCTTGATCTTAAATCTTCATCTTTCACTCAGACCTCTATGAGCAGGGTTGGATAATCCTGAGGATTTTTTTTTCATAACCACTAGCAACAGTGATTTAGGATTAAATTATTGAACTTAACATAGCCAGCAATACTAGACACTGTGTACCAAAAAAGAAATGCAGATTCATCTAAATTTTCATCCTTACAGGCTGAAAAAGAATCCCACGTGTTTTCTTGTGCACTTGTGGTAAATAGTGTCATCTAATGTTATTTTTTCTCTTTAAAATGAATATGCCTTTTTCCCTTCAAAATCCATCTCAACACACAACTCAAAGTATGTTCTCCTGATGGTTAGATTCATGGGTTTGGGTTTGTGTAGCTGTATTGACAACAATAAATCTTGTCTCGTGCATAGGCTAGTGGCACTCCTGCTGCACAGAAAGAAAAAAGACCCAGACAAACCTCCAAATAACCAAAAACCCTGAGGTACAGCATGCAATATTTCCCTATTTGGACATTGCAAAATCCATCTTGTTCTGTTTTCTTTCTCTTCCCTCTCACATATTAGTCATAAAAACATTTTAAACTTCATATTTGAGTTGAGTTGTCTCTATCCACCTGGCTTGTATTTCAATTGGATTTCTGAGGAAGAGTAAAAACCTGGATTTGAGTGTTGTGGACGTTTTAGTTTTGTTTTGTTTGTTTGGATGTGCTTTTAAAATGCTGTTGGCAATCTTTCTTACGTGCACAACTCTAGACAGCAAGTCAAAATTTTGAAGTTAGAAAACTGGTGATGAATAAAAGAAAGGCATGAGCAATTATGATTAAACACTTGAATTCGATTTGGGGTTTGCATGAGTAAGGCCTCCTTTGGTTCAGGTACAGCTAGAGTTTCTTCAGTACCTTCTTCCAAAGGCTGAAAACTGCAGAATTAGAGGAAATAAGTGGGGAGTTGCATTTGACTTAAATTCTGAGTATAAAAATATCAAAAAGACACTTCACTGGTTTGAAGGAGAGGTCTGTAGGATGATGTACTTCTCTATCATGGGTATTGTGAGAAAATATTGCAGCAGAGTTGACAGAACAAAAGGCTTTCTTGTTGCAAAAGAGTAAATGTAGCATATCCTTAATAAAGGTACTGACAACATCTCTTGGTTAAAATGGGAGCAGGGTAAAGTCTGGTTAGGCTTTCTATTGCCTCCTATTTTTTTAGTATTAGATATAGCCAAGATGTCTTAGATAGTCTGCCCTATGTGAGGCAAAAATATTACATCTTTTAATAAATGTTCTGAGGCCTTTTGATTTCTTTACCTGTGTTTTTGTGCAAAATTTAATGGGAATTTTTTTTTCCAAAAAGTGTTTTTGTTGAGTGTCCTGACCAGTGATGGGGTTTTGCCAATGGATAAATTAAAAGTGTTCAACATTTTATATACATGTACATGACATTATCACCCCCAGAGCAATCAGTCCTCTGACATTCTTTGTTAACAGCCTGACAGTATAGTTGTGATGGACAACTCTCACTTATCAGTTGTTTATCTTGTGCACAAGAATCAGTCTAGTAAAAGATAATTATTTCTGTGAGTCATTGCTCTAGGCCTGAAGATGATATGCCCACTTGGCAAAAACATATTGCTATTAATATATGGCACCTGAAAAATGATTTAAGCCAGTTTGCAATGAGTGTTTAATTCTTGTTGTTTGTCTTCAAAAGATACTGAATTCTAAAGAGGTATTGGAGGCAACTTATTCCCTAATTAATTTTAAAAAGTCTTGATGTAACTTCTTTTGAGCATTTAATTTTGAAAGCACAATAGACTTGACTTTACAGTCCAGATTTATTAACTGATATTTTTACTCCTGAGAGATAATTAAAATGAAAATTGTTTGGCAAGTGTATTGTCTAAGCATGACTCTTGATGTCTATACTTCATCCACATGGCACTCTGTCATCTTCTAAGGGATAAGAGCTGAGTTCAAGTGTTCATCCAGTTTGTTCTCAATAGAAGGAATTTCCTCTGCTCAAGGAGTTCAGTGGTTTAGATCCAGTGATCCTATTTCAGTCCTTGTGGTTTGTGGTTTACAAAGGCATTTCTCTCCCTGGTACATGATTCCCCAAGAGCTGGGAGGAAGGCAAAGTGTTCTCTTTGGTGAATATGAACAGAAAGTTCTGTGCAACCAGGATTAGGAAAGTCCAATTTATTTCTTGACCCTACTTTTGTTTAATGAACTGTGAGCACAAACTTTGTGTCTTTGTAAGAAGGCTCCATCACACCCAGTAAATCAGGAGTGTGGGGCTTTTCCCCCTCAGATACAGTGTTTTTTATATTGCTGCATGTTTTAGAACACTGGTGGGATTGAAAATATTCTTAAAGTTTTCTGCCCTTCCTCTTTTAATTACATTATGTGCAAAAGTTTTTGGGATGAGAGCACACAAAAAGAATGCACCACTGTATAATCTTTACTTTTGAGCAGATGGGATTATCAGTGTACAGGTTATTCTTTGATTTCTGCGTGTATCTCTGCTTGCAGTAGGTGAAACCATCCTTGTTTCCTCCATTTCCATACTAGGTTTCATACAAAAGATGTGATGGATAAAATGTCTTTTAATAACCCAGCAGAGTCATCATCAGCAAGGGGAGGGCAATTATTTCTCTTTGTTAAATTCTCAGTGCTTCTTTCAAAGTACCCAGGCGAACACATGCTCTGTAGTCCTGCAGAGTTAATGCATCTCCATTCCTGCATGTTCTGTGACACCAACACCCAAAATCATACTGAAGGGTTAGGAAATACTTGTGGTCATATGGTGATTTTAGAGATGGCTCTCAAGAGGTGTTAAGTGAATCTTTAATTTTCCTACACACATGTTCTAACTTTTATACCAAAATTAACACAGATGTCTGGCGACTGTAAGAACCTGTGAAAATTTGTCACTGAATGTAACCTGAAGTTGAATCTCCAAGAGTTGAAAAGGTTTAAATATTTTTTTCTATCCACTGGAAACAGATTTGAAGACAGTATCAAGTAGGAGTGCTTTTCTTCTCCAAGGCAATTCAGAATCTGAACACATTTTGCACGCACAAAACCAGGTTGTGGCACAGAGTGCAACCTTAATATTTCAGAATTAAAATACTATGAAAAATAATAGTGGCAAAGCTCTGCAGATGAGGTAAACTGTGGAGTATCTCAGAGGACAGGCTGAAGGAAGTCAGTCTAGGATTTATGTTGTATGTGGGTACTGCTGTTTATTGCTAATCAAGTAGAAGAATGTGAGATCTTTGCTATTAATTTTAAAATGTGTTTAGGATTAAATTTTCCTTGCTTTTAGGAGCAATCATAACACTTGCATTTCTAAATCCCACTGACTTTACATGACATTTCATTAGACTTGCTCAGAATATGAAATGAACCCCTGTAAACCACACATTGTAAGTTCTCTAAAGGCTCGGTGAATAAATGTCACACTTTGGTTTATTTTTTAACTTTTCAAACTGTGGACCAATATATAAATAGTCACTGGATTTGCAAAAGCTCCACTGCAGTAATATTCATTGAGGGTTTTTACTCTGATCCAAGTCCAGTCTGTGGTATTTTGTTTGAAAGACTATGGTGTCACAGAAACACCATGCTGATTAATCAGCCTCTTCAGAAGCCAAATACTGAAGTGATGTTTTGGACTGCTTTAATCTCCTATTGCTCTATTCCTGTTCTGTTCCTACTCTCTGTTCTGCGGAGAACTCCTTGAATTCTCGGAGGAGATTTGGGAATTTAATAATTTAGTTATAAAAAATCCATGTGGAAACAGATACATGTTAGCAGGCTTAAACAGAAAATTTCATAAGTATTTTGAAATTTAAGTAGGTCCAATATTATGCTTGAATCTGCTCAAAAATATATGATCCATAACTTGACAACTTCAAAGGAGATGGCATGACTGGGTTTTCAGCAGTTTATAGGTTTGGGCACTTTTCCTGCCTGTGGATGCTGCACGCTGCAGCACCGCCCCTCTTTCAGGAGATGCAGTGGGTTGTGAGTTGGTACGGTGGCAGGTTTGGGTTTTATTTTTTTCTACAAATACCTGTACTTGGTTTCTCCTGTTGGCAGTTTTAGCAAATTTCAGAGCCTTGGCTGTCTGAAACTTGAGTTCTTCCACAGGGCTTTTTGAGCACAGTACCCAAAGAGCACAGTACCGAGAGCCCAGGAGAGAACGCTCACTAGAGGGTACAACTTTGTTGTGTCATCTGCAAAAACTTCCTCATCCTGTCAATCACAAACCTCACCAGCTCGTGCCAGTTTTGTACTAGAGTGCTGCATGAAAAGCTTTAACCCTCTAGGATGCAGTTCTCCAAAATAATTTATCCTTTGTGGAGTCGTGTCACAGTTTCCATGGCATTTTCAGAAATGATTAGTGGTAAGAGACTAATTTAAGAGCATTTCAACAGACTCTGATATTTGCCAGGTGACATGCTGCTATTGTGACAAAGAGCTGAAGTGCGTAGCTGGAATGGAAAATGGGGAGCTGTCACTCTGTGATATAATTTTAAGTAGCTGTTAAAAAAACAGCCAACCAAAATTCCAGGTTCCTGCACTTGTTATTTTAAGTGGGATATTTGCCTGCAGCAAAGGGAAACACACAGCACAGGGCCAATAATTTGCTGATAACCCAGTTACTAACGATAAGGAAGCAATAATAAACCATAACTGGCACGTTTTAACGAGATGTATAGATCCTTCTTGAAGTGTTCTTGCGTCTTGATTATGTGTAGGGTCCCAAGGCTGTTCCTTCCTAGGTGGGGTGTCACAACAAGACATGGTGTGCCCAGGTCTGGCAGGGAGGTGTTATTCCTGGTGGGGATGTCATCATCTTCACCTGTAGGTTCCCTGGAGCCACATTTACAGTAACAGCTGGCTCACCTTCCCATTTCCCTTTAGTCTGAAACCTTCTGCTGTCCCTGAATTTTACTGGAGGTGGGAGCCAAAGTACTGTCCGTGGTAGTTCCTGCTCTACAGTCTGTGGTTAAACTGGCAATCACATGATTTGTGTAGGCAAATATTTACTGTGTACATGACCTTATTTACTCATGCCGTCCTCATAGGTGCAGACTCAAATATATCCTGGCATCTGAGCAAAGGCATTTAAAATGGGTTATGGCCCCAATGCCTTGGGGTTTTTACCAAACCTTGCCCCAGTGAAGAGGCCCACAAACAATTAGGTCCAGAGCTACACAGTTACATTTTCTTTTTTAATGTAACCTTTTCTCGAGGCAGGAGTTTATCAAATCAGCCTCATTTCAGAGGCTTAATCGATACTCGTAATGTGCTTTGAAAACTTTAGGTGAAGTGGTATAATGGACTGAAAATGTTTCTGTAGAATGAATTTATCTTCTTTGCGTTGTCCTTCACATTAGAAGGAAGACAATGTATACAGTTTCATTTGTATTTATACATCTGAGCTGGTGATATTCCATTTGAAAACATTATCAGACAGACAAGGATCCGTTTGCAGCTGCTTTAGTATTCATTCAGTAGCTGGACTGAATTCTTTTGCAAAATTTAATTATGTGCTTTCTGAAATGGCAGTAAGTGGCAATTTTCTTAATGCAGTTAAGCACCATACTTAATATTATAAAAATACTGATTCATACTCTTCTCATGTCTCTCTTGAACTATTGTTTAACACTGATAAATATCTTCCGAAATTTGTTGGAATTAAAAAAGGACGAATATAAATACAAATATGCATATAGATGTTAGAAGGAGCAGTTTCTGAATACAGTTGTTTTGATCTATAATTACTTGCCGAGAGTCTTTCAATGGCTGCTAAATGGAGAATGAAATTCAACTCCATCTACATATCATTACAAGGTAAGGGTGAGTTTATAAGGCATTGAGTGAAATGCTAATCAGCCCTTCTAAAATTAAAGAGGAATTAAATGATTGAAATCCGATGGGAGGTATTTCAGCTCTAATCAGGTAGTTTAATGGAGTTGTGCACACTGTGCCAAATGCATCCTGTTTTGCTTCTGACTTGATTTTGACCAGCGATTATTTAAAGAACAAAGAGTTATTATGAAGATCTGCTCAATTCTCGGGCTCATAAGTTGGTACCTTCTGTAGAAGTGTGGTGAGGCTGCGTGAGGTGTTGGAACCTGCATTACTCATAAAAATCTAACTTCAAGGACCAGAATGTTTCCTTGGTGATTGCTGTTCTTCTGTGGACTATGGCATAAATGCCACAGAGGCACTAAATTAAATTAAGCCAGCAACAGGGAAAATATTGTATTAAGATATCATGTTGAGAGTGTGTGTTAGTATCAATACATCAAATTAATTGTTAGGTTGAATTATACTTAAAATACCAGCAAAGCCCTACAGTTCCTCAGAAATAATTTTGAGCCCTACCAAGTAAGGCTCTGCTGGTCTTGATGCCAAGTGACACATAAAGATTCCACTCGACTTGACTGGGAGAATACTTTTAGCAAAAGGTGATATTGGAAACTGTTCTATGCCAGCGCTAATTGGAATAATAAAAAAATGGAGCAATAAATAAGTGGAATAACTTATTGCCCGTAAATTCTGTCCATGGTCTGGTTTTCTCTCCATTTCTACACTTTGAATGACTCCAGAATGACTCCACATCCACCTAAAGCAGTGTTTAATGACTGAGAGAGACCAGGAATCTCTTGGCTTTTAGCTCTCGTCCATCAGCATGGACCTGGCCAAACCTGAGCTGGGCTTGTGGCAGGAGAAATTCGCCATCTGCTGGGCCCTGTCGGAGGTTCATTCCGAGATCCTCGGCAGTAGCTGTACCTAAATAAAGTTATCTGCAACCAAAGAGGTGGTAGCAAAACCGTGGAGAGGGTAACATCATCTCCGTTTATGGAAGCAGTGGGGGTTTTGGGAGTGACTGCGGCTCCTTTTTAATTCATTGGTGTATCTGAAGGGAAGGAGTGCTACAGGAGAGCAGATTTGTGGTGGAATCCACTGCTTGCCTAGACTGTAAAATTCAAGATCTGCTTTTGAGAAAGGCACAATTATAACAACATGCCAACCCAGTGCTTTTATAAATAGACATCATAAAGTTTAAGGCTTACAATACCAGCAGGTAGGGCTCAGCACAACATCACCTCACAGCCCTAACCTCTTAAGCCTTGGCTAACTGCCTGTTTAAAGTTGTATGTCAGGAGCAAATTCCAGTTTTAAATTACAGAAGAATTTATTTCAAGCAGATTTGGCCCAAATTCTGAACGATTTTCCTCTATCAAACAGTAATGTATTCCTTTCTGCTGGAAACTGTCAACTGGAATTTTTTTTGAGCTTAGAATTGAATTTAACTGCGGCTATAACGCTGGATTGTATTGGAGCATATAGAAAATGAACAATATATAAAATGAAAATTGTTTATTAATATTTAAAAATTACTAATAAAGCTTTTAAAAATCTAGGATAAATATTTTCACTGGGACCATCTCAAGATCATGTTACTGCCTGAAAAATTTATTTGCAGCTATGTTAAAGAGTTCCTGGGATTTTTAAAAAAATTTTTTTAGCGTGCCATTTACTACCTTCCAGTTCTCTGTCACTTGGCCAGATGTAAGGTTCTTCATTCTGAAAGCTTTTAGTTGAGAGTGAAATAAATTAGGCATTGGATACAAATGGAATTTGTCATGCTATCTTGCTATGAGTAGAAACTGAGATGAAATTTACTTTGAACTGTAAAGTCAACTTAGTTATTTTCTTTGTTTCATTTTTTTTAATTACTTTAGATACTTTCCTCACTGATAGGTGAGTCCTTTATCTGTATCATTAAGCCAACCTTTTTGGTTGTATTCACAAATATCTGTTATGTTAAGAACCATCAAAACCTACCTCTTCTCCCTTCTTTTAAAGCTTTCATAAAGGGCATTCCTAGGCAAATAGTCTTGTATGAATTTAAATTATTTTAATTATGCTTTCTTAGTACTATAAAAATAGCTTGGCAATAATATATCCTCTAAAATCAGTGGTAATTTTGATTTTAGAACATCCCAGATTTCATTAATAATCAGTTCACGCATGCAGACACACTCATACACCTTTTAATACTCTCTTGTGACTCTCAGATTGGGAAAACATGATGAAACATGACTTTAAACTCTTTTGCATACAACTTTTATTTGGCGTTCATTTTATTTTCTAGCAACATCCACATCCATGTGCTGTGAGCAGCCCATAATCACAGTGATGTATAAAACACAGGTTTGTGGTGTGTCCATGCATGGAGCATTAATGGAGCAGCCACCTGATGGCCGTGGGCTTGCTGGGGTTTGAAAAGCCACGTGAGTTTTTACAGTACCCAGTAGTAAAACACTGCTTGAAATCAGAGCTCTGTTCTGTACAGTGGAGAGGTTGAAACTGTTCCTATCCACATGGCAAGTGTGGAAATGCTGCTTCCCCAGCTGCAGCTCTCAAGCACATGGGAGATTATGGGATGGGGAAATGGACCTGGCAGTGCAAATATTCATGCAAATAGACCACTGAGGAACAGCCGGAATAAAGTCAGGGAGAACGGGACTCAGATGAGCTGAGAGCTCGGATTAATTACAGCTCTGCTGTCCAAACGTGGACAAAACGAAATCCTGTAGAAACCAGAGGACCAGAAATGCTGTGTTCAAAACATATCAGAAAGAATGCACTTCAAACACAATGGGAAGTCACTCCGTTGCCTTGCTGACAAAGAGTAAAAAATGATACTGCTTTATTTTGTCCATAGAATAATTATGGTAATCATGTTTCTGAAGTTCCAGCCTACAAATTCAACAATATATAATACATTCAAGAAATCAGAGCAGCATGCATTTTTCGTCTGTTTGATTTCATAAAATTACTTCAAAATTTGAGTGATAATTTATTAATTTCAAGTTTGTGAAAAATTTTACTTGGAGGAGGCCTATAATTCTGAGGTGGGAAAATCAGAGAGTGAATTATCACTACAAAATTGGTTTTGTGTGTGAAATAAGCAAAGATATGTATCCTGTGTATAAAATAGTAATTTATTCCCTAGAAAAAAAACCCTCTGGGGATTTCTTTTCAGAGTTCTTATGCAAATAAGAGATGCTTGCCCACTGAAGTACCCCGATGTGTTTTATGATACAGAATGAGTAAAAAGGCTTTAAACATGGTTGGGTTTGTTTCTTGTTTTTGCTTCTCCCAACTGCTCTAACAATTTCCTATTTTAAAGGGTACAAAGAATGTAGAAGCAGAGGTTACATTAGATATTCCACAGATTCATACCACTGTGTCACTTCATGACTTAAAAAATAGACGTTCTAGAAACATGGAATCCTTCAATTTGGAAAAGACCATTGAGTCTTACCATTAAATCCTATTTCTATCTGTATGTATGTACAGGTGGTGCAGGATTGCACTTCACTAATGTAATTTTTGGTATAATGTAAATGTTATGGAGAAAGTTTTATAAGTAACCTACCTGCAATAAATTCTTCTGCTTTCAAGTTTGATTTTTTTCCCCCTTTAATTACTGCAGAAAATTATGTTGTTCTGAGAATTACCTTAAATATGCAGCTCCTCTTCTTTGTCACTATTCCCAGGGTAATTCATTACCTTTGGGTGGGGCACATGATTATTTGTTGGGTTTCTGCAGTTTTTCTGTGCTACTGGATAGCTCTTTTGCTGCTGGACTTGTGCCTGAGATCAGTGGTCTGAAGGAATAGATATTAATTAATTAAAATTATATTTTCCAAGTAAAGACAATTTTTCTCTTCCCTCCCCTTTTTTTTTCTTGCCTTCTATTATAGTTTAAATGGCTTGGAAGGAAAAGGTTAACATAAAGCCCACTGTACATTGGTTGGTTGTCTTTATCAAGGCACTTTATCCGGAAAATCCCTTTCTTTGTGTTACACAGTATGAAAACTCAAGCTTAATGAAAATGGAAAGTCTCTGTCAAGGAATGTTGTCATTAAGCCAGGAAGATCTTTTTCTTCTTGACCAAGCTAGTAACTCCTCATTAGGCTAGTAGAGATATCAACGTCCAGATTGTACAGATTTCAAGATGGGTCAATTCTGAACAGAAATGTTGGGTAGTTGTCACTTTTTCCTGCTAAGGATTAAGTATAAACCTCAGCCTGGTTTACAGTTAAAATAAAAACCTGTGTTGCAAAATACTTTGAAAAACATTTTCTAGAAATCTCCTTGTTACTGCACAACTCCTCTTTGTCACTGCAAAGCTCTGAGCATTTATCCAGTGAAATCTGCCTCTTGTGGCAATGTTTCTCAAGCTACAGAACCCTCTCCATCAGTGGGCATGGGGCAAGATGCTTGAGAGCGGGACACAGCCCCAGAGCTCTTACAGGAGAAGCAGCAAGAGTTGTTTGGATAATTAGGGAGGGACACTCTCTCCTGCTGTGGTGTGGGAACATGGGCAGCAACTCCAAATCTTGCTCTCTGAAGGAGGCTTGAGCAACTAAAACCCGGTCAAAAAAAGATTTGGCACATCTTAGGCAGCTTAGAGGGAATTTGACCTTCTTCACCAAACGGAGGTGAGGTGGGAAATTTCTACAGTCAATGAGGTGAGGAGGTGGGGCAGGCTGAGAGTTACCCCACCCACGTAATACTGGGGGCAGTGTTTCATGTTCATTCCCTCATTCTCACCTGGCCTTTGCTGAGGTGTTTACAGATCCCCTGCAGCAGGACACTGGGTTAAACATAGAACAGTTGTCTCAGTGGCCATTATTACCTTGTACTCTGAAAATTACTACTATTGGTAAAATCTATGGGACACCGTAAATCTTTGGTATCTGTTCAGTAGGACAGCAAAACATGGTAAAGAGAAATGTTTGAGTGACTTCTTGTTCAAACATTTCTTTACAACTTATAGATGTCTGAAATATTTTAAATTGTTTCTTAGTCTTGAACTAATGTTATTCGTTCAGCTGTTTTGAAAACAAGTAATTGGAGCTTTTGCAGTAGTCAAAAGCTCCTTGGTCCATCTTTGGGGAGGTGGGGGGAAAAGGGACTCGTGTAGTCCTGGAACTAAATATACATCATGTATGTTCTTTTGTTGACCCTCAAACCCCTGAACTGGCAGTGTTTGAAAGGCAAGACATCACTTTATCTGAAATCTGTGGTTTTAAAAAGTAATCAGGAATTGTGGAGCATGGCATCACCTACAACCGGACTATTCTGCACTTTCAGTCTTTCCAACTGTGGCCTGAGGCTCTGCTGTACAGGCAGAACAAGTTGTCACCTGAAGCTGTAGTCATTTAGGGGCAGCAAAATGTTTAACTTTACATGTTTAACTGGGAATGATGAGTATTTCTTAGTGGCTGAGAAAACCCTGTAACTTTAGTGCTGATCCATTCTATCACCCTGATTCTCGTTCACGTTTCTTCTGGGTGTAAAAACCATCTCCAGCAGAGGCTGCCTTTCTATGGGGTGCATGGATAAGTCATTGTTCTTCTGGATGTTGTTCAGGCCTCTTCCTTTCATTGTCTGTACTCTGCACCGCCTCAGAAGAGTCACTAGGATTGCCTTCATCATTACCATGGCAATAAACTTCCCCACACAGCTCCGGGGGCCGAAGCCAAATGGTTGGAAATAGCGTGAAGGAACCTGCAGAGAACAACGTGAGGGATAAACTCAGAGACAGATTTTTCTCCATAAAAGTAGTGAAAATTGTGATGGAAATGGGTAGTAGATATATTCTGAAAAACCGGTGGAAATAATCTTTTAGGAGCAATTACTCATTTCACGCTGGAAATCCCACCCGAGTCAGGCCCAGCCACAGCCACTGACAGAAGCATGGACTGAGGCAGCAGGGATTGTTCAGTCAAGCAGTTGAATTCTGTTTATTTGTCTGTTTGTCCTGGGGACTACAGGGATTTTACCACAAGCTGTGAAATGGAGAGAAGCTTCTGCTCATCAAATGCGTTAAAGTCCATTTAAAAAGTTTTTCAGAAAAAGTTTATTATAAAGCTCATAAATACCTGAAATGCAGGCTGATGCCTTGTCTAAAGGTAATCACTAAGCTGTACACCTGCTCCATTTGTAATGATAAAGCTAATGTTTCTGAGAGCTAATTTGTCATAAAATTAAATGTTAAAAATGTTGATACTTAATTGAGAGATAACACTTATAAAATCATTGCATTCTGTCCTGTCAGCTGAAATACCAAGTGCAGGACTCCCAGAACTACTGAAGAATGAACAGCCAGTTTCTGCTACTTTTATTACCATTGAATAGATCAGTTAAAAAGAAAGTCTGGTAATAAATAAATTATTTTTCTTCATCTGTGTAACTTCCTTTTAAAAAAGCAGGATATTAACAGTGTTCTGAGTTTCTATTTAACAAGAATAGGCAGAAAATGTTGCTTTATATCAAATCATTTGGAAAAAAAGTGTCCCTTTTTTCTTATTTTCAGAGGAAGAGAAGTGTTTTCTGTCAAATTTTTTTTTCAAATAAACTGAGCTGTTTTTGAAAAATGGTATGTAAATACAAGTGTTTATAACACAGAGCAAGTACAGCAGCTGGCAGTACAGCACAATGGCAAATGCACAGCCTGGGAAAATGGAAAAATGTTTAGATTCTAACAATGGCATCTTATCATAAATAATGCTGTGGATTGCTATTCTCTTAGAGAAATGGAGGAAAATTGTGCCTGCCAGAATAATTATGTGGCAAACAGAATGCATCAGGTCAGATAGAAAATGTGTGGTTAAATATTTGGTCAAGGGGAAATATTTTTAGTAGCAAAATGTACTCATAAATTAAGCGAGATATCCATTTTTGGTAGAAATGCTTGGAATGTAAATAACGGGTGGCAAAATGGAATCTGTTCACAGAGACTCAAAATTCTGATAATTGCTTGCTCTCTTCTTGAGTTTTCTCCTCAGACTTTTTTTTGAGCTGTTGTTTTTAATGCTGTGTGCAGAGTTTGCTCTGGGTGACCAAACAGCAGTTTAGAAATATTAACCAGGTGGATGAATGCTCATTTTTGTGTGTGGCATACATGGTGTGCCCTTAGCTTTTTTCAGAAGAAGTAGGTAAACCTTAAAGGTGTTTTTCTGGCTTGAACACTCCTATCTCTGGGTTGTTGGTTTTTTTTCCTTAGCTGTTTCTTCAGGTGTTTTTCTGATGAGTCCATTGTTGGTGTATCAATTAGGCTGTTTAATTCTTCAAAGCTGAAGTTGCTGCTGTGGATGTTTATGTGCACAGCTGCTAACATATCAGTTCAGTTTTAATCTCTCCAGATTATTACTGCTGAGCAAATACAGTTTCACAAAACCAATTGTTTCCTCAGAATTCAGAAGAGCAGAGGTCTAAGTAAATAATCTGAAGGATGATTTGAGTAGTAGGGGATTACAAGCAGGAAAAGAAAGTTCACATATTGCTTTGGATTATAGTTCTTCTGGTAGTTAGAATGTAACTTCAATTGAAATTCAGAGCTGAACAGGAACTTAGTTACTCAACATCTCCAGTGTTAAGTTAGTTAGAACTTAAAACTTTCATTGTGGTCTATAAAATATTTTTATTTTGGAATAATAATTTTAAAAAATTAAAAATAACGTGGGTACTAGATCCTCATTCTATTGGAAGTTACTGCACTGCTTCACCTCTCCAGAGAACCCTCAGGCAGCCTCAGCTCGGTGTTGGCTGCTCTTGTGACTCTACCCCCTAAAGCCTCTTTTTTTTTGTCCAGTGTCAGGGGATATAATGGCAACCATGTGTATCTGACAAATTTAATCAGAGATTCTTCATCAAAATTATTATGTCTGGGAAAACTGTTTTCTATATTATAATTATTTTTTTATTTAAAAGGCAGCTTGACAGGAAAATATCTGCCCAGCTCTAATAATAATAATAATAACAGTAATAAGCAGGTTGTATAGCTAACTAGGCACTTAGACAAAGGGAAAACAGTCCTATGGTCACAGAGTTCTTGAGCAAAGTCAGAGGAAAAGACATTAGCAACAAATAATATCCAAATTTCCATAAGAAATAAGATGGAAAACTTACATTTTTCTCAAAATTTTCAAGAGAAAACTCGTTTGGCTTTGGGAAGAATTCGAGCTTATGCATGCGGCCGATATTGAGGATAATATTTGTGCCCTTTTTCACGGGGTAGCCGTCAATGACATCATCCTGCAGCGCTTTCCTCATGATCAGGTCCACGACTGGCTGGTATCTCATGCTCTCATAAATAAAATTCTCCACGACCTTTAAGTGTGGCATGTCATCACTTTGAATGTCTCTGTCCCCTTGTGGAGTAAAGCAGATGGTGAAGACATTAGTTGATTAGGAATTTAATAGCTTCGTTATACAAATATCAGAACATTTTGGGAAAATTTTCAGGTTCTGAAGTTATAGGAAGGATCCAAGAGCTTCTAAGGAATTTTATGTAGCCTATCTTACTGAGGAAATCTGGTATGTTGTTCATCAGCATAAACCCTAGTTTATTAATTAACAGTCTTCCCACCTTTTTCTTAATACACCGAGTCTGTTCTTGTCAGCAAAACTGGGAGTCCTTCCCTGGCTTTTGCACGAGAGAGCAGCAAGGCACAACAAATAAATCTTCCAAGAGCTGACAGCAAACGGAATCTGGGGACGGGCTGCAGGGAGGAGATAACTCTGCAGGGACCTTAAATTTTCCCCATGTGGTTGGGTTTGGCTTTGTGTCCCTCCCGGCCCTGCTGGGGTCTGACTCTTCCAGCTGGGATGAGGAGCTTCCAGCAGCAGTGCCAGTGCTGTGCTGTGCTGCCAGTGGGAGCCTCTCTGCTGCTTTCAAGCCCCAGAGAGTTCAGGGGCTGCAGGCTCCCTGCTGCTATGGCAGGTTTGCCAGGCAAAAGGCAGTTTGCCACCCTGGCTGGGCATTTCCTTAAGGAAAAGACAACGTTCTACTGCCTTGGAGGGTAAGGCTTCAGAAAGAAATAGGGAAAATGAACAAGTGAGTACTTTCATGAGGACAGTAAAATAAGGATTGTTAAAAGTACCTTAGATAAAGAGTGAAAGACTTGTGATACATTTTCCAGTGTTTAACAGACCAGAAGTAAATCTTAAATAAGAGTGGATGAAATTAGATTCTATATTGGTTCAGTGTCAGGCTTTGGATGAAGTCTAGAGAAGGGGAAGAATACAAATTTGGAACATCTTGATTGTGCTTTGAATAGTTAGTAATTAGTACTTAGAGGAGGCCAATTTGAGATCAAAATGGATGACAGTAGAATATAATTTTAATTTTGTCTAGTCTTTCCCCCCCTACAGTCATAGTGAAACTTAGAGAAGTTCTGTATTTTGTCACAGAGAAATGTTGGTGATTAGAAGTATTTGAAACAAGTGCCCCCTTTTGCTATTTCAAGGTAAATGGAAAATAATTTCAATGAAACTTGAGGTGAATGCTGATTTGCACTGTGGTTGCTGAGGAGAGACTATACTACATTCTTTCTAATAGATTATCAATTCTGATGATTCCTGTTTTAGTTTGCAAATTGCCCATCTTTTTTTTTTTTTTTTTTAATTTGCTCTTGAATATGATTTTTACATATAATAATAGTTCATATGTTTTACAGCAAACATTTTCTGGAGAAATTGCTTAAAATTTTCAGGTTTGCATAAATGAAATTAGATCTCTGCTGAAGCAACATCATATTCCCACATTGCTGACTTTGCAGCTCCTGCTTACCCACAACTGTTTCAATTTCTCTCATCATCTCCTCTTCCACTGTGGGGTGCTCTGCAATCAGGATTAGCATAAAGAAGAGAGTCACAGACAGGGTGTCGGGAGCTGCAATCATCATCTCCAGCACACACTGGTTCACGTTCTCAGCAGTCAGATCCCCCCTGTTCTGAAAATGAAAAATCGGAAATTTTGGAGAAAATATTGACTGCTGACCTCTGATGCCAACGAAATGGACTGCACCAGTTCTTGACAGTCTATCTTAGGCTAAATAGCATTTATTTTTTGTCTTTCAGAGAAGAATAGAAAGCTCATGTTCTGGTGGGTGTGTATTGTCTTACAGAGAAGCAGGAATGTGTGCTCTTAGCTCGGATTCTTGTTAGCTTCCTGCACTTCCTCACGGAGTTTGTGAGCTGTCAGAGATTCCACAGGATAGGATTTATATAGCATTTGAAACCTTTGCAAACAAAAGGCAGTGTGTTAAATGAAATACAGAGATTAGGGAAAGACTGAAGGACACTCAGGGATAGATGCAAGAATTTTAGGGATGTTGTTTAAGCCATGAAATAAATATGAAAAGCACCTGACCCTGAAATATGAGTATTCCTATTTGAGCCACTGCCAGGGACTCCACAGCACCAACATCAGCATCCCTTTATGATGACATGACCTACAGAGGGATGTGAAGTTTAAATTGCAAAGCCTGTGTTCAGCAGAATGTCAGAAAAAGCACAATTAGCCATATTTTGAGTAAATTCCCTATACCTGTGCAAAAATCAGCTGGGATGCAAAATCCATGTGTTCGTCCAGCTTTTCAACGGTGGAAAGCTTCTGTCGTTTCTGTTCTATTAAGGTTTCCATTGCTCCTTTAAGATCCTTGCTGAAAACAGATGAAATCCAACATATTGATAAATATCTGCACTTGGGTATGGCTAGAAGTACAAGTTATACCAAGAAAAGCATCTAAGAATGGCAGAAATTAAGTATTCCTAAGAATGGTTGTATGGTTCTCTGCAAAAGTCGTAATATTAAGGCAAGGTATATTTTCTTATTATTCTTAACTAATTGCTAGTCAGTCTGGGATGAAATCTTGTTCTCTTTTTATAGAATAGACTGAAGAGGAAAAAAAGGTGTCTATATACACTATTAAAGAATAGAGTTTTAAAAGATTTGTTACCATTTCCAAAAAATTTGGTTTTTTCCTTGTATTTTATTAATGAGTAAAATGAATTTAGAGAATATAAGGGATGATTTTTAGAAAAATGTAGACAAGTGTTAGAAAAATTGTTTCTTGAGGTAGAGCTGATCTAAATTTTTCATATTTAAATAATAATACTGTGTTAACAGTTTGTGTTTCAGTGGTGGAAACAGCAACTTTCAAATGTTGTTATAAATTTTGGGGGGATTTTCAGTTAATTACAGATTTGAAGGCAATTCTTTTAAAAAGGTATTTTGAAAAGCTTTTGAATTAAATCTTCAGGTTTTTCAAATGCGGTTTTTTTTACTGTTGAGATTGATAATTTGACTGTGTTTGTAGGGTAAATGCATTTAAAACTTCAATCCCCATAAAGATCTCAGTATTTATAAATATTTTATGTATTAGAAATAGCAAGTGGTCTTTTTTTGCAAGTTTTATCAGAAGAATATTAGATGCCTTCATATCCTGTGGTCGTTCTTTGCATTGCTTTAAGTCCATAATTTTTTCTTTTTCTCTTTGCAGTAAAAATTTATTATTAAGTCCTTTTTTATGGGGCTGCTTTTGAAATATCAATATTTGCCTGCAGGGGCTTTCTGGTAATAACTGGGCCAGAGTGGTTTATTAGCATCACAGGATAAAGCAGTAATCAGTGCCATAATAAAACTACAAAGCAAATGAACCAGCAATCTCAGTTTGGTTTCACATTTGAGTGTGCATGAACTGCTACTTTGGTGAATAAATTGGGGGTGCACAGACAAAGCCTTAAAGTGGCCCAGGAATTCAGCTACTTGTACCACCAGAGGCAAATCTGGTCCTGTCCTGGCCCTGTGGACAGGGGACTTCAGCAGCCACCTTTGCAAGGGTCACAGCTCAGTTTGAAAAGGAGAAGGGAAGCATCAAGGGAAAGGCTCCTCCTCAGAAAGGAAGAATCCCGCGCAAACGCTTTGGAGAGCGGTTGGTACTCACACCGCGTCTTCGTACTTCTTGCACAGCCAAGAGATCTTAAAAAATATGTCAGGCTTTAATAACAGTGCTTGCCAGGCATCAAAGTAGTTTTGAATCTTAAGCACAATGGCATTTTCTGAAAAGAAAAAAAAAAGTCAATAGTCAAGTGACAAAAATCCTTCAGAAAAAGGTCGTATTCCCTACTCGGCTAAGTTAGTGGGAATCTGATGAGCAACTGGTAGGTAGCACTTGTAGCACACTGTAAAAACGGTCTCCATCTCTGTAGAAACTCCTGGTAACTTGCTACAAGGGCGCAGAGGTGTGTCAGCCAGAGCCAAAGGGTCTGCCACAGGAGAGCAGAACACTTGCAGAACACTGAAATGGGGCAGTTTAGACACCCTGATAATATTATTTCTGTCATAGGGTTTGAGCCTGAAGAAATTGAAGAAGACATAAATTTTTAAGTTAATTTTTTGGAGCAATCATCTAGTTTGGTAGAAAGATTTCAGATTCTTGCATGAATATAATATAATATCAGAATTGTACCAAATTGGTGCATAAAAATCTCTTTAAATGGTACAATTCATTAAGGTGGGTGACAAGCTAAAGTATACTCTTGGTCATATAAAACTCTTTTTCATAACTAACATGATAATAAATAGATTTTAATTCATTATATGGTGACACAAGAGTCTGTTCTTGCTCTGGTTTTTGAGACAAAACCGCTGAGTGGCATCAATGAATTTTCCTTGGATATGTGCTTCAGACCCATCCCAAGGCAGAAAACAGAAGGTGTCAGTACCATCCAGAGGGACCCCAAGGAAGAGCTTGTTGGATGTGTCGAGCATGATCCGCCTCATGAGGTTGAGCACGTTGATGTTCCCCAGCTCCGTCCTCACTTCCTGGAGCGTGTCCAGGTGGGCGATGGTTGACTCCACACAGATGGCGATCATCCGCACCAGCCCGGGGCCCGACAGAGCTGCAACGGTCGTGCAAAAGGAACGAGAGCTCCGTTAGTTTGGTACCTCCTGTAACGCTGCAGCTGGTGATAACAGTGCCAATAAAAGGGCAAACGTGACTGTGTCAGTGCCTGGGATAAAACCATCCTGGAGCTGAACTGGTTTATCATCCTTTGAAAGGAAAGTATAGGGGTTCAGACAAACCCAGCAGCATTTCAGAGAAGATTTGGGGGTGTGTGTGTCACAGTGGTGCAGGGTGTCAGTGCACACGGAGTTACCTTTGGTGAAAAAGGGCCGGATTTCCTTCCAGTGTGCTGGGTTGTTGTTAAATATGATCCCATTCTCATACATGCCAATGCACTGCAGTCCCAGCTTGCTCCCAAACCGAGACACGTAATGCCAGTGCTTCATTACGTGGAACACACTTGAGGATCTGGGAAAGGAAGGAGGAAAAAGCCCCAAATAAAAAACTGTTTCAAGGACTGAATACAGCATTTGTATTCTGACATTCTGCAGTTGCTCCCAAGTGCTGACTTGCATTCTTTATTTAGCAGGAAGTACAATGCTTAGCATGAAATGTTGTTCCTTTTATGTAATTAAAAATCTTGATGATCAATGCCTTCAGAATTTATATTAGAGCAATAGTTTCTTCTGTTCAGATTTAAACTATTTTTCATTTAAAATGCAAATGGTTAACAAAGGATTTTGAACTGATTAGTGTGTATACATGGAAATGTGTAGATATATATGATATACTCTGTCAGTGACCGATGTCAGACATTTCAGAGGATGAGGTAAAATATTTGATGTGTGTTTAATTAGTTTTATTTTTGTATAGTCAATAGTATTTATACTTTTGTAGCTCTTTGGTCATTCCCAGACACATACTGAAAGCATAAATACACGTCCATCACTTAAATATGCATCATCATGATATGATAGTATGCGCGGGATAAATAATAAATATTCTTAAATAGACAAGTGAGGGAAATCCATGCTATGCATAATTCTTTTTACATTCAGTAAGGTTAATTTCCAGGTGCTGGCAGGCAGCATTCTTGCTTTAAGATATCATTTCCTTTAGAGGGAGCCAGCATTTCAGAAATGTGGATGTGATAAAAACCTGATCAAACAGAATTCAACCAAAAGAGAGAAAATCAGAACAAAGATGGAAATGAAGCACTATGCTTCTTTCTTTACCATGTAGTATAGTCTGTGGGCCAAACCTCAGGCTTGTTACATGGGTTTAATTCATTTTTCAGTCAGGCAATATAAATGTGATTTTTGCTATTGACTGCAAATATTCTGGGTTTTATAGTTTTCTGGTTTTTATAGTTTAGCTTTTACCTGAGGTAAAGTTAACAATGAAATTTTTTTCCTATGTCAGGGCACACCATCTGTATTTCCCTGAAAGTGAAAAGATGGTGTTGAATTCTGACAGCTGTCCCCAGAAAGGAAAAGGTGCAGCAGGCTCATTTTAATTCCTCCCATCCCACGTGTCTCTATGCAGGAGACACAGCATAGTGCTTTAAGGAAGGGTTTTGTCAAGGGACCTTGCATAAGCAGGTTTTCCTATGAAATGATTTAATGAAGCCCTCCAAAAGACTTCAGCTGTTGTAACCAAGACTGCAAGTCCCTCTCTCTGCACAGTAGCACCACAGTATTAGATTTGATGCTAAAAGTTCAGATGACATTGGCGAAAAAAGGATGACATTGGTTTTCTTATACAGAAGCCAGGTTGTGCTTAGTTTTGCTGTGAATTTAGGATCCACTGAAAATTTTATTCTACATTCTTGCTTTCAAAAAAAGTTAAATACTTATATTCTGTGTACAGTCAATGATTTAAAGCAAAAAATGCCTGAAGAAGAGCAATGTACTGAGTATAAATCTGGCATCGTTTAGCAGCAGTCCTGGTTTGTTTCTGATGAATTGGTAGCTCAGACAGGGAAAGACAGGAATAAGAGTTTGTAACATTTTCAAAGCATTCATGGCATTATCAGAACATTTGACTGCATTAGTTGATATTTGCAGCACCTGTGTAGGGTAGGAATGTAAACAGTTTCCCTGTCATGATTACCTCTTTCTACAGAGGTTAAAATAGAGATGAAGCTGCCTTGCACCACATGGCAAACTCTGTGGTAACTCTCTTTGCTGTGCTGCCTCTCAGAAGCTTTTACTTAATGAAAGTATGAATTGATTGACATTGTTACTAAAAAGGTTCTGATTCTTTATCAATTACATGTGGTAAACATGTTACTACTCTATTTTCTTTTCTTTTTCATGGCATGACTTATAATAATCTAGTGTAAGAAGAAAGCAATCATCCACTGGAGCTAATGAAATGATAGACTGAAGTTTAGCATTATGTTTAATACTGTGTATAATTGAAGCCTATGAATAATCCCATTAATTGGAGTGGAGTTACTCATAATACTATAATGCTGTATTTACTTAATTAAATTGCTGAATTGGAGCCATAACCTTCAAGCATTCACTTCTGCTTTAAGCAGAAATTTAAGAACATAGAAAGTGAAAATTTGACTTAATCCCACATTGCAGTCAGTCTAGATCCCTGAACTGAATGTAATCCTAATATGAAATGGAATAGTAAAATAGATGGTAAATTATTTTTAGGATTGAGCCACAGTACTTTCCTTTCCACAAAAAAATATTGAGAGAATTCACTAAAACTTCAATAGCAGAGTCCTTAAACAAACACAAGATTAGAAAAAGGTCTGTGAATAGCAGAAAGTAAAAGTTTTTGTTAGGAAAATTTTTGAAAATGGTAACTTCAATTCTACTTTAGAAAAAAGTAGCAAAGAGGTTGTAAAGATATGATAAGGCTTTTTAAGTTATTAAGCATAGAAAATAAGGATTTACTTGCTAATTATAAATGTTTCTTCACCGCTGATCCAAACTCTCACAAATTCTCCATATGTCTTATTGTAGTAGTTGCAGGCCTTCCCTACTCCCATCCAGAGGAATCTCCCATGTGAAATGAGGGGACCGATTCCCATACAGTATCCTGGCCCTAAGAAACAGGGTAAGAGAGGTTTGGTCTCAGCAGTGCTCATGGACAAGAAAACACCTTGGAGCATCTCCCTTTTGCAAGGAGCTTTTTACCATGACAGTCACAGTCTGAGCTGGGCAGTTCACACAAACAATCCTGCTCTGAAACTGTCTCAGAAGCTGCAGCTGTGTTGGTGAGGTCTCAGTAGCTGAGGAAGCCTGGAGTGCTCTCAGTGGTACCTACACCAAACGATGGCCATTGCTGCTCTGTGCAGCTCCCAGCTGCTGCTCACACGTGGAGGGACAGCAGCTATGTCCTAGGGAGAGGAAATGATCTTTTGGGCAAGGGTCTTTTCTCAGAATTTCAGGAGTCACTGTACTGGTTTAGGGTTACTCCTCTCCAGCTCCTGTGAGAGATGTGTGCACTGCTCTCCTTCATGCAGCAGGGCATTGCATCTGGTGGAAAAGGAGTTGAGTCAGTAACATCTAAACAAGCCCCCAAAACATGACAGAAGAGGAAGGGAATTCGATGTCTTTCTGTTCTGGAGAGTCTTCAGTGCTAAAGATGGAGAAAAAAATTGATAATCTACTAAGATCTGAATAGCTTCTTAGACAGTTGTTTAGAGTAAAGGCAATTTAGAAAGACTTAAACTGTAAAACGTGTGAAAGTAGTTCATAATGCACATGAAAATGTGAACATCTAGAGTTTGCAAAGTAGTATTATGTCTTTCTAGCACACACATAATAAAGATGAAAACTAAATGTCATACGGCCAACCCACGATTGTTATGGAAGTTCTGAAGTTAGAATAAGCCTGATTTCCTTTATCAGGAATTTTTAAAAATCCATATTATTTAAGCTGATTCATGATGAATTTTGTTGTCATACAATAATTATTCAGCATTACTTTCTCACTTAAATTTGAGAAACAAACAAAAATTACTCTGAAAACTTTTATGTGGCACTATAGTGAAAGTTAATTTACCTGGTATTGATGAAGTTTCTTCATGATTCCATATTAGAAAAAGAAAGCACGTGAGGATGAGTATGGGCACTGTGGCCACTGGCATCGTGTCCGGTACCAGGCTGGTGATGTTGTAGTGCATCGGATTCAGAGTTTCCAGGACCATCTTTTCCAGGAGATTCTGCTTTGCTTCAGAGACAGAGAGAGAGAGAGAGAAAGGGGGAGAGAGGCAGAGGCTGTTAAAGCTCAGATGTGTTCAGCTTTGCTCAGTACCTCTCACCCCCTTCGTAGTTCCTACAAATGAGCAAACCAGCTCAGGATGTAGCTTTATAACGAGGGTGACTCCTGGAGTGCTTGCCAGGACAGGCTTCATCACAAGTCAAAAGAGACATGAAGCAAACACTCTTTTTGCTTGGGAATAACAGAGGTTTTCTGACCTTGATGTTGAGGCATAGTTCTGGATATTTTGGCTGACAGGCCTTTTATCTCTGATACTGACTTGGCTGGCCAACACTGAGGTTTACTCCTTGCAAATCCCTAATCAAAACACAAGAAATTAAACTTGCAGTATGTGTGGAAGTATTGAATGAGTTCACTTGCCAGCTTTTTTCTCTCTTACTTAGCTGTGCCCTTCCTGCATGCCTGTAGTTCCAGAGTTCCTGAATTTCCAGAATAACTATGGTTGTTTTCAATGATACAGATAAAGGACCCCAGTTTTTGTTTGAAACATGCTCTTTTTTACTGCCAAGCTTTGAGTGTAACATAAAGTACTATAATGTATCGCATTCCTTTATGGTTCTTCTGCTAAGTACTTAGAAAAATGTAACATATGCCATAACAAACAGGATCATAGATTGTCTGTTGCCATATTTTCACTCAGGCTGTAACCGGCACTCAGCGCAGGAAGGAAACCCCAAAGACACTCAACAGGTTTCTTAAAGGGAATAGAAGGATTCATTCCAAGTTTTTTTGCATGTTTTTCAATTAAGTCATAAAATATAAGAAGTTGTTGTACCTGAGAAGGAATATGAGTGAGAATTCATTTAACCACAGAAAGCTACTGCTTGAACCTGCACAGTATTTTCTTAATAAAACACCTGAATTCTGCTCTGGCAATAACTAAGAATAGATTTGCTTTGTTTCTTCCTGCAACAATATTTCAAAGCTGAATGATATATTTACTTAGCAGTAAGCTTTTTGATACAGTTTGCTTTCAGCAAGTGCTTTCTTGTTTGTCTTGTGCTTCGGTCTCATTGCAGAAATAGTGAGAGCTTGCTTTGTAGTGACCCTCAGTGCTAAAATTATGTTAGACCGAGCCAAGAATGGGGCAGATGCTTTCTAGATAGTGAGAATCCTGGTGTTTGTGGTCAAAGGAGGAGATGTATGGAGTGTAGGAAGGGAATAAGGGCAAAGGGAGTAAGCAGTGGTTTAAAACCTTGCAGGTGCATGCAATGCTCTCTTTTGGATGTTTTCTGTGCCAGGCCTCTGGGGTTTTTGTGACCCAAAATGACCAATCTGCTGGGTGACCTTTTAGAAACATGCCTGCTCCTGCAATAGAGAGCAGCCCACCTCTTCTGAGAGTCCAGGGACACGTCACATCCTGGACACATCCAGCTGGTGTCTTGTCTTGCATGTAGTGAGAAAAAGTTTAGTAACCACAAGAATTGTTATCATGTAATGGTATTTATTGGTTTACATTTCCTTGAGTGCTGTTCACTGCCACAACCAAAGCATCCCTGTGTATATGTAAATATTTTATCAGCTTCAGTCCCTTTTACTAATATGAGTTTAGGGCATTAGAGAGGGAAAGAGCCACACTCGGTGTATAGTTCCACTTTTTTGTTGCTTTCTCTCTTGATCTGCATAAGCTTCATCTTTGTACCCCATTGCCACAGATAGGCTCTGATGTGCATTGTTTTTTCTGGGTATTTTTTATCTCCAAGACATTCTGGTCTGTATGCAGTAGTTTCACTGCCTCATATTCCCCTTGAATAGAAGCGTGGAGCTGGTTATGCATCTGGGTGCTGTGAAATGAACCAATTCCATACCTCCCAACATGTATCTATGAATATTATATCTGCAGGGCGAGCCCTGGCAGAGTTCAAGGTGCTGATATGTTTGCACAGTGTACTTTGCAAGTATGAGTCTCCCCCTTTTATTTTCTAAAAATCAACCCCGAGTTTTGATCTTGTTCAGCTCTTAAATACTCACAGCTAAAGCTTATCTTTGTTTGACAGAGGAATGGAGGCAGGTTTCTGTTTTTTCAAAATATACAGATAGCAATAGACTGGGTTTTAGATTCTTGATTGCCCCAGCTTTATAATTTTATAATCTCTAGTAAGAGAAAATTTTTCTTTTTTTGTCATATGTCCAACACATCAGGGTGCACCTTACTGTTAAATCTATAATTTTGATATCCTGGATCGTGCTATCAGGTAGATAAAAGTATTAAAGGCAAAGCATTAAGTTTGAGTCATTTTTATACTCTAGAACTGATCTAAACCAGTCTCATTTTTAGTCAAAGTGGCTTCTTAAACAGTTGACATTTCATGTATCGAGAAGTTCTTTGCTTTATTTCAGTGAGGATGATCAAAGCAGACTTGCAGGGCTTGCATTTTGAGCCACTTTTTTTTCATTGCAAAAGCCAGCTGGGCCATGAAAAATTCACCTCAGAAATATTTCAGCTGAACTGCTTATCCTACTTTTACCCACTGCATTTTTTTAAGCACTGCCCACAAGTGAAGTCGCTCCTCACAGAAGCTCAGCCAGCCCCGTTTGGATGGCGAGCAGCCGCTGAATGGACTGAGAAAGGTAGAGGTGGAAGCAGGTTAGAGTGCCCACTGTGCATGAAGGAAGGGGTCACTGGTCCTGCTCGTTTGTCATGTCTGCTGTAAGCAGTTTTCCTTTCCTTGCAGCTGCTTGAGGGGTGCCTCAGATCAGAGGGGTTTGTGGGTTCTGATCGTTACTTACGTGGAGGAGGAAGGATGGGGCAAAAAAAGCTTTTAAAATCCCACTATCTAGTGGGGGAAAAGAGACTTTACTATAAGAAAGTGCTTTTGTGACAGAATAGATGGATGTGCCCAGGCTGTCTGACCTGACAGCAATTATGGATCTCAACACCTGGGGAAGCAGCTGCCAGCAGAGGGCCCCTTAGATTACTGATTTTTGAGTCTTGGCTACAAAGCTCTAGAAGAAAATTCTAGGTGCTGTTAACATTTTCTGGCCAAAGGTAATATGAGGGATGATGACAAGGTCCACAGTAACGAGACAAGCCCATGTATCTAAAGGACAGCTGTATCGACATCTCGTATTCCAGTTAGAGCTTTGTACTTACTGACTCTGTCAGTAAAAGAGTAAATACATAAAATCATATTATAGAATTGGAGCTGAAAATCTCTCTTAATTTTGAGAAGGAGGAGCTCATAAAACTGCCTGAAAACTCTTGAAGAGCCATTCTTGTGTCCTGGAGTTGTTTCCTTTGGATTGGTTCATCTGTCAGGGGAGAAGAAAATCTGCTACTTGTTATAAATTCCCAAGCATTAGTGACCAGTACTACCAGCATCTGAAGCAGCTTATCTAGGTTTAAACAGTTTGGAAAAATAAATAGGCTTATTTTACACATAAACCATTTTGTTCTACAGATCTGCTCCCATTGTACCACAGTGTTTGCCAACGTTGATACAGACTGAGGGAACACAGTACCTCTGGAAAATAAAATAGTAGGTCTTAATTGATTTGAAGTGGATAATTAGCACCAGGTGTCCAGCATATGTCACATCCTCGACAGAGGGATTATCTTGTTTTCTTGAAAGGCTGTGGGGTTTAAAGCTGAGGACACATCAGAAGACTTCTAAACTCGAGAGTGTTTATCATTCCTTGTAAGGGGAGAGGTAAATTACTCTGTAAGCTTCAGATGACACATTTATTTAGTGCCACCCTGGTTTCTGTGGTCTCTTCTAACGCTGTAATTCTCTCAGCATGCAATGGGGATGTCACTGAGAGTTTTCCATCACAATTTGGTGGTGATCTCATGTTGCACTCCTCTTGTGACCTTTTTTGCCTTTAATTCACAGTACTTTTTTCTTAATTACTTTTCACTTGTTTTATTACTTAATTATTTCTATCAATTATTTTTCACTGTGTTTTAGTGATCTGATCCTTTGCATCTGTCAGACATCTCTCATTACAGATGGGTTTGCAATCCCAATGTGCAGTTAGGTGATTTCATTACTCTGCTTCTGAAGCACTCGGCCTTTTTTAGGACTAGTTTATACTTCTTACTCAATCCTCTGCATCTCAAAAGGAAGATAAATATGGTAAAATGTGAAAATGAGGGAATAAACCCCTTTTCCAGTCATTTCTAGAGTTTGAGTCAGTGGGCTGGAATTTGTGTAGCTGAAGAGGTCTATCACATCTAATTACTATGGAAATGTATTCTAGCAGTGTTGAATGATTATTATAGCCTTGTAGAATAATCCTGTACCACTTGATTACTATGAAATCTAATCTAAATAGCACTTACAACTTCATCTGTTTTTTAGGTTAGAGGAGGAGGAGGAAGAGAGAAGGAAGAGATGACAGCTTTCAACAGAAGCTTGAAAGTGGGAATTTAGTAATGATCATCCTGGCAATCTAAAGGGGCTCTTGACAAGTAAATGAGGAGGTAGGAGCCTCCCGTTGTGTCAGAGGGCAAGTGAAACAGAAATGCAGAACATAGCCACCATTCTGTGTGTTGAAAAAATGTCTGTACCATGGGATAAGAAAGATTGTTACATTTGATGCATCTGCTATTATTTGGAATTCTGCTTTTCAATTTTGGTGAGTTTTCTTATGACAGGGTTGCCTTGTTTCGCAGCTGAATGGGATCTATCCCTAGAGCCTGCTTCTCTGAGATTTTAAGTTCTGTCAGCTGCCTTTGACAGCACTTGTAAGATGCTGCTGCAGCGTTGCAGTGCTGGTGGTGGCCACAGCTGTACCTGCTCCAGCGTCCACTGAACTTGACTTCTTGTCACCCCTTCTACTCAAAGTGTACCGTGAGTTCCAAGGTGCAGAGAAGTTTGGAGCTGCAAACTTCCAGTTACTGTTGTAAATGTTGACATTCCTGCTGTCTGGGGTCAGTTTGGTCAATCAGTTTTGTTAGCACCACCCAGTACTGGCATGTGACTGGGAATTACCAGTGCGGACTGAACCCATGGCCAGGGAAGGAAATACATTAAAAATATCTTCTATAAATGTAGGACTGCATTTGAATGTTACTATTTGTTTGGATTACTGTAGTAAGAGCAGTGCCTCTTTTTTGTGCCTTTGTATGGTGGCTGGTGTGTGGTTTGGAAAAATAACTTGCCAGTTTTAGCACGTTTCACAAAAGGTCTTGTTGCCTGTGAACCACCACGACGTCCATGAGAGGTATCATCCACACAGGACACTACAAGGGTTTCATGTGAAACAAACCATCTCCTGAAGCAGAAGAGGTGTGTCAGTGCTTGTAAGCCATCAGAAAGAGCTGTGGGGTTGTACAAACTTCTGCAGTGGTGTCAGGACTGGAATTTACTGCCTGTCTACCTCAAAGTTTCATTAGAACACCATGAGCTCTAATTAACTCAAAACTAACCAGAAAATGAGTCATGGGTAGACAACTGGAATCTCTCTCAAGTGCTTTTTATCAGACTCCTTTTGGTGACTATGGCAAAGCAGCCGTGTATGAGGAGGGTTTTCTGTAGGTAGCTGCTATTGGTTTCTATTACTACTGGGTAGGTGTTTTGTTTCTAATTTTTCAGATAAAAAGCTGCTCTCTCTACCATAGTTGTGTTTCTGCTGTTGTACTTTTACTGCTAGCAAATACCTTGATCAATTTAAGCAACAAGTTACTTGACACAGAGAGGACAACTATCTAAGAAACACGAATTAAATTTTTGGCTTTTTTTTCTCTGGCTATAAACATCAAGTATTTTATCAAAGTATGTAAATTAATCCTGAAGTAAAGTTTATCTTGGTGGTTGAAAAAATGAGACTAAGAACGCATGACAATTCTCAAACCATTCTTTTTGCAAATGACTTTATTAATCAGATATAATAACTAACTGATATAGAGCAGCTAGAAGAAAGACAGCACTTTTCCACAGTAAGCACCAACTGAGAGAGATCTAGCTATGGTAGAATAAAAAATTCTCTGGGTCAGTTCCAGACTTGTTATACCCAATTTTTATTCTCACTTTTTTAGCCTCACTCACAATCAGTTTTTCCCTGCTGTGTCAGTGATGCTTGGAAATGTCAGTTTGTCCAAAATTCACACACTTCCCAACTAATTCTACATTGCTGTGCAGCAACAGCTGGCAGTGTCTGTCCCATGCCGTGTATTCTACCTTAACTGTGTCATGGTACACATGAACAAAAATCCACTTGAGAGTCTAAAGAACTATATCAGATACCACAGAAACACTGAACAGGTTTAGTTATTTAATCTGGGGAGCCTGTAGCTATAAAAACTGAGATTATTTAATATTTTTGGATGTAATGTAAAGAGCTTGAAAGGTTGGACAAAGTGAATACACTTTCTTAGGATAGCTATCCTGCAAGAACGTTATGCCATTTTTTTAAAAAAGAAACTTTGTAGAACACTTGCAAAATATATAGCATATTACTGTTGTTTTAATACCAGGAATTTGGCCAAAGACCTGCATATTTTCTACTAAAAAAGATTTCTGTGTTTAGATAGTGACAGCATATAATTTACACAAAGATAATTACAGTAGCAGATCAAAGCAGCTCCGGAAGACATGCTTCCCACTCAAAACAAAAATAAATCCCATTTATGTAATGTCCTACCCATGCTGTTTGAAGAAAATTGCTAGAATATGAATTGAAAATTTACCTGTGTGTTCTTGTTACTTCTGGATTTTTGCCGGTGGAGAGTGCTATCCTGGCTCCTGATGTGCTCCTCTTAAAGGTCTGGATAGGTTTTCTGGTGATCACTCTCTGTAGCATCTTTTATGCAGGTGCTTCTTGTTGCTAAGAGATCAGTTGCTTAGAGATGGAAGTTTGTTTATTGTAATAGATCAGGGGCTGTTGCTTTGAAAAGAAAATTTTGTAATTTTACCTCTCCAGCTCAGTGTATCTGCTGCAAAACAGCCAGTGACAGAGATACACATGCCTAGTGCTGATTAGAATTGTGACTGGAGAGTAAAACAGAGAAGTAAACCAAGTTTATAATTTGTGTTTGGTGGCTCTGAACAAGGAAAGAGGAGATACAACTAGCAGAAATTATGTTAACTCTTCGCCAAGTGTATCTAAAGGTATTTTCAATTTCCAACAACAAGGAAGTCCAAAGGTTTTATTCTTAGATAAAAACGTATAAAGTTGTCAGTAACATTCTGCAGGATACAATCCTTCACTGGCACTGGAGAGGACTAACTGGCTATCCTCTGTACTTTTGCTGTATACAGAAAGCTGCTTGCTTCATGGTCCCTCTTGGTCTGATAGCTTGTCAGAATGGCTACACAAATGAAAGGCTGGTTTCTCTGCTTTGTGATGCTTCTCCCTTTTTGCCGTAGTTTTGGGTGACTCAAACTTAACTTCCAATTGTTTTGAAGAATTGCATTATGTGATTACAGGAAATGTTAAAGTGATGTCCAAAGATCTACAGGAAAAGGTGTTGATGCTTTTAAAACAGGAGACTGTTGTTAAAAGAGGAGACTAACACAGAGGCATGAATAAGGTACTCGTGCCTGTTACTGGTTCGAAGCAAGAGAAGTCCAAATTGTTTCAATGTCTGCTATGGGCAGTCCTTAGCTGGCTCAGCTGCCTCTTCTGTAGGTTACCCCTAGGAGTCCAAACAGCCTGCTTTGGGAAATAGGTCAAAATCATCTTCTTTTGCTTAGTACTCTCAAGTTTAGAAAATTCAGTGACTCAATTCTCTTTTCAGCAAGGCTGTGTTCTATCCTGTGGCAGTAAGACACTGTGCATCCTTGTCTTTCACTGTCAGGCCACAAACGTAAAAGATTCTCATAAAATGTTTTCATTCTTCTTTTTCTGAATTCACTCAAGGCTTTAGCATTAGCATTTCCTTAGTAAGAGAACTCATCTAATGGGGAAAAGGGTCTTACATTTAAAGGACTGTGATCTCACTTGAAACAGAAGGTATTTTAGTGTTATGCACAATAGTTCCAGTGATAGAATATTTTTAACTCAGGGAAGGATGAAAGAGACCTAGAATTTTGTTGACTGTAAAATCTCTTTTGAGAAGCCTTTCTTTAAGTAAATAAATAATGCAGACAGTTTGGGGAGAATAAGGACTGAATTCATGCACAAATTCTTGTGGCATTACTGCAACCCCGTGGAAGAGACTCCAGCTTACACAACCAGAAGCCAACATAATTTCAATCTGAGAACTGAACTCTTGTTCTTTTTCCATGTGGACACACTCTTCCATTTCTATTTATTAAGCAGAGACTTGTTTACAGTACAAGCAAAAACGGGCAGAAGTTCAGTTCTGTTGTGTTCTGTGCTTAGTGCTGGACACAGTAATGGTTACAAGCTGTGGCATAGTATCTTATATTCTGGAAGTGTTAAAATGACTTTGTTTTATTTCAAGAAGAGATGATAGCTGGTTGTAACTTTTGAGCCTACCTAAAAGTTTAGGGGGAAGTAATGCATTAGTATTTTTGTTGTTTTGCTTTTACAAGCCAACTGTGTTTTCTTACTGCTTGTAGACTAAGGAGGAGCTGGGGTTTGGGGTTGGTTTTGGTCCATTGCATGATGTATTTCTTATAGATTGTTAATGTGGCCAAGCTAAATAAGTGGTCAGTTCTGAAGCAGATGGATAATTGTTTCAGAGAGACCAAATTAAGAAAGCCTTGTGTGAGAAAGCTGTCACAGAAAGTTTCCAGCTCCTTCCCATGACTTGGAACTGGCTTATGGCATTTTGTGTAGTTGTGGTTTCAGCTGCTGAGAACAACAGCCTGTGTTGGATTTTCTGTGCTGGTTTTCTGGTTGTGTTTTTCCTTCGTGCTCCCCACATGTTTTTTCAGAAGCCAAACTTGGTCCTTGTTGCCACTGCAAGCACACCATTGCTTTTGTGTTCTGTTGGGGAAGGACGCAAAGGGAAGTCCCGATATTCCAAATGCTCGTGTGGTTGCAGCCACCCCTCACTGATGGTTTGTTTTATTGGTGATGGGTCAGGCACTGGCATTAGAGAGTAACTTGGCTGTTGGTAAAAGAGCTCTCAGAGGCATTGCTTTCCTTAGTGCTAAATTGAAATTAAAACAAATATTAGTTTTGTTTGGAAGCACCTGAATCCTTAGATATTCTTTACTATACATGCACAAAATAGACTACTAAAGTACTCATTTTTAAAAGCTCATCAGAATGATGAGTTTAGCAAAATAAGAAGTTAATGTAAGGAATGTGAAACAAATTCATTTTCTTTCTTTGTCAGCAAGTGTTTCTCGAGGTTTAGGGGAGACCAGGAATGGCCAACTTCTCACACAAACACATTTTTATTCCTTGCTCTATGATAATTTATTTAACCAAACATGCATGTCTAAAAAGGAAAAACCTGTTAAAGTTTTTGTTGGAGTTCCTTCTTCTGACAGTGCTATGTATCTACTTACTAATACAAGGAATTTGTGCATGAATTCAGGAGCAGGAAGCTGATTAATCTGGTCATGAAGCAGTCTCAAAATGAGTTCAATGGCACAAAAATGGTTGTTTATATTTAAACTATGTTTTTGTCAAGATTGAATTCTGTGGGATACAGCTTTAAATCAAATAATATTTCCATATACCAGAGAAAATGTATCTTTCTCTCATGCCAAAGAATGCCTGGAACTTTGCATAATTCAACCAGAATGATTGGACTTGTTGTTCACTACAAAGGTCTGTGGTTGAACACTATGAATTCTTTAGAGCCTGAGTAGGCATTCACTGAATTAACAAAGTTGGGTTTTATACCATTAAACAAAAATAAAGCAGGTTTTTTTTTGTTCTAAATATTTCACAGTAGGCTGTTCAGGGAAAAGGATGCAAAATGCTCTTCATAGTTGAGCAGAAGGGTATGTAACCTTCTAGGGGCCCTGTGGCTCATATGATAACATTGATTAGAGTTCTGCTCTAGTCATAAGGACTTGAATCTCCCCCAGTAACTGTAGGAAGAAAATAGCTTACATTGACTCAGTGGCAATGAAATCACCAGTGTAAGAATCACTATTATGAAATTGGTAGGAAGGGGTCAGGCTCAGATCTGAATTCTTTTTATGTTCTGATGGTTTCAGTGCAATCTCAAGGGTAGGAGGGAAATGCTTGCTTTACCCTGAGGATGGCTAGCCACTGGTGAATCTGTCCCTAATGTACTCCATGTTGTGTGAGCAAAGGAAGGAAAGAGGAAGCAGAGACATCAGTGTGAACATGGACTGTCAGCACAAAGTCGTGCTGGAGACCCATGGAGCTTGCTGCTCCATCTCTGATATTGGCCAAAATCAGATGCCAGGTGGGGAGTTTAAGCATGGGACAGATGTGTATACTTTCCTCTCTGTGCCTTTCCTTCCCTGTATAAATATAAAGGAACCCAAAGGGGCACTGTTAGCCATCCTTATGTTTGCAATAATGGCTACCTGTCTGTCCTAGGAACTTGAAGAAAGACACTGGAGTAATTTAACTGGCTATTTTATTCCTACTTTTTCTTTTAGCTTCCTATATATGCTCTTTTCCTGTTACCCTTAACAAGGCAGTTATCAAGGACTGAGAGAGCTGAGACTACTGCAATTATCTGTCTTCAAATACTTCCAGTGCTACTTTATAATTAAGGTGTGTATCAGCCAGGGGAACAGGTGATGTTCAGCCTGCCAGGTTCTCTCACTGGTGAGCAAAATTGTCCAACAAAACATCTGCTGTGTGTGTAAAAACTTAGCAATTCCTTAAAATCGTGTCAGTGAACTGCTTGCAGATTTTGAGTTGGTTTCAGTCCACTGTTAAAGTAATAAGAACTAACAAAGCACAAACCAGCTTTTAGCCATTGTCTTCATTTCCAGCCACACTTCCAGTGCTTCCTTGGGCAGTGCCTGGGTGCTGCCTCTAACCATCTCCTTCATTTGGCAGCATCCACTGCTCTCTGAAACCTGTTCATATTCCCTGCATGACTGTTTCTCTGAGTTATTCTTTCATCCATTTACAGGAATAGATCTATTCATTGTCATAAATGGACCCTTTCAAGGAACAGGGTGTACATAGGCAGGTGTGTTTTGAGGGAGTTAGTAACACACAATATTGGAAATCACTCATTTCACATTTTGTACGTCAATTTTTCTTGTGCAGTGTCTTGTAAGGAGCTGCCTTTGGCCTTTCTACCGTAACATTCAGTGCAGAGATGAACTTTTTTGGCCTCCCCAGCAGAATTTTCTTCATGCAAACTAGAGTTTGGCTTCCCTAGGTAATGCCATTTTAAAAAGATCACCTAAGTGCTCCTGTATCAGTGTAGTTGATTGAACCCATTTATACTGCCCACATTTTTTCTTTCGTGCCCAGCTTCAGAAGCTCTACACTGCTTGCAGGTCTAACACCAGGCAGATTTGGCGATTCCGTATCACAATTCTTCACCATTCTCTTTCTAGCTTATTGCCCAAACCCCCAAACTTTAGAGGGTGTTGGGAAGTGTGGGTGCTTAACATCTAGGGTGTCACAAAGTTTCGGTAAAGAACATTAGCTCTTATTCTGGAAGGAAAGAAAAGCTTTAGGAGAAGCTCATCATATTGTCAGGTACAAAACAGTCCATAAGTGCCTCTTGAAATCTTTCTGCCTAAACTGCCTGGAGACAGGTACCAGTCTTCAGACATCACCTTTGGGTACTTGGGCTTTGGTGTTTATGTTTTTGGTGGGTTTTCTTTTTGCTTGCAAGTGTTGTTGATGGAAGGAGCTTTGTAAAAGGTGCTCCATGTGGGTTTAAACGCTCAAAAAGATCTCTTCAGTGGTTTCTCTTATCTGGAACAAATGCAGGCAAAAGTGTTAATGAGGTGACCAAAGGCAGCTCCTTAATTTGTGTACGTGTGTTTTGATTTTCTTAGAAACAGGTCTCACGTGATGTTTGTGTGCTCTGGGCTTTATGACACCCATTCTTCCCCCGAATAATCCGTGTGTGAGGAGGTGCACAGGAGCCAGTGGGTTGGTTCAGCTGGTTTTTGAGGGTCATCTTCACACCAGATCTCTAAGGAAGAATCTCCTAGTCTTAGGTAAGGAAGCTCAAACCCTGAGATGTGTCCCAGCTCAAGGGGAGAGTCACCTGGAATGCAGTCCAGTGGCAAGTCAGAGAAAGCTTGAGTTGGACTCATCCAAAGATCTGTCATTAGTAGAAGGACTCTGTCTTGAGGAGCCACCTTGGGAGGCTCATGGGGAGATCACTGTCCTGCAGCCCAGCAGGGAGGGCTCAAAGGCAGCTCATGCAGGCTCCCATAGCTATGGAATAAAATGTTTGGCTCACAGTAAAACGACAGACGATCAAAAGGCGCGCAGGGGACTCCGACGCGTTGCTGCTCACCGGCGCACGCTCCTCCTCTCTGGGCTTCCTGAAGGAGTTTCTGGCCCAGCTGTGGGTCAGGCCTTTACCTCCTTTGGAGCCAATAACCAAACACCTCATTTTCTTAAGCAGTCAAGTGCACCTCTTGCATTTCCCCCCAAAAATCACTCTTCTTGTTTTGTCCATATCAGATCGATAGGACAGCATTAAAAACTCCTAACGAAAGCCAAAGTGGAAAGAGTTAACAGTATAGATATTTTTCTTCTATTAATCTGCCTACAGAAGTTCAAATCCTCAGACTCTCATAGACCACACTTGCTAATTCAAGAAGTACTACCTCTTTTGAAGAAGGGGACAGTGTGTTCTTGTCACAGGCAGAAGCAGCTGTAATGGGGTGTTACGGGAACAGGTCACAGATGCACTGTCTAAACTGACTCTCTATTAAGTGCCTGAGCATCCACGCTTTCAGCTTCTTAGATGGTCAACTTGTTTTCATTTAACTCCTTCTCCAGAGCTGGCATTTCAGCTGGTGAGAAAAAGAAAGAGGTGTGTGAAGATTTTTGTCCTTGACGTGCAAGAACTAGTGAGGACTGTCTCAGATTTTCTGTCCTTGTCTGTGGGCATTAGACTGATTTGAGAGCAACACTTTGGGGAGTGGAGAAAGGTGCATTGACAGGCAATCTGTTCCCTTGTCATGGGAAAATGTGTAAGCTGTTCGGAGTAGTTTAGGATGAGTCTTCAGATTGTTATTGGATTCTTTCTCAGTTAAATACTGTCTTTTTCCTCCTTTTTTTTTTTTTGAGTAGGCTCTGCTGCCACAGTGATGTCTCTGCAAGTCTCATGCAGTGTTCTTTTATGTGATGTCTGAAATAAAGGCGATATCAAAAATGTAAACCTTCAAACTACTTCCCCTATTTTTCCCCCATTTGCTGTCTACTGGTGCCACATTTAGAAGAATGCCCCAGTATCCACTCAGTTTTTTCTAAGCAAATTTCTGTTATTTGGGAGTTATAGCAGGAACATGAATCCACTGCTCTCTCATTGTATCACATGGAATTCTTTTTAATGGTCACTTGGATACACTGTGGGATGATTCAGGCAACATTTTTTTAACAAGTGGGGATACTTTCCATGGAAAGTTCTAAACAAACTTGTGAAACTTTTGCTGAAATGAAAGTATAGCCAAACCTCCCAGCCAGTCAAAGCAGCCCTGCCAAGAGTGCTTGCAGAGCAAGAGCATTTGCAGTGCTGAAGGTGCTGCAGGCGTTTTCTCAGTAGAATTAAAGCACTGAATGCCATTCTAAAGTTCAGCTTGGAAAGAAGGTATGTGGCCATCATGTGAAAATGCTGCTAACCACTTCTAGTTTTCCTGAATCCTCTAATCTGCTTCTTCAAGTGCTGTTAGTGATATCAGTTTCTCAGTTCAGACAGCCTTGGCTGCACAATCTCTGAAGAGAAGAGGCTTCAGAGAAGCCTCTCTGCGCCTGCTTTGGACCATCCAGAGTAGGCACAGCAGGTTTGCAAAAGCATTTTCTGTGCACTGGGCTTCTGGTTGGTACAAGAGGGTTTTTCAGTGATTTTTTTAGGACTGCAGAATTTTGCCTGTATATCAGACCAAATAATGAAGTATTTTGGGGCTCATCAGATTCTGATAGAATGCTGCGTTTTTAATTTATGCTGTTATGGCAAATACAAGTAACAAATGTTTTGAAATGGTCTATGGAGAAAAAAAATACCATAACAATGAATGAGTCCAACTTAAAGGTATAGAGAATTTCATGTTGAAAGTGCTCCTTTAAAATAATTCCCTCTGTGTTGAAAAATATTCTTTTAACCTCCTGCATTATTATGGCTCCACCTTGTAAAAGCTGCATGTCAGTTCTGTAGAAATACATCTTGTAGGTTTAGGCTCTCTTATGTGTTTGATAGAATATTGTATTTTCATGCTACACAACACATTGTGATAATTGTAATCATCTGCAGAAGAAGCTGTTGGCAAAACCAAAATAGCTACCTGTGGCTATGTAGCAGAACAACCAGAATTGCTCCTTGGTTGTGAGCTCAGAATTCATGGCCCAGAATGTATGGCAAATGCCATGATCTGTAAAAAAATTATCTTTTCCTTTAAAGCTGTGTGTAAGTATGCTTAGTCCAGGCCATTTCTGATAAGCTCAGAAACACAAACAAAGCTGAATGTGTCATAACCTGCACAGGTAAGAATTATCTGTAATTTTGTTTATCAGCCAGTCATACAATGAAATGTTTGCTCATAGTTACTGGTGTGTGTACACAAGTTAAACACCATGTATTTTCTGAAAACCTCCTTGTAACAAGAGAAACTCAAATTGAAGCAGCAGTACTGAAATTTATTCACCTGAAGACATATATTTGCTGAAGATTATGGCTAAGACAGCAGCATAATGGAAATGGAGCAAAATCCTCTTCAGTGTTTGGTGGAATCCAGTCAGTTTTAATACCTGAAATGCTCAGAATTATTGGCAGTTCTGAATTAAGCTTTTGTAAATAGTCTCAAAATAGCACTGCACAGGGCAGTACTCCACAGTAATAGCTAAGCTAACTCTGGAGAAAACACCTTGGCAGCAGAATGGTTGTGTTAGTTCGGTCTCTGCCTGTGATAATTCTCTCTGCTTCTTAGTAAATGTTCTCAGATGGACGTTTCTCAGCTGTGGTTGGGTAAATGAAACCACTGGCTGGTGAATGTAATTGAGAGGAAATCTTCAGGTCTGTATTTTCCTTTGTATTTCTAGGCTCAGGAGAGGCCAGGTCCAACAGATCTTCCATAAAAACTAAACAAATAATTGATCTAAGGCTTGAGTGATAAGCAGTAAAAATCAGGTTAGAGTGTTTTAGATTATGAATATTCTTTTTTTTAATGAATAACCAAACCCATCATTGTGGCTTTGCTTCACATAAATATTTATATATTAAATAATCCTCATCTCTACTTGACAGACTCCGTTCATACCTGTAATAAACCCTGATCTAATTCTGTATTGCAAAAATGACAATCCCTCATGCATGCATTTTAAAGTTAGTATCTAAACAGACAAGTGAGGTGGCGTTGAGTAGTCACTTAGCTATGCAAGGACACTTACCAGCATCCAAATTGCATCAAAAGTAGAATATTAAAAAAAAAAAAAAAAAAATCTATGATTAGCCCACAATCAGGTGCATCTCATTTCTGCTGAAGAGTAATACATTGTGGTGAATCACTCTAGAATGGTAAATTTTTCTGTTTGGTGGGGTTTTTTTCCTTAGTAGCTGATGTGGCTGGGGAAATGCTGCAGTTCTTCCTCACTGCTGCGCTTCCCTTACCTCATAGCTTAAGCACTGATTTCCAGCTTTCCCACCTGAAGGAACTGTACAATTATATTTAATTACATCGACATTAAGCCCATCCTAACATTAGTTACAAACTCTACACACAGATAATAAATACTTTGCATACACTAAATGTTGTGCTCATCTATGTCATGGTTACATCCCACCTGCTCCTTAAAGGAGGACCTCTGCACCCCCAGAAAGTGCAGGTGCTCAGCACCTCTGAGAATGCAGTGCCATAGCCTCTGGTCTGTCATTCACATCCACAAATCTGGTAGAATGATTCTTTTCCCAAAAGTCTTTCTGACTTGATCTACTTGTTTAGAAAATGACTGGTTTTTTGAGTTACAAGCTGTGGCATTTCCCCTCCTCTTGTCGTGTCTTCAGCTCTTTCACTGCGGAGACAAGAAACACAGATTCAGATAGAGCAATCTGAGAGGCTTCTTCCCAGACATGGCATGTGCCAAATTGCTGGCTGACGTGGGCTGCAGCAACAATGCCTGCAAAGGAACTGAGTATTCTGCCAGAGTGCCCCCTCCATCCTGTATTCCCAGAACAATCTGAATGCTGTGGCACAGCCATGTGCCATTTCGAGATCTGCACAGACTTGCACATTTTCTGCTCTGCAAATCAAGGCACACACAGCTCTGAAACAAGGGTGCTTCAGGGATGGGAATGTACCCCTTCCTTCACCTGGGAAAACCAGAGTGCCTTCCATACCTTCTCCCTAAATAGGGCAAAATACTCAAAATACAGTTTTATGTCTGTACATTCTGTTATTGGATGTGCAGCTTTTCTGAAAATTGTGCTTGCAGATAATTTATATTTAGAAAACCATATCTAAATAATAAAAATTTAACATATATTATCTCCTGTTTCTTGCCTTATGTTGAGATGATAAAATCACTGGAATAGAGAGAGCCTTTTAGGAAATGTGTCTGAATAAGGTTTGTTTTAGTATCAGACTTTCCCTGAGTGGTAATACATCTATGAATATGATTCATTTTCCCTAATTCTAGACCCATATCTTTAAACCTATGTCCTGGTCTTGCTTCGTTAGGGGTAGAGGAAAAGCAGTCGTTTTTAGGATGTGACTGCCCTTGTTCTCAGGTCTCTGTGCTCACCGAGTTCCTGTATCTGCCTGTAAGAGGCACTGGCAGGTCATGGATAAACTCGTTAAAGGTTCCTCCTTAGTTAACCCAGTGTATGTGATTTTTCTCCTGATTTTGGGTGAATAGGCAGTTGGTTACTGATGGAGGCTTTAACTCTTCTAGCTGAAGAAGATCCAATTCTAGATTATTGGTAGATTTTAAAGATGAAAATGGCAGATTGGTTTTAATTGCTTTAATATAGCTGTTTTTAATGTCATTCTAATTCATGGCTTTACTGTTTAATTGTCTTTGCTACCTCTCTGTGTCTTTAAAATTGCAGTGGGTTTTCCTATCAGGACCTCAAAGAATACATCCTGTGGTTTTCATATGAGTTGGCATCTAGTGCCTGTAATAATCTACCTAATACAGCCAGCAGTTGTCTTGTGAGTGTTCTGAGATCCCACTGCTGTTTCTCCATTTATCCCAGTGCAGTTGGTGCCTTTGTTTTTCAGCTGCTTGTGGCTATCACTGTGTGCAGTTTTCTGAAAGTCAAAGATACAGGTAGTAAATTCATTATTTGACATTTCTTCTCTATGTTAAACAGTGCTATCATATGGTGCTATTTCTTTCTCTTGGCTTCATGAATAGTCTTACAATGTATATTTATGGTGTGTATAGTTATATATCAAATAAATAAGTTAAAAGTGCTCAAAAAGGCAAAGCTATGTTTAATCCTCTGTGAATCACAGTGGTAAATATGAATGACAAAAAGTTGAGGGGGAAAAAAGCTGGAATACTGCTTGTGTTCAATGCTTCCTGATTGAAAATTGCCAAGAGCTACTGAGAGTGGATTCTAACAAAGAGCTGATTACAACTGTGTGCTTATGTCTGAGAGAGCAGCATCATGGAAATGGTGCAAAATCCTCTTCAGTGTTTGGTGGAATTTAGTCAATTTTAGTACCTGAAATGCTCATAATTATTAGCTGTAGTAGAATTAGTAGCTGTTAAGGGGGTGGATGCCATGTACGGTGATACGATGTGGAAAGAAGTTTTTGAAGTAGAGAGGCAATCTTAACTCTGCTCTACTTTATATCCAGCTGTTTCATTTCTCCCAGTCTGTTGTACCTGGGCCACAGAGACATCCACTCTTGCTCCTTGGACAGATTTCTTAAAAGTGGATGGCATAAAAGAGTTTCCATAGCACACAGACTCCAAATTTATTCTGTGTTGTCGGAATACCTTTACCAAATAACGTTCTTTGCTGTTTTGTATCTCAATACGGAGACAATCTAAGTTTGATGATTTGTTTGATGCTGAGTATTTAGTATTTCATTCCTGACTGTGTTTCAGGGCAGTTGAGGAGTGTCCTCTTCCTTTCCTTCCTTACTGAACTGCAGCATCCTCTGCAAAAAGCAGGGACTATTTTTCAAGGGTAGCTATGTGGGTTTCTCCAGTTCTTCTCGTTGTTTTCTGGTTTTGATGGCAGTACAAAGATGTGATAGATCTTTTAAGCCACTTACTATTTGTCACGTGTTTTGATCAGTTGCTTTGATTGCCATAGTTGAGGTTATGAATGGGTTGTTGTAGCTGTGGTGTCTGAATTGTTCTCTTTCTTTGCTCCTTAAGTCATTTGATTTCTTTTTCTAAGTTGTGTTGGAGGAATTCTGAGCAGTTTTCTGGGAAAACAGTCTTTAGCTGCCAGTGCCCTGATGATGCATCTCTAAGGCATCTTCCTCCAATTTATTGAATGTTCATTCAAAGACAATGAGACATTCTGCTGATGCCATTGAATAGTGCTCTTTGTGCTGCAGCACTTGCAGATATTTATGGGTTTTATTTTGAACTTCAAACACCAGCTTGGCCTACCTAGTAAGAAACACTTTTTCACTGGGTCCTAATTTATGATTTATCTTAAGACCGGATATTCCAAAGTAACAGCTGGCATATCCTTTCCTCTGCATAAATTTGCTTATTCTTGCAGGTCTGTAGTAAGCAGGAATTTCCTGAAATCAGAAGTAATTTTTAAGGTGTTTGTTATTGATTCCTTGAGGAGTTTTACATCCTTGTGCCACTGAAAGCAGAATACAAGCTTTAAGGATTCGGGGTGTAACTCCAGCTTTTCCACACCTCCTCTGATATAAAACCGCAAGAATTATAGTATTTTCTGTTTATTTTTCTCTTTCTCCAATAATTTTTTTCCTTGAAAAGCAAGCCTGTATCCAATATGCCATAATCTGTGTGGAATGTATGTGCAGAAATGGAGTAGGAGGTGTTCTGGTGTGTGTCACTGATAGAAGCCTGAATTAATTCTGTGGGGTGAGGTTGATCACACAGCTTAGTGTGGTCTGAATCACTAAATCTGCTGTTGTGGCTGACCTGCAACGACTGCAAAGGCATTTCAAACCTACGTGTTCCAGTTTTTCTGAACATGAATATGCCAGGACCTAATATGAATTTCAAAATCAAGCCTCTCTTTTTGCATGTAGTCAGAATCCTTTTAATATTTTAATAGCTAAGTCTTTGCTGCAGAAACAATGTTGGTTTCAGTGCCAATATTAAAGTGCAGCCGTGATTTGGATGCAGCAACTCTGCAGCTGCTCAGCTGCTGGTTTGAGCAATGGGAGCAGGGGTGAGGAGGAAGGGCATCTGCTGCTCTGACTGGGACTTCCTCCCTGAGTACCTCCATGCTGAACATGCAGCTGCAGAAGTTACCAGCATCAGCTGCTGCAAAGGAAAGCGTGAGAAATTTACTGAAAAGCTTTTACTGTTCATCAGTTTGACAGGCCAAAGAATGATCTTCCCCTTCTACTTTGTAGGTTTGGAGAGTCTAGTAGCTTTGGAATTGTAAAATGAATGTATTAAATCTCTGGTGTATTTCTCAAGGAGAAGGGAGATCCAATAAAATGTCATTTATCATGGCAGGTTATGAAAGCTTTAAAAGCCCTTTTTTTCACTTTAACTCGTTGAGGAAAAGAGATTATCTTATTTTTAATAGCATTCATAAAGACTATGTCTAATCTTTTCGTGGCATGATCAGAGGCAGGTTGGTTCACTGTCTCATGAGAGCATCATGCTCAGCAGCTTGGTCCATCTTCCAGCATTAGCCACCCAAGTGAAAATAGTGTTCCAATCCCCTGTGTGCTTTATCACGGGGACAGCTGCCAAAATAGATGAGATTTCAGTAATAACAACTTCTACAAAGTAAAACATCAGTGGGAGCATTAGTTAAGTGTGACACTATCTGAATACATTGTCAGCTTGAGAATAATCAAGGACTATTTTTTATTATACACATAGTGAGTAATTTGGATACAAAAATATCCCTTGTGGTAAAGCTATGTTTTATTTCCTAAAAATTTGTTTTAGCTCTTCAAAGCTGGAATTCTAAAAAGCACAAACCTGGTGTTGCATCTCCAGGTTGCATATTGCTGGTTTCCTTCTGGTTCCAGTATTACTTGGACAGATTGACATGACCTTTGTATGCCCTGTCAGTGGTGATGCACAGTTAGGACGTGCTTTAGAGACACACATTGTGAAATGCCAGGAAATAACTGAAGTGCTGCTTGCTGGCATTCTACTTAACTGAGAAAATGACGGATCTAGGGGGATAACACTTTTCTCACGTGGGTTTAGATTGCTCCTGAGCAAATTTTTCTGGTTTTTTGGTAAAAAACAGCAGTAAGGTTTCTAGAATTTACCAACAACATTCCCAAGCCTCTCTTCTGCTTTGCTGATCACCTTTAGGACCACTGATTTTTACCATGGAGAAGGAGCAGCAGCACTGAGCAGGAAGTGCATTGCAGCTGATGAAACAAAATCTGAGCTGTGTTACAGAGGGACAAGAGATCCAGAAGGAGACACAGGATTATCAGGCGGTAGCAGAGGATGAGATAACATGGAGACACTTGAATGAACTGCTGTTCATATGGGATGGGGGACAGAAAGCAGGGACAGGAATGTCCACAGCCCCGTCAGTCAGCTACTTCTGCCACTGGAGCAGCTAATAGGACTTCTAGTGCAGGCTTGGGAACCTCTTTGCCACAGAACTGTGCTGTCAACTGATCCCTGACTTTCAAAAACTGGGCAATTTATTGCCAGAGGTGTCTGAGCAAGCCAAGTGCAGTACTGCACACACTGGCAGAAACCTGTGGTATAGGTAGAGGCCTGGGAAAGAATTCTGCTACTCTGCCATCTGAGCAGGTTCTAGACAGACTGCAGCCTTGGCTAGGATGTCTGTAGTGATCCAGTGGCCCATTTTTTTAATGAACAATATTCAATTGCTTTTTGATTGTAATGCAGAGAAAACCTTGCAAGATTAGGCAGATGGGGAAGCAAGAGTGCTAAGAGTGCTGTATTGCTTTTGTTATTCTCCAAATTGTAGCTCATAATTATTATACTCTTTTGTTACTCAATCATTATGCTCTGAAATGGACAATAAAGATGAAGAATTGCTGTTTGTTGTGCTGCATGGTCTCTGGGGTGCAGTTCTATTTGTTCTTGGACAGAAAGTTTTAGTTTGCTGGTGTGATAGATTCTTACTCATTTTGTTATGTCTATGAATTATAAACTAAGCCTGCTTACTGTCTTCTGGGAATTTCTGTGCAAGGTCTTACTTCTTTCTCTTCTTTCTCCTTCACAAGAGTAATACTGTAAGCAAAACTCAAATATGCACTTCTGTGCTAAGCGAGGACCTCAGCTGCGAAGTCTCCTGGTTTTGGCTGGGATAAAGTTATTTGTTTCCCTAGTAGCTGGTGCAGGGCTGCATTTTGGAGTGATGAGAAGAGCGCTGCCACCACAGCGACGCCTTGGCCGGGGCTGAGCAGCGCTTCCCTGGAGCCAGGGACGTGTGGGATCCTCCTGCTCTGGCAGTGAGCAGGTGCACAAGGAGCTGAGAGGGAGCACAGCCAGGACAGCTGACCCGACCTGGCCAAGGGGATTTTCCACACCCAGGAATGTTCTGCTTGGTGTATATTGTGGGATGTAATTATTCTTGGAGCCTTCGCTGACATCAGGAAGGCTATTGGTGTATGGGGAGAACTTTGTGATACCTTCAGAACAGTTTGGCAAGGCCTGAAGCCTCAAATGATTTTTCAGGAAGATTTTGTATATTTGGTTTTGTAATTATTCCTTAGACTATCTTAGAGCAGGTTTAGACTAGATATAAGGAAGAAATATTTTACAGTAAGTGTGGTGAAACACTGACACGGGTTGTCCAGAGAGGTGACAGGTGCTTCATCCCTGGAAACATTCAAAGCCAGGTTAGATGGGACTCTGAGCAACCTGGTCACTGCAGAAGGGTTGGATTAGGTGACTTATAAAGGTGCCTTTCAGCCCAAACTATTCTTTGTTTCCGTGCTGGTAAGCCTTACGCCTTCGGGTGCATGGGGATTTTCTTCTGCCTCATCTGCCATCGTGGGATGAGATGGAATGATTGTTCCCTCTTCTTTCATCTTGTCCTACCTATACCTATCATGGCAGTTTCATAAGGAAGGAGTCTCCAGTGCAATGCCTGAGGACACCAGCACTTTTTGCAGTAATTTTTTTTATTTCAGAGAGATGAGAAATTTAATATGATGGAGTTGTTTTCCTGTGTCTGCTTCTCTACTGTGCTTGGGCAGCTGTAGCAGAACGGAGTGTATTACATTCAGATTTGGTTTGACCTAATAGTCCATCTGTCAATGTACTGTGGCATTAGCATGAATTACAGGTCAGTGGCATAGTTAGAATGGGGACAAAATGGATGTGATCAGTTGCAGCAGAGAACTGTCACTTTGACAAAGGATCAAAGCTCTCTCTATTAGGAAACTTGGCATTTAAAAGCTGGGAATTTCTTGAGGTCGATTTGAAGGGGTATCAGTGTAAGAAAGTGCATGGCTTTGACTTGAAATGTCAGCCTTAAAAATAACTTTTTTGAGAAGTGTTTTGAGTTCAATAGCTTCCCTGTGCTTCATGAAGTCTTGGTATTCAGTCAGATTCTGCTACATGCTGTAATTAATTTCCTTATGTTGGCTATGAATTAACTGGTAACAAAATTTGTTATATTAAAGATATCCCACGTCACAGAAGGTTTAGCAGGAGTAATTTGGGTAAGGTCTTGCCTGAACATCTAAAGCAACAGGTCAATTGTTATCAGTGAATGATGTATGAAATTCTTACGAGAGTGATGGTATGAGCTGCAGGATCTGTGTCGAGGATCTGTGCGATGACAGGAGGGTTTTTTGTTATGCAGTCTCATTGCCTGACACCTGGAAAAAGCCATGTACCGTGTCAGGCGGTTGACATCACGCCTGGTCACAGGCTATCCCAGGCGCATCCCCCTCTGGAAGCGACCGAGAGCATCCCGCGTCCCGCCCGGCTTTTCGGGGACGGCGTCCAGCGCAGGTGCGGGAGGGGTCGGCGGCGGCCCCGCTGCCCTTGCCCTGCCCTTGCCCTGCCCTTGCCCTGCCCTTGCCCGGCCCTTGCCCGGCCCGGCCCGGCCCCCGGCGCTCCCCCGGCGGGCGATAAAAGCGCGGCGGCGCGGGCGCGGCGGCGGCGATGGAGGCGGCGGGCGGGCGGGCGCTGCTGGCCGCCGTGGGGCTGCTGTCGGCGCTCAGCGCCGCGGGCACGCTGTTCCTGCTGGCGCAGTGGCGGGAGCTCGGCGCGGCGCTGCGGGAGCTGGAGGCGGCGGGGAACGGCTCCGTGCGGGGGCTGCCGCCCGCGCCCGCCGCCCGCACCAAGCGCAGCCGCCGCGGGGAGCGCGCCCGCGGCCACGTGCGCGCCGAGAGCGACGAGATGCTGATGATGCTGACCTACTCCATGGTGCCGGTACGGCCCCGCCGCGGGGAGGGCCGGGGCTGGGCCCGGCAGCGCGCAGGGCGCTCCTGGAGCGAGCGCACGCAGCCCAAGCGCTGCCGCTCCTCCCCTGCTCGGTGAACGCTGCGGGCTCAGAGCTGCTGCGGTACCACTGAGCTCGCAGGGTGGCATCAAACTTTACGAACGACAGTTACACCAACAAAGGGAGGGAAGGGGCGGGTTTGGCGAAATTCCAGAATTTCGGTGCAATAACCAGACTGCCAGGTTCCAAGTCTTGCGGTTTTTAAAACTAACACCACTAACAGACCCCCCCCCCCCCCCCCCCCCCCCCGTGCGTTTTCTGCTGTTCAGCATCTCAGCATGAGGCGCTGGACATCACTTCAGCTCGCATCTCTTTGAAACTGATAATGCCCTTCCAGTAAGTGCTAAATTTAAGGTGGTTTTTGATGGATCAGGAGAACTGTATGTCCTTTCTCTGGCTAAACAGCACAGTTTTTTGCACATTAGTGAAAAGATGATCTTGCTCAGTAGGAACTATGTCATGTAATTGAACTAAGTCATGTAGTTGAATAGATCAAAGAGCTTTTAAGTTTTGAGCTAGAAGAAATGCAAGAAAAATATTACTGTTGAGGGAACCTTAGTGGAAACTGTGTCCCAGTAAAGATTGCAGGTCTTAGGCCCACGAAAAAGCAGGAAAGTGTCAGTCAGGCTCTTACTCATGTGTTAATATTGCTGGTTTAAAAAATTATTTACAGAAAATTCTTCTTCAGTAATGCTCTGACGGCATTTTTGTTAACAAACTATTACAGTCCTCATTTTACAGTGATAACATCTCTATTAATATTAGGGCTAATGAGTGTGTCAAGCACAGGTATTCAAAGCATAGAGTTTTGATAATGATATTGTTTGGGTTTTAGAATAATATTTTTTTTTAGCTCGGCCCTTTAAGTCCTTGTGCTTTGAGTTTAGAATTTGCAGTACAAGACTTTGCAAAAAGTAAAAATCTGTGAAATCACATGTTTGTGTACTCAAAACTGTCTTTAAAATAACTTATTTTAAGAAGTCATCCCTGAGTTTAGCAGCCACAGTTTGTTTTGCTCTGTCTGATATGAATTGCTTCTCTGAGTTCAAAGGATCCACAAACAAAATCATTGGGGAAAGGATTCTGATCCTGACAGGGCTTGGAGAGTGCCAATGCCAGTTACTGCTAGGTGCTCAGACTGCAGTCATTAGTTGCAGTTGGTGTCTGGATAATTTTGACAGTGGCCATTAAAAGTGCTGCTCTGCTGTCAGCAGGTACCACGGATGGATTACATGAATTTTGCTGCCCTCTCCCAATGGCACTGAGCACGTGCTGTGTATTTTAACAGCGTGTGGCCAGACTGTGCCCTTGTGCCTCTAAACGTCCACTGTGATTACTGCTGTGTGTGATGGGCTTCATTCAAATCTGTGCATCCTGCAGGGATTTGCCTGAGAGGGTTTGATGCCTTTTTGTTCTTACAAAACTCCCATCAAACATTTTTCATTCTGGCTGCTGCTCAGAAGAGTGTGTAACTGTGCGCAGAATCACTTGCTCAAGGGGAAAAAAATCCTTAAAAATATTTAAGCACCCCCTCCTCCCACTCCTGCATTTCTGTATTTTGAATCGAACTCCCACTAATGTAATTTGAAGACTTGGCTACTTTTGTAGTGTCAGACAAAGCTCCTTAGAGCTGGTGAGATGACCCCTGCTACACTGGTGGGCCTTGGAATGACACTCCAGCCCTGCTGAGTGTGGGCCTGAATGGAGGCTTGGCCTGAGCAGGTTCTCTCTGGCAGGGGGGCATTTCTGCAGGGGCACTGCAGGTATCAGTGTCCCTCTGCTCTGCACAGCCCCTGCCCAGGACACATCTGTTGTGGCCACTGTTCATGAAACTTTGAGATAACCATAACCATAGGCACCAAAAATCCTATGTTAGCTTTAATAACAGGAGTATATTTTTTGTTCAGGGCCTGTTTATGTGTTTGTGTGTACATATATTTATTCTGTAAGAGAGTAAAAACAGGAAATTGGAAAATCTGCTGCTGCAGAAAGACTGATGGGAGGGTAACAGGCCAGAAAGGTTCAAAGTGTGATTTAAGACCGTGCAAGAGGTGGTGGCTTTTGGTGGCTACCAATTATCTGAGTTGTTGTTTCATATTTTAGGTTATCTTTTTTCTTTTCCCCCCCACCATTTCTCCATGAGAAACTATGATTTTAGCATTTAAATAATATATTTTTATCTGTAGCTTTTCTTAGTGATGATGCTGGCTGAAAATGGTCTGCTCATCTTTCATAGCTAAGCTGGAGGTTCTGTCACAGGCTATTTGCACTTCTTGAGTGCCATGGTTTTTAATTGTCACCTGAGTTGCACTGACTGGTGAAAGTAGTGCTGCTGAGATAATTGAAGGGCCCCAAAGCGAGCTGTAATCACTTCAACAACCTCAACAGACCTATTTAGATTAAAATGCAGTAAGAATTAGAGTGCACATGGACAATGTGTATTTTACAAATTGCAGGGTAGGAGCCAAGTGTTTTTAAGGAGTGTGAGGGGAAGAAAACAAGCATATTCTGATATTCAAAACCAGTTAGCACTTCTCAGCCAATTTAAATTGAGACTAAAATTTTAAATATATTGTTCCAGTACAGTCTGGAATCAGTACATTCTCAGTATGTATCAGACAGAACAGGAGCTCATTGTCAAATAGGGTTTGGTTTTGCAGCAAAAGGATACTTTCCATCAAACTAATTGTCCTCTATTTGAGTCTGTTAGATTTGGCAGTTGAAAACAATGATGCATTAATTTTAAAAATAATGATTGACAGTGGCAAATAACCTTGCTGGGATTAAACTTCAATCTGCCTTTCAGATTGCCTTGCACTTGTTTCTTCTGTCTTTTGGGACTAGTGCATTCCATTAATAGTAAACAGAGTAATTGTACAAAGATGAATAGATGTGCAACTCTGGGTAAATGGTTTATAAGTTATCACATATTGCACAGCCCTGAAATAGTGACCCTTTATTTTCTGGCTACAAAAATCAGACTTTCCCATAGAGAGTTGAGGGACTTCCAGAGTTCATGGTCATAATATTTTTATTTCTGCTGTTTGTTTTGATAAGTTGCAAAATGTTTTAGTGTTGACTCTCATTATGCAGGACATGTAATGTGAATGCTTGCCCAGCCAGGAACTGTGTATTTTGTAAAGATGACTTCTCTATTGATAAATTTTAGTCTACTCTAGATTAAAAGCATCTTTATGAATGTGTCTTCCAGTTGGTTTAATAAAGTCTTGTCTTTTTGCTTGAATTATTTTGAGTGGATGAAGGTCCATGTCAAATTTACAGATCTTGGTTATTCAAAGATAAGAAATTACTTACTTGGAACACAGGTCATCTTTCTCCCTTCATATGCTGCATTAGAAAAGCTTCCATCCATTAATACAAATAGGAAATAAAATTGAATGTAATTTCTATTGGCTGGTGTTGGCTTTTAATACCTTCCACTGATAGAGTCCACACATGGACAAGCACACCTGTCACAGTAATGTGTGAAATTTAATGACTAGGTGATAGCCCAACATTCTATTCATATTTTCAGTAAGGATCAAAATTAGGTCTATTGACAGATTCCTAGGAGAGGAACACTGCCTGAAGAGATGGATGGTGTCACAGTATTAAAGGAATTCTAAATAGCTCATTCTAACAAGCACAGAGGGACAGTTGTATCTTTGGTTTTGGAATTATTTCTGTAGGTAGAGCAAACCTGTTTTCAACTTCACTTTCTCTGCAATATTAGGTCCGAGTGATGGTGGAGCTGTGTAACAGCACCAAAGGAATATGCTTAACAGGTATGTTTGTTGCCTCAAGCATTACACCCGTGTTACCTCCAGGAACACAGACCCAGTGTTTTCAAAAAAACTGACGGTGATAACTATGTCAAAAAACTGCTATTTATCAGAATTTAAAAAAAAGATTAATAGGTACCACTTTGGAACTTATCTGTACCCTCGTAATATAAATGCTAGAATTTAAGGAACTCAGTTGATTCTACTTGGAGCCATTTCTCTCTCATGTAATTTTCACAAGCAAATCTTTGGCTGTTTAAAATAGTAGTTGAGGTCTAGTCATGATATTTTTGTGTGTGTCACACTTCAGGCCTAACATGGGAGGAACATGGAGGGGGTAGAAACTTGCTCCCATTATTACAACTGCAGTGGAGCTTAGTGAACACTCATTTTCCTCAGCTGCAGGATATCTCACATGTCACCAGCGATGACCTGGAGCTGCTGATGGCTGAGACAGGAGGAGGTGTGAAAAGTTTTATGGGGTTTGGTGAAGAGTGTCTGGTAGCCTTTGGTCTGGTGTCTTTTTTTTCTCCTATTTAAATAGCCTGAATCCTGAACTGCAATGAAATATCTGTAAAACACGGAGAAGTGTGGCATGAATTTTTAATGTGTATTTTCACCAGGATTTTTAACTGTGACATTCATCAGTATTGCAAAGCCAGTATTCTTCTACTGGAACAAGTTTTTGGAGAACACTTACATAGAGGAAATGTACTGACTGTGAGGTATCTTGCATCCAAGGCTGTGTGAAGGCACCAAAGCCCCTGACAGTGAGGGTACATTGCAGGTGTTGTTGTCAAACCTTTTTCGACTGAAATTTGAAAAAAGCAAAACATTTACATGTCAATGTGTTACTCTTTTGGTAAGTCGGAGTTACTGCTAATGCTCAGGTAGTTATTTATAACAAAAAGCAGTTAAATAGATAGATGTTAATTTTGAAATTTAAGGTCTTTTCTTCCCCTTTTACTGTTCTGATCTAGTTCTAATCAGTTCAGTTTGGAATTGCTTCATTTTCTTGTTAGGTTAAACTCACCATTTCTTCTTTCTTTTTTTTCTCTTGTTGTAGGCCCCCCAGGCCCCCCAGGTAAGACACTAGGACAATTGCAGTAACATTTGGGGCTAATTGAAACAGTTGCTGGTACAAAATATTGAAATATAGAAATGCATCTCTCCCAAAATTGTCTTCCTTTGCTAATTAGATTAAGGTAGGGTTGAATGTTTGCCTGCCTTTATAATGCTTGTATTTAAGTCAGCTCATACCCCTTCTGAGAGAGGGGAGGTTTTAGACATTTTAGTTTTCTAGTAGAGGGAATAGAACACTTGATCAAAACCAAATTCAGATGTTTAAGTAACATCTAGATGAGGAGATGAGTCTATACATTAAACCCCCAGGGAAGCAGATATTATAATTTAACACAAAAACCATATTTTTAAAAAATATTGGTTACTGATTACACCCTCCCACCTCCCCCATAACTTTTCCTCCCTTCTTATTTAATTCTGTCTCAGTTCTCACTCAGGTGGTTGCAAGGCTGTATTATGAATGGTTACTTGTTTTCTTTCTGTGCTGCTTATCCTGTGGGTCTCCTTGGAGTAATTCTCTGTATCAGAAAAATATGAGTTATGTTTTGCTGGGGTTCAACTATAGATATAAACATACTGCATGTAAATATAGCAGATATAGGGATAAACTGCATTCAGCAGTGAGAATTCAGTTGTGCTGTTTGCTTTGATCAGGGCCTCCTGGACTTCATGGACTGCCTGGCTACAATGGATCAGATGGAGTCCCAGGCACACCAGGACAAAAGGGAGAACCAGGAATAAATGGAAGAAGAGGGAAAATAGGTACAGTTTCCCTTCATATTAGTTTACAATGCTGCTTTGAAATCCAAACAAATTACAGCTATCCAGCTAAATACAGGTGAAAAAAATAACTAGAGTGAATTTGGTTTGTAGTAAAAATATGTATTAATTGGTGCTTAACACTGGACAGTGCCCTTGATACTGAAATGTTTTTTATTTCTAGGTTTGCCAGGACCAAAAGGTGATCAAGGACAGAAAGGAGAACCAGGAGAAATGGGTTTACCTGGCAAGGATGGTATGCCAGGAGGAAAAGGTGCAAGAGGAGCCAAGGGACAAAAGGGGGATGCCAACAATGATGTGATATTAGAAGGTATGGAGGAGTGCTCTTGGGAGGTCTCTCACAACAGTGTACTTGGCAGGAAGAGATATGCTCCACTTCTGAAGCATGAATGTGACCTGCAAGGGCAGGAGCAACCTGTATAAATGTGGGCTATATCCATAGGGAAGCCTGAGTATTGCTGTGCCCAGGAGATTGCTCTCTTTGCAAGGCAAGTCTTCACAAAAACCTTTCTGCTTGGCCTTTGGGTTGAGGTGTATGTGAATTTCACCCTTTCCAAAATGCTTTCATACAGTCAACCTCCTCCTGCTCTTTATTTCAGCTTAGTTTTATTTTTCTATTAGAAAATGAGGGGCAGATTCCCACTCAGGAATACGTGAAGCAGCTGTGTAAAATTACAGCAGTGTAGCATCTGAAATTGAGGTCTTAGAATACAGTAAGTAAAAGGCAACAATACTTTGTAACTCTCTAATGGGCCTGTAATCCAGACAGATAAAATGCAGACAGAATTGATGTCCCACACCTTGTGAAGTTCTGGCTGGTTCACCTTCTAACAACCAGCATTTCAGAGAGTTTATGGCACCATCTTCTGTACTCAGAAACCTCTTAAGAGAGGCTGTTCTGTGGATGTCCTGTGGACATGCACAGCTCTCTGCAGGGTTCCTGCTTTCCTGTGTCCTGACACTGTGTTTTGTACACAGGTGCAAAAGGTGAGCCTGGCCCACCTGGGCTCCCTGGGCCTCCTGGACCCCCAGGGCCTCCAGGTAAACGTAAAGGTAAAGCCAAAGCAGAGCTTCAGGAGAACATCTACAGCAGCAAATGCACAGGTTGGTGCTTCCCAGTGTTCTTTCCTGTGTCATGAACAGGTTCAAGATTAAACCATTGCTTCAAGGCTCACAGATCAGTAAGCATGTGTTTCATTTTGCTGGCATTGATAGAACTGCTTAAAGCTGAACGTGTGCTCAAGTGCTTTGCTGAAATAGAGTTTGAATAAGGCAGCAGGTTACCCTTACCCTCAGTACAATATTGGTCCTTAAATCGTGTTGTGCTCATGCTCAGGCAGAGCATTTACAAATGGTGTTTTCTATTAGATGGGGTAAATTTGGAAAGTAAGAGCAATGCAGTTGAAATTTTTGGCTTTTAAATAATGAATTTTTAATTTTAGCTATAAATATAAACCCCTGATTCTGGATATTGAAGTGTCAGAACAGAGCCCAGAGAGGCTCCTTACAATGGACAGGAGAGAGCTGGAGCAGAAATCTCATCTTATTTGAAATTCAGAAACGCATGAACTGTTGTAGGAGATAACAGGGCCATTTGCTCAGGTGGGCTCTTTTCGAGTGTTGAAGCAAAATGAAATGCTTTGGAGGATAAGCTATCTGATGGATTTCTGATGGATTTTAAATCACAGTGTGAAAATGGGAGTTACACTCAAATAAAGATGAGACCTTCCTCAATGAGTTTTGTGTTTCATGACTCAGCAAACCATGAGATCTTATTACCGAAATTCAATGAATAATCCAGATTTTGTAATTAAATATTCATCTCTCTTTCAAGGAAAGAGAATATATATGCTGATTTACAACTGTAATTAACTTATTGCATAAGAATACAAGCCTGGCTTTTTCAAATTAAACTTTTAATCTGTTAAAACTTAATTTCTTCAAGAGAAGAGAATAATTAGTTGGAAGTGCAGGTATATTTTTTCTCTATGGTACTGTTAGTGAATTCTGAAAGAAACAAAACATCTCTGCTCCATCCTCCCCACCTTCCCCCAACAGACCAAATGAATAGTCTTAATGTCTTGTAAACTCCATTAACTCTCAACCAGAATATTTTATGATAGGAATCAGCAGGATATTTATCTTGGTTTTTGATGGAAAGAAAGTAGTGAAAATTTCCCATAAGAATCTCTGATTGAAAACTGTCTCTTTAATTTGAGTTGTTTTCTAATCCATGCAGCTGTGAAAGTGTTGCAAATATTCTCAAAGGCAAATAGTGCACTCAGCTTTGCTACAAACACTGACCTGGCCCTTGACTACTCTATAGTTTTAGATAAACTACTGTACAGGGAACTGCTCCTTCAGTCAGCTGCAGCCATTAGACTCAGCCCAAGAAAATCAACTTGTGCGTTGCAATTTATAATTTTTGCTGGGTGATTTTGTTTTTTGAAATATTCTGGCAATATTTCAGGATCAGAAGCTGGAAGGGGATCTTGAGGGATTGGTAATTCTAGCTGTAGGCATTCAGCTTACCATGGTTGGGTGGACTGTTTGTGCCTTACTTGGAGAAACACTGTGATCACTTGCAAACTTCCAGCGCCACCTCACCAAACGCCCTAGATAATGGATGGGAGAAATATACATGTTGTTCTTGCTCTATCTTGGAGTAATTTTCTTCTGCATGAACAAAAGGAGGATATGACCTAAAGGAGAAAACAACAATGCAGTATTATCTGTCCTTTCTTTCCTGAATGTCATGGTAGCCTTGCAGCTTTACTTTATAGTTTTTTCCTATTTTTAACTATCTTTGTCACTTACTTTCATCACAGATCTGTAAATCCTAGAAACATATTAGAAGGCAACAATCCAAATCCAAGTCTAAAAAAATTTGCAGCCTGTGTGTCAAGCAGTGTGAAATGCTGGAGATCAAAGTTAAGAATGGAATTAGAAAACAAGGCTGCAATGAAATCAGGAAAACCCTCAGCCAAAAGCTGAGAACTGTTCTATGTGGTTATTCATTCTAAGCAAACTGAAATGTGGCACATTGTTTTAAGAGCAGAAGAGATACCTGGCTTTATAGAAAAGGGTCTATAAATAATTTAATTCAGGCATTAACAGTAAATGCTAAGAGAAAATCCACCCAGTTAGTCCTTAAATTGTTGCAGGGTGAGGAAAGATATTTCTAGGCATTTGATTCTAATGTGAACCATTTCTGTGTGTGTAAATAATACAATGTGTCATCTCCCTTAGTATTTCACCCTGCTTCTTTTGTGGTGTGGATGCCAACCTCGTGCACTATGCACTCAGTGCATGTGTTAGTGCTTTATTGCTGTCTGGGGCATCAGCAGCATGAGCATCCACCCTCTCTGCTGGTGTGTGGGGATTTGGGCATGAAGTTTTAGAGTTTAACCATCACCCCCCTTCCCAAGAAAATGCTTTTGGTCTTACTGCTAAATCAGCTATTTGCCAGCTACCTCAGCTGTCTGAAGTTATCTCATAAAAGGGGCAACTCTGTCTTCCTATGTGGCTACTCAGAAATTCACAGCTAAGGAACTAAATCTGTTGTTTTAATTAGTTACTCCTCAAAGTTGACTGTCAGCCTGAACACTCCATCTCCTTGGCAGAAGTGAGAGCAAGTCTTTTCTTATCTCATTTTTTGACCAGACCAACCTAAGCATTTTTTTTTCCCCAGATGAAGCAAAATCCCAGTAGTCATTCCTTCATTTTTGTGGAGTCACTGATGTGCCCATCTGTCATGTCAAATAAGCTAAAACATGCCATTTTTCTTTCTCCCTCGACTCTAGGTGAGACATGTGCTGTACCAAACGATGATACCCTGGCTGGAAAAGCTGAAGACAGAACCCCCAGTCCTTCAAAAAAAGCTGGTAACCTGCTACAAAGTGTGACCTAAGTGCTGCTTTCCCTCTCAGTGTCACAGATCATGGACATGTGCCTTTTTCCTCCACTAGAATGTGTCATAACGTCTGTAGGAAGTCCTGTGCACTTTGTCAGTGTACAGCAAACGTTTGGAACCTGGATGCGGGAACCTGCAAACATAAGTGATGAAAGGATTTGGCTCACCATGCATTTTTCAGGTATTTTTAGTCGTAGTCACTGACCAAAAATCCATTGTTACCCTGACATCGCTTCCTTAATCCCTTCAACCTAAACTCCTAAGTATGATGAGTTTTTACCCACATCTTTTCAAGAATATTTTCTATATTACCTGTGTAATACTTGACTATACATACAGCTGCAGGCATTTGTAGTATCTTTAGACATTTTCAGAGTCAACATCAGAATTTGAAAATAGTTTTTTTTTTAACTAATCCAAGTGTAAATGCCTATTGTTCATGGCTTTTTATCCTTTTCTTTCAAGAGTTTCTGTTTCCTATGGCTTTACTTCCCTAAATTATAGCTGAGAGTTTTGCCTTTTCATTTAGCTAGGCATGAAAATGAGTCAGATGCTGCATAAGCTACATTTAGAGCCGGAAAATGTCCAGGACCTAAGTGGGAAAAGGAAATATTTCTGCATACCCAACAACTGCGTTCAGAATGAGGGCCCGTTAGGTCTGTGGAAAGCAGGCTCTTTAACATCTCCTCTCTAGATTTTTTTGGGTGTCTCTGGATTCTTTTCTCACATTCCAGCAAGTAGAATCACTATTGAAAATGCAAACACAATTGCTATCTGTCAGATAGTTGATTGAAACAGACTTTCAGTAGAGACTGAACTTTAGGATAGAGATTTCAAAATTAGATGAACCAAATGATAATCCTTTCTTTAAACAAGTTTTCCCCTTTTTTTAGGAAACTATATAAAAGAATATGAAAATTCCAATGCCTTGCTGAATGACAGCTACAGGATCATTAACATCACAGGATTCTTCTATGGATGTGGTCATGCAGTACAAAACAATCATCTCTACTATCAGAAGGGAGGAACCAATGACATTCTGAAGTAAGTCAAAGATAGCTGGCCTAAGACAAGTGATGCTGTGGGAGAAGGAGCGATGGGTTAGTGCCAGAGGTGAACCTCAGAAAGCAGACCATTCTTGTAGCATTTTGTGTTTCTTTTTGGCCCTGCCTAAATGGGAAGAATGGAGAAATGGTTCAGAGCTCTTCCCAGAACAGAACAACTCATTCTTTCCAGCCTGTAACTAAAGTACAGTACCAGCCTCCCACTTGTGCATGCAGATGTGGGAGGAGGGAAGCTGGGGGAGTAGCCCTGGACCACTACTCTGCTGTGACAGTTCTTTAGGCATTGTTCAGCTCTGTCTCGGGTTCACCTCTGCAGTTACCATGTCAGAGAGGGGCCCCAGGATGAGCAATGTGCCACGTGCACAGAGGACAACAGATTCTCCTCTTGGCTATCCTGGCATCCAACAGTTCTACTGTACATTACATTGCTGTGGGTGTTCTTCAGCTTGGATTCTTTGCTGTGTTCATAATCACAAGAAAGAAGTGAGAACTGACTAAGGAATTTGAGTACCAGAAGAAGGGATTAGATTTAGAAGAGTAAGCTGTGCATCTACCTGCATCTGAGTCAGAAGTGGTTCAGCTGCAGTGTGGGAGGCATAGGTGGGTGGTTTTGTGACTGTGGCCCGCTCATGAAACTCAGCTGTGCAGAGCCCTTGCTGTGCTGTGCTCTGCTCTGGCTGGAGGCAGCAGGGAATGCTGCTGGCACAGAGGGATGCACTGAGGCACCTGCTGAGGACAGGGCGACCTGGAGAACTACACGTTCCACGGGGAGGAGTGGCTCCAGTGATTGATTTCCTCATAAGAAGAAGTTTCTGCTACTTTCCTGATGTATCTCCCTGAACTGGAACTGGGAATTACATCTCGTTTCAGTTTCTACCGAGGACAGAGACAAACAATACAAATCAACCCCAAAATCTCACCATGTGGGAAGAGCCAAAGAGTCCAAGGGCAAGTGAAAGATTGCTTGTGCTTTCAAGTTCTTACACAACTCTGATGTCTGAGCCAAGAACATTTACTATACTTTGATGTCTGTTCCCAAGCAGGTGTGAGTGCTGCCTTCCTATATTCATGTGGATGCCAAGGAATGTGAGCAAGCTGCAAGGATTCTATAATATTTATCCTGCCAAGCACAAGCTCACTTTCTGGCAGCCTCCTTTTAATATTTTCCAGCGTTTTCTCTGGTGGTCTGTAAAAGACCATCACTGTCTAAGCAATACACAGTGATAGGGCAGAGACTCCTCACCTTTGCTTGGATACTGTTAATTGGGAAATGCCTTCACCTCCAGATGAACACAAACTATTAGTGGAATTTTCAAATCGTCTCAAGGAGCTGCTATGGAATGGCATTTCTGTTCTGTTCTTCACTCTCTTCTTCAGCACAGACAGTATGAGGCACTATGGATTCTGTGACAGTGAAATCCTTGATTTTGGGCTCCATAAAAGCTTCTGGGAATTTCTGTATTGTTTTAGTGGAAATTATAGGTGAGGATCTGGTTAGTCCATTTTGCAAATGTTGAAAAAAAACATTCAAAAGGAGTTTCTTGTCACACATTTAGAAGCTGGTAGACTAGGTCTGACCTTTGGCAGGTTTTCTCATGATGGTCAGACCCCCAACACTGTGATTGTTTCATTCTTTTCACTTTGTTTCATAACATGCTTTACTATCCCTTTGTTATTTTTGATTGACTTCATTGATATTAGTGATCAGGAAAGTGTCTATAGCTTGAGTTCTGGTGGTTGATGAAACTATTACACTATATCTTGTTATTTACCCCAAGACATCAGAAGATTAAAGAATTTTGGAACCATCTGGAGTTCCAGGCTGGGCTATCCTTAACTGGGGGAGCCCAAGAGAACCTGGGAATGAAGCCTCACTTCTTTGCTCCCTTCAGGATTTTCACATAAAACAGGAAATGACAGGGTGTTGTGTGCTTCAGAATTTGTGCATTTCTAATGAGTCTTGAGATGCTTTCTATCTTGTTGGCTCTTTATAGAAAAGAATCCTGAAGAAAAGTCTGCATTTCTGAGCAGCTAGTCCTGTTAAGGGCTGTCCTTCTACCCCTTGCATGAGGTTATTTATAGATGTGAAGCAATTAACAAGATTAACAGGATTGACACGTGCATTTCTCAAATCTTCTCCAGCCTTTAACTGTTTTTTTTACTGCACAAACATGCTGCTGGAATATGGAGTTGCTGCAGATGTGAGTTTTACAAAAGCTGAGGGGAACAATCTAAATTGGTTATTCCTGACTTTTCTTAGAATGATTTTTCCAATAGATGCATCAATGCAGCTTGAACAGAAAAACTGACCTTTCAGCATTCTATGTTCCTGGATCTGAACTGTGCCTGTGATTAAGCCTGTCTTGTAAGTGTAGCAGATTCCTTTATTGAGCAGTGTTTTTCCTTCCTCTATTTGAAGGACGGAGATATAGAGTGAGAGAGAAGTCAGACACTGAAATGTGCTTCTTTGCAGAGGGCATTATTTAAAAAGATGAAGCCACGCTCTCCCTGCCTTTGCTGCAGCAGTGTTATTGGGTGATTAAGTGCTGACAGCAGATGTGTCTCAGGAGGAGCTGATTACCCTCCTAAACCAGTAGAGGAACATGATTTAGCTGCTCACTGCTCCTGCCCTCAGATTATCAACCTACTATGGAATTTCAAGGAATAAAAACAATTTTATACATCAGAGATGGAAGTATGCAGGCTGTCCCATTGAGGCCAGCATAAGGTCACAATTTTGGCTCTGCAAAAGTAGAATTTTTATTCCTTTGATGTCAGCTTGAGTAAATCACTGCATTATCTTAACTGTTTTCATCAGAGGAACGCTAAGACTAGGTGAAGCTGCCCAGAATTCATGCTGCTTTGGTCAATCACATTTTCTCCCTTTAGTTCCCACCTAGTCAAAACCAAACTTTGTACAGATTCCACTTGCCAATTTTGGGCCTTCACCTGGTATCCCATTCTTCTTCATACCCATTCCTTTTAGTTGCTTCTTTCATCCTAGTGATAATAAAGCTCATAGACTAAATAAAGTGAAACCTACCAAAGCAAATCCATGCTCTTGTGCACCTTTCAGACTGTTATTATTTGGAATTTTCTCCTGATGTTTTGGAAGGTTCTTTGAGATTTTAATCTTAAAAGACATCAGAATGGTCCTTGAACCAGTATTTTCAACAGCACCTCTATCAGTGATTCCCCACCCCATGTGTGTGGAGATGAGTTCTGCTCACTCCTACTGAATCCCTGCTGTATCTCATTTCAGATTCGGGCTTGATAAGGCCTCAGTGGGCACCCTGCCCATGAAAAATGCCTTACACCATGGCCGGAACTACCTCTTCTCTAACTCCAAGACGTATTTCAACATAGCAGTGGATGAGAAGGGTCTCTGGATTATATATGCCTCAAGCACTGATGAAACTATAATGGTAGCACACATTGATGAAGAAAGGTTTTCAGTCATTCGGATCATCAATACCACCTACCCTAAGTCCAAGGCTGGTAATGCATTCATAGCATGTGGCATTCTGTATGTTACTGACACCAAGGACATGACAGTAAGTTTTGCTTTTGATTTACTGAAAGAGAAGCAGATTGATGCAAGGTTTGAGTTACGGTCTTCCCAGTCTGTTCTTGCTATGCTTTCGTACAGTCTGCGGGACAAGAATCTGTACACGTGGGAGAATGGGAGCTTGATGGTGTACCCTGTACATTTTGGCAGATGAATGTATTTTCACATGCCACCTTTGACTAAAGGATCTATTTAAAGCTCTATGACGCAAGCATGGGGGTCTCTTCGCTTGGTAACATTTTCTGTTTGCTGATGGAGGTTTGTGAGTGTGTGTAAGAGGGAGGGCAGGAGCCTTTGTGCAAACACACTTCAATCACATAAGCCATCCTCATCTTTTTAAAAAATGGTTGTTCACTATTGCAGCTGGCACACAGCACAGACATACTTTTGTTTTTCCCGTTATTCAGCTGATAATTGTCTAATGTACATTGATTATTCCACAGTCGTGCTCAGCAGAGACTATTTGTAACTTTTATTTACGATCATCTTCTCCTCACTCATTTCCTAGTCAGTGATTATGGTCTAACACAAACATCTAAATAATGAACTTTTGTGTACAAATACCTTTGTTACTTTCATTTAATTTCCATGGATTCTCTGTGAACATTTTTTCTGGACAAATCTGTTAAAAACAATGGGGATGGAAATACTTGTTTAAATAGAAAAAAAAGCAGAAAGCTTCAAATTTGACAAGTCAAATCAAGTGTTAATAATCAAAAGCAAAATCCAGCTCAAGTACAAGGAAAATGGGAATAAATGACATTAAATACTGAATACACATGAATTGTACTTCTTAAATGGAGAGCTGGATGAAAAGTAGCAAGGTTTAAAATTAAAGACATAACCTTTATATATCAAATTCCATTTTTAACAATATTTGAGTTTCTTGTGTTGCTGCAGACTCTTCCTTGCCCCTTACTGCCACGCAAAGTATACCAGTGTAACTTGCTTATAACTATTTAATTAGAATAAGGCATATTTCTAAAATAAAAAGTCCCCATATTTATCCATACAACTGAAATCATAAAATGAAGGGTATACTTTCTTGCTATTTTTAGAATCATCACACTGCTTAATGACCTAATCTGTTATTAACCATAAGTCAGAGACTGCCAATTCACACTCAAATTTTTGAGAGCTAGAGGTGAGAAATCATAGGAACTTCTTGATTTTAATTTTGTTCTGGTATTTCAGATTTCTAAATTTAACATTGGAACAAAACTCTCTACTGTTGTTTTTTGTATCTAGATTCAAAATCATGCTCTTGGAAAATCCCCACCTGACTTTCTAAGCTGCCTGTGCATATTGCTAAAGTTCATGGAGCACACCCAAATATTTAGAAGCAAAGTGTTATTTAAATCCTGAACTGCACTGAGCTGTTTAATACCTGTGTGATCCAGGCACTATCAAAGGGACTAATGAATTTGGGAATGTCTGTGCCTGCAAAACCTGGTCTAGCAAATGTGCTGGAAGAATTCCTCTGCTGCAGCTAAGCTCCAGTGTGTGATACAGGGATGGCTGGGCTCTTCTCAGGATACTTGCTGTTATCACTAAGGCCTTGCATGCTAGAGAGAAATGCAGAAGGGAACAAAAAATCATAATTAACACCTTGAACTTGTATACACATCAAAACTCCTAGACTAATGATTCTACCTATGCCTGTATAAAGGGTGTGACACTCCAGAGCTACAGTTCTGTGGGCTGCTTTTCACTTTTGTGGGGGGTGTGGGGGTTTTGGCTGGTAGTTGTTTTCATGTTTGTTTGACTGTGGTGTTGTTTCAAAAACTGAATTGTGGTACTAATAAAGTAAACATTTTCAGCTAACAAGTCAGCAATATACTCGGGCAAACACTGTTCAAATCAGGTGTGATATTTTCTAGATAATGTACCTATCTCAAAGCATGGTGAACTTCTGCATAACATTGTTGAAACACTTAGATCAACCTCTTGGAGCAGGAAGATGAGGAAATTCTACCTCTTTTCTTCTTGCAGCTGGGGAACTTCATTCTGTTAACCTTGGGCTTTTCTAGAACAGCTGAAAACAAAATGTAAACAGCTAATCTTTTTTATATCAGTACAGTCCGAGGTCAAGTTAAAACTAACTCAGGAAATACCCAGTCAATGTACTGGAGATTTAGATAAATCTGTTTAAATATAAGCAAGAGTTCTAGAATGGGCTGTTCCATGAAATAAAAGTAATTTATTTAACTTACAAAGGGAAAACCAAACAGTGACATTTACCCTTCCTTCTTTTCATACTTCTCCTACTTCACAGGCTGCAATTTAAAATCACCTTTGGAGAAAGGTGCTTTTTATTCTAGTATATCTTACAATACAGCACAGACATCAAAATTTTCATTGGAGGAATAAGACAATTTGTTAACATTTAAATACACAGACATCCATTCCAGTCCTTGAAGAACATGTTTTTTGTTTACAACAGAAAAATACATCTGACAACAGTAGCTAGTTATGTTACAAGCAAACAATATTGAACTCTGCATAGTTTATACAATATACTCTGGTAATAACGTAATTACCAGTTTTATCCACTATTTACTAGCTGGCCACATAAAGCCTGACATTCATCTGAAATGTGGCATTATATGTTCCATTGGTATTCTCTTAACAGCTTCATTTAATGAAGTATTTTCTGGACAAATGATTTTCAAAACTAAAAGCTGACTAGAAAGATGGATGTCTTCACTACAAACATTTAATTCTTACAATACATTCCTAAAGTAAAGGCAGGTGTCCAATAGAAAACATAGAAAGAAAGGAAAATAGTGTGCAAATTAAACCCCACCGCATTTAAAAATGTGTTGGTGTGCAAGTTACAGTATCAACTGTGCAATAATACTAACTGGGGAAAAATCTCAGCATAAAATGATACATCTCTCACAGTACGTCCTTGATTGCACATGTTCCACGGCGCTTGCGTCCATTACACTTTCTGCAGAAATCAAATACACTTGAGTACCCTTAATTAAAACTAAACTATTTTACAATGAGAAGTTGTACACATGCTTCATTTAGTGGGAAAATCTGGAATAAAAGTCATCAGAATCACGTCAGAAATGCTTACTGATTTGTAGAGCCACAGTGCTTGTGAAGCGACTGACAACTGCCAGCATCTTTACAGCACTCCGTAAATGCAGCTTGTGGGTCACTGAGCAATAGCCCCCCCACAACCAACAACACCGGGTTAAATTCCTCATTTTTACAATCCAGTACATGCATTTCCACCCCAGGGATCCTTATGGGCATATTCAAAATACACCTGTTGTAAAAGTGTTGGTTTTCTCCCCATAATAATGCTGCAGTAACCGCTTTGAAAGGAAACACAATGTTTTCTTTCCACAGTGCATATCACTGTGGTTTTAGCTACTTGAAGGGACATTCTAGAAACCAGGATTAGCTCACAGAACATTACAGAATGTCAAAAATGCCTGAAGGTACATTGAAAGCATTGGGAAGGACCCTCATTTTCAGTGTGCCATCTGCTCCACAGGAGAAGATACGATTGCCTTGCACAGTCTCAATCTGGGTGACACCAGCACCAATATTCCTGAAAAGGGATTGCTTAGCATGTTCGTTTTTAAATGAATGAATTAAATTGTAGCCAGTCAGTCTCCACACCTGTATCAAAAGAATGACAAAAGGAGATGAATATTAAAGATTTGTATTTTCGTGACTGAAGTTTAAGATTCCTGGCTGCTCTAAACCCTATTCAGCAAAGATAAAGGATATTTTTTGTTGCCTCATTACAACAATTACTACAAGTCCAAGAGTCTCGAGAGGCTCCTGATGCAGTGTAAGGCTGCCTTACTGTGGACCAGCTGGGTACTGGGCAGGGTGAAGCTTCCCTGTGTTACCTGATCAGAGTCCTCCTCCCAGCTTCCCCCCGTGAAAGCTGCAGAAATGGACAGGTGGCATTTTCATCCAAGATGACTACTGTCAGCTTTCCAGCAGCTGGAAATGCTTTCCTGCTAAGGAATGCTGCAGAGAGTAAGCTGCACAGTTAATAAGCATGCAGAGTGGTAGAAGGCACAGCTGCCTGTTGTGTCCTAAGCAGCAGGAGCCTCATCAAGGCCAGGCCATGAAAGCCCTTATTAAACAATCCTCCAGCTAAAAGGAAAAAAAACTGTATTCACCTTCCCTTTACCATGTTGTATTTCCTTCCTTTAGATTACAGGTAAAAAGCCCCTTAAAACAGGGACTGCATTTCTGGTTTGGTTTCTTTTTTTGGTTTTGTTTGTTTGTTTTCATGTTGGTGTTTGTTTCTTGCTACTCTGACATCTCAGTAGCTGTCTGGAGCTACAGCATCAGGAGAAAAACCAGAACTTGGTGATACAGAAACTGCACACAGTGTTGAAGTTGCTGAGCGCCCCCTGTGTTACAAAGTAATGTCCAACGGCAAAGCCAGAATATTTTTAAGAGCGAGAAAAACAAAGGTAAGATTTCAGAACCGTGCACTTTGCTTTATCCACTTAAATTCCGTCTCACAACCTTAAAAGGACTAATCTTGAGTGGAGGAAAAACCTACTTGCTTTAGAAGCGTCCCAGTGTGTTTCAGTTGACATTATAACCGTAAAGCAAGCAGGCTGTACATCAAGAGTACATTTGGGGTTTGGTTTTGTTTTGTTATTGCATTCATCTGGCTATTTACATATGACAATACACTGCTTCAGCCAAACACCCTCGTGCAGAACCCAGCTCCTCCATCCCTTACCTTCATGTTGCCTTCGGCCGAGCCCGTAACAAAGTAATCCTCAGAAGGATCCAGTGCAAGGGCCTTAACAGCTGACTCGTGTGCTTGGAAGGTGAAAAGGATCTGCCTCTGTCTGATGTCAAAGATGCAGATATATCCCTTCCTACCTCCAGAAATGAGCAGTTGATGCTTGGGTGCATACTGAAGTACTGTGGCACCATGGTCATGGCAAGTGAAGGCTGAAGAAGAAGGATGTCAGAATTTAACAGATTTGAAACTGTAAGTAGCTCTCAATCTTAAAATGCATTTCTTCTATAAATTGCTATCTGAATATTTTCTAACTTTGCAGACACATTCCTTCATATGGGTAATGTCAGCTGACAGCTTATTGCTCTCATAAGAGATATCTACATCTAATGCATAAGAAAGCATGATATGCAGTCTGAGTTACTTTAGAGTACAGGGTCATACCTGAATTTAAAATTTGAGAAAACATAAAATTCATGTAAATTTTATGTATGTATTTTTTATATATGTCCAAAATTTACATAAAATATGAAGTTCAGGTAAATTCCTGATTTAAAAAAAGTATAGCTGATCTTGAGCAACCTGGTCTAGTGAAAGGTGTCCCTGCCCATGGCAAGGGGAGTGGAAAGAGATGATTTTTAAGGCCCCTTCCAACCCAAACCATTCTATGATGTTCTTTCTTCATATTTTTCTATATAGAGCAGATAACATCATGCTAGAGAATATACAGAACCAGGCTGGTGCATGTATTAGTGTGCAACATGTACTTAGACCTGCTCCCCAGTATAAGGATGTCCCCTTGCCCCAAATGCACGCACAAGCTCTATTTTCTTAGTAAGAAGCAGAGGTTTAATTTTCACCACAGTACTTACCATGTATAAGACTGTTACCAGATGAAACCAAGGTGTCCCAGAGGCACACATTTCTGAGGGAGAAAAAGCCAGAAATCATTATGAGTTATTGCTAAGAGATCCATGGGGTGGCATGACTCCAAAAGTGCTCACATTTTATGTCAGTCTACAAGGTAGAACTGAACAAGGAGCCCTTGACACTCTCTAGTCAGTGGAGAGCATCTGCAAAGAACAAAGAGTTTTAATTCTTTGCTCTTTTATGCTTCTTAGTGGAACTATACCTTCCACCTTTAAAATACGTAATAATCACAGGTTGTGTCAAGAAATTATAGAAGTTATTCTTTTCAGAGAAAAAGAACTATCCTGCTTTGCTGAACACATTTCTACCCCCAGCAACAGCATGATGTCAAAGTAGCTGCATTTAGAATACAACTTGAAAAAACTGATTAACTATTGTCTTCTCCTCACAAATTAAACTTGGGAAACAAGCAACTGAAGAAATGATATTCAAAGAGATTACCTGGCAAGTTCAAGCTGTAACAAAACTTAGAACACTGAGCCTTAAAATGTCAGCCACAGAGCTTAGCAAGTTAAGGGAGATGAGTAACTAGTTTTGAAATTCTTCATTGTTTCTTTAAACACACCTGTTATCATTGGATTGTCCCGATGTAGCAACTAAACTTGAAGAGGTTATAAATGCAAAGTCACTTGTGGTTTTACTGTGGCACTGCCAACTCTATTAAAAACAAAACAAACAGAAAAGTGCAATCTTACCAGTTATTGTTTGCATCAAAAGTAACGACTGTCAGTCTGATGTCAGTGATAGCAAAACACAAAGAGTCTTTGAAACAAAGCTTAAAAACTGACAGTTTGAAACTGAGAATGGAACAATGGATTAAAATCCAGTATAAAATGAAAAGATACACAGTTAGCGACAAAGAACAAGTCCACAGTATAGTGTATGACAACAGTTGAATTTTAAATTAACCATGGTCTTCATGTACTGTTAAAAAGCAGTGAAATGTATTGAAGAATGTATTTTTACTAAGTTTTGGGGTTGTAAAGTCATTACTTGTGACTCTGATTTTTAATTTAAACAAGGGCAATGCTGAAGTAGTATTTGTAATTACTGTAGTTTATTGTTATTGTGCAATTAGTTTTCCAAAGATGTATCACTGAAACTCGTCAGTTGTTTTGATAAAGTATGCCAAGCAAAATCAAATATGTCTCAGTAAAGTTGTATGCTCTGGGCCTGTCTCAAGTTTCAAAGACTTTGATAATAATAATAATAATAATAATAATAATAATAATATTCTGTTTACTTACCAGGTAGGGCTTAGGATTTGAGGTGGTTTGGTTTACTTGCCAAATACTTAGGAAACCTTCACCATCAGCAACACCACACTGCAAAGAATAAACTGCATTTATTAGCATACATAGTGGTGACTGGATGCTTAGTGCATGATCATAAACTGCTGACTTCAGGAAAAACCCACCTGAACCACCAAACCTTTGCCTGCAAATTGAACAGCAATAAAAATGATGGTCAAGTAAAAAAAAAAACTGGTTTGGAAGCCAAGTGAATTCAGTGCTAATCGTTTAATGATTATTTAATGATTGATGCTCTCCTGCATACTCAGTTCTTTTCTGGAGATGGAGAAAGCGTGGAAGCTTATCTTTCAAATCCCAGTGTTAGATGCTAACAAAGGCATCATTACTCCATGACTCTCCTTGAAAATGCTTAAAAAAGGAAGATGCATCAAAGCATGATGAGAGCAATTGTGGAAAGACTGTATTCTATCATAAATGGTAAAATGACTGAGCTATATTTATTAACCAAAATGAGTAACAATCCATATTGTATAGTCCATGCAGCATGTTCTGTAAGTATTTCACAAAATATTTTTAGAAATATTTAGAATTATTTTTTGTATTTTCTCTTTTTAGTTGAGTTCCACAAGTCCTGCCTGAGTGACCTTCATGTGAAGCACAGCAACAACGAGTACATCTTAATTTCTGACTCAATCTTGAGTCCCACGTAATGGTAAGACTGCAATATCTCAAAACATAATCAAAACACGTTTTTAGAGTAAGTTTAAATTACAGACTATGCCACCTGAAAAGAGATATGCTGAGAAATACTTTAAATTTCCAGCTATTTCACCTTTGCTGTTTTATAGCTATGTACAGTCATGTCCAAACTCCTTTAATTCACTTTTTATGACTTTTAACTATAATGAAGTTAAGTATTTTGTCAATAAAAATGCAGACAAGACCTGCTAAAATAATAGAATAGGCAAAAAACTGAAGAGGTGGGTATTCCTTCCAATTTCTTTCTTTCTTTCTCCACTCTTTTTGCTGTATCTCATATCCCTCACAGAGTCACTTCTGGCCAAAGCATCTGTCTTTTTGTACTCTTGCTGCTCTCCACTGTAGTAATTTGAAAAGGTCACCACATGGGAACACAGATTTCCGAAGAGGGAGAATAAAAAGCGTGAAAATGCAGCAATTAGGATATGGGATAGCAGTGTGAAGCTGAGAGAAGAGAAAGGAGAATAAGGGTCAGGGTTTATTACAAAGCTCCCACATGCAGCCAAAATGCACAATACAATACCATCATTCTAGGGCATCCTACCAGTTCTGCATGGCACTGGTTAAAATTGCTTTAGAGGTCGCAGCACGACCAAATGATTCCTTATGAATAAAAACCTCAACCCCCCCAAAACCCTACGTGTTGTACTCACCTTGTTTCCCTGGGCATTGAAATACATCCTGGTCACCCTGGCATTCCCAGCCTGCCGGAAGCACACCAGCTGCTGTGGTCTTGTCCATTCGAACATTCGGACACTTCCATCTTGTGCTCCTGTAAGATCTAACATTAAAAGATGATCATTAATAGTGCAGTATTTTGTAGAAAATGATCAATTCCATACTAGTGATTCACTTACAATACTGATGGACTGGATGTGAAGCCATTCTCTTGACGTTATTCAGATTTCTTTTAATCAGCTTTATATGAAACAAAGAAATATTAAAAAAATTTATTGAGCTAACATTATTTGTATGGTCCTACAATCAAAGTTCCCATAAGAAAGAACACCCAGATTGTCCCATTATTTTCTCTATCACAATAATTCTGTGCCACAGTAGATGAGAAAATGCTTAATTTGGCCTTCTTTGTGGTCAGGTCTTGGTCCCTGTTGGCCTTTTATGTCAGTACTGGACTGACAGTATGATGACTAATGCACACTAGGTGTCTCTACTAAATAACACACGATGAAAGTCATGCTCTCCTGAGCTGCACACACAGAAGTACTCACCACACCAGCTCCAGTGCTGGTTTGCCCAGTGCCTAACCAGGGCATGGATGGAGATGGCTGTATCTGACTCACTCCAAACGATGGTGCAGTTGAAGGAGCCAGCGTTGTGGTAGAACCACGGAAGTCAACATCATCGGAACTGTAAAGGAACAGCTCTGCTTCAAACAAAGGCTTCTGTGCTCCTAATGACCTTTGCTTACTTGTCAGGAGTCTAACGGCAGTGGGTAGAGGAAGTGACAATAACGAGACTATAAACTGGTAATTCCTGCACTTATGTAGTACAAATCCTTTCCACGTGGCCCAAATCTACCCATGTTTAACCTCAAGAGATGATCCCAACATAAGAATGTAAGCGTCCTTGAGAAGAATATTGTTGGGCTGCTCCTGACCTGTGTGTGCAGCGTGCAGGGAGCCAGTCCAGAGGAGTGCTTGCTGCAGCTGATGCATTCACAGCTCTCAGCACAGTAATGCAGGGACAGGAACACCCAGCACCAGCTACCACGGCTGCCTCCACACTGCACTGGGGCAAGGGAACTGCAGGCTGTCCAAGGCAGCACTTCCTTCATTACCTTATGCACCACATAGGATTCTACTTTGCTGTGCAGTGCAAACGTGCCTAAAGGCAGTAATTATTCTCTTGCCTTCCCTCACTTTCAAACCAACCTGAAACCTACTGAAGGAGAGTAATTAACATTTTTTGTACGCTCCATTTGTGCTTACACAGGTACTATAGATGCAGCCTCCCAGAAAATCAAACTCTCATTAATATAACCACAAAGAAACAATCCTACCTTTTAGACTCTCTGTCATATTCTTCCCCAATCCATATAAATGACTGAGCAGCCAGTAGAGCTGAAATATCAAGTTCTTGAACGTCATGTGTAGATGCCAAAACAATTTCATTGCTGTTTGCCTATGCAGCACAAAGATAAAATTTATACTAACTATAATTAAGATCTTTTATTATATTTCTTGTAGCATTTGAGGCTTACCTTGTTAACCGCGAATGCCATTATCATATCTGATTCTTTGTGAATGATTTTTGCTTTTCCTCCAGGGTAGCCAAGATCTGCTTCAACCTACAAAACATTTATAAAAGACTTCAATTAGCGTGAACATCCATTTTGTAGTGGTACATTCAGAGTGCAAAAATCTATACAAAATTCATGCAAGAAAAGTTCAGTGGCCTTAGCATTGTTTCAGTAGCTAAACTTTAGACTTCTGATACTCTTTGGTGTTCTATAGAAGCCAAAAGTGGTATTTGAGTGTAAGAAACACGAAGTTGTGTGTGCAACACTATTTACAAGGTGTTCACTCATCCCAATTATCAGGACATCCGAAGTTAGTTCACGGATTAAAAGCCTGTCACACAGACTACACAGAACACACAGCTTCTGTTAGTCACATTAGAAAAGAAAAGCCAGTTCCACAGAACTTTTGAGAATGTGCTAGAGGTTTGGGAGAAGGGATACTACCTTGTTTTTGTGATCTTCTGCTACGCAGTTTTGTTTGACCTGCTCCACACGATCTTCTACAGACTACATAACATCACACAGTCACAAACACAAAACACATGCACAAACAAATATAAAAAAAGAATGAAACATTCCAAACTAGATTTTAAAGGCCACTCTGTCAGTAAATGATGACAAATGTATTTTTAACTTTTTATAAAAGGCACAGAAACTAAGACAGGAATCTAAACAAACTCACTTAAAATGTAATGCCTCCTAGATGAACACAAAATGTATGATATAGTAAATAAATGGAGGAGTAATACACACACAAACTCCATACTTACAGGAATTCTAAAAGATATTAAATAATCTACTTATTTCCCATGATATTTATGTGTTGGCTTAAATTTTCAGTTAGAACAGAGCAGTTGTAACCGGTACAATTTGTAAAGCCCCATATTATATATTACTATATAATATTACTTTTATATGTATATATTATTCATGCATATATACATATACACAAACGAATAGCACATTTAAATTTCTTTTTCAGTATGACACACCAAAAAAAAAAAAAGAATACTCAAATTTCTTTGCTTATTACTGTTACTGCAAATGTTCTGTTTATTAGGACAGTATTCAAATACATGAAGATGAGATACATCTTGTTTAAAAACATTTGGTTCAATTGATATCCCAATCAACAACATGATAGTCATGTTGATTTTGAAAAAAATCCAAACACTGTTAAATGAGAGAAACTGAAATGTCAATGAAAAATGGGAAGAAAAATTAAATACTGAGGAGACTGAGGAACAGTTATAACTGAGCTTTCTTTTTAAAAAAAAGTTACATCCTTTGTTTACCTCACTCTGCTTTCTTTTCTTTGTGAATATATATCTTATGAAAGTCTCCTGAAGAAGTTCTTGCTTCACAAGAAAATGCCAGAGCCTTTTTGCTGGAAGAGCTGAGTAATCCTTTGATCTGGATAAAGCAGAAGAAGGAAAGAAACACAAAATATCCTGAGTTGGAAGGAACCCACAAGGATCAATGATGTCCAGCTCAAGTCCAAGAATTCCACCGTGCGTCTGAGAGTGTTGACCAAACACTTCTGGAACTTTGTTGGTGGTGCTGTGCCCACGTCCCCAGGGAGCCTGTTCCAGTGCCCAACCATCTTTTGGGGGAAGAACCTTTTTCTAATTACCAACCTAACCCCTCCTGACACAGCTTCAGGCCATTCCCTCGTGTCCTGTCACTGGTGACACAGAGCAGAGATCAGTGTTCCTCACGGGGAAGTTGTAACTGCAGTGAGGTCTCCTCTCAGTCTCCTCCAGGCTGAACAGACCAAGCACTCTCAGCTGCTTCTCACATGGCTTCACCTCCACACCCTGCACCATCTTCACTGCTCTCCTTTGGATCTCTCTAATAGCTTTATATCTTTATGATACTGTGGTGCCCCAGGCTGCCCCAGCGCTCGAGGTGAGGCTGCCCCAGTGCAGAGCAGAGTGGGACAATCCCCTCCCTTGCCCGGTTGGCGATGCTGGCCCTGATGACCCCCAGGACGTGTTTGGCCCTCCTGGCTGCCAGGGCACTGCTGAGTCATTTTGTGCTGTTGACTCAGTTGTATTTTAATATATTGAAAAAAGCAAGCTATTTTTGAGTTGAAAACACAGCTCACTATCTGCATTTACAGACACCTCCAGGCATGACACTGTCTAAACACAGAAGGATTAGCCTTAAAAGGACCTTAGTACAACTGTCTTTCTCCTCCCCCAGACATCTGCAAGTATTATACAACTCTTTTCTTGCTGAGATAGGGTAAGAGAAAACTGCTACTGAAGGAATAGTAAAACAGGTTGAATAGGGTGTTCCCAGCAGCAGCCACTGCCCTCGATTCCTCCAACCTCTGCTCTTCCCTCTTTTTCCTTTCTTGCTGCAGCTGTGAAAGTGCAGCAGAGTAAGTAAAGGCTGCTGCAGGAGACAGGCAGCTGCATAAGAATGAACAAAGGGATGTGCAAGAAAGGCTTCTGTACAACATTGGCTACTAGACCAAGAGCTAGACAACCTTTGTTTGGCTATTTAACATGAGGAGGAAATACTCTTTAGAATTTCTGTGATGAGAGAATGTGTTTTTGCTAGGAAAAAAAATACTTACTTGAAGGGCGTGTTTTCAGGTTCAATCATTGCTTTATTGCGGAGAATAGCTGGTCCTGCCCCTACACCAATCTCACTGGGGTAAGTATTGATGTAGTTTGGTGGTGGGCCTTCAAACTGGTCCATTCTATCTTGAAGAATCTGTTCCCAGTGTTCTAAATTTTTTATTACAGCAATGCCCAATGGAGATGTTACAGGCAGATCTAAACAGAAATATTAATAAAGTAAGGCTTTAAGAAAAAAAAATTACTGAAGTTACAGTGAGTATAAAAACCCCATAATAACATAACCATCCAAAAAAACTCTTGAAAGGAAATGCACATATTAGCAATTGTAATAAATAAGGTAGTTAATTATTTAAATTTTAAAGTTAGAATTAAAAAGCAAAGTCTGACAGAAAGCCACAAATACAGACAAATAAAATATAAAGCAGGATTTAACGTACCAGTGAATTCCAGACCAGCAATGGGAAAGAAGTTCTTAATGTTGTGCAGAACTAATTTTACCATTGTCAGATGTAGAAGAGCCCAGCTGTATGAAAAGAATAGATTTAGTTGTGATAAATAAACATTAAGAGTTATCTACAGAGTATTTTTCTTCTTCAAGCAAATTCCCAGGTTAGAAAAACACTGTAGAAGAGTTCTATTTCATCTGCACCTCATTTAAAAACTACATGCTTGAATCAGCAGTCTAAGCCAGAATTTTAGAGCTGGCATTGTGGTACCTTATGTTGAGTCTTAAAAATGAGGATGGGTGTTTCTTATTTGTTTTCCACTCCCCAAAAATCTGCAAACTACACAGCTTTGACTTCCTAATCCCTTTTTTTTGGCAAGTAAATGGGGAACTGTTGCTGCGATGAGAATTTGTCACTTCCGTGGCCACAGATAAATCTACCCACAGTATTAAAATTATTTGACTTACATTGGATGGGGCAGAAGATCCGCATTTTTTTTTAAATTTGGAAGCAAAGGTAAGCATATGACATAATTATTCTAAAACAGTGACAATTTCTGCTGACCTGTAAGAATTGGCATCTGTGTGCTCCTGGATCTGCACATCAGAGAGGAAAGCGTCGTCCTCTTCCTCATCACTGTGAATGCTTTCATCAGAGTCGTATATAACACCACTGTCTGATAAAGGGAGAAAGGGCTGCAATGCAAAGTAAAAGTCTGCTATAAAAACAATCTTCTCATCTCTTCATATTCTCTTACTTCACTTACAACTCTCACAGAATTTAAATAACAGCAATTTAAGCTATGAATCCATTTCCCTAAAATATAAGGAATTACCAAGGGGAAAAGCATTCATCACTATTATTGACAGGAGGCATATTTTGAAAGTGAATAATAGACTTTTAGGCTCTTTATCTTTCATCATGATGATAATATTCTGCATCTTACTACTAAGAGCACTCAAAATTTTCACTTTATTTTTGTCCTTTAAAAATTAACAGAAGAAACAAGCTTTTATGAACTGTAACTTTCATCTTCCATCTTAAATTACCTTGGCCATAAAATAGTCCCACATGCTGAGTTCTGGAGGAATAAACTTTTCTTTGTAAGAGGGTCTTTCTGCAGGTACAGGTGGTGGCACATGGCTGTCTTTTACTGGCCTTCCTGGCACCAGCATTCTCATATTAAACCGACGGCGGTGTTTATCCATCTCTTCTGATGGAAGAGGAGGTGCTAAATTCAGGTAATTAAAAAAGCTGATATTAATACTGCATCTTTAAAATGTCTCTATTTTATAAACGAAGCAACTAACAACCACTGTTATTGCTACTAATTTCTACTGGTTTAGAATCAAAGCCAGCCTAAATAAAGTAAGTGTAATCACAAAAAAGTGCCTTTATGATAAATTCAATAACTGTGGCGTTCAGACATTGGGACATATTATGAAAAATATTTACTTTACATACATTTACATACTGGATTAAGTTCTCAGGAGATGTAGCTTTTAAAGTCTTTTAGCTGAAAAATTTCTCAAGAAAAATAAAGAAACTCAGAAGCTTTGTTAAGAAATAAACTAATATGTAAAATATCACTAAACAGTACAACTAGCAGTTACTCAAATATAACCCAAGGAATTCTTAGGATAGAGAAGAAAATCTGAATAGAAAGGCAGGCTTTTTGAGAACTGAAGTCTACTTTAAAGTGTTATGATTTAAAATGCCTTAATAGTAATCAAAATATTAACGTGGAATTTGTTTTTCAAAGTGTTATTGGCCAGGCAACACTGAAGATCACACTTACTTTATAACAAGGGAGCTAGGTATTTAACAACTATTCTTTTCATCCAGAAAAGCCACTACCAACACTCATCTACACTGCAAGTCTTTACAAACCTTCGTTACCATCCTCTGAAACATCAGAAGCTGTAGCAGCTTGAAGGTTAAAGGAAAACAGAATACATCTCAAATGAACATGACTTATGTAAGTTATTCATACTGTCACCTTATGAAAAGAACTGCCATAAGTGAGTTTAAGTTATTCTGTGAATGACTGATACCTGTTGTGCATACTTGTAATGGTGCAATGCCTTGTCACTGTTTTGTTTTATAGTCTGAAGAGGGAATGTCTGATTTTTGCATAAGTTTTGCATAAATTGGTGATTTAAAAGTCTGCGGGACGTAATTTTTGGTATTGCTGAATCTTATCAGAAATGGCTGTATCTGTCTTTGTCTTCAGAGTTGAATCCAATCTCTCACTTTTGCTTTTCCTCATGCAGCTTATTAGCACTTACTCATCTGTCTTTGTAAAAATCTGGGGTTTATCTGGAGCTAACATATGCATGAGCTGTTTTCTGCCAGAGAAAGCTGGTATTTCTTCTCTGTGGACTTGTGCTAGGTGAAATCCTACCTTGCAATCGAAACTGATTTCAGAAATGCTGTTTCCAGGTTACTGCAGTCGTTAAACAACAATGCTTACTGCACATACAAAACCCCATAGGTATTAACACTCATTTACACCACCTGTTTTTTTAAATGGCTGAAACTTCTGAAAAATGTTATAAGTAAGCACCTAATATTTCTATTATTAATATAATAACTATAGAGCTTTTATGACAAATTCAAAACGTGCTGGGTGCCATAACAGAGGACATCCGCAAGGCTATTACTCGTTTCCGCTTCCTTAGTTAACGTAACAATTTTCTTGCCAGAATTTTGAAACTCTGCTTGCTTGGTTTCGGTCTTTAAAAGGAAGGAAGCCTCTCCTGCTAGGTTACTAGAAGGCATGCAGTGCAGAGCAGCAGCGTGGCCTTTGGGGAGCAGCGTACCCGGGATGTTCTCCGACTGCCGCCGCGGCTTCACGAGCAGCTTCACGCCGCCGCCGAAGACAGCGGCCCACATGCGGCTGTTGAGGGGGTGCGCCGCCAGCCGGAACAGCTCGTTGCACGAGTTGGTGGCGAGGGCGTGGATCAGGAGGCTCAGGTACACGGCTACCACAGCTTCACACAGCAGGATGTTTAACTTCGGCTGGTCTTCGTCCTGAGCTGAACTTAAGAGGTTGATAAGTGAACTCACGCCTGCAAAGAGGAAAAATTCTGGGATTAAACGGACAAAAAGAAGATGTTTTACTTCTACACTTTATGGTAAACACAAGTAGACACATGATGCTTTTATTCAGACAAAACACATTATTAACAGTTTTCTTAAAATCATCGTAAGATCAGAATTACAAAAAAGCCTTGTTGGGTCTGGGACTTTTGCACTGCACTTCCCTGCAAATACTAAGGGCAGGTCAGCATGCATATGAAATTCCTGCACCAGTTCCATGGTTTATGCTAGTACATCAGAATTAGCTGCTTCAATAGCTACACCAAGTACAGCATACACGCAGGACAGCACTGTGGAGACAATTAATAGAAGTAGCATTGCTAGGGGGTTAGGCAGACTGGAGGAAAACATTCTGGGATGACAAATTGTCATTAAGTTTATCCTTAAGATCATGGGTCTCTTCTTCAAGCAAGATGTTTGCCATGTAGAAAATTTATTTTTATTTGTTTTAATACATGAAAAAGTGAAAGGCTGTTACTATTTTGAGAACTAAGTTAGAAACATCTATCACTGATTTCCTATCCGCTATTTCCTCCCTCATGCAGGGAGGTGAAATAATTCTGGCACATGGAGATGGTCCAATGGAGCTAAAAGTAACCTTATTTTAGTCTCACCAGGCCACTGAGCAGGAGATGAGTTTGGAGTTGCATGCTCTTCAATGCTTTCTGTCCTCAGTCTGCGTCGATCACTCAAAAGCAGTCCTTGATAAACCATCCCAGTAAACTGATTTGCTTCTGTTTGACTGCTACATACAAATAAATTTTTTTCTGATGAGAAAGTGAGTGTCCCAAGTGAGAGTGACAGCATATTTTCCTACTGTTTATTGAAAAACCCTGAATGGTTGGTGTTACTTTATCTGCGTAAAATGGATCGGGCATATCAAAGTTAGCAATGTGTGATGTGTATCTTTACCCATACGCAAACATTTAATCCCTTTTCAAGTCACATGCAGGAAGAATTTCCATTTAGAAAGAATTTCCATTTAGAAAGAATTTCCATTCAGGATACACAAAGTATACTGCAAATGAAAACTTCCCTCTTTACCTGTAGCTGTGGCTGTCACATAGTGCTTGATAAATGGATGCAGAAAGTGAAGCTGCTAAAGAATGAAGTGTGTACACCTAAAAATAAAGAGAACCAATAAGCTATATGTTTTATACAAAAGGTGAATAAAATACATTTCTTTCTAAAGAATATTGGAAATGTGTTCTGCAGGACTGTCCTAGCTTTTAGCTTTAAACCAAGTGCAAGTAGTAACTGAATGTTACTCTAAGTTTACAATAGAGTGCTTAGAAAATCACAACTGTTTTGTTCAAGATAATTTGATGGCAGTCAACACCTTCTAATATTATGTCAAGATAATTAACTTGATTCTAATACAGAACAGCCACAGTAAATGAGCATACTGAAGCAGTGATTAAGCATGTCCTGTTATGGTAATGAATTTGATGGAATGGTTCCTGGAAATTGTACTATATAACACTGCAGTTCAATGTAGTAGTAGCTACTCAATATGCATAAAATACAAAAAGTTTTTGTAGTCATTATATAATAGTTTTCTCTAAAAATCTCTTTACCGCAGTTATGTGCTTATAAACTCCGTTAGCCTCCAGATAACAAAATAACTGGTTTTGCCCCACAATGCAGCAAAACCAGCCCAGTTCTTAAAAAAGAGGAAATGCAAGGATTTCTCGGAAAGTTCAGTGAAATCTGCAGTGAAGAAAATGGTACTTTCAAACTGTTAAAAAAGCAAACTTACTTAAACCCACCCTGTGCTCATTCCTATATTTTCCTACTATCTTTCCATTTCATCAAACATTAGGCCTTAGATTAAAGCTATGAATTACCTTGACATCTTCAATATTAGGATGTGGTGGCGATTTCATCTGCACAATAGTGTAAAGTATATCATGGATGTGGTTGTTTAAGTACAGCACAGGATTAGCTATCACAGTTTTTGTGGATGCTATGCTTGCAGAAAGCAATGGTAGTGTTGTGGGTAATGGAAGAGGAGACTGAAGTTGCTTTACAGTAGTTTCCTGTTTAAAAGAAAAGATTGTATTTAAAATTACTGCTTTGAGAAAAAGATAGAGATAATTTTACATTTTAAATGTATTTCCCAGGCCATTTATCCTCTTCTACTGCTGTCTACTCAGTATAGCCAAGATTTTACTGTCAAAAGCAAGTTATTATTTACTATAATAACAAGGTTCAGACCCAACAGCCAAGTTTGCTGGAGCACGTTTTGATTTCGTACAGGAAGAATATTTTCATGTAGCTCGCTAGGAAGTGTGGAGATTGTCTATTAAAAAACACTAACTAAAAGTGTACTTGCAGTAGCACAAGTTGATACAACAGTCACTGGTCTGAGTTTAGTAACAAAGCCAAATTTGTACTCCTCTGAGTTTCTCAAGGGGAAACAAACAGAACTTTTTAAAATTCTTAAACATACATTCTAAGCCAAGTACCACCAACAGCTGTCTGTTGCCCCTATTTGAAACAGGAGAAATCTATGACTAGAGCGTGTTAAAAGACTTGCCCAGTATCAGATTATCTGCTGTAGCTCAGTGTAGTAATTAACAATTGCTGTAAAATACCGCTTTTTGTATGAAATGTAGAAAATGCCATAGAGTAAAAGAGAGCAGTACCCTGTCAGACCTGATATTATTTGTTGAGCCTTGAAGCTAAGACCCCATTCCTTGTAGAGGTCTAGGAATGAGATTTTGTTTTATTTCAGTAAGTGTGAATTTTATTTATTCCATAGGTACCTCGAATATTGTGACCAAAATTACATCATAGTAGCACACATACAATGCTGCAGCTATAGTATAAACAGCAACATTTATATTCCATAGTCATAAGTAGCCTGATCCTCAGTGCCACACAGCAGATTCTTTAGAACCAAATAATCCATACTGGGAAAAGCAGTGTGCTTAAATACCAAGTTCCTTCTCCAAGAACATTAAAGTGATTGTGACCATGAGACTTGCAGAACATTAGCAGCATCTATCTAGACACAAACTTAGGCATTTGAGATAACTGACATCTAGAACTGTTCACATTCATCAACAGAAAGGAGTTGAACTTGCTTTACCTGCTGTGACTCCTGCAGCAAGAACTTCAGCTCCATTCTCACAGATGCTAAACCTCCACCTTGTGCCCCATGAAGACTACAATAACTGAGAAAAACTCGGAGAAGTGCTTGGTTCTTCTGCAGCCACCACTTCCTCCTCTCAGCGTGTTCTCGCTTTGCCTGCAACCTCCTTCTTTCGATCTGGTGCCGTTCATAGGAGCCAATGTCTGGCTTATCCATAATATCTTCGGGGTCAAGCAGATCCCCATTTACTTTGGTGTATGTTTTACAGTAGTCTTTGTCCCCTGCGTCGTGGTTGCATATTTCATGCATAGCAGCAATCTCTTTTTCCAGCCAGTTGTACAGCTGAAATCTGAGCTTTCCTCCATCCACTTCATAACCGGTAGCCAAAGTCCTCAGTTCAGTCATAAGGATTTTCAAACAAGCTCTGAACTTCAGTTGCTCAGCAATAACATCAACCTCAGTGTCTCCTGCCTCAGGAACCTCCCCATGTGGTGTTTGAGCCATGCTGGTGTCTGAGGTCCTCTCATCTTCACTCTTAGAATCGGACTTTTTCATCATTATCCCAACATCCTTGTCTTCTTCATCTGACCCATTTTTGTCTTCACCCCAATCAAGAGTAAGAGGCTCATCGTCAAATTTTACTGCTGGTTGACTCCAGTCAAATTGTGCTGAAGATTCAACAGTACTCTCCAAACCAAAGGAAGCTGAAATGGGTTTTGACCAGTCTATATCACCACTTCCAGCACCATCCTGTAGGGCTTTGGAATCTGAAACATCAGCCTGGATTGAAGGACTGGATGAATCCTTTTCTCCAGCTACAGTGGACCTTTTTCTTATTTTTGGAATTTTGGAAAGGACTTCAAGAGCTAGTACAGGGCAGCCCACTTTAAAATGAGCATTTGCAGTAGTGAAGAATAATTTTCTTTCTATAAGATTAATTTTATCAACAAAGCTCTTCTCAGTTTTTAGACCTAAGGTGGCCAGAGTTCCTTCTGGTGAGCTGAAGTATCTTCGGATGAGCAAAGGGTGGGTCCGAAGATAGTTGTAAAAACTGAACACGACAGGATTGCATGATTTGACAATAACTGAGGAAATAAGCAGACATGACATGTATTGAAAATGCCTTTTAGATGGTATTACTCTGTTTTGCAGTTATTTCCTGCACTAGAGATTTACCAAAACACAAAAACAAAGACAATTTTGGGTCTAGTTACCAAAATAAAATGAAAGAATTACTTATTCACCACAAAAAGAATAAAGGTATGAGCTGGATGAGTAGAAAGATACCAAATTCTCTCATTTGCCTCGCAGTTACATTGCAGTCAGCTAAGCTAAAAAGCAGCTGAGATGATCATCCAGGTAGAGATTTTCCCAAGGAAACTCCCATAGGGAATATGAAACCTACGTAGGCACCTGTCACTTAACACTAATCTTGAAGACATGGGATAGGAAATCCTGCTACAATGCTAATTCCTAGAAGCAAGAATGAGAATTTAAGTGCACTGGAAAAAAGACCAACCAGCACTCATTACTAGAGAAGTATTGTAAGGAGTGCCAAACAAAGACAGCTCTCCTGAGCTTAGCTGAGAGCAGGAACTAAGTTTGGTCTTAGAGGGTTGGAGACAACCCTTGGAAAAAATTGGAAACAGATATTTATATTGTTTTAAAGCATTGCTCCCACTCTTCTTTTTCTTAGTAAGTTTGCCCCATCAGATTAATATTTTTTCCCTTACCTGGGTTTTCATCATCCTCTTTAGGTGTTTGTTCCAATAACGTATCCAGTGCTCGTGTGTAATCTTTCATTATCCAGTATGCAATGCTTCTCAGAAATGGATCAGAATGCAACTTAGTACAGCTGAATCCAGTTCCATCCTTCTGGCAACCCAAGATCTTTTCATAGAGAATGGAGGTGTACGTGACAGAGGTTTCAAACTCTGACTCATACAGACGAGCAATGACCATAGCCAACTGGATGTCTTCCATCTTCTCAAGGCACACCTATGATAAGCAGAGGGAAAAGGTTGTTTTATGAGGGAAAGGGAGTTCTATAAAATAAAGTGAATAGCAATATATGTTTACAGAACATATAATTTTTTTTCTCATCATATCTGTTCTTTGAACTATAAATTAATTTTCGGGTCAAAAATGTGGTATGTGAGTAACATTTTCTTCTGTTTGGAAAGAGGTGTACTTTTCTCTATTTTAGGGATTTTAATATGCATAGCAGTAAATAGCATTAAAAAATTAATATGGCAGAAGATAAAGATGTCTATTTTATTTTATCTAGTAGAATAATTGCACCCTCCACTTTAATGTTATTACATCACTGGTAAGATATCTTTCATATCATCATGTGCAGAATTACATCTCTGAGGGAAAATACATTTTCAAGTGAAGACAAACATACTGTACATAAATAGGCAGGACTACTAAAGGTTCCCTAACTCCCATCCTCTCCTGAGAGACACTGCTTAGCTTACGATCCTGCTCACAGCCCCCACCTCCCTTGTGGCAAGCAGCATCGTAGCCTCCACTAAAAAGGGATCCCAGGGCTGCTTTAGAAGAGAACTCTTGACTTCTTTTTTTACTTAATGTTGTATCAGTAGGTCATACAGGATAGCTGGAGGCCAGAAGGGTCACAGCTAGTACTCCCAAGAGAGCTTCCACTGAGGAATGGTGTATCTGAACAATTATTCTGGCCTTCAAATCAGCTTCCAAGCTGCTTTTCACAGTAGTGTGGAGGTAAATGGTATGTCTGCAGGGCACAAGGGGGTCCTGTGTGGACATACCATCCCATTTGTGCTGCCACAATTTGTGGAAACTTCATCAGAGAACAGCCTGTGAGGATGCAGTAACACAGGTCAAATGAGAATCTGAAACTGAATTTCTCAAAAGCGGATACCTCTATAGCATCTTTTAGTGAACCTGCTAGCAAGAAAAATGCAGCTGACTGCTCAAAACGTTGTTTTCCCAACAAAGCAAAAGCATTTTTTAAAGCAGCTTTACGCCATCGGTCTTCATTGAAGTTGTGGCTGAAAAAGGCAGTCATCTTTTCATCATGCTGGGACCTGCATAAAGAAATGCAATGTATAGAGCTATTTATTATGGAACCTTAGCATACAGTCACTTGAACAACATTACTTGAAATTAAACTCTACTCTTGAATGAATTCTGCTTTGCATTCCTGGTTCAGTTAAGATTTAATCAAAGTTAGCAGAACTCACCTGAACAGACCCCACACCACTGCCTTTTTCTTCATAGCAAGGTAAAAAAGTGCAGCATCTAAGGCATCATTGTTCCTCTGGAACGAAGCTTTTGCAACCTGTAGTGAACAAAGCCTACTATTATCAATGAAAATATAAAAGCTGCTTTTAGCTAAATAACCTGTGTTCCTTGTCACAGAGGATGGCCAGGTAGACTGTATCACCCCTACAAGGCAGCAAAGTAATTCTGAGAAGATGTTTTATTCCTGTGTAACAGAGCTCTACACTGTAAATGCTTTTAAGAGTCAGAAAAACAGCACTATTGCAAATAGCAACCCCTCTCAAGCACCGTGGGACATTAGGAGTGTGCAAATAAAAATATTTTCTTTAAAATTGCTACAGTAACTCATACTATTAGGTGAAATTCCTCTGGCAATTCATTATTTAAAAATACTTAAGCTAACAACAGTATTTCTTGAATGAACACTGTTTGGGTTTTATATAGGACTCTGATGTAATTGTATTTGATTTGGAGTACTAGGATAATTGTACTGCTCCTGGATTCTTTGATTAAGCTTTAAGTTTTAAAAATGTATTCTTACATTAAATGACTTGGAAATTTAGTACAGTAGGCACACCTAAGAGCACGGAGCTAGAATCTGTAACTGGTAAAATGTACCTTCTCGATGCACCTTCGGAGAGTGTTGATATTCCTGACCCACCAACCAATACCCATAGCTCTCAGTTCAGACCACTGTGGGTCTCCCTTCTGGATAGCAGGAATCATATTGATCAACTCCTCCTCAGCCTCAGAATGGAAGGCCCATGCAAAATGGCAAGTTGACAGGCCTAAACAATAACATAAACCAACATAATCCAGGAGACTAAGAGTTGTTAATAAGCAAATGCAATATGTCAGGGATGCCAAGTGGGATCTCCAGCCCAAGAGCTGGGTACATCTGAGAGAGACCGATTCCCTCAACAGGAAGTAGGGCTGTTGAAGGAACAGCTGAAATATCTTTTTGCTTGTTACGGAGGTCCTCTCCTCAGTACTTTCATCATTTTCCAGTACCCCATCCATAAATGCACAAGAATTATATGTTGAAAAAATGAAGGTAAAATATTCTGTTATCACAGAAACAGACCCATTCTGGGTCAGAAACCTTTCTCTCTACTCTTTAGATGGTAGCTTCTTTTATTTTCAGTATTTCACAACAGCATTTACTCAGATTGAGCAAAAAAAGAAAACCTGCTGTGAATAGTAAAATATTCTTCAAGATAAGATAAATCCATGCTTATGTAAGGAAATGTCTTAATTCTCCCAGCAGAAACAATGAATTACAATCTGTGTTTTATCTGGTTGGGGAATTTATTCATGCCTCAAACTGGATAGGTCAGAATCTTCTGAGCTATACTTTTTTTGCTATTTACAGTGCATGTAGGGAAGCCTATACACCAAGCCTTTGCAAGATAATGGCCTTAATGGAATAGACAATCAACGTGCAGCTAATAGAAACATGACGTTATAAATCGAAGGTAAGCAGACGCTGTGAGTGAAGCCATCCTTGCCCTGAGGGTTACCTTGGTGAAGCAGCTGGACACGGTACAGGGGAGGCAGCGATGTCAGCAGGCAGGTGTGCAAGCGCATGGCCAGCAAGTACCGCAGGCCACATTCATCCAAGGTATCTCTTCCTGTGCAATATAAAGTACACTTCTGAACAGGCAGCTGACCACAGTAGATCTATGTACAAGTTATCATATACAGTGTGTGAGGAATGGATGTTTCTAAGCTTGCTGAGAACCTGAACTACAAGTTATTTATTACATATGAATTACAAGTAGATACTCCGGCGAAGGGGAGCTACGGGTGAGCATCTCCGTCTTGCAGGGGCAGAGGGCTAGCTTTTATAGGGATACAGGGGGTAAAGGCCAATGGGTTACAAGGGATCTGCATAGGGTCTCCTAGAGGATTCTGGGTCTGACTTTTCTCGCCGTGACTAAAGAAGTGGTTGCCTTTCCAGAGAGTCCTGCTGGGCGATTATGCAATCTCAGCAGACATCCCTCCAGGGCAGTGGCTGGGCATACCCCACAGATACTTATATTTGTTTTTCTTTTTTATTGTATCTAACCTGAATAACTGATGCTGGCTTTCAGCTTTGTTATCCCAAAATACCCAAGGACTAAGTTTACCTTTGCTGAGAAGAACAAGAATGTCAATTCAAGAATAAGCTAGTTACTAACCCGAGTAATTCTTATCTCTGTTCTCATCCAGCTCAGTGCTTGTCGTGGCCACAGTGTCTGCCAAAGCTACAAGGAACATCTGCTCCAGTCGAGTGAGGCCTGGCAGACTTGAGTGCATCAGGTGGCTTGAAAGGACACTGGCGTGTTCTCGGCCAAAGTAAGTTGGCCCATACTGTGACAGATTAATAACTTTGGATTTACTCTCCCTCTTTTCAGGCTCAAAATCTATAAAGTCTTCGGTTGTAACAGGTTGAATCTGGAACAGATCCGAGTACTGATCCTCTGTTTTCCTCTTTGCATGGTCTTCAGAGCCCTGAGGTATTTTAGAAGCTTCGTCAGAAACATAGGTGGCATCCTGATCTGCAGCAAGCAGTGCATAGAGGGGCAGTGGGGGAATTGAGTCTATCTCCGTGTAGTCTCGGGTACCATCTTTCCCTGCAGTGATGGTATCCTTGGCAGTACTGCCACTCACACTGATGGTGCGAGAAAGGTGGCGCTTAGGACCAGTCCCTTCTCCAGCTTCTGTGTCTTTGACTATTGCAACTTCTCCTGCAATGCATTTAACTAAATGTGACAGAATCGCTTTGGCTCGGCGAACTTTACCCAGGTCCATCAGTTCTAATAACTGGGTTGGATGATACTGGGGTAGAGTAGGTGAAAGAACATGAGCAGCTTCAAAGAGGCCCCCATCCTGAATTACAGTTGGAGTGCCAAAAACATCATCCACAATACCTGCCCCATCAATTACGCTGGTCTTCTTCGCTACTGCGCTTGTTTTAAATGGATCTTGTGTTGTTGAGTCTTCAGAAGTAAAAACATCACTTTCTCCATTACCAAACTTGACGGCGTGTTTCCACTGGGCATAAACGTGCATTTCACAGTCCATTCCCACCACCAGTATTCCATCTCTCACCCAGGACAGAGAGACAGGCAGGGAAGGAGTGCCATCCACAGACGATACCAAATCAATGGACCTGAGCAACACCCACTTTGACTTCACACCTTGTTTTATGCTCCCTCCTAGAGGCAAGGTGATGACAGCTACTCCCTCCTTGCTGCTGGATTGATCTGTTACAATCCCCGAAAGCCTTCCGTACATGAAGATGTTGGCACCCACTCCAACTGTCAGTATATGTGAGCCATCTTCTTTTGAAACCCAGTCCAAATGCACCAAATGCTTGATACTGGGCACCAGGTACTTGTCTTTATTCAAAAAACCGTCTGACTTACTGTAAACAAATAAATTACTATCCACACTGACCCTTGAGTCAAGTACACTTCCAACCTTAACTAAATCATCCAGATGAATTGTCTGTTCCAAAACCCACTCTGATCCTCCAGTAGACTCACACTCAAGTATGCAAACATGCATGGAAAATTCTTTGGAAACAAACCCATTATGCTGTATGGGTTGCTTGTATGCTACTGCAAGACGTCCTGTGTAAGAACAGCTAACAGCAACTGGCCTTCCTACTATGCTCACTGTACTGCTGTTGTCTTCCCCTTCATCGTTCATTAGAGGCCATTTTCTCCAGTGGTACATTTCCTTCTCTTCAGTTTTGCTGCTCAGGTCTGTCTCTACAGTGCATCTCCAGAAGCGCACTCTGTTGTCCGAACAGGATGTTACTATCAAATACGGTGCGAGGCAGACCGGGTAGATTGATGAGGAACTCAAGTGACCTGAAGTCAGAACAAACACATTTACTTTTAGTAATAGGCAGTAGAATGCCTATATGATTAAGGCAGACATAACACTGCCTACCTACTGCTAGAGAACTTTACAACCTGGTGTTATTTTTTTGATTTGGAGTTGGATAAGGGCAAATAATATTAGGGCTGGTAACAGTCTTGCAGCTTGAACATTATCTATCATCTGCACTTCTGGTCACTAGTCAAAGAAGATAAACTGGACTGAACTAATTCAGAGAAGGGCTGTTAGTACAATGACAGGAATTCAAAGCCCTAACCAGATGAGATTAAGGAAGTTAAGATTAGGTTTATATAGCCTACCAAAAGGAAATCTAAGAGGGAAAGGGAAAAAAATAACAGGAGAGACAGAAAGACAATCAGAAGAAGGTGTAAGTGCATCAGGTAAAAAATCCCACTATACCAAACACAGGAATGCTGACAAATGAGCAAGTGAGTGTAAACTGTTCATTAATAAATAAGACTAAAAGTCACATTTCCAACTATTAGAGGAGTAAGTTTCAGGAACAGCTTTCCTGTGGGGACTCCATATATTTATGGAAGAGTAATAGGACATGGGCATGATGATTTGAAAGCACTTTTTCAGTCCTGTGTTTCCTGTATCAGTAAATCAGAATCTTACAGGCTGGGGAGATACAATCCTATAAACTAGGAAATAAATCAGTGGACCAACTGTATAGAAAAAAATGTTAAAGTTACCTGCTGAAGGAGTTGCTCTTACTACTTCTACACCAACAGGAAGATCCAGGGGTTGGCTATACACAAGTCTGGAGCTCAGAATGAGTTTACTAGCAGTCTGAAGGTTAGCAATCGATGAAGATCGTGGAATGGGACTTATGCCAGGTGATACATCTGGAGAAGAATCCACAGTCTTCTGCTCAGGTACACTGAGTTTATTGTCTACTAAAGATGCTTCAGTTGGTTTTGCTATGTAAAAAAATTTGACAACAACGTTAAAATATTGTTTATAAGGGCAAGGCATGAATATCTGATAATCAAATTTATTTGTTTTTACAAGAGCTCAAGTTGCACAGAAAATAATTATATGATGTGTGCAGGCTGTGTCAGTTTTATTGCATGCTGTGACCATTTAAGACATCCACAATATTCTGAAATACTGATAGTTTGAAATAAAGAAGCCACTGCTTAAGTACATTACTCACTCTATCAACACATTTTTATATTGTTATTGGTATAGAATGCAACCAATGTTTGTAAGAATTTTACTGCTTCTATTGCATTCATGTATTATTCTGAAGATTCTTGATTTTTAGGCTTCTGCTTGACAAAGGTGACACAATTTGTTCTGTAATAAACCACCAAAATTTGTTTTATCTTAAGTAATATGATAGAAATGTGTCTCTCTAAGAAAGTTACAATCACTCACTCACCTAAACAGGCTTGCACAGATTTGAGATGAAGATGCCACATTTGAAGAACAGAACAGCCACTACCATCTTTTTCAATTACTACCAGGAAGAACTTCTCTGAGAAAGGTGGTGGACGATACCCTGTAATTTAAATATATTATACATATAAACATATATATTCACATAGGGTAATGAAATTTATATTCAACCTAAATAATTTTTCCATAACAAAAGATTCTCTAAAAACTATCGACAATAAAACCCCCATTTTCATCTTTAAAATAAATTGTTAAGATTATAAACCAAAATATTGAAACAGTACCATTAGTAGCATGCTTTAATTCACATTTTGTTTGCTCATGACAACAGCACTACAAAATAGATACTGACTTACAGAAAATCTGAGTATTAATGGCAAATCTAATTTATTAGATATTTGCCTTCCCATTCAGTTTGAACTACTTTGCCAGATTATAAAGGTTCTTCTAACTGCCTGCTTTCTTCCTTTTTCTGTTGAAGTTTCAAGTCTACTACTGAATTCCCCAGTGACTTTCCATTGCATTAACCTGAAAGCCAGACGTAGTGACATCATCACCTGGAACTACCTGTTGATGCAGAAAACGTGCTTCTGTTCTGTTCACATTTTGATATATAACGTAAGCACTTCGAAAAATGCACTTTGTTATTTGAGTTGTTTCACTCTAAGCAACCAGAATGTCTTTGTTTAACACCATTTAGCAACAATTCATATGAGCAATACACAACAGCCATTTCACTGAATTCCACAGATTCTCATTTGAAAGTAAATTACCATATGCCAGATAGATTTTAGTATTCCTTAAGAACATTTTTTGGTACCTACTTAATTCATATTAGTTACAGTTTATGCTATACCTTGTGATGGCTGGAAAAATATCTCAGTTTCCTTCCCTTCCACATCTTCCTTATGTGGTTTGTATCCCAAAATGAAGTCTTCTTGGAAGACATGAAGCAACTGTGTGTTTGAGCCACACTGAAACATTGAGCAGTCGTTATGCTTCCAGAACAGTATAGCAAAATTTGGTACTAATGCAATTATTTCCTCTGTGCAATCTAGCTACCAATGAAGAACACTTTCTTTTATTAAGTTTAATACTATCATCAGAAAACCCCAATATTTTTCTTTCATATTAAGAACAGCCTGTTCTAGAACTCATCATTTGTATATTGCAATAATTTCACCGAGGCCTACCAGGATAGACAAATTCTGTAATAACACTTTTGCTGCAGTTATTGGCAGATGAATTAGTATCTGATTCATTTTTATTTCTTTGGTGTTGAATAAATGACAGTGGCAAAAACTGTCAGACTTTTATCTCTCTTCAGTGGGAAGACATATCTGCAGTTAATTGCTTGGGAAATCTAAAAAAGGGAACAAATCACAGATTTTCCTTCTCTCAGATATCTTAACATCTGTCTTTTCTGACAGCAATGTATTTCTTTGTGGTAACTCTACCTTGCTACAGAGAAGGCTGCTCATGGTGAAATCCTTCCCTGCTGGTAAGGAAAAAGACGTCCCCCAAATAACAGTGATGGCAAAGCTATCATGCTGTAAAACACCTTTTTCCCAGAGAAGCAAGGTAAGACACTATTCCCTGTACTCATTTATAAAAATTCTAGGAAAATGTTTTGTAAATCTGAACTTAAATTTGAGGATTCTATGCTATTGATACTTAAAAGACACAGAAATTTATTGACAATAGAGAAATACTCATTTATACATGTCAAACCCCCACAGTTTTCTAATTCAGAGTGGTAAAACTTGCTGTTTTCACAGGCTGCTAACAGAAAACAGCACTGGAACATGTATGAAAAAAATAATTGAGTAAGAACAAGGTTTAATTATCCTACCTGCTCATTGATTGAAACGTATAGCTGTGTTAATTAATAGATACAATTTTTTTTTTCAATACAGGCACAAAAACCTTCAAGTTGTACCTGGCTATCATTCTTACATTTTGGCTATCATTCTTACTAGTTAGATCTACTTGTTAGGTTTGGGCTTTTAATGTTATTTTTGTTTGGTTGGGTTTGAAGGGATTGTAATTTATTTCCCTTTAAATTATGATACCTTGGAAGCCATTCTTTAGTAAAGTTTTGTTTTCATCATGAGTTATGCTTAGAAAACATAGATATACTCTAAAAATGAGCTTTGAGCTCTTAGCAGCTAACAGAAAGCTGGCTTAGTGAAATGCTCAAGGTATCTCAATATTCACAAAGATTCAAGGCAGTCATTGTCACCATAGAGAAATGTCACCTCTTTTACCTCTTTTCAACAGATTAGGCTAATTAACAAAGTTATTAAACACCTTTCTTTATGTGATACCCTTAAAGAGTTAACCATTTATTTACTTTGTTAGTTATTGCATCGAGCTCAATGATGCATCCTGGTCGAGCAGTAGATTGTTGGCTCACAATATTAAACACCTCCCCAATGAGTTTCTGAAACAGAGAAAAATGAGTAGAATTAATGTATTTTTCCTTTGGACAGAAGAAAATTGCAGTTGCTTATGATAAACTGATGCTTCAATTTTTCTTGTTGGCACAAACCGCAACAGAGTTCTTGCAGTTGTCACTTTGGCACTCCTGAATAATGTGTTTATCAAACCATGTGCACTGCTGTGAGTCGGCAGCTCTTCGTGGGGATGATACACCAGTTTTTATGGAATCTAAATATTGCTAATTTAAAGATTTATCCTTGCATAACACCACATAATGTATCTGTGCAATGAGAAACAATATACTGTTTCACTTCTTTTTCAAGCTTCAGGTTTTGTCACAACATGTAGGAAAAAAAATCAGTACAGCTGACATACAAGCTGAAAGCTTTATTGATTTTTGCTGGAATGTTCACAGTCATTGCTCCTAGAACAGATTCCTCAGACTGATCTGAACACTGACAGGCCCTGTCTTGCAGGATGGTTTATAAAATAACAGAAGAATGGGAAAAAAGGGAAGATGTGTTTCTTTATACAATAACAGTACAAAGTCAGGCTTTACTTTTCTTAATGCCAGAGAAATGAAAGATAAAAAGAATGAAAAAATTGGTCATTGGAAAAAAAAGCTAATATGTCCCTTAGCTGATTCCCTCATATCCCACCATCTCTGCCCTTCCTCATACATAGATGTAACTTAGGTGGATACACCTCAGTCTTGCTCTTCTGCTTTCACCTTTCCTCTTACTCTTGACTCCCCTCTTCTGAGAGGACAAACTAAGTAAGAAATGCTATTTTTCCTTTTCCCACCTGCCGCAGGTTAGGGAAACTTGTATTGGAAATTTTGGTTCAGTGCTGACACTTTTAGTAATAATAGCTGCATTTTTTCTGCTAATGCTTACAGACAGCTGCAAAACGTACAATTATGCAAGATCTAATGCATAAGATCCTATACATGGAATTGCACAAAAATCACACAGAACTAAAGGAAGACAAACCACTGGAAGGGGGAAAAGGTGAGTTATGTTAGTTTTATTTTAATAGTTTCAAACCAAACCATTGCTACATAAAACTTACAGATGATTCAGGGTCAGATAATTCATCCAGAAGTTTTCGTGCATCTACAACAGCTTGATAGAGCCTCAGGTTTTTGCCATCTGATGCAACAAAGCAAGCACTAGCAGAGTTGCAATAGGTACCTAACAGAAGACACAAAAAAATCATGGAGAAAAAAATGGCATTCAATGGCCTCAGGTAGTCTGTTACAATCCTCAGTATAAGAACATGCTTCAAACACAATTTTCATAAAGCATTGAAGCAAAAAAACTAAGCAAATGTGTGCCTTAATACACCATCATTTGAACTCTGAAATAATTCCCTTTCTGAATTTGGTTCGTGAATGTAACCAAAACTCCTCAAAAAAGTTCAATAATCTATGCTGAATTCCAACACGATTCACACATGCCAACCCCAGTCTGCAGTACACCTAAGGGAACGCAGCTATTCCATACTCTGGTGATGTTTGATTCACTCTCACCTCTGGGGCACTGCTTGGAAGAGCCAACTCCAGATTTCTGAGGTTGTCAGAGACAATTCAGAGCAGGAGTCTAAGAGGAAACTGTTCAGCCATAGCTTTCTTCCTTGTTTACTGTCTCTAGGCTCGTTGCATAAAATTAACCTCTAAGAATATTCCCTTCTGCCCTGAAGTTAAAAGTGCAGATATAAAAGTGGAGGGAGAAATAGATCTGTACTGAATAAAATACGAAAAATTGTAAGAGTGTCTTTTTTTCCTTCTCAACAGTATATACAGCAGGCTTGACAGGAGATTTTTCTATTCTGATATACATTTTCCTCTAAACTACAAGAATGCAGCTCATTATTTGTGTTTAGAACACTTTGTTGGGATACAGACAGCCCAGAATGTGACTATGTAAGCAGAGAAAATGGATTTGTTTTACTTTAAATCAAAGATACTAAGTATTTATAACCTGGTATTTGTATAAAATTTCATGTTACGCCCACAGCACAGATGGCATTCAGTACTGTACACAAAGATGACAGCTACTATAACAGCATCTTTGTGATAATTAAAAAATAAGTATCTGTGTGGCTGGATTGAGTAAGTATTGTAGAAGTAGTTTTCTTAACTGCAATGGGAAGCTCTAAAATTAAAAACAAAAACTGAAGAACTGGCCAAGGACATCACACATCAGATCTTGTACTGTCTGACCTCTGAAAAAGTGTTGCCTGTAGTTCCGTAAACTTAATGTAGTCTATGTATTTACAAACATCCTGAGTTCCAACTGGGCTTTTGTAAGCCTCTGGTGGTCTGAAGAATTTCAGTATTGTTTCTTGATCTTCTAAGCAGTTTTTAGCCAGCATGTCAAAGGAATCTGTTAATGCCAATTTTTGCTGGAAATCTTCCCCAATAATTCTGATGCTCAAGTGGTCCAAATGCTAGTTCCGTTCAACCCACTGGCCCTGCAGCTGCATGTGGCTAGCACCCCTAAGCCATCAGCACACCTGCATTTGCAACACCACATCAATGCAGAGAGCACTCAAGGAAGCTGCCTGAAGCGCTGGGGAAAGGCATCACCTTGTGGGAGCAAGGAGTGCTTGCTCACACAAAGGAGTTCTTGGGTGTCAGCTCATCCACAGGGACTGCAGACACACTCAGACCACAGCAAGTGTTTTGCAGGAGCTTAGCCACAAATGAAGTAAAAATGCTTGATTTGCATAATGTAAGGAAATCTTTGAAAAGTTAATGTAAATATACTCCATATAAAACAGTAATTTATTTTAACAAGTTAGTTCTACAACTCACAGTGTTAAGTCTGTATGGAAACATGCCAGGTATACTCACCAAGGCAATAGCTGGGAATTAGTGTTGGAAGCCAGGCTACATTAGAGAAAGCAGAGGTGTGAAGAGAGTTAATTCGAGCCAACTCAGACACTCCTCCAGTGTAGGATAAAGGTCCTATGGGGTCTACTCGCCACAGAATCAGCTCACTATAGATTGCATTTGGGTCATGGAATGTACGGGTTGCTGCATTTTTAAGTTGCTGCTTAGCAGAACCTTTCTTTTGCTTCATAGGATCCATCATCCTGTTTATCCTGTCGGAGTCCCAGGAAGTGTCTGACTCAGGAGTTAACAGGGCATTGTGATGGGAAGATGTCAGCAGCAGTGGTAAAACAGAATGGCAGGCCAGATCATTGAGGTGAAAGCGGTGTCCACAGTACCTAAACTTATGGGATACAGTTAGCACAGTAGTGAAAGCTGATTTATCAGCAAAAGTAACTGCCCACTGATTGAGAGAGCCATCTATATGTTTGGAAATCATCATTACCACAGGAGAAATTATATTCACATTTTCACTGTCCTGGGTAAAGCTTGGTCCTCTATTTGCTAGAGTTTTATCTGGAAAGTCCATCGTCTTCTGCTGTGCGGCACTGCTGTTGTCTTTTACAAAGACAGGGCAGGCATACATCATAATATTTTTGCTAAGGGAACTAGCATCTCCAGATGGAAATGCGACAGGAATCCTAGAAGAAAATGAAACCTAAAAAGAAAAAAAAAAAAAAAAATTTAGAATACATGAACTCAGCTTCAGCCTGAATAAATGCTAGGTGTTTTACAGGAAGTACTTAAAATGAAATTCCTACCGATGTTCAGCTCTACAGCAGAGGACACAATGTTTGTTAATACCAAAAATAATAAAACCATTTCAAGTAAACCATACCTGAACTTGTCGAAAGATGCCTGGAGTGTATTCATCTAAATACTTCACATGCCACACCAGAAAGGTACCATCGACAGGGTGGATAGTAAAAAGCATATCTGGATTCCTGTTCCATTCAGTTAGGAGCAAGTCAATTTTCCGGTCTAACAAAACTGTCGGAAGAGGCAGGCGTGGGCCTGCTAGCAGAGATGCTTTGGGGCTTCCCTCTCTCTCTCCATATTCATGTTCTGAAGAGCCTGTACCGGTCCCTGTCTCTGATTCTCTGTCTATAGACAAATCTGCAACAGAAAAGCAATGTGCCATTTTATCCATTGCAAAGATCTCCCTATCAGTTTCCTTTCAAAACACAAGCTGCTAGTAGCACTGTCCGATCAGAACTACCCAGATTACTAACCATGATCTAACTTCATATGTAAGCCTTTCTCTTTTTCTTCCATTTCTTCTTCCTCTTCAGCTTCAACATCAAAATCTTGTTCTAGTTGTTGTTCAGAAATTTTTCTTAGATGCTGCATGAATACTTCAATAGAGGACGTAAAATGAAATTCTTTATTATTCAGCCAGTGGACAACGAAGCCTCCACTTCCTTCATCTGTATTAAAAGCTGTTCCAGCCAACACCGATGGAATATCTGTGGGCATTTTTAAACAAATAAAAAAGCTATATATTGAACTATATAAAAATATATACAGCTATACATTAAGCTATATATTAACCACTCATCTTTTTATTCATACATGTGTGTACACGCACCTTTCACTTATTTTAGGTATAACATAATTTGTGCCTGCAAGATTAGAAAAGGTAAGATGCAGATCAAGTTTTTACATCCAATTGTAATAAAAACAGCAAAGATATTTTAAGGTCAATGAATTTACATGAAAATTTATTCTTCTGTGAATGGTAAATGATACTCAATGGTTCTAATTGCTCAGTGCCATATATTGCAGTGTTGACTTTCATGTACAGACTTTACATTAAGTATGTCACTGCTCTTTAGTATTTTTCTTTAAAAATGTTCTGTATTGTTCTATAAAATGCAGCTGGTTTCCTACAAAAAAAACCAGTGGTCCAGCTTTTTTTTCAATCACTACATATTCTGTAGGATACAATTACTCTATTCATCACACACCATGGCCCCCCAAACCCAAGAATCAAACACCAAGCAGACTGGAAATTTATGCTTCTTTTGACTTCTGATCTGCAAAGATGAATTTAATTTGCTCATAAAGGTGCTGAAGGCATTCAGAATAAATTCAGCTTCATTTGTCTTAAAAACTCCATGTCAACTAACAGACTTCCTACAAGTTCCCTCTATTTGATTAGGCAAAGCAAAGAATGTGCATCTCAGCCACCTTTACTCTTTTCATGCTGTGAAAATACATGATTGCAGTCTAATAAATGGTTGTATTTCACCTGTATTAGGGTTGATGCTTGCTGCTATGTGGAAGTGACCAAGTGCATTTGCTTGATGGGAAATGTGACGCTGAACCTCATGAGTACCCTGCTGATCTGGCAGGACATCTGTGTGGGTAACAAGAACTGAAGATCTCCTTTGTCCTTTTCTCATATTTTTCAAATGATGAATTGTCTGTTGTAGTTACAAAAAATAAATTAGTAAATGCTAAAACCACTGTAAGGTAAAAAGTCATGCTTATACAAAGCCTAAAGCTTCTTTCTACCAAAGAAATGAAGGCTAATTTCAAAAGGATTATTTTAAATAGATTTCAACACAGAGTAGTACGCTTATGTACAGCAGATCTGCCCAAAAGCAAAGTTCTTCTAACAGTCTTCTGAAAGTTCCTTTAATATCTACTCAACACCACCACAAAAATACACAGCATTTTTCACAACATTCATGAACAAGATTAGAACAATCTAAAAGCAGCAGCTTCTGTGGTATAATTTTATAATGAATTATTTTTGTATGACTGAAAATTTCCAAGAGCATGTAGAGAGCACAAATGATTTAACAGCCCAAAGTGTAATTGGTCCCAAGCTCCCTACTCGTTGATGGCCATGATATTTAAGAAGTAAAAACCTGGTCTGATTGTAATAGTCTACAAATGAGTGATGGGGTGTTCTTCTGCTTTCTTATCTTTTCTTGGTTTTATACTGATAGCATAGAGACTGAGGGTAACGGACCACCACTTTGTCATCTAGCAGGATGACTTTATTAAAAACACTCAAGAATTTATATGCTTCTTCTGTGTACAAGTTTTAGGATCAGCTACGCAGCCAGTGATTAGGAGACTAACCAATCACACAACTAAATGGCAGAGCAGATGTTTCTTGCTCTTTTATCTCAGGCACCCTCACACATCCCACACAGCCTTAGCTGAAGCATTCTCACGTAGGTATTTGTGGCTGCAGATGATCTTTGGTATGCACCTTCTCAGGGGAAAAAGCTGCCTGTTGAGGTCGACCAGGAGCAGCCACTTCTACAGATTGGTTTTCTCTTATTGTAAAGTTAACAGACTTCCTAAGACTATAGGACTGGCACTGAAACAAAATTATCAAACGAAGTAACTAAAAATTAAAAGCATTTATTTACTCCTTTCATTGTCTTTATAGTTGCAGACTTTCAGACCCAATCAGAATGAAACCATCATTACTATTCCACATTAAACATTTTCTCTTCCCATCACTGTCAGTTAACTATAGAAAAAGTAAATTGAGTTTTAAGAACACGATGCTTGGATGCAGAGTCACAGTCTCTGACTTTTTCAGTGTTTAGTAACAGACTTCAAAATTATGAAATAATTCAGACTATTCTGTAATGCATATAGGGCCTACATAATATACATTCTTAGAGCTTTATATCCTTAAAGTTTTAAGAATCGTGAAATAAAAAATTGGACAAATTAAGTATTTACTTGTACCTCTAGGGCATGCTGTATTGTGTCCTTTTGCTTTCCAGACTGTGAGATGGTGCTGCCGATGCTGGAAGTGGTGGTTTCACAGATCTGCTCCCCCAGGAGAGTATCTTCGGGTAACAGCGTCTCTGCCCACAGCCGGCAGATGCCATCGAGGCATGACGTGAGTAACACGTTACAGACCAACCCCCTGATGGCAGACACAGCAAAATTACTGCCTGGCTAGCTCAGTATAGACACAGCAGAAATTAGGGGAGTGTACAAGTATTTAGTAGCTATTGTTTTATCTAAATTTCTGCTTCTCCCCTAACTGAAGGTTAACCTGACCATCGTTATTAAATTCGGTGATAGAGAAGTTTATGGGAAGATGTTGGTACCCTTCGTTTCTTGAAAGTATAAGAAGAGAAATCTCACGTTCTTGATGGCAAAACATTAAGCAGAGTGTTAAAAAACCCACTTGATCAAAGGCTTGCTTGCTTTTTTATAAAGGCAGCTTTCGAACCTGGGCATGTACTTGCTGATGTTCCGCCAGGAAAATCCTGTCACTGCTCGGGGATGCGCCAAATAAACAAAGGAAAACTGCACATCCTCTGAGCACTTCTTCTTTTCTTCATTCTCCTGGGGCAGAAGAGATGACTTCCAACCAGTCATAGGATACCAAACCTTTAAGAGGCAGTCATCCTAGGTGAAGCAACAAAAAACCAGGGGGTTAGGTAGCTGTAATTAAAAATGTAACTAAAAGAAAATCCCAAGTAATAAGGAAACTGCTGTTCTGGTATTGTTCATGACAACTTGGCCCAGAACTAAAATTCATCTCACATTTAACTCACAGTAAGTGCAAGCAAAAAATGCTTACTTACTGGGATTTGTAAACCAAAGGGAATCGTTCAAATGAGAGGGTGACATTAAAGAGAATTATTAATTGAAAATTTAGCTTGAATAGTGATTAGACAAAAAGTATTGCAGTCTGAAATAGACCTGGTAATTGAAGCCAGAATTCACTAAATAAAAACCTTCTCTAACTTATCCAGACATGTGCATATTATACCAGTTTAAATGTGTACGTGTTCTATCATAATGATCTCATTACTTTGAACAGAAGTAGAAAAAATTGTTTATATTCTTCTGAAACTTCATCTAAGTATATTTCATCTAAAAAAAAATCAAATATATATATACACATAAAAACATACAAGTCTGCATCACTGTCATTCAAGTATCCAGTAAGAGTACGTCGCTAAATCCAGTTTCTTGTTGCTGAAATTCATGGAATTACAAAAAAATACAGCATTACACAAGATCATAATTTACCTTTGCTAAGACTACAATAGAGTGTATGGTCTAGGACTAAACATATCACTTTTGTTAAACAAATGAAAAATACTGCAAAAACTCAAGTATTTTTTTTGTCCTTACCTTCCCGGCTGTCGCGAAATATTCACCATCAGGAGACCATGACATCAAATGCACTGATGTTGCAGTCCTACAGAATACAAGAGCAAGTTAAGTAAGGGCTATTTATTCTAAAATATTATTGCACCGGTATTCAGTTGATTCAGTGTTAGCGTTCATTATTTAAATTAAATATAAAATTAAGTAAGAATTAGATTAAGTATTTTATAGTTGTTGCTTTAGCCATACTTTATGAATAGCAGAAGCATAAAAATATTTGCTACAATGAAACAAAATAGTATTTTCACACTTCAATGAAAAAAAATTAAAAATTGGTTTAAGTACAGCAAGCCTAGGTTAGATCCAACAGGAGTGAGGATTTTTTATTTGGAATAACTTACATTGTTTGAATTTTATGGTATTTAAAAGCATATTTTAAAATACAGGTGAGGTAGCATTGCAATTTCTCTTAAAACAAAAACTATCTCACTTGCACTGCCAGACACATTTCCAGTCATTTAGAACCGGGAGAACTTTATCATCCTTGATCTGATTGTTGGCATCCTCATCTTCATCTTCCTCTAGAATGTCATCGGACGGAGGGGCCCACAGCTGCAGGAAGTCTGTTGCTGTCAGTAACCTGTTACCTGGAAGGGAGTGATAACAGAGCTATGGAACCAAGATGATGAAGGCATGCTGAAAGGTTAAGCCTCTTGTCATACTTTGTTGTGAATTATTCAGAACAGGTTGAAAGCTAAACTTTAGTCCATTTTGAATATGACAGGGTCATCTTATAAAGATCCATGTCTAGGTACATTGCTGACCTTAATTGTGCTGAAGTTCTATTTAAATGATTATTAGTGATAATTAAGTCAGTTAACACTGGGATTCCCAAACTAAGATCTTACATAAGAGACTCAAACACGTGGCACAGCATCTTAACAAATGTTAACCGTAGCCTCACATTTTATGCAACACTGCCTGAGAAGAGGTAATTTAAATTTTCTATATTCAAGCTCTCACTTTATTACAATAAAAATATTTTGTGTTCATTCTAACTACAAATGTTGAACAAATACTTCACAAATGATGCATTACCTTGAGGATCCCAGGCCAGGTTGTAAGTCATAGAACTGAGGAAGAATTGCCCAGTTTTTAGCCACTGACACTTCAGTTGCTGTAGTATAAAAACAGTAAAGGATTAATTCTCACATCAACAACCAAATATAAAGGTATTGCTATTTCCTTCTATATGAAATTGCTATGAGGCCTGTTGCAAAAGTATTCAGTGGTAGATTGCTAAATCTAGTTTTAATATGCTTTTAGATTGTTTTGTAAAATGTAAATGCATCCCAGGGTGCCCTGCAAACCAGATCTGGCCCTGTCCCACATACAAATATATCTGTAGATTATTTTGTACTACTGTAATCATAGATTTACAGGAACATAAGGGATGGAAGTATAGATGCCACAAAGATTGTGAAACCTGCTTGAGAACATCCTTAATGCTCGAGTCCTCGGCCATGGCTGTGCTGTTGTTAAAACAAGTCTGGGTGCACTAAAGTCTGTGTCGTGTTTCTGTACTGCATCTCTGACAACCTCTTCAAAGGACAAATACCAACTCGTCACCATGTCAATCTAGTATGAGATTCAAGAACAAGATGTTGGGAACTTAGGAAAAGGGCAGTCCACACTTCAATTCATGCAGTGGAAGAGTGTACCCATCCAGTTTTATTATGAATGGTGGAAATGGTTTATCCATCAGTCTGCTGTGTGCTGACATAATATAATAAAAATAACTGGCAGACAGACTTCTGTCTCTTCTAAGAGCCTAAACGGAATTACAGTTATGAAACACATACTTACACAATTTCTTTTATGAGAATTTATACCAAGCGGTTCAAAAATGCAAACAGCGTTTCCATATGATGCTGCAATCTGGGAAAAGAAAAAAAAAGTTGAAGACTCAAAATGTAAGGTTAGGAGGTCAGTGGAGTAAGTGCTCCTCAGTATTCCAAACCAGCTAAAGAATCTCCCATACCTCTTCTATGTGCCAGTGTTGTTGAAGAGTGAAATCAATACAAATGTAATTAACTGTGTTATGGGAATATTTTCTTAGGTCATTTGAGAAAAACAAACTCCTGAAGAAGCCCACCTTTCAGATTTTAACTCTAAGCAGGGCAGACATCTCATTCAATGGCACAAACACTGTCAGTCAGATGTAGTATATCCTTCTAGGGCAACTACTCTTAATGCATAAGGGAAAGTTGATGCCTTCACTGCTTCTGCTCATGTTCTGTGTACTTCACAGCTAACTAATGCATTAATTATTAGTGTCTGTGTCTCTAGATTCCATTTTGTATCACTAAATCACTGAATAATAGTTACAAGAAGCAGAAAGAAATGCAATTTTATATTTAACATTCAAATACATTTTGAGAAGAGATAAATGGCAAATAGAAAGTCTGAAGTACATATGCTATTGAATCCCTTAGTTTCTTTCAGCCACTTGTTTCACAGAAACCTCTAAACACAAAACAGTCTTTATTAGGTATTTATCTGGGTCTGTTCCTAATACTCATATGCTTATAAGTACTTTTGACTATCTTTAAAATTCCTCTTCTTCTTAAAAGATTTTTAAAAGAAAAACTGTTTAAGTCCTTCTCATTCAGGATCTGGTTTCCCCAATATAGAAATGATCCACAAGTTTCATGACATTTATTACGAAATCTCGTTTCTTCCGTAGGGGGAGGGGGAGAGGGAGAGAAGGTTGTGACAACACAGCCAATTCCAAAGTAAAGAACAGACTGTGAGTTCAGAGTCCTGAATGCAGAACCACCCAGGGGTTTGTGGTGATCTTGTAGGGCCCATCTCTGAAGCTGGAACATTCCAGTTCTGATATTGTGCTGTAACTAATGCATCTGTCCACAGTTTGTGACACCTCTTATTGCAGGTCCCGGAAAGGAATAAAAACCATTGTTACAAAGATGTCTCCTGCTTCCTTTACACTCTTCCCTCCCCCAAAGGATTCTTAGAGTAACATAAGACTAACACAAGAGGTGTTACTCAGAAAGTCCCAGATGAGTAAACCATGATCTTTGTTGTGAAATTAACTCTTTCATTCCATTAAGTACTATGTTGCCATTTAATTATTTCAGAGTATTGAAAATTTAAAAATTCTATACAGATTTATTAAAATCCTTACCCTGCCTTGTCGTTGGGAGCACTCCACACAACTGACCTGGATGTTTCCATGTTTAGCACCGGGAATAATTTGCACACATTCAAAGTCATTTGCCAGAATAACAATGTCACAACCAGAGCCATATGCCTGAAAAAATTTTTAAAAGAAAAAAATTGAAATGTTTATTTTAAAAACGAACTGAACGCTTCTTACACCGCTGATGTTTGGGAAGCTGTGACTACCCCAGTTAAACAAGAAGCTACAAAGCAGCGGGTTTGTTCCTCACTAATTCAATGAGCAAAAAGCAGAAACACAGTTGTGAAGGAGACCATAACGCCACTGGGGTTTAAACCACGGCAAACAGAAACAGTACAAAACCCAACCAACCCCCCACACTTAAATCTAGAACTTGAGCTCTGTATTTACTTTTTCTTTTGTTTATTTTAGATTTTAGTTGGTTTTTTTTTTCTCCCCTCCAATTCTGGTTGCCTCTTAGAGCAAGGCAGCCAAGCCAGGAGCATTTATTAATGAATTTCCATGTACGTTTCTTAAATAAGTGTGTGTTCTGCCTCCCTGCCTGCCTTTTTTATTATTCTTAATTTTTAAAAAGATTGTTAAATTATTCTCTTCTATAAGAATGCAATTGCTGGGCTTTTCTGAGTTTTAAGAAGTGCACATTACTGTAAGACCGTAAACGAAAGATTTCTCTTGGATATACTGTTGTGCAATACACACTATATCCTAAAGAATTTGTTTATGAAATAGCTATAGAACAGTGATAGCTTGCAGCACTTTTTACTGGCAGGATAAATATACACCTGTCTGCCAACCTTTCACCTGTTCTAAACAGTTTAATCACTCCAGATTATCTGTCCCACTGAGCTCCCACATTCAGGTGTGGAAATCTCTCCCTAGGATCAATCTACCACTAAGCCTTTTACAGTAACCAGTTAGAGCTGGAAGTCTCTTTCCTTAAAGTAAGTTTTCCTTTGATTACAATACAGTAGGCAGAAATTTTGTAACAGCTGAGTTAAGCAGAGAGTGCAAGTCCTCCACATGGTACAAAATTACTTATCATTTTAACTTGTCCACTGGATTTTTCACAAGAATTTCCAAAATACTGAGTCAGTCCTTGCTCTCTCCTTTGAGATCAATCAGTGTAAAGGCTACTTGTATTGTAAGCGTATGAGAGTTAAGAGTATTTGTATCGATTTACATGACCAGTGCCCCTTGGTGGTCACACTAAGATAACGGTGCAAGATCACCACTGGAACTAGAATGGACAGTTTAGGCCTCATGACTTTCTATGTCTACGTCTAATCCTCCTGGGAAGGAGCAACAAGTGAGAAAGGCTGAAAAAAAAGGGCTTCATTTAGCGAAAGTACATCACTGCATGAAACAGAAAGGAACAGCAATACGAGCAGCAAAGCAGAAAATCAGTCCCCAGAAATTAACACACCATACAACTGCACACACAGAAATGAAAACTGCAGATTAGACAGATCGTCTGAAAGATTTCCAAGGTCATCTCACAAAAATAGAGTGACACGGTGCTGTCTGAGACATCAAACCCACACTGCTGTTCAGGGAAGCTCTGAGGAACTGATACTGGAGTGATTCACAATGTAAGCAGGATTGCTAAAAGGTTGTTGGAGGGAGATTATCTGTGTAATAGAATATCCCAGCTCCTTGATGACTAGGCTGTGTGATTATTAGCCCCAGTCTGGAAGGGAGTAAGTTATTATTAAAATTGAATAGGATTATTTCCAGAATGTAAGAGAATGAAAGACGAGATTCTGAAATAAATTCTGGCATTGAACAGAAACTCTTTTTGTTTTGTTATTTTCCTATTTTTATAGTGGGATTTTTTACTAAACAAACTTCGCCAGTTGTGTTGAATGCTGGACAAAACAGTAAAGGCTCCCAAGTAGGAAGGAAGAAGACTGAGACCAGGATGTGAATGCCCAGAAATAGACAGGAAAACAAAAGCACACCCTCTTGTTCCAATAATTTATTCAGAATCCCAATATTCACAAGAAATTGATTCTCCTACTTGAACTTCAAAGGGTGAGCAATTAAAACAGAAAAGAACTGACTCATCTTCTTTTCAAAAGTCTTCCTCATAACTACTAATACAAACCTACTAAAAGACGTGACTTAAATTATCTAAGTAAAAAGAGGTGCTGCGTTACAGTGGGACCCTGACAGTGCTGATCCACTTAAAACGAGGACTTAAACCTTTCAAATCCCCTATTCACTGTCAGTATTGATAACCTGAGTTGCAAATTTCAGACTACGTTATACACTAGTTGCAATTTTATTGGCAAGAGACATGTACGTGTGTCTCAGAAATTAAAAAAGAAAAGACTTCTCAGCTTCAGTTTCCTTGTGCTTACTGTTCTTAAACATGCCCATTTGTATGTGTGTGTACAGCTCACAATGCATGAAACAGGAAATATTTTATACTTGGCTATGTCTGTTTATTCTGTGAAGCAAAAGAATTTAGTGTCTTTCTCTTTAAACATTGTAGTTTTTCATCTCTCCTGTCCCCTACCTGCACTGTCCAGCAACAAAGCATTAAATTTCCAGGCAATTATACTATTTAGCATATTTTTACAAAGTTAAGTTAAAAAGTGGTTCTGAATTAGAAGTGTGGTTTACAGTCAAACTCTTTTTCCTGAAAGAATCATCAAGATACAGAGATCTCTTTCCTTTGTGAAATGTTATTACTGTCACTTGTACCCATCCTACTCTTTGCCTGTGTTTACTGCTGCACCAACAAGTGACTCAGCAGACCTGAGTGTCCTGTGCCAACAGAGGGGATCCCTCGCTGAGGGGCTCAGGCAGAACCCATTCCCAGCAGCAGGATACCAGCCCTCAGCTCGAGGTTCTTAGAGCAAGTGCTGCTATCTCTTGGTTCTGGGGTCATTTTCTGAGCGTAGACATTTATTCTGAGAATGTGCCTTACTTCTTGAAAGTATATTAAAGTATATTTACCTTAGATCTTAAAATTATTTTATGAAGTCAATTCATTAGAACGCACCTTTGAAAAAGGTCCATATACTTTTATGTACTGAAAGATAGTTTCATATTTCACATTATATGCCTAAATACAAGTTTTTAATTTGATTACTTTCATGCAGCTTTTCTGATGGCTTCATTATATTAACATGTTTATACTTGAAGAGAACACTTTTCTGTTAAATCCTCTTTTCTTCTGTCCTGTCAGTCCTTAAGCTGGTAAAGCAGCAGAAACACCCCACACTGACAAAGAACAGGGAAGTGTCATAATGTTTAACATCAGTAGTTCCTTCTTAAGGATTCAGCTGACATCTGCATGAGGTCATTCATGCCACCACAGGTCTCTCCTGCCAGAGAAACAGTGGCCACAACATTGGTGGCAGCAGGCTGACAATCTGCATGGCCTGATAAAAGGAATGGAAAGTTGGTAAGCCATACAGACAGGAAAGATGGAAAATAAGGCACTGAGGTACTGTAATGGATGAGAGCAGCATAGAGCTCTTAAATAAGCAGAATTATGAGCAGTGGCTGAACAAAACAAGTGCACTAAGAACCACCCACATGGAGTATCTGCCAACCTCCATTTCTAATGTCACTGATAACTTCAAGGAGAAAATTAAATGGAGTTGCAAAACCACCAGAATGCAAGGATGACTTGCAGGATCCATAAGGAACTAATAAGCTGTAGTTTGCCAATATCTGCTCTATCTGTCAAGATCTGGGACCACTGAAATGAACAATGACAAAGCTTTAATTGAATGCAGGAGCAGCACACAGAAGTAGGACATTGTGTCCTACTGTAAGAGTTTGTGCTATATGCTCAGTTTTCAGGTAATATGAAAGCACATGCATCTGTTTCTTTCAGCTGCTCGTTTTCCGGTTTGCTTCTGGAACTAAGAGATAGGGAAACAATTATTCCTTCACATTCTCATCTTGGTTTTTCTTTATACAAATATTTTACTCTGTATAAAAAAACCGAAAAAATTATTGCCTTCCTATAACCTGCAACTCTTTACAAATTTTGCATAAGTGTAATAAAACACAAGTCCTCAAGCTCCTGTGTGTACTATTAGGGATGCAGAGGCATTTCAAGATGGTAAATGATGTGGAAGAAACAGAATCAGCCCACAGTGGTGTTAAAAAAAAATAATTTCGTAACCATCTAAAATAACATAAATTAAAATCTCTACCGAAACCTGAATTCAAGTCTGTGCTGGGCTTAAAGGACTCCTCTAGTAAAACAACACTCACTTGTCCTTAAGTTTGTGGCTATGAATAGTAAACATAAGACGCAGAAAATTCCTCCCCCTTCTGCTTAGCAATGAAGACACCTGAATTCTGAACCATTTCCAAACTCTCATCAATGGACACAACACTTACACTTCCTCCCCCTCCTCCTTCCAAGTACTGCTAGAATTACATACCCTTAATGCAAGCTAGCAAAATAACTGAGAAACAACTCCTAACCTACTACTAGCCTGTGGCCTGTAGAACAGGCTTTCCTAAATTGACATGAGAAAAATTCATAATTAAATACTTTACAATATGCTTAAACATACAGAGATAAAAGAACTCAGTAAGGATTCAGATATTAAGCGTCTCTAATCCAATTTACACAAAAACGTGCAGAACATATAGATACATGTAAATAGTAATAAATAACGGAGAGGGATTTGCAAATAAGTGTTTTAAGAAGGATGGAGTAGTAAAAAAGTAGGAGAACCCTACAGAGCAGAGAAAACCTATTCTCAGTTGCTGTATCTCGTGGACATCTGTGTGAAAGAAGATTTTGCTGTTTTCAGTGAGGTAAAAAAATTTCCATGGGTGTGGGAGACTCATCTGCAACAGCTTCTGAAATTCACCACACGCAGCTCCAGGCCAAGTGTCAGTATTGGCATGGAACATGTCAAGAAGCTTGTCCTTTTCAAAAATAAAAAATAAATTTTTTCTCACTTTCATCAATAAAGTTCTTAGATACCCCTAAAATCTGACATTCTGATTTTTCATTAAGAATGTTTATAGTTTTGTGCAATTAGTGCAGAAGTAAATATTATTTCCTGTTTGTCTGACACTTGAAATTTTTATATTTATAGAATCCAGCCTCTAGGTAAACGACATAGCTATTTTTATCTATTTATTTTTTTAACCCAGACTAACCTTAGAAACAGCTACATTCTGTTGTAGCTGCTTAACCAGCTCTTTCAGAACAAAAGCTAAATTAAATCAGCTGTGGCTTGAAAAATGCGTTTTCTACCTTTAAAAGCTTATTAGCTGCCAGTTAGACTGTGATGTACAGACACCTCTTCTGTCAAGGCAGGGTGTGTACTGTGAGGCACTGCTTAAAGCTCAACTCTGAACCTTTCTGTAAACCCACTTGTGGAACACAGTTAACAATATCTGCTAAAATGAGAACGTGAATTAACAGCAAGCTGAAAGGTGCACAGAATTATTCCTAGAACTTCTGCCATTCAGTACTTCAACCCTTTGCTTAAGCAGAGTTGTTTTCAGAGCCCAGACGAAGGGGGCTGAAGAGACTGTCTGGTGCAAGACAGCATTATGGAGCTCTTTTGCTTCTAATCACCTTCCAAACAGTTTTTCCTGTGTATCACCCGCTCTGCCAGTCTGGCCACAACACAGCTACAGCACCCACAAGGCAGTTTGCTACCACACATCTCTGCGCCTCACCCCTTCCTTAGGAAAGGCTGGATTAGATGTCAGGATTGCAGCAGTCAGATGTGGGAGCAGAGGAGGAAAGAACCCTGCACATTTCAGAATAAACACTGACAAATCCTTTGTAGCCAACCTACAGCAACTCTCTCTATTTCTTTGGATCTGTATAGTTTTATGCAGTTCCTAATACTTGTTTTTATTAGGCAAAGAAAAAAACAGTGGAAAAATTCTTTTCCCTGTCTTGTTCTCAGAATAACTAGATGACTTCTACCAAAGCTTTAAAAAAGTTGAGGCAGACTGTGTTATCATCCTAGCTCTAGCTACACCGACTTGGAAATTAAAAGCTTACCTTTATCCCCAGCAAGGAGTCATGCAAACAAGCCAAGGACAAACCACAGAAAGGAAGAATGAAGGGCCTGAGAATTGCAATGTCCCTAATCACGTTAGAAGAAAATGTGTTTCTTCTCTCAGAATTCTCAGTCCTTTTCTGGACTTAGGTATCTAAAGCACATTCATCTTAAAAGGAAGTTTCTTCTCCTACTCCTCCTCAAAAAAAAAGGAAATATCTCCAAAACTATTAACTAGTGGGTACATATATATACGTACCCAAGCCATTATTCTGCTGTTAAGTGGAGTATTTTTAACACGAGTGATTCATTTCTGCACACAAAGAAGCTGTATTTTCAAGTGCCTGTGATGAATCAGTTGTAGCAATTTTGAACTATTCTCACGCATTTTCAACGCCCAAACATCAACCAAAACGTGAGTGGGCACATGCGCACACAAACAGCAGCTCCTGTGCCACAGCCCTGTGGGTTCACACAGACACCTATGGGTTCACAGCTCGCTGGGCACATCTCCCTTGCTCTCCTGCTCTTTCCTTGCCTGGCTGGTGCTGTGTGCCAGTGCCTGACAGGCGCTGGAGCTTCAGAGCTGACTCTGGTCTGCAGAGTCAGTCTGTCACCTGAACTGCAAAACCTGCCTCAGGATCTGAGCTGAAGTTACGACTCCAAACAGCTCAGTGGTTTGGGGGCACAAAGCTACGTCCATACAGGTGATGTCGACCGACAGAATTTGAGGTTAGGCACTAATGAACCACCTGCAGTCGATGGTAGACTATGAGTCTACTAAACCACACAGGTAACTAATTCCCTAAGAATCCGGATATAAGACCCTAAACAGTTCTTAACCATACAGTTTACTATAGGATCAAGGTCTAAAATGGCAGGAAATAATACTACGAGGACAGAGAATGAAGAAAAAGCAAAGAAGAAAGTTACAGCTATGAAAGTCTGGAAGACATACTTATTAAAACATACTTATCTCTTTAGTTTCTTGCTTCCTGTACTATAAAAAATTGGATGCAGCAGCCAGAGAAGACAGTGAGGTCTGTTATATGTAGTTCCCTAATTAACATCCTACCAAGCAATTCTGCATTGTTTTGGAAGACATCACTTTTGCTCTTGGAAAATTCTTGTATAAACCACAATATACGTTATCATTCATTACTGATGTTATCGAAACCATGAAAAGAATTAGCATAACGTTGTGTTGCATAATACCATTTGACTGACTTTTCAAATTGTCATAGTAAAAAGAAACACATTAGAATCTGAATATGTGTAAATGACTTCTTATATAAATATCAAAAGTAACAGAGGTCCCCTTAATAGCAGTATGGCTGCATAGCAGCAGAATGAGGAAAATAAAGACAAACATGGCACCTTTTGTTTCTTAAGACTCTCCAGCATTCATTACTGAAATAAGAAGTCTATGAGAATCCATTGTAAGCTTTAAATGTTTCACGAGTCTGCTGACATTTATCTTACACCAAAAAGGATGCTCTGCATCATTTTGCTTGGAATTGGTTTGTGCCTGGGATATAATCTTTTTAATATAAAATGCAATGAGAAAACTGATTCCCAAAGAATAAGATACTGATCAGACGGCAGCAGGAAAACACTGCAGAAGCTGATCACTCACTAAAATCAAAGCATACCGAGCATACATAACGAAGTGAAATTGCCATTAGAAATTGACAATAAACAAGTATAGCCTGTGAATGAGAAACAGATTGTCTTGTAAACTACGGGGCCCTTAAAATTCACTTAGTGTATCTCTTTATCATCTCTTTCTGTTTCTTTCCCAGTTTGAGACGAGCATTTGACAAATTTGTGTTTTATCAACCTCAGTAATGGAAGGCAGACGCTCATCAACAGCGGGCAGGCTTCGTCAGAATCCCAGTGCAAGTGACGGTGTGCGCTTTGCAGATGAGACATACACACGCACACGCACACAAATATATTTTAGAAAAAAATTAAGGAAAGACAGACAGGAGCACCCAGCGAAACCCGAGGACACACATCCCCGGGGGTTTCCCCGGCCCATTCAGAGGACGGAGCGCCGGCCAGGGCTGGCAGGCGACCCCCGGATGCCCCCACATCCCCCGGGTCCGCCCGCAGCGCCCCCCGCCCGCCCGGCTGCCCCGTCCCTCCGCTGTCCCCGGGCCTACGGCCGCCGTGCCCGGGCCGCGGCGCCCGTTACCGTGAAGGGGGTGTCCTGCACGCTGCCCACGGAGTACCCGTTGTCGCCGGGGTTCACGGCGCCGGTCAGGACCTGGTGCAGATGCATCGCGGCCCCGGCCCCGGCCCCGGCCCCGGCCCCGGCCCCGGCCCCGGCCCCGGCCCCGGCCCCGCCGCGCGACCGGGACCCGGATGGCTCCGCGGGCGCGCGCGCGAGGGGCGAGGGGGGGGGGGGGCGCGCGAGGCGGCGCACGCGCCGGGCGGCGCCGGGATCAGGTGGGGGGCGCGCGCGGACACCGCCCTCTGCGCGAGCGGCGGGGCGGGCCCGGCCGTGCGCGCGACCGCGCGCGGGGCGCGGGGGGGGGGGGGGGGGGGGGGGCAGGAGCGGGGGCGGGAGCGCCCCCCCGCGGCGGCGGAGCGCGGCCGGTGCGGTGAGCAGGGCGGGCCGGCGGGACTGCCCTCACGGGCGGGACTCACTCCCCTCACGGGCGGGACTCACTCCCCTCACGGGCGGCAGGCACCGGAGCACGGCTGCGGGGGCGCGGCTGCCGCGGCGCGGCTGCCGCGGCGGCGGCGCTCCGGCGGGGAGGCGTGTCCCGGGAGCGCGGCGGGCGGGGCGCTGAGGGGAGCGGTGTGCTCGGCCTCGCAGGTGCGGGTGCTCTGCCGCCCGGCTCGCACGGGTGCCTCTCTCGGTAGTTGGACATACGTGTATGAATATATGCCTATGTGTACATGTATATATATATATGGTGCTTCTGAGGGAGGATTGGTTTGTTTCCGTTAAGGCTCCTCTGGTTTGGTCATATCCCGGAAAGCTTGGGATGCTCTCGGGAATGCACCAGCGTCGCTCCAGCAGTGCCCGCAGTGTGGGGACTTCGAGTAAGGTGTTCAGTTGAATTTCACGCACAGTGAGTGACCTCACAGAAAATACGGAGAGGCTTTTGCTGCTTTATTTGTAATAACAAATTTTTTCTTTGTAAAAACAAAAGCACTCCTGAAACCTAAAGCCTTTGCCGCTCCTTCTCTGTCTCAGAGGTGTAGAGAAGACTGGATCCTGAAAATTACTTGGAAGAGATTCTAAACTCTGAGTGGGGGAAGAAAAATACTCTGTATGCTGTGTGTCATGAGATAAGGAAACTTCTCAGTTTTCTTGTCCCGGGCCGATAGAGTGGTCTCGCTGTTGCTAACAATTGAAGCTGCAAAGCTCACGCTCCTTTAATGTCTGTGGCGCTATTGCCTGAGTCAAGACTGCAGGATTCATCCTACCTTGTACTGCTTCTTAGAAGCACTCATCTCTTACTGCACAAATGCACGCTACTCGAAGTGTAGAGGTAAATAAACACAAAGTCAAGTGACATTTGAATGGAAAAAACATTGTCATGAAAATACTTCTGATTTTGTTTACTCCCGTGCTTGTTAGAAGCAATCCCTTTGTAAAGGGAGCAGTGTCTCTAGCTGGGGTGAAAGGCAAAGAGGAAAAAACCATTTTGATCTTCAGTTGACCTGGTTACACATGAAAGCACGATGTAATGTTCGTGTGCTTCCATCACTATTCTGTAACTTCTCTGATTGAAAGCTCTTCCACATAAGATGTGTAATAACTTACAAATGATTTTTATTTTGAATAGGATTGTTTAAAAAAAAAGCATGCAACAGGACTTAAAGGCAAAACCAGTTTGGTGGGGCTTTTTTTGTTTTGGTTGGGGTTTTTGTTTGTTTGTTTTAACGAGTGGAACAAAGCCCACCTAATGCCTGAAAAGGGCAGCTGGCTTTTGGATTGGTAGCTGTAATGGGAACGAACAGCATAATCTAAAGGAAAGGGTTTTCCTGGTTGTGCTGGCACAAAGTCTTCAGAGACAGCAGAGTACCTGCAGGATTGATTCAGTCTTGCTGGGTAGAGCCGTGGTGAGGGAGAGTTTTGGTTTCAGCTCAGTGTTCTGTCACCTAACGAGAGTAAGACTGACTGTAGCGCTTGTGTAAAATACTGGGTTTGTGGCTGTGGAAACTTACAGACATGGGTACCTCTGTGCACAGAACTTTGAGCAAGAATCACATTGCAAGTATCTGCACATTCTTCCTGAAAGCAAATATTTTCACCTGAGTTTTGTTGATAGATTGTTTTACCCACCTGAAATCATTCTTCCTTATTAGTGACTTAAGTACCTCACATTAAAGTAATTTTTAGTGCATGTGACTGTGATTTCTATACCTGAGACCATGAAACAATCTCTCTCTTTCATGTATATATAAATGTAAACAAGAGTAAAAACATGTAAGTAAGGGGCCTTCAATCTTTTAATTTCCTCTTTAATTCTTGACCTCTTTAATTCTTGTTGCTTTATTCTATTACTTTATTTTCTTTTTAACTCTAAACAGAAGTTCCTGCAGTCCCTCTGCTGGAGTCTGTGTGCCTGAGGAATTCCCTCTTTTGGCTTGACTTTGTGAGAAGGGAACTTCCAGCACCTCAGGAGAGCGGCAGCTGTATAGAATCAAAAGCTCTATTCAGTGTATGCTAATAAGCTGGAGCTGCCTTAGGTGGTGTTTTAAGAACGTGTTAGGAACGCTGAGAGTTCTTTGCTCCTGGCTTGGTTTGGCAGGATGGGTTAGGTGACCTCTCCAGGCTGGCTGCATCATATATGAGGGTGACTGGATGGCTTTGCCCTCTGCTTCTCCAGTACAGATCCAGAGGTGTTCAAAGGCTGAGACTTCAGTCATCTTTTCTGCTGCTCCCAGAGAGAAAGGGAGGCAGAGGAAAGGGATCCAAATTTAGAGAAGAAACACTGAACTACACATGTGCTATGGAGAAATAACTGGTTCCATTTGCCATAGGAAGTTGAATTTTCACTTAGCTGAAGAAAGTGGTATTATACAAAATAATCAGAAGTAAATATGATGTTTCTATATAGAAACCATCATTCTGTATTTAAAAAATCTAACTTTTTTCTAGTTTTGCTTAGGGGTAAGAGATAGGAGGATTGTTTTGCCTTAGGCAAGAGGTGGTGTGTTTAATGGGAAGGCAGAAAATTCAAAAGGTTTTACAGTGACATCAGCCTAGAGAGAGAAAACACTCATAAGAGGCATTATGCCAGGTAAATATGTATGCTGGACTGCCTTTTATTTTAAAGGTGAAATGCTGCACTTCAGCCTCGATAACTTGAAACTTGAAGAACACCCCCTGTTTTAAGCCACTTTGTTGGGTTTTGTGCTTCTGAAGGCATTTACCATTCCACAAAAAAAGAGAGCTTCTGAGCCCCATGTTTTTATGAATCTATGAATATTTTCCTCCTGATTCTTAATGGTTGTCTCAGATCTTCACTGGGTACTTGAAGAGTATTTTTTCCATGAAGAAAAGCTACTTGTCTCTTTTTCTCTAGAATTCAAATTCAGGTGTTAACCTGGAGAAAATCATGTTCTTCAATGCATAAGATGCAGCATCTGTTCTCTGCTATTTATTTCTGGACTGTAATGTGATTTTTTTCCTCTACCTTTGCTATTACTGTTTGAACAAGTTTGTATCCAGAATGATCTCAATTTGTGAACCGTTGTTCATTTCTGTTGTTCATTCTCTGTGTGTTTCTCTAGAAGGCTTTAAGGGCATTCATTCACCCTTCTGTACTCCTGAAAAGACCTTGCTACAACACAACTTTTGCTTGTTCTTTTTTTAAAAGTTCATGGTAACTGATACTCTTGCTTCCCTAGGGATATTTAAATGCTGAACACTTTTGGCAGTGCATAGGTGTTTAAAAATCTTCTTATGAGTTGCTTTCTTGGTAGCTCTTGTTCTGGTTATTTCTTCAACTTCAAGGCACCCTGTTGCTCATACATCCTCACTTTATAGGAGTCATTAAGAATCTGTAATGGAGTGATTTTCCTCTTGTGCTATTTTCTTTTAGCTTTCCATATGGTACCGTTCTTGAATTTTCCTGGCGCCTATGTAGGCTGTTTTTGAAACAACATGCAGATCTGCCTGTTACATGCTGTGTGCTTTTTGCCTAACATTTTCTGCAGGTACCTGAATGCATCCTAATCCAACATTTTTAATACTCACCTGCTTTTGGTAATACCATAACTACCTTAAGGCTGTTGTAATATTATCCGTGCTTCCAAATATTGTTGTATAGGTTTTTAAGCTGGAAGTAAAACCAACCAAACTTGTAACATTATAGCTGTCAGTCTTGCTTCCTTTGAACGGCAGATGCAAGTAACATATGCAATCATGTGTGCATTTAGCTGCTGAAAGCCACTGTGAACCTCTTATTATATTGTTCTGTTTGCAGTATTAAAACCCAATAAACACTGTCTTTTAATCTAAAGGTATATTTGCATTTGGTGAGGAAGAAGAGTGGAACGAGTATCCACACTTTATTTGTTTTGTTCTTCAGATGCTCAGCAGAGGCTTTGAAAGCAGCACCTCATGCTGAGTGTACCTAGCTAGGTCTTCCAAAGTGCCCTCTGGAATATCTCACTGTCTTCCTGTCTGTACAGGGAATGCATTATGAAAAGAAGTGTGCAAAATAAGACTGAATTTTTCCCCTGTGCAACATGTCACTGTTGGGTGTAATGGATGTGCTGTGGGGTTTAGTTTGGTTTTTTGAGTCTCTAATCATTAACTGTAAAGTACTCTTGACTCTTGCATAAACCCTCAAGCTGACCCATTGCTAATTAACCCAATGGCATTTTCCTATGCTGAGCTCAACAGTGCAATTTCTCTCTGTGGGCTGTGGCTTGGGCAGTATGAAAGTGTTTACTGTCGGTAATTTTGAGACCACAAGTATTTTATTTGCTTTATGCATTACCAGGCATCCTGTCAGGACAAATATGAATCACTCAAAATGAAGTGAAGTAGTTATCAATATTCCATCTTACTATCATAACTCTGAGGCATCTCTTCAACTCTGCTTAGTGTGGAAATTTATTTCAAGATATTGAGGGAGTTTCTTATGTCTAATTGACTCTTAAAAAGCTGAGGATATAAGCCAGACCACAATAGTTAATAATAACAGGGACTGTATGAAAGTCTGATATTCTCCTCCACATCCTCCGCCTCCCAATCAGAGTAAATAGTTGAAAATACAAAATCTTCTGGAAAACTGAAATAAAAAACTTTTTAAAATGCCATACACACCCCCACTTCAATTTGGCTGCCTCGCAGCAGATCTTGGTTTAACACCTGCCCATAATTTGTGTCCACAGAAAAGTCTTTGAAAGTTTCTTGCAGTAATACATAAAGAACATTAATATTTAAGGTATATGCAGTATTCTAAAAGTGGCATCTCTGGGGGGTCTCTCGAGAACAAAGTGCTATCTAAGCATTCAGTTGCTAAAATGAATCATGTAAGGTTTCTAAGAGGCAGCAGTAAGTTTAAGCATGACAGGTGATATGCAAAGCTTTATGGACTTGATAGTTTCAAACCGGTGACTGAATTATTTGGGATTTGTATTACTCTAATAAATAATGAAAAGCAAGTAACTGTTGACAATAAATATTTCCCCAAGAGGGTTGTGTGTGCAACAACTCAGTTCTTTGTACCTTCTCTCCAGGGAATGTGAGAGGCCTGTAGAGGTTTCTAACTGGAGTTTGTCAATGCCGAGACAGCTGAGGATTGCTGGTTCCTGTATCAACACATTGGTGAGGAACGTGGATTTTCTCTGCTCTTCAAACTGATCTGCAGCATGCTGCAGGTACATGTTAAAGTGAAATTTGCTTGACTCCTCATATAGTACTGAGAATCTCTAAGGATTATTTTGAGATGTGAACTGTGTGTTCTGATCTTGCAGACAATGCTGAGATTGTAATAACGATGTATGCTTGTCAGAGACATTCTCTGCACCCTGCACATGGCATATGAGAATTGAATGTGATGCTGGCCATGGTTAATTATGTTCTGCAACAAATACACTGAAAGTGCACTCTGGCTATCCAGTCATATACCTTATGGCAAGATAAAGGGTGAAATTTCAGCCTAAGTAAGCAAATAGTTTTGCCAGTGACTTGGTTGCTGGGAAGAGTGCAGGTTTTCTTTAATTTGTGTGTATTTCTTTGAGATTCTGTTGTGATTGCCTAGTTCGTGTCCCACCCATCCATTGGTTTCCCTTTTCCCCTCTCCATCGCCCTGAACTCCTGAATTCCCTAACTCAGTTTAAACAAATGCTGAAGCCCCTTATACATATTTGGGAAATTCTGGACAGCATAGAGAAGAGACTTTAATAAGGCCCCCACTGATGGAAAAACTGTGGTGAAAGTCTGGCATAGGAGAGAAATGGATGTCAGTACCTTCAGTTAGTGAAAGTGATGCTGTTAAAGACAAGGTTGATGTCACAAGGGCTGTGGCAGGGCAGTAAGAAGGGGACTGAGGAGGTGGCAGCCATGGACAGGCTTTATTCAGTGTGCTGCTCACGTAACACCTCATCTCACAGAAGGGGCTCCTCTCATGTTACCAGCCTAAAGCGCAGAGCAGCTGTTTTTTTGACCTCAGGTTTTTTTGTCTAAATTAGAATGGCTGAATTTGGGTTATCTGCTTTTGCCTGAAAAGCAGAGGGCAATGTTAATTTTGTAGTCGTTGAAGGAGGGATAAAAAAGCTGGCTGTTCATTGGGTACAATACAGGGAGAAGCCAGAACTGAGCACTAATTACTCTCGAGTGTAAGTGCTGAGCACCTCTGACAGGTAGCAACGTCTCCATGTGTTGTGAGGGTGTGCACAGGAATAAATGAGTTAAATGGTGGTGATATTTGCCAGCAGCGTGATATGGAAATGCTGCCCACTGCATCACACAGATCTGCTACCATCTGTTCACAAAGGTTTGCTACATTAAGAGAAGCAGAAAATTGTATCATTTTGTTTATGTTAGAACTTGTGGAAAAACTTGCTTTTGTTTTTTCTCTGGACGTTTATTATCTCTGAATTCGGATCAGGTGTCTTTATTCACAATACTTTGAAATTCCATGGATATTGCAAATTTTGCTAGAGGAGCCTCAGCTAAGGAAATAATACTTTTTTTCTATATCTCAACAACATTGGGTTTTTTTTCCTCAATTCCAGCAAATCCATAATTGCAGTAATTAAGGCAGCAGGACAAGCAGGCCGTTATGTGGATCACAGAGTATTTTTTATATCTTACTGATGCAGTAACCGCAAGGGATCATTTCAGAATGACCTTGTAGTCATCGTTATCAGTCTATATTTTGATCTTTGGTGTTAAGCAGATCAAGTGGAGTAATTACAATTGCTGCCACGTTTGTTTCTGCTGGGTGTTTGGCATTATTCTTGGGCAAATAACCTATTTAAAACATTTTTATTTTGAGTACTGAGTGTGCAACCCAAGTGAGTCTGTGGGGTGGACTGTTTGTAGAGGCTCTCAGGCTACAAGCCTTTAGTGTCAGATACTCTATTGCAAGGAGGTTTTGGGCACCAGCCATGCTGGGCTACTGAGCTGTGCTAAAAGATCTCATGCACAGCATATGATCTCTGTAGGAATTATATCCTGGTACTCAAATGCTCTCTGAATTTCTCTATCCTAACTCTTCTTTGTGCCTCATTAATTTGTTTTGGAGTCATCAGCTTTCGCTTCGCTAGAGTCTGTCAGTGTTTTGCTGGTGATGAGAAGAATAGTTGCTACCTCTTACCTTCTGCCTCTTCTTTCTGGGGATCCGTGGAGCAGGAGACATCCAGGATGAACTTCTGTCTGTTCCAGCAGTTTTTACCAGTAGCACCGGAGTACAACTCGACTGTTGCTGAAAGCAGTGGATTAGGTAAATCTTGAATTTGGCCTGCTTTGTATCAGAGTGTCAAAGTAATGCTCACAGGCTCAAAAGCAGCAAAGTGGTTTCTGTTTGGTTCTTGTACTGGGCCCAGTTCCAGCACAAAGATTAGGTATTTCCATTATGTCTTGGTCCTAAATAAATGAATACAATGTTGAAAAGGAGAGATGCTTAGGAGAGTTGGGTCAGCATTTCAAATGATTGGATTGTTTGGTCTTGCCATCCCCAAGAAATGCAGTAGATATAAATCATCTACTTTGCAGTCCATTTATTATGGTTTATACAGCTTAATTTGATGCTTGGGTGCTTCGACCTCTAACACCAGTGTAAATTCTCTGACTGTGCAGTTGTACTAATGTGAAGAACCCAGATAAATTTATAGAGCTGGTTGTTGAGTAGAATCTCTGTTCTGAAGAAAAATGAAGCATTTTATTGAAAAATAAACCAGAACAACTATTGAAAAGGAATTTAAAAACTCAAAGAAATGTGAAATAACCATTATTTTTATCATTTTGAGTACTAGACACTGAACTGTCTGAAATGTAGTTTCTCCCCACCCCCCATGGGGGGTAACTTGGGAAACCTGGGAGCTGATGCTGGAAAAGCCCAGGAATCCTTTCCCCTTCCAACTGCAGAGACTGAAAACAACTCTAATATTTTTTTAATTCATAAAATATGTTTATGGGTTTATGTATTTTGCATTATAGAGCCCAAAGGCCTAAGGAAATGATCCTGCTATCTGCATTTTTGTTCAGCCATTTTACAGTCATGTTCACCTGGCACTACAATTTGTAATTTTTTTTTTTGGTGGTAAAAGACATATATCCAATATATGTGTAATTTTCCAATGCGTTTAAAAAACCATATCTACAATATGAGTCCATTTTTAAACTCTAGTCTCTTGACTGCTCCAACTCCCAAGTAACAGAGTGGCTGAATGTTGCTGGCTTTTTCTCTTCTTTCCAGCTGAGTGAAACTGAGCAGATGGGAGTGGGAGAAAAAATGATGAGCCAGTGCAGACAGTGTGAATAATTTGCTGGGTTTTGGTGTGTTTGATTGCTTTTTTTTTTTTTTTTTTTTTTTTAAATTTGCAAGGACAGTGCATTTACTGCAGAAAAGGCAGCAAAAATATGCAGGTGTGGTTGGAGTGTTGTTTGTCCGTGCCTCAGAAATTTCTTCAGTTACTACCTGGATGTAGAGGGAAGGGAAATAGTCTTTGCTGCTGTATTTAGTAAGGGTTGTATCCATGGGCTAATACAACCACCAGTGTTTCAGAACTCTGCCAGATGGCGTTAGCTGTGAGTAAGTTCTGTGATTCATTTGGTAAAATATTTGTCATGGCAACTGAGGAGCCTCTGACTCATTGGTCCAGTCAGTGGTAGAAACCACCACTGATGACACCAGATGTGAGGCTGGACATAAGAAATGTCTCATGATGCTGCTTTTCAGGCTGGTTCCTTTGCCCAGTGAGATGTAATTTAAGTTCTTTTCATTTGTGTTTCCATCTCGGGGTTCAGCAGACCTTACATTTTCTATTTCAAAAACCTAACATGTCTCCTAAAAAATATCAAAGCATTCACTAAATTTTTCTTATGATTACAGTAACTGATCAAAGAGTAATTTCGCTTTCATTAAATCCTCTCCTCCCCATTTTTGAACGAGCAGTGGGAAGATTAGCCCAGGAATGGAATGTCTGGTAGAATCAAAAAGAAGGAGTGTGGGCTGGAAAAATCCTGGATTCTTTTCCTCTGCTAACTCTTTGGGGACAAGATGTGCAAGGTGGTATTCTGACAATCTGTGCTAGCCAAAAAAACCTACAAACCAGCCCCTTTGTATGCTTATTTCTCAGTTATTCTGTTCTCAAACATTTGTTCTTCAGTTTCTAGTTTAGTGTCCCAAAACTCTTACCTGTTCCTCCTTGCTAGTAATTAGTAAGTAAAAATCTTGCAAAACAGATCAGAATAATTTCCCAAGGAATACTCTGGTAGCTGCCTTGGGAAGATGAATAAGCATCCTCAGAGGCAGCATCACATAATGTGTTATGTTTCAGGAAGGACATATACTGACAGGATGGATGTCTAGAGAGACACAACAGAAGCCTTTTAGACATTTTATAAGCTTTTATAAGTTAAAGGAAATATCTAGGGAGATAGATGGCTGCAAACCCATTTCCCTCCCACCCATAAAACTGAAAGAGTACAAAACCCATAGAATATACAACTTAAATAGTCTGAATCACCTGTTTAGGAATAGAGCTTCCTATGTCAAGAACTGATTATTCTTAAGAGGGAGACAAGATCCTCAAGTTTCTCTGTTAGTGCCAGTCAAGCTTTTAGCTCTCTTTCTTTCCAGAAGTATGTGGTTTTTGCTCTTTTGGAATGGACTGATGCCAGAGAACCTTCAGTTACGAAGTCTTTTTTTTGATCCCAGAATATCTTTCTTCATACTCTAATGGAGAAAAATGTATTTAGAAAGAACCTGGACAAAAGAGATACTTAGGACTTTAGTTGATGTGCAGCGGTACCACTTTGTTGTATTTGATTGACCTCTGTCTGCTTACATAATTTTGGGATCGTTCCCCGTCTCACAGAAATGTCATTCAGATACATATCTGTATTTTCTTTATACATACATCTGTATCTCTTCCTTTTTGATAGAAACATAGCCAACATATTTTAACAGGTAATGAAAAATATAAGTATGGATGAAATTGCAGGATAACTTTGCTAGCTTATCTGTGCTGTGTTTCAAGCAGACTGCTTCTGTTCGTGTCATCTTGCAAGGTTTCTTGCAGTGAGTGACGCCTGTGGATGTTCCAGTGCCATGGCACTGTGGCAGGGCAAGCAGTAACACACATAAAGGGTTGATGTACACATACTTTACATTCGTGTTGCTCTGACCCTATTGTGCTGAATGTTAGCCATCTGCTGTTAAAATTAAATCCCAGAATAGGAGAGGAACAGGAAAGAAACATTCTGTCTTCTGTCAGAAGCATGCAGCTTTCATGTGGATGTGATTGCTTTGGAATGATGTATGAAAGAAATGGAGCTGCTGGCGATGGCATGAAACTACACTGAGGTGTATTGTTGTGAGTGTAACTTTTTTTTATTCCTTACACTTAATGGCTTCTAGAATGATTGTGAAAAAGACGTAAAAAATTTATTCCTTTTAAATAATAATCAATTTTCAGGAGTCGAGGGAATGGGTGATGCTCTACTTTTTACAGACTGAAAAGATCAAAGAGAATAAAAATCGGAATTACTCATGAGAAAAGAAAGTGCTTAAACTGCAACGATAAACTTGATCTCAGTAGTTTTATATTTGAAGTGATGTTTTCACGGCTGATCCTTCCAATACAGAATCAAAGGAACTATTTAGTATTGCACTTGGAAAACTGAATGTTAAATACAGTTCTACTCTGGCAGAAACTATATCCTATTTTATAGTGAAAACACTTCAAAGCGCTCTAAAAAGGTTGATATTTGTCCTGAGTGATTTATCATTTATTAAGTGGTTAGAAAGCTGACAACCTGACACTCGACAAAGCCCTTTTCCTAAACCTGATGAAAGGAAATACTTTTAATTAATTTGCTTTATTCAGGCTAAAATAGAGCATTGCTAATGGAAAGTTAATTTACTGGCAGCAAAAAAAGAGAACTGGTTTATAGAACCTCGCCTCTAAACCTCTCTTACAGATCAACCCCACAGACATGCAAAGCACAATGAATAGTTCTTGTCAGTGCTGGATTTTAGTATCAGTTGATAAAAAAAGATAACAAAGGATCTGTTGATTTTTACCCTGGGAGCACATTGGCTTTGTTGTTCTATTTGACACCAATTAATTAGGTTGTTCTGTTCTCAGAATGACTGCACAGAAACAGTCACTTTCATGTATTGTTGTTCCATGGCAGGATTTTGTTGCTCGCTAAATCGAATCCTATTCAGTCAGAGCTGAGGCCCAGATAGTATTGATTCTCAGGAAAACACAGACCTCCTGAGAGTCTGTACTCCCACTTAGTCATCTGTTTAAATTTAATGCTGGTCCTAAATATGTGGGTGTTTTATGAAGGCTCGGGGATTGCCAAAGAATGCGGCAATAATTCCACCACAAAGTACGTGGGAAATGCAGTAACTCGCTGCCTTTTTAATAGAGCATTAGTGACACCCAGTGGTTATATCCAGTTATGGACTAATAGACATTAAGAAGTTTATTCTAAACTTACAGCATTCATAAAAACTGGAGGTCAGAGAACTCCATAAAAAACTGTTTGGGGACTGTGGAATATATGTGGTCGTCATGTGTAAAGTGGTGATACCAGTGTTTCCCCAGATTTGAGAATAAATATACTAAAGCCTAGAGACAGGGTTTTTTTAATGGGAGCCAGGCCAGTGCAGTGTGCACATGCTTGATTTGGTGGACCTAAACTGTGCCTTCTCTCTCACTGAGAAAAGAAATCTTTTACTAGTGGGGGATAAGGAGTGGCTTTGTGGAAGAGAGTATGTTTTCATTGGTTTCCTTCAGGATAAAAGCCTACTATTCTTAGGGAAGACTTGCCTAGCGGTGTGCTAGTCCCTTTTTAGGAGGTGCTAAGGGTAATCTTGGAGACCATGGCTGCATTTTTCAGCATCTGTTTCACAAGAGATGATGTTGTTAAGAAGAGGGTGATTTTCAGTCTTGGAATCAGCAGCGAAATGCACTGACCACAAACCAGAAAGCTCCTCAGATCTCAGAGTTTGTCTCTCGAGCATTTAGTATCTATAGCCCTTAGTGTCTGTTCCTGTATAATATTGATCAGTTTAGAAAAGGTAATATTTCCATTCAGGCTACTACTCTGCTTTATGGTTGCAGAGGAGAATCCATGAAATTGAAATGAGACCAGCTGGGGATTGATTTTTCTTATATCTGTCTTGCTTTATCAAGACTTGAGCTGAAATATTCAAATATCGTGTTTTTTTCAGATTCATACCTTTAAGTACAGAATATATTTATCATATCTCCCAGAGAAATGAATAATACCACATGGAGCTATTTAATCATGAGCATGGAGATTGCTCTGCAGATTGCACTGCTCTGACAGTGCCAGTCAACATGGAGTAAGAAAAATAATGCTGGGAAACAAGGTGTCAGATTCATAGTTACTTACAAAGCAGTAAACATAGCCTGTACTTTCCAAACAACACAACCTGAGATATGAATAGAGAGAAGCCACACCATCTGTTCTTATTAACTAAATTTAGAAATACAAACTTAAAGTTTTAACTTATAGTTATTTCTGATGTCTGATACATCTCACATATTATCAGTGCTGGGATCCAGTCTTGTCAGGGAGACTGGAATTAAGAATATTCTGAAGGTGACTGAGTTATTTAATCTGCTTTTGCTTTGAAAGAGCACATCTTCAGTTAGACTATGAAACTTGGTAGACAGTCGCAGTCAGTCAGCTCCAAACCTCTAAAACCTCGACATCTTAAGCCTATTCTGTGTTTTAGCAGTTCTTGGTATAGTTGCACAATGTGTTTTGTTTTGCTGTCATGTAAAATCAAGCTAGTATCAGCTGCAGTTGTGAAGGTGTGATGTGTCTGTGTGTTCCAGCCTGGCAGCAGTAACAGAGGTGTGATGGAGAGTCTTTCTTCCACACAGACATGGCCTTAGGCTATCAGCCTGTAGCTTACAAATGTGACAACTCCTATGCACAGCAGGAATTTCAGTGAAAAAGGTGGTGCTATGTGGGAGACGACTTAAAGACAAGAGATAAGGGAATGAGAGATCAAGTGCAACAACCTGGCTGTGCACCTCAGCAAATGAAGCAACGATGCTTTGTGGTGACAGCTACGGGACTTTGTTGCTCAGTGTGACATTTCTCAGTGTTAAAAAGACAGTCAGTGCTGTGGTTGTGTACAAATTTCATCTGATTGCCAGATCTTTCAAGGGAGATCTTTCTAAATGAATTATCTGCCTGCTGTTGATCACTGGACATCACCAGAAGAGCGTATGGATGTGTGGAGGACACCGGTTTTGTGGGATTAAATGTTTCTGCCTTATCCAATGGCTGAGTACAGGTTTGGGCTGAGAGAATTCAGCTGCAAGGCAGAGCTTGGACAGTGTAGTGGTTTGCTAACCTGTGACAGACAAGAACACAGGTCTCAGTTCAGGCAGCACAGACTTACTGCTGTTAATGAAATAACACGTTTACTCTGACTGATTGTGTATTCATTTTCTAAGTTTAAATTGGATTTTAATGCCTCTAAATAAGAACCGTTCTCTTCTCAAATCATGACTGGTAAGAAAAATTTAAATAAACTGACAATGGAACTTCTGCTTTCGCATGAAAAACCTTCAGCTGAGGAGATGTATTTAAAATTCTTGGCTAGTTTTAGCTATTTGGAAGAATGGAATGTGGGTAAAAGACTTTTGGCAACTGAATCTGCACTCACAGAAGCCAATGGTAAGAAATACAGGAACATGAGTGTGAAGAGGAACAACTGTGAGGAGGAGCAGGCATCTTCAACAGCACCTCTGCAGCAACCACTTTCTGTTTCAAATAGAAGCACATCTGAGTGATGTGGCCTGAATAACTTTTTATGAGGAGCTTGTGGGTTATTTCAAGAATTTTTTAGACTCTACCAATATTTTAAGTCTTAACTAATGAGCACTCAGGACATCATTTTTAAGTGTTACTTTTTTTGGAGTCCAAATCAGACATAGACACCAGCCAGCAGAGATGATGAAGTTGGTACCAAGGATCCAATTTTCAAGCAGTGGTATCTTTCTGTAGAGAAGTGTTTACAGGTTCTTGGCACTAGCAGGCAGATAAAGAAAATGGCTGAGGCAGAGAGGTGGGGTTTTTTTTTTTTGGCCAGACTTCATTTTTGGATATAGAGAATGCCTGAACAATTTCAGCCCCATGCTTAAAAAAACAATGCGTATAAGAAATGTTGTATGTAAATCAAATGGGTGGAGTTGCTCTGCTGGGTTGGAACCAATACAACAGAGTCTTTTCAATTTTAATTCTAAACAGCTGCTTGGTTGGTCTTGCATAGGGCATTTCTGTTTGTTTTTTCTACCTTTGGGTACACCAGATTCCAATCCTTATTGTAGGAAAAAGAAACACACACATGCACAGAATGTGGATTGGTTGCCTTAATTTAAAACTATTTTTCTTATTATCATTCTGAACGCAGAATAATAAATCTTACTGCCATGGGGCAAGGTAGATAACAATTACACCATATTAAAGGGAAAAGAATGAAAAGCACACAATTCTTGATCAATCTTTAGGCTCACATATATTCATTCAAATATTCGTTCATTATTCACAATTAATAGTTGCTCAATAATATTTAACGTGAACAATTCAGGAAAAGAATGGTTTAAACTTAGCAAATTATTTATTTATTACAAATAATAGTATCCCTAATTTCTGATGTATAGAAACAGTTTGCAAACATCACAGTCACTGCTAGAGACTTCTGAAGTATTTATTTACATTTAATACGTATTTCTCAAAGTGAATCAGCATGCTAAGTTACAAAATTACAGGTTTATATATTTTAAAAAGAAATATTAGCATTTATAAGGCACAGCAGTAATTTCAAACTAAATATGCTGTAATTCAATTAAAAATAAAAATCAACCTCAGGATTTAGATGTGAAGTAGTCCTTAAAAAAAAAGAATTCCAAAGCTGTTCATGCATACACAATCTCCTACTGGAGCTAATAATTATGCAATAAGCCCTACTGCTTGTTCTGAATATATTCTGTGCCCATTATGAAAAGAAAATATATGAGATTTAGACAGGTGCATAGTCACAGATTTACCCAGCGTGAGAGTAGGAGCTGAGTGCACAGGTACTTTTATGGAGAAAAATATTTCCAGATTTGAAAATGTAACATAGCAAAATGATGGGACTTGAAATTAAGGGAACCTTTATAGATATTCTGCTATTAAATAACAGAGATTCAGCAAATATTTTTTCTTATTTGTATTGCATTTTAAAATATTTACTGAAACTCTTGAAAAGTACTTATGGATAGGACAAAATCCATTAATGTGATGTATTTTTGTGGCACATTCTAACACATCTTACAATGACATTAGGAAAAAGCTCAGCAGTTTTATATTGGACCTTGATCCAAAGATTACTTAAATACAAAATATTGATTAGTCATTTGATAGGACTCTCTTTTATACTTTAATTTCTGGCATCACCCCAGAAATTTTTAAAAGCTCTAAAAACGTTTCACAAAAGCTATAACTGAAATGCACATTTGAATTACTACTTCTTTGAATGGCAGGGCAGCCACTATAACATTCCCTTGAGAAGAATGATACTTGCAATAGAGTGCTTATATAGGCTTGCTAAATGGATTAAACTTCTAATAACTGATGGCTATTTTATGTCCTCCAAAAAATAATCCTTGGAAAAAAGAGCCTAAGTTAAAAGTGACCATCCCTTTTTAATTTGGAAGTCACCTGGCCATGCTTTAAGGTAAACCCTTTAAGAAAGGGTTGTCTACAGGAAATGTTCAGATTACTTGGGTGAGCATCTGTGCTATTTATGCAATCTGCAAAAGATTGGTTTGAAGGAAAATTGATTTTATTTTTTAAAATGATAAAACTTGGATGCAATCGATGGGAACAAGCTGAGGAATGACAAAGAAATTAAAATCATCAGTGTTGTTCATTTGAAGGAGTAGCTTGTTGGGTTTTGGTTTTTTTGTTGTGAAAATTGTTAGGTCAGTGTAGCTGGCACATGGTGACTCATTGGGAAATGTAGGCAATGCCTAGACCAGTCCTGTCTCCCAGGTACTGTTTTAAGTACCCTTTTTGTTCTTAGGTTTATTCACATTTTGGTCAAAGGCGTGTGGCAGTTTAACTGTGGCAGTTTTCATGTTTATCCCCACACCAGAGACTTGAGATTGTCGCAAGATTTGTGTTGATCCAGATGGAATTTGTGTCTGGCTAGCTTTTTTTTTTTTTTTTTTTTTCCCTTTTTAATGCAGGCTGTCAAAGCACCTACATTGTTTAATGAGTTTTGATTCCTGGTCTAATACCTTACTTGAACAAATCTGAGGTGCTGTGGAAAAAGGGAGACTGCCCTGAGGAGCAGCCATGGAAACTTCTTTTGTGATCACATTTTAAAGTGGCAGAAAATACTGCATTCTCTAATATTCTTTAAATTAATTCTGAAAAATTCGAACTCCCAAATTTCTGCATTTCAGAGCTGGGACTTGCTCTGAAGCAGCTCTGCAGAAGTATCCTGTGCTCAGAGGTTTCTGTTTTTAACATTGTGCAGCTGTGTGTGGAACTTGCAGGGTAATTTGTTTCCTATTCCTCTCTGGTTTGGTTCACTTTGCATATTTCTGTTGATGTTATCTCAGTTCTCATATCTCCATTAATTTTTAAGTTCCTCTACCTATTGCTTCTGAGTTGAATGTATCTGTGAACACTTTTCCATTTGTTGTTGTTTCTTGTTTCCAGTCTATCACGCATATAAAATTCATCAGTTTGAAACTCGTACTTAAGAGCTGTTGCCTGGACCACAAAAGTACGAATTGCAAAGATGCCAACGTTCTTGGATGTTCTCAGGGACTTCTACAGCATTGCCTGTGCTTGTTGTGGTGGAGCTTGCTTGCCAGTCTTCAGAACTGCTTACTTTGTGTGCCTTGTGAGGATCTTCTGCTTGCAAGAGAAAATTAGTGATTCAGACAGGTTTAAAATGTAATTTTGTAGTGTTTAATGGTTATTGCTAGACTACAAGCTTTTTCTTTTTAAGGCCTCTGGAGCAGAGATGAGGTGTTTTACCAGGCTTCAGTTGAACAGGGTTTCTACACTAAATGCTGGTTGTCATTCCTCATGGTCCGTGCAATAGGAAACCGTCAGCACGGGCTGGCACACTGACCCCAGTTAGTCCATCCTGTCAGGCTCTTCGTTGCTTGTTGCCATGGTCTGTGGCAGCTGGACCCATCCCTGGTCAGGGGCAGCCATGGAGTGCCAGTCCCAGTGGGCAGCACTGACAAAGCCCAGCAGGGGGGACACGGGCTGGGCTGTGCTGAAGGGCACAGCACCTCGTACATGCTGGGTGCTTCATAGACTGACCAATGCTTGGGGACACAAAGGGGTTTGGCCTCCCAAAGTATGGTAGTTTTGTCTTATAAATGTTTTTCATGTTTATCCCCACACCAGAGACTTGAGATTGTCGCAAGATTTGTGTTGATCCAGATGGAATTTGTGTCTGGCTAGCTTTTTTTTTTTTTTTTTTTTTCCCTTTTCTTTTTATGAAAAAGCAGAAAATATTTGAAAATGTTTGTCTCTTAGGGCCAAAGTCCTCCTGTCCTTTAAACCTCTCAGCAACAGACCTGGTAGAAGGTGGGCTTTATCTCAGCCAGCTGCCTACCAGTGACCCATGGCTGCTAATAAAGGATTTAAAGGACTGGAGAGCTGGAATGATAATAATTTTTTGTCTCTTAGTGGTTTTTTTTTTTTTCCCACAAGAGACATAACACAGGAGGGTGTCTGAATTGGGCCTCACTAATTGAAAGCAATTCTCAGCATTTCATGGGGGACTACTCTTCCATTTAATAAGATCTTATCTTTTTGACTTGCAAGTAGGCTACTCTTTTGTGGAGCTCATTGCAGTTTGTTCTTTTCAGAAAATGGGTTCAATCATGATGCCATTTAGATAACTAAGTTGAAGACTGTCATCCTAAACTGTGTTATGTTGCTATTAAACAAAATAAATGCACATTTAAGGAATTGCTTTTGGACGTGTTGTTTTTTCCTTCTCTGGTTGCTCTCCTGATGAGTCAAGTAGAATTTTGTAATTGTTTTTTGGAAGCATTGGAATGGTTTGAAATCTGGATGCCTATCCAACCCAAATTCATCACTATCTGGATTTTGGCAGCGGATACTCCCAGCAGCATAGATGTGTCTTAAAAAATTAATGTATGCATATGCATTCCTCTGCTACAAGGTTTGCTTGCACATGCTTACCCAGAACCTCTGTACTTTAATAAGTTAGGGAAGCCTCTTTGCATTGTTAAATAGTGGCATGAGTTATGCTAGTTGTGAAATATTTCCACAGAGCAACTAATTCCACCCGTCCATCTTAGTAAACAGTTTTCTCCAAATTAATTTTGTTACTTCCTGCACTTATTACTTGTTCCAAACATTAGCTGGTACCTAAGCACTAGTGTCAGCATCTCTAGAAGCTAGAGTTGTGAGTTCATCTAGTGTGTGTCTATGTGTGGACGTTCTTAGAAAGTAACTGCATACCAACTCATTTTGGGTTTATAGAATTTTGCTCAAATAATTCCTTCCCTTCTTTCTGAAAAAAATCTGTCTGGAAGGAGAAAATGTAACCGTGAAAATTCAAGCATGATAATTTTTAAAGTTGTCATGAAGTAAGAGTTTGAGTAGTAACAGTTACAATGCCTTGACTTCAGACTGCAAGTCATTCACAAAAATGAAGCACTTACCCAAATAAATAAATTATCGAGGCAATGCAGCATTCATTATAAAAACACTGGGCTGTGTTTAGATAAAGTCTTTACCTCTCCCAGCAGGAGGAGTCAGAGAAGTATGTTATAATAGTACTTCATCTTTATACAGTCTTGGATTATGTAGTAGGATGGGTTTTCCAGCAGAGGGAGAAGTATACTGTATTATTGGGAACGGAGCTATAATTTTGCAACCTCTAGTTCGATGAAAATTCCTAATACTTTGCTTAGGAGACATACCTATTTGTTCTGACTGCTGTTATTTTGAAATGTCAATATATCTTTCTGCCAAATTTGTTATCAGTAATTTTTATATATCATAGTTTTGGTATTTTAAAAAACATAATCAAATATCTAAGTGCCTGTTTTATAAGTGTTTTTTCCACATCCATAATAGTCTGGTCTAATGAGTTGTACTTCTCACTGATTGCAGTGATAGCTGTTTCTTAATTCTTAATTAAACTATGTTAAAATATGCATTAAGGGACACGTGTGATAACATTGTTTGCCTAGTCATTATCAGAGTAATCTATGGATAACAGCTGTAAAAAACCCAAACCACCAAAACCCAGAGCTGTGTTAGAACAGTGTGTTATTGGAAGAGAAATGTGGATGAAGAGTGCAGCATGTTCCAGATGAAGAGCAAGGCCCTGGATGTGCCCGACTTGGTGCATTGTTTTGTCATCACTCTTCTTCCTTTAGTGGCCTCAGATGGGTTCTTTTCTGTGCTCCTGGCTCAGTGAAGCACTTTAGCCATGTGCTGTTACTGGTGGTTGGTGATTTGTTGGCAGTGTGAGGTTTAAAGGATATGTTGTAGTCTGTGGAGCAACCGCGTGAAGCATTTTAGGTGCTATTTTATGAGAAAGAGTAGTGTCATCCCCAGGACTTCTCACCAATAGAACATTCTGTTGCAGAACATGATAAATTTTGATCACTGCTGTCTCAGCAGTTTCAGCTTTGTTTTAAGAGACTGTCAGAGAGAGAGGGGGTGATGGAGGCCGCTTTTACTCTCTGTAACAAAATTAACCAATATGGAAATAGTTATTCCGCAATAACTCCATCCTCTGTCCTCCTTGTGGAAGTGGCCGTGTTCAGCAGTGAAACTAATGCACTGGGAATATTACTGGATAACTTGTCCTTGGAGAGCAATTCATGTAACACTGTCAAATTACACAATGTCAGTGCAAGGTATTGAAGAACACATTACAATGACAAATTAGGAGTGCAAGGTCCTTTGAATAATGTAGTTCCTGTGAAGGTGGAAACTCATTTCAGAGTAGCTCTTGGGACTCACAGGCTCGCTGGGATTTATGAATATGGCCGATGTTTTGCTTTTTGAGTCTGGGGGGTACTGTAGCTCTCTAGTAAGGCTCTTGTTTATGTAAGGTGAATTTGCTTGTTCATACAAAATGGCAATATATCCCACTGCTTCCCTTCTACCAGGAATTTGCATATAACAACTGTTTAGATAATTCCAAAACCTTTCCAGGGACATAGCCTGCTTTGGCTGATACTGAGTGTAGTAGCACTGAGCAGGTATTGGATGCCTGTTAGAGGACACGGAAAGCTTTCCTAAAATCATATTGAGGGCTGGGATCGAGCAAAATAAGATAAAAATCTGGATACATAAAAGGATTTAGGAGTCCAATCCTAAACTGTGGTCCTTAAAAAAAAAAAAAAATCTCATTTCCTTCCCAAGCTCGGAACAGTCTGCTTGAAACCCAGACAAATACAATTTTTCTCAGTAATGTTTCTCAGGCATCCTTGGTCATGTTTGTAGTTCAGTGTTCTTGATAAAGCAAAACAGTCTGGTGCCTACTACTGTGGCATGCCATCATTTGGGCCTTTTGAGGCTTATTGCAAGATATATTCTCAGACTAGACCTAACAGATCATGCTTCTCAGTGTTTCAGAAATACTTTCCTGGATAATAATTTCCCTTGTGAGTTAGCGTTTGCTACACACACCAAACTGGGAAGAAACTGTAGTGCAAGACTTCAACAATAATCTTGATTTTCAGAAGGTCCTGCTGACCACAGCTTGCTGTGCTCAAGGCCTCTTGTCATCCATGGATTACTGTTGTGACTATTTGCGCAGGCAGAGCTGCTGTGACACCCTTTGGCAAATGGGAGTGATGCTCAGAGCATGTATAGGTATAAGTAGAGGCTCGTGATTCTTGGTGCTGCATTTATTTTCACTCAAAGTAGTTAGGCACTAGCTTGAAGATTGTGTTGGCCAGACCATGATCTTCAAACATTAAAGCAAAATATTCATGTAGATGTTATTGAGGTAATTGTAGGAAATATTGGTTATTAATCTCAGCCAAAGAAACTCTATTTAGGTAGAAATTACGTGAAAATCAAACTTGTAATAAGATGAGGGAAAGGCAGGAAAAGATAAGAATTTGTTTTAGTGTAGCACCAGACCAGCAATATCTGAAGTCCAGCTATAGGATGTGTACAGTACCAAAATCCCTTTATCTTTGAATTCTTGCTAGTGTTTGCCAACATATTTCAGAAAAAAACCCCTGTATTATGTATGAAACAGCTGACTGAATTCTAGTGACAACATCACCCTCAGTGTGTGGGCAGCTCATATGATTGATAAAAGAAGTTGTACAGCTTTTTGGGTTCTGTGTTCTATGTTCCAGCATTGACTTGCAATGTTCTCTTGTGGAAAGTAGAGGTTTTTTGATAGTGGACGAGTATAAAACTGAAAGATTTAAAATTGCTTTAGTCAACAACAGTGTTTTGATTTTTTTTAATTAAACTTTGGAACCCTGTTTAAAATACTAAATCAATCTAAATATTTGACATAGTATTTTCATTCTTAGTCCATGCAGGATGTTTTTCTTTCTTTGGCGAAAAATATTTGCTCTATTCATGAATAGTTTTGATTGACTTGAAACTGCCTTTACCAGTGATTCTCTTTCTTTGTGCAATGAGTATTTTTTCTGGTTTCACTCAGCTTTCTCATCAAGAGGACAGACTCATGCAGCGTCAAGCTTGGCCTAAATGCTCTTTGGCAAGGCAGTTCCCTTTAGGATCAGTCTGCACTACTGTAAATTTAAAGGGAAAGTAAAACAAAAGGTGAAAAAAATGAAATAGCAATCATTTGGGGGAAAACAGGAAGAAAGGAAGGAAGTAAAGGAGAAATGTCCCTTTTAGCATTCTTAGTGCTTCCTTAAATATTTGGTAGTCTTTGCCAGGAAGCAGAAGTGGCCTGAATGCCTTGGTAATACTTGCAGGAGATAGATAGCCCTGCCTCTCTGAACGCCTTCTCTTTTCTTCTCTGACCTCTGAGCTTTTCTTTAAGCCCAGGACGTCATGCCAGGGCTTGTTGAGCTCATCATTTGATCTCACAATCTCTCTCTTTCCTTACACACAGCTCCACTAAACCCGGAATAAAATCCCGTCTGTGCTGCAAATGTTGGCATGCATGGCAGGAAGTTGTGTGTAAAGGTGTGACTGCATTGTCACTCTCTTACCCTGGTGTGTTATGGGAGGGAAAAATACTGAGGTTGGGGCAAAGTTTTGTTCCATGTCAGCATTACCTGCTTTCCTCTGAATTTTCAGTACATTGTCATTATTGGTATTAAAATTCTTATCATTCAGTTAATTTCTTTACTGCTACTAATCAATTACTGTATCCAGATTTACAGTTGTGGCTGGGAATGTGGCTCTGCTTTCATTTTGTGAACCTGCTTTTACATATTTGGTTTTGCTGCTTTCATTTCTTGCACAATATAGAACAATCTGCAGCTATTTCTGCCTAGAGTCATACTGACTGCCAACCAATTAAACTCTGGCAGTTTTATTCTAGTTAGCATCTGCATGTGTTCTCATGTTTCGTGTGCTTCATCTGTACATGTAAATCTACATTGTAGCCTGATCTAGAATTTTCTTAGGTATTTTGGCTGTTTAATACATGGAGAGATACAATTTCCAGCTTGATCTGCTGTGAGATACAGTACCTGGCATTTGCATTTTGAAGTCTTGGCTAAAAAGGCATAATGAGCACTTAGCCAAATGTCCACCAGTCACATCAAATGCTGCTCCAGAGAGGTTACATGTAGCCCTTGCTGTCTCTGTTATCAGGAGACACAAAGACCTCTGACATTGCCAGACTGTCTGACTGCCAGCTGGCAGTGCAAACCCATCACCTCAATTCGAGTGAACTTCAACGTGCTTTATTAATGCTTTGTGCCTTCCCTGCTCCGTGAGTATCTGTTATGTAACTGATTTCTCATCCTGCACAAAGGAAATGCACCCACAGGCACCTCCTTTTAAAAATGCACGTTATATAGTAATTCTGTAAATAATCCTGGCAACAATTTTCCCCTCTACTAGTCTCAATTTCTGCTCTCCCAGAGGGGAAGTGAAGAATAGGGCTGCAGAATGGGGAAATATGCATGGTTCCTGTGGCCAACATGGCTGGACAGAAGGAGCTGCCACCCCAGCACCCAAGGCTGGCAGTTGGCAATGAGAGAAGTCATTTTGTGGACTGTCCTTGGCTAGAACAGATGCTCCCCTGTTCCCTCTGGGAAAGATGGAGTAAGGTCATGCTGGGCTGGAAGACTTCATGAAGTCCATGTTATTTTATTTAGACCTCATCCTCTGCGCTTGTGTGCTGAGTGTCTTAACAGGACCAGATATGAACTGGAAAGGGCTCATGCCATGTGCTAGTCTAGACTGACTTCTGAACAATTAAAAAGCTCCCGATTTGATGCATTTGTGGGTACTTGGGATCAAAAGGATCCAATTTGTCTATGTATGGCTGTGGTGACTGCAGTGTGTATTAATTCATCTGCATGACCTCGGTTACAGCTGTGTGGCAGCACAGAGCTCCGGATGGGCCGCACGCACCATAGCCAGTGTAATAGCCCATTTTCTTGCCCTAATTCTGCCCTTGCACTGAGGCTCTTGGCAGCTGCAGGAACTGCACTCCAGTTATCTCCCAAGCTACCACATGTGCTGGCTGTAGAAGGAGCTCTATGCCAGCCAGGGATTTCCTCTGTGCTACAGGAATGCTCAGGGTTGAGAAGATCGAGCACATTTCTATCAGCTTTTTGCCATTTTGTGTAGGGTAAAACTCTTGAAACCAATTGAGTCTTGTTCTCACGGGCTCTCATTGTTACATTGTTGTGAGCAGAGCAATTTTTCTTAGCTTAAATTCAGACTAGACAAGATTTTTACTGTGAGGGCGACGTAAGTTTTTCAGTAGAATTGCTTGATCATATTTTTAATGGGATATTTCACTCTTGCATATGGATGAATAGGTATTAAAAGCTGGTGGGTATTAAAGTATGAATGAAGTAATTTTGACTGCAAGAGCTGTATTAGAGGTAGGCTATCAGGTTGTATTCCTCAAGAAAAGGATTAATTTTGTGAGAAAAGCTGGGCATGATCTCAGTGATAAAAATGTGTTTGCTGGTGCAAAACTTTCTGTATCAGTTACTCCTGCAAGTTTTTTCTCCTTAGTGTGCTGGATTACCTCTGGAACAGCCTCCTTCTGCAGTTTCTTCATACAAGCTGTGACTATATTGTATATTATATACTTGGAATAGAAGGAAAGAGATTCCAGATAAGTTTAAAGATATGAGAAACTTTTTTTTTTGGTGTTTCCCTCACTGATCTAACACTTTTGGTTAGTGAGCAAATTAGTGCTAACCAGTTGTCTAGTGCTCTAGTTACCATGTGAAATTGTCCACACCTTGCATATGATGAAATAGAGATAAACCAATCTATGTTTGAAATAGCAGCTATTGGGATTTAGGTTGAATTGTCTCCCTGGAGTAATAACTTACTCCCTGGTACTTGTTGCAAAATGAACTTACATTTTTTCCTATTTTTGGGAGTGCTCAATCCTTGTTCAGCTGAGGGGGAGTATCTCTGAATCAAACTGGATTGCTGTTTCTCACGTTCCTCAGTCAGGATTTAAAGAAGAAAAGAGAAACAAGTGATGACTGAAGGAAAAATGTGTGAGAGAGGTGAATAAAGATGAAAAACAAAGTTTGCTTATGACAAATGGACTGCTTCAGTTCATTTCTCACTGGCACCTCAGAAAGAACAGATCTCCTGGGGCCTTGATTTGTCTCTTGGGCTTATATAGAGTTCACAGACTGGATGCTTAACTCGTGTAAATCAGCATAGCGCTGCTGAAGATGAGAGATGTGGCTGAGGAACTGCTCTGGGAGGAATTATTCTGGGGCATATGTGGTGTAAGTAAGATGAAAATGATGGGTGCCTTTATTTAGATCAGGTCTTTGAACAGAGGGATGGACAACAGATGAATAATGGTCTTAGCCATGCCTTCAGCACTCCTTGGCATGAAAGGTGGTGCAAGAGATCCAACGAGCAGAAACATGGAAGTAGAAGCGGGCAATGAATGAGGTAGAATCACTAAGCAAGAAACACTTTGGTGAAGGCAATCAATACCTTCAGGTAAATTATAGTTAATGTAAAGGAGCTGGAAATGCAGGAAATACCTGGAAGTGTTCTTAGGCTGATGGTATTCTCTCTGAGGCAGCTGGTCTTCTGCTTGTCCCAGAGCTTGTAATGCGACCTGCCTCTGTTGAAAAAAGGTTCCCCATACAATTATGTATTACAAACCAATTTTCATATAACAAGATCTACATTTCAAGTGCATCTGAAGGGCTAACTGTGCTGCTTGAATGTATTTAAATGATCCTTCATCTATAATTTATGTACATTGCTCGTGTCAGGTATGTATTGATTACCATTCTATTGGGTGTCAGTTCACTCTCTCCGGAGCTGCGTGGAGCAGAGCAGAGAGCTGGTCCTTCTGTTAGAGCTCTATTAAGCTGTAATGATTTGCAGTTGTCCATGGAACAGAAGCTGTGTAAGGTCATGGAACTCGGGACTAGAGCAGGCTGACCTGTGCAGTCTGGAGTTCGGCCTCTCTGTGGAGATGCCTTACTGTTTGTTTTCACATATCATGGACACTCAGACCTGGGGGGGCTTTCTGCTCCAGAAGTTCAGTTGTTGTACGTTGCTGTGTTACTCAAAGATTTTAAATGTGGGCAGCTACTCCTTGGAGCTATGGAGTGCAGTATATTCCCATTTCTGGCTAGGCAGGTTTATGACCTGGATCATGTTTTTTAAAGAATCATAGCATGCACATCCTTTCCACTCCCCTTCCCTGGTTAGTCACAAGCTATGAAATCAATAGTCTTAGGCTGGGGTTTTTTTTCTTAATTTTTCTTCATAAGCAGGAAAGGTTAAATGTCTTCAAGACATCACTTGTTTAAAAATTTTTTAAAAAAATTTGCTGTGTCTTTAACTGTTAATACTGGTCTTTATTATTCATAGTAGCACTGAGGACTTAAATGAAATCAGGAATCCAGTGTGCAAAATTGTGTATAAACACAAAGCAAAACTCAGCTGATTAGCATTAAAGAGTTTATTATCTGGACAGAATGACAAGCTGATGTGGTAGGTGCTCTCCCTGAAATGCCACGAAGCAGTCTGTTGCCAGCTGCATATAATCACTGCTAAATAACCCATAGCTGTGGGGGGCACCTGCAGGTCCAGTTTTCCCTGCACTCTTCTGAGTATCCATCCCCTAAGGAACCAAGCTGATCCTTCTGTGGTCATGTGTGCCAAGATGGAAAGGGGGCATGATGACAGAAATTCTGGAGGGTGCAGTAGTTTCCATATCCCATGAGAGCAGGGACACAACACTTTTGGATGGCTTTTTTATACTCTTTAGCCAAGCTAGATAAGTATCTGTGGGCTGTGTGAAGCAGGTTTCTCTTGCAGTGGGGAGCTGTGCAGGTGATGCATCTTGCCCTGAGTGCAGCACTGCACTGATGTTCTTGTGCAGGGTGGGACTGTGCTGTACTGGGCAGAAGTGCTGCTCGGATCAGCTCCCATACAAACGTATCCTTAACTCCCTGTCCTCACTGCTGAGAGTCCATTAAGAGTCTTTTCAGACTCAGCTTGTCAAGTAAGAAAAGCAGGTCCTGTCAGGCGTTTGGAAGAGCTTTGTGCTTTTCCACGGGTGCATTTTTAGTATCTGAAGTGCTGAGTCATGCAACTTGGAATTAGAGTTAATTTTGTTTTGCCTCCAGTCTTGACTGCAATTCTGAAAAGAAAGCTTGGATTAAAAGAATTTTTCAAAAACATATCCAGCGGGAAGAAATACCACTGATTAACTTAATAGGTGAATGAGCATCATTGCACTACAGAAATATACCTCTAAAGTGGATTCTTGGAGCTAGAAATCCAAAGGAAGGAGCTTGACAATAACAGATATTTTTTCTGTGTGGTTTATTTGTAGACACTGAAGCAGTTCTGGGTTTTGTTTTTTTTTTTTTTGATGGGGTTGTTGGTTGGTTTTGGTGGGTGTTTTTTGATGGGCCTTTTTTTTTATTAATTCTTTTCCAAAAATAAGGAGAGCCTGAGTGTTTTTATTCATCTTTTAGACAGTTATTTATGCTTTATATAGTCAAAGTCAGGAAGACTGTTATTTAAAATGAAATAGAATCAGTGTAAGGAGCTGGATGAAGAAAAAATGGGAAAAATGCCAATTTTTGTTTGGTGCCATTTTTGATGTTTCTGAGACCCATTATTCCCTGCAGCATGGCTGGTTGTGTGTTAAAGTTCCTCTTCTGGCTGGTGTCTCTGTCTGTTCCACCCAGCAGCAGGGCTCATGCTCGGATACTCCTGGGCCCATTTGAGAACCCACCCAAGGATGTCACACTCAGGTTTGCCAGTGCCAGCCTGTGCTGTGTGTGCAGCTGGGTAACAGGAATGCTGAGATCACACTTCTGGCAATAGAGGGCATGAAGCCTTCACAGAACAAGAGCTCTGGCTTCCTAAATTTCCTCACTTGGTGGCTTCCTAAGACAAAGGGATGCTTAATTTCTGTGTTTCAGAGGGCTTCTAGGCATGCAGGCAGCGGGTCCATGTCCCACGTGCCTTGATACTGGGGCTGAAAACATTAAGTAAAACAGAAAGACCATTTATTACAGGGTTATGTACTAAGTTAAAATCTGGCTTCTGAGCTTATGTCCTTTACTGCATCTAGCCCTCCATCTCCTGCAAACAGTAAATTGTATGCACTGGGAATACTGAAAATTCCTTAATTTTCAGTACCTTTTCCCTTAACTTAGAGACTACTGAATTATTTCAGAGATGGGTTGTCTCTCCATCAAGTATCTGTTGAGTTTTTTTCCCACCAGATATGACGGTAAATATCTGAACGATGCAGAAATTTTCGTTTCTGGTACCCTATAATGAAGTATCACTTCTTGTTACTGTGCTCAACAAAGCCTTTATTTCATGCCTGAACAACGCCTGGGACAACTCACACGAGAAATGCTAACACAGTTCTAACTTGTTCGAGATTTGCCCTTGACTTTTTGTTGTACATCTACAGGCATTTTTCTCTGCTTCAGGGAACTCAAGGAAGTGGCTTGTAGAAATCAAAGTTGTTGTTTTTTTTTTTTTCCTTTCACACTCAGCTTTTGGGATAATATACCTTGTACTTGTGGAAATCCAGTGAAGAATTTCCTTTTTTGCCACATAAATTTTATCTGCAGCCTACCTGAGCAAAGATGTATGTTGATAATTTCTGGTATTTCTGCACCAGTAAACACCCTAGTTAATGTTGCAAACAGTCTTTTATTAAAGCCCTCTTTTTATTCCACCAACTACATTTTTTAAAAATTCTGCTGTCTCAAAACTGCCATAATTAGTCTCAGCTCAAAAGTCTTAAGGAAGGTTTCAATTAAATGCAGTCAGCTATTATGCAAGTGGGAGGAGAATACAAAATTTCTATTACTTTTGTTTTGCACACAATCACTTGGAAATAGTTACTTACGTGCTTAAACTGTGGTGAAGCAGGATTTACACATGCAGAGCTGTTCATCCTGTCAAAGCTTATAGTTGGATTTTCATTCTTCCTGTCACAATAATTAAAAACTAAACTAACCTAAAATCCTAGCAAGCTGCTGTCCCCCATTTTAGAAACATTGTTATGGAATGGGAAATGTGTTGTTCTTTCGATTGTATGGGTGGATTAGAAAGGCATTCGGGTGTATATCAATTTATTTTTTCATGGTATCCTACTAAGTTAGTATTATTGGGACAGGAGATCACATTATGTTTTCTGTGATTTCCTGACATGTCAGTGGTATTGGCACAGGAGAAGATGTACCTGGGATACTGCACTGGGGTATAGTATGTCCTTTTGCTGATATTTCCTGACAAAGAAACAGACAAGGTATTGTATTCTTAATTTATTTTTTCTGATATCCACATCTTAGCACTCACTGCAACATCCTGTAATTAAAATCAAGGTCTCACATTTGTATTTGTAATGACAAAATCTGATATTTTGACACTTGATGGGAAAATAGAAACTAAACTAGCGGCTAAGCTGTCTTCAAAACCTTTGTGTTAGCTCATAATATTCTAAATTTTTTGAAAACTTTTGGGGTTTTTTTCAATTTTCCTGAAAAGACTAATTCATATTAATTCATTTTCATTCATCAATTTAATTATCTTAATCTTTGAGTTTATTTTGGAAATGGCATTTTTTTTCCCAGACTTTAGTTTGGGAATTTTTTCAATTCTGTCTTTTTTTGGTGGGGAAGCAAAATTGGCAAGTTTTGGTGAACTCTTTTTGTAGCACTAATCTGGAGAAAATAGGTATTCTGTAGTTTGTTTTAATTACTTTACCTATAATACAACTACAGAATTCATAATCCCTGGTTTTACAAAGGTCACACTAGTATTTAAGCTCTTTCAGTGGTACATTAGGAAGACAAGTGAAAACTTGATTAACTTTATGATCTTTTTGACATGTTTTCCCTTAATTTTTAATATAAGATCGGTGTTGATGGTAGTGGAGTATTCAATTTATTTGCTTTAAAATTAATGCTATTTACATTATTGTAGTTGTTGTGTTTTTTTAAGAAAGCCAGTTTGCAGTAAGCATTAAAACCTTTAGTCCATCTTGAACATTTTTTTGATGCTTTTAATATATAATGTGTACCTGTATAACAAATACAGCTGTTTTTAAAGCTGGCAATGTTTTCTGTGGTGCCCAAAAGCTTTTCTGCAGGAATGGCCTGGTAGTCAAAAGAGTGAAGGAAGCTGTGTGAATCTCTGTAGTGTGTGACATACACCTAGCTCAGGACAGCAATAAGCTGAGGCACCTTCTCCAGGTGCTGAATGCTGGACCTGTTTGCAGGGCAGATCCTTTTCAGGATCTTTTCATCCCTTTTCAGCACCCATCTGCCTCTATCTTGGCTGTGTGTCATGGTCAGTTGGTATCTTCTGCGATGGCAATTTTTCTTACTAATCTGAGCGTGGTCCTGCCTTCCATTTTCAGTGCCCTAACCTCTCAAAACTCTTTTCATTAGTTGCTGTCCTTGGGCTGGTAAGTGACAGCAAATACTCGCTCTGTATCCTTTCCTCAGTGCCAGCAGTGGTTTCCCCCAAACTCGCTGGGGAAATCTGCCCAGTGGCCCAAGCAGTCGGTACTGGCCACGTGCAGAGGCTCAGCTGGGACTCCCGAGGGAGCAGGAGCTTTCCTCCCTCGGTGCTGCTGCAGCCCTGAGTGGCCCAAAGGCCTCTGGATGCTTGACTGGCAAGGCACATTTTGTCAGTGCCTCCATCAACCTGCCCAGTGTTACGGACAAACACTGGGCCCTGCCCGCACAAAACAAGTGTGGAGTTGGTCCCCTTCGTGTTCAAAAGAGAGCCAGTCCCTTCTCACTGCTAGGCTTTGGGCTTCAGCTCAGATAAACAACTGTTCTGCTGATTCAGAGTGTTTGCATGTTTCTTCTTTTGCTACAGAACTATGAGAAGAAACGCTATTGGCAGTTTCATATGTGATTCCTGCTTGCTTTATCTTTTAGGGTTTCCTGATAAAATTTGACTCACAAAAGTAAACTTGTACGTTATTAATATGTGACCTTCAAAAGAATCTCCATTTCAAATACACCTAAACAGAAAGTGTTTTCCAGATGCAGTACATTTCTGCAGATCAGAGTCCACAGATTACTGCTGAAAGAGCTGCCACTTGCTGGGATTGGAGCAGGTGTTTGTGTCATCACTCAAAGCCACCCACTCGACATCTGATTTCCAAATGCTCTTAAATGGTACCTTGTAACAGTCTCTTTTGTGCAGTCCTGCCTATGTTCTTATCTTTTAGTCACTGTTTTCAGGACATATAATAGTTTCCTCTTAAAAAAATCGAGAAAAAGGCTGGATTTGAAATGAACTCCTACAGCTGTTTAGGATGTTATAGGGTGCATATGATGATATTTACATCAGGCTGCAGCTTCTGAAGCTTATTTCTGTGGCTACAAATGGTTATACTCATGGGGTGGGCATCTCAGCAGTGCTTATCTGCAAGCTTTTAATTTCATCAGTCTGATTAGCACTGTTTATTTTTTCACCTGGCACCCTGTTACTTATCAAGCTTTCACCTGTGTTTGTCCTCTTAGATGTCCCTAATTTCTCTCAATTTTCTTGACATCTACAGCAGGTGCCTTTGGCCTGAATGCTCCTCCACACCTGCTACCTTCTTGTGATTCCCTTTTAATACATATCTCAACTGCTATGTACTGGGGAGGGGAGAGTAAGATAATTGTTTTTATGTTATGTGAAAAGTTGTGATATTTTTTAAATAGACAGGCTAATCTTCCAGTGGAAAAGGAATAGATTCCTTCCCCACCTCATTTTCACGGGGTTTTTGGTTTTTTTCTTTTTTCTTTCCTGTCTGTATGTGGAAAAAACCCAACACTTTCTGGTTTTATCCTAGTAAATAAATGGGAAATGACCAATGAGAAATAAGATAAGATGCTGAGAAAGACTCTTTTACTTTCTTCTGCAGGAATGAAATGTTAGTATTACTTTGTTTTGCCTTTTCTTGTTTAAGAGATCAGATGTAAAATATACGGGTTTCTGAAATACCTTTTTCCTTGCATTGCAGCAGGTGAAGAAACAAAACCTTGAGGCATTGGTTTTCTATCTGCTTCACCAAAACTAAACAATACAGTCCTGTAACATTGGGAGGGTTATACCCTGAGATTCTGAATATATAGATGTTCCTCTGTGGAACAGTAAGATATCAAAAGAAAGTTACTGCAGGTTCTAGACACGGCAGTGGTGTTGTGTCAGTGCTGGCCTAGGATTTAAGAATTGCAGAGTTCATAGGGACAGATAAAGTATTGTATGAGATCAGCTAGAATATTCTCCTTTCCAGCCTCTCCTGACTGATGTAGTAAAGGATAGCTTGTTATTACAAGTCTCTAGACTTAGGCCTATTTCCATTTCTTTCCATCAACCTCTGTCATTCAACGTGTGTCATGAACCCTTTCTCTCAGAGCAGTGTTTTTCAGAGAAAAAGCGGTGATGACTCCCATGGATTTCAGTGAAAACTCTTCATGTCCATCACCTCTGAAAAGCAGTTCTGTCCCATCTGTCCCAGACTGATCACATGGAAGCCCAGAGCTCATTCTCCTCGCTTTGAGAAGACTGATGACATTCCTGTCTGTTGGAAAGTTTCCATCTCAGAGGAGTTTCACACACCTCCCCACCCCCTGTGATACCCTCAAGCTATGAACCTGCTTTTCCCATATAGAGAATGGGGACAGTAATTTCCCAGGTAAACTTGAGCTGAAGTTAATTGTAGTGATAGATTTATACAAATAGTTGCATCTATTTTCAGTGTATTTACTTTCCACATTCTGACTTCTGGGTCCTTTGGGGGCCGTGAGGCTTGTTTGAAGCTGGGGTATGCAAAAATAGTTGCAATCACAAAAAACCAATTATTTTTTACTAAAAAAGTAATTGCTTTTACATTCTCATTGTTTGGTTTTGGTTTTTTTTTGTTTACTGAAGCCTGCAAAAATCCTTTGAATAGTAAATCTATAATTTGTGCCCAGTCTCTTTTCTTTCAAAGTTAGCAGACATATGAGATAGTAGTTTCAACAGTCAATGATGAGGGAGAATCATTAGAGGTCTGTTCCTAAAGAATAATTTCATGGTATGTAAATTTTTTATTAAAACAAGAGCAAAACCAAAAACAAGCAAAAAAAAAAAAAAAGGAGAGAGAAAAGCAAGTTTTAGAACAAGCTGACCTTTCTTCCTCAGACCAAAGTTGGCAAGGGGGAGATGGGCACCTTTTATCTGACACAACCAGCTCTGTGCAAACCTTGCTACAGAGTTCTCTGAGCTCTCTGTTTTCTCACAGGGAATATTTTGATTCACAACAATAAATGTTCTACTAGTATGGTAGTAGAGAGAAATAAAGGGGAAAAGCATGGGAAATACCTGCTTCAAAATGGTGGTGTGGTTTAAGCAACATGTCTGACTGGTATCCATGTGTTAAATAAACAATTTGTCTCCTGAATGTTTACAGAGAAGTAACTGGGCTGATTTATTTTGTGAAGCCACTGTGGTTGCTCTACCTTGTCATCAGAATCCTTGTGGACATGCAATACTAGGTCATAAATGAAGAGTGTTTTCTGATGGGTCTTGAAGGAAAATGTAACAAACAAAAAAACCAAGTGTGTGATTTGCACCCTTGGAAGTTCTAAACTCGGAGAGATGTCATTTAAAAATATTTCCTGTTTTCTCTTACTTAGTCTCAATACGTCAGGCGCAGCTAAACGAAGAACTAAATTAAAACTGTCATTTCAGCTCATAAATAACAGATGTCTCACCCATTTAATTATTTATAGTCTTGAATCTTTCAAAAATGAAAATGGCTATACACATTTTTAATGTAGTTCTTGGTAATTTGCTGCATGAATGATAAGATTCCAGATAATCCCAGCACACAAACATGAAAAATAAAACTTTGACTGACTCGCTTATCTTATGTGACTGCTTCTTCAATCCCCTGTGACTTTTTTTAAATTAAAATTTAAGTGAAATCTAATCACAACAAAATGATGTTCATACACTTGCATTAATAATTTATCTGCTAGAGATCACAGTGAAGGTACTATGGACATTAGAGATTCATTTGCTGCCTGAAAATCAATGCTTTCTCTTTTTGCTAAGATTTATCTTTTCATCTCTGTGAACTGTGTTTGGATGGATCACAAGTCTGAAATAACAATGGTGAAAGAAATTAAGACTGTGCCAACATTGAAAAACCAATACCCTACCCCCAGGAAAACCACCAAACCCCACTCTCCTCATTCCTTGGCTGATGATAAAATTATGTCACTTGCCTTAATGACTTCTTCTCTTTTTATGAACACAGCTAATCTAGTGAAAGATGAACTTAGTGGGTTAACAAGGATCCCCTGGCAGAGCACAGTGTGCTGTGTGTGAGCTGAAAGAGGAACCAGATGGGTGTGGAGAGAGTACAAAAAATGCAACCTGAGTGCTCTGGGGAAGGTGGGAATGCCAAGGACAGGAGAAAGATGTCAAGTCAATGAGCTGAGGAGAGCGGCTCTGCCTGGCTCGTGGATGTAAAAGGCAGCTTATGTTTTGAATGTGAGTGATTGGAATACCCACATAAACTGATTAAGACTTTCTTGGTGCTTAATCAGCTGAACCAATATTGGTGAATAAATGTATAAAAGCATTTTTATGCATGCCAGGTGACAGAGCCAGAAAAATCAATCCTTTGCAAACACCACCCATCCAAATTTGGCTTCCAGCTCAGTGGGTTTTGTAAATATTATGTCAACATGATACTGCATAACAAAGGAAAAATAATATACTGGCATCCATTTTCTCAGCTGTAGGGAAATCTAGCTGGCTATTGTAATTGAAGAATGACAAATCAGGATTAGAAACAGATTTCTGTTCTCAGAAATGTTTGTGTAAGGATTGACAAAGGTAAGTAAAATAATGATTTAAAAAATCTGATTCAATTTGTGGCAGTGTCCCTTTAACGATGTTTTGCACTAGTGCAGAATTACATATTGCAGCTTCTTACTAGACACTGCCCTTTGCAACTTTCTAGAAAATATTTTCCATCATTTTGACATTTCATTTAAAATGAAATATAGAAGATATTAGAAATTCATGTTCATGACAGGTATTATTTGTTTGACTTTGAAATATACAGAGAACACACATTAATGCACAGTGACTGAAGTGTTACAGGGGTGTGCGTCTGCATATTCATGGGACTCTTCTTTACTCCACAAGAAAGTGTTGTGGAATCAGAAGAAGACTGACCTTTTCTAGAACTAAAAATATGTGTGTGCAACGATGAATAATTTAAAAAAGGGCCAGCTGAAGTGCCCTCCTTCCTTCTATGTGTGTGTATAAGCAAGAAAGAATGTTGTTTTTCCTTGCAAAGGTGCACAATTTCACTGTTTTCTAAGTTGCTTCTGTTTACACATTCAGCACAGAAGTTGTTACCCAAACTGTTTTGTCATACAGTTATATCTACTCTTTTTGGAGTTCCACTCAGGGAGCATGAAGGTATTACATGTCTAGGCTGGAAAATGGGTCATTTTAAGTTTATACTGAAGTATAAGCTGAGGTTAGTAAAGTGGAAGTTTCTGTTGACCTTTGCACTTTTTTTTTTAATTCTTTGAGGAAGATTATTTGATTAGGAGCTCTTTTAACATGGGGCAAATTATATTTCTTTTTATTCTAGAGAGGAAACAGGGACATGAGTTTTATTAAAATGCACCTATGTACGTGTAAGATCAGAGCAACGACTGAGTTGGTTGAAACCGTTACGAGTGTAAATGAGGTTTGATTGACAACCCCTGTTCGTTGACCAGAGGAAGAAAAAGCCTATTTGAATTTAAATTGACAGTTGCCTTCCTTTTTGGATTAACTGCTGTGCGAACAGCTACTCTTCAGTTTTTGATGACCTGATCAACTCTTTTACAAATCCAACACATTGCAGGGTGGTGAGGGAGACAATTTCATCTTTCCCTTTCTTCATATCAAGTATTTTATAAAGAACATATTGTTGCTGAGGAAAGTTATTTTGATTTGTACAGATTCTTCTCAATTTGTCAACAGTTTGTATTGAACCTTGAGCTCAGCTGAGTTCCACATTTAACATAGTCACCAAATTTAGTATATAAGTGTAAAACTTTCATAATTCTGATTCTGAGCTTGCACCTGTGAGTGTTGAACTGTGTGGCATAGCATCTGCAGTCTTTGTAAAACTTAGAGTGGGAAGTTTATTTATACAGATGGAAGAATCACAGGCTTTCCTCATTTGTTAAGGTGTTACTACTTTTTCCTCCTGAAACTCTCATCTGTTGAAGGGGAAATTTTAATTGTAACTAGTCAGCACTAAAAAAATTAATTCTGTTTCTCCTTAACTATTAACACTGGAACTTTGTTAGTTGCCATAAAAGGTGGAAGACTTAGTTTTTTTGTATTGGGAGTTGACTTAACCTGGTGACACTTCTTGTTCTTCTCTCCTAAAAATGTCTGTTTAACCATAGTGATTGCTGTATTATTATTGAGGGCCAGGTTTCATTCTACTCTGTGTATCCCTTTGCCTGTGCAGTCATTGCAAATACACGTGAATATTGAAAAATGACCCAAGCCAATTATTAACTGCTTATATGCAACCACTGAATTTACAAGTGCAATTGTACAGTTAGGCAATACCCTGCTTTTGGTAATGTAGGTAACATTTGTTGGTGATGTGCATCATAGGAGAGACTGCATGAACTAGTGCAGAATAAATGACTATATCATTGCAAGGATGTAAAATCCTTCTCAAACATGATTAGTAAGTAGATATCTTTTTAACTGGGATATAGTTTTTAAAGTCTTTGATGGAGAAGGAACTGGACTGTTTCCCAGCCTGACTGTTACCATCTGGAACTGATGTCTGTCTGTGGCTCTGACATCATATTTGTAGGGTCCCCAAGAACTGCTGAATAAAACAAAGAGTCAGTAGGGAAAGGACTGCATCTGTCTATGTTGGTGAAAGGCAAAGATGATAAATCTATTCAGTGAATTTGCAACAAACATCCATAGACCAAACCACCCAATGAAGTCAATAATCTCTTCTCAGTCTGAAGCTTATAAACTTTGTGTGATTGTATTGCTTTCTTCAAACTCAAATAGTATAATTTTCCAACTTTCCTTTGATATTTTCCCCATAACTTTAGTTTCCAGTTGCAATTGTCACAGACCTTACACTTTTGAAAGTCAGTGCTGGATTTTTTTCTCAGGCAAAATGGTCTGTGATCAAGAGCAACTGATTATGTACTCTCCCTGCATGCATCAGCATGTTGATTATGTGGAATCTCATGAAGAATTACAGTCAATGCCAATCACTGTCTAGCTGAAGGTCAAATTTTACATTCCTTTACTGATGTCATCTTTTTTTTTTCCTATAGTAATCTATAAACCGTGTAAGGAAACTTTGGAATAGATGTTCTTAACAAAATGTATTTATGCTTTCAACTACTGTTTTGGCATGCAAAACCAGAGTTCTGTTTTTGTTCAGCATGCTATTTCTCTAATGTTTATTGATACCCGAGGAATGAAACACTACGGAGAGCCCCAGGGCAAGGAGTGTTTAAAGCTGGAGTGATGCTTAGCTATTAGGCCTGTTTTGTGCAAGGTCTGCATGTGGGTAGTGCAGAGGGATGTATCCCTGCTCAGTGCAATTCCCATGGCATTATTCACATTCATGTTGAAGCTGCTTCTGCTTGAGCATCTGGATTGTGTCACCCCTGCAGATGATGCTTTGAGGGGTTCGTGCCATTTTTGTGCCCTAAAAGTCCCAGGAGCTCGGCTCACTGGCTCAAAAGAGATTGGCCAAGAAAAGTGTATTGTTCGAACATCCTTGCTCGGTGCTGAACGTTTTCTGATTTCTTTAATTTACATTTAACATAGCTGTTTAATTGCTACCTGATAATTGCTTTGTATTAGGCTCCCACATGAAGCTGTCGTGTATCTGGCAGGTTGAGGCAGTCAACAAACACTTTAGTAGGTTTGATCAGTGGAAGGGTATCTCTGTGGAAGTAGCCACACAGTGTAGTGAGGCACTGTTAACTCACGAAATGTTTGCCCAGTTCAGCCTGTAGGAAAATTGGAAAGCCAAAAAAAAAAGCAGAATAACACCTCCTACACCCCCAAAAGGAAAGGATGCTAGAGTATTCACTTCATGTCAGTTCCCTGCATTTGGAATGTCGAGGCTAGAGAATTTGAGAAGGCATTAAGCTGTATCATATATGTGACGTCTACATGTTAATTGCAGATGGGTTATCTTACACTAGTATTGTTTAGTATGTGGACTATAAATGTGGGATGGAAAGATTTCCCTCTGATACTTTATTTCTGTTAATACAAAGTAAAAGGCTGCTCTGTCCCCCAGCCCCATTCCCAGTTATCACCTGCTTAAGGACTGAACTTTCCCTTCCAGTTTCTAATATAATAATATCTACCAGTTTTCAGAATACAAAATAAGTAGTAAATCAGTTTTGCACTCTTTTTCATAATGTTCCGGTAACCCCACTGTGTCTACATGGTAGAAGTGCAACATTTCCCTGGCAAAATGGATGTGCTTTTATTTTGCTTTCTGTCCTCAAGTACAGCAGTGGACAATGGGAAGCTCACTTAAAGGGCTGGCTGGAAATGTTGCCCTGACGAGATTGCATAAGGCTTTGTACTCGGAATCGTGTCTCTGCACGTACAGGGACATACACATGGAAGGAACTGCATTCAAAGGCAGCAATCAATTTTTGCAGTGGGATATGGAGAATTCAGCAGCTCAGAGAGTGGAGGTGGATAAAGATTGCTATGCAATACCTCTCAGTCAGAAATGGAATTTTATTTCTGCCTTTGTCTTCCCTTAGATGAGATATAGATAAAGGAAACTGTAATCACTTGACCAGTATTTCTCTAGCAGATCATTGACTTGTACTTTTGTGTTAGATGCCCTAATGTTGCTAATAAGGAAGAAGCTTGGGGTATTTGAAATATCCGCTTTGAAATCACTCCTAATGGAAGAATGGAGTTTTATTGTTTTGTACTTTTAGGTAATTTTCAGTATGTGCTGGAAATAAACTTTCAAAAAAACCCGAAACCCACCAAACCTGAAATCAGTTTGAATTCTGCCTACTCTGAGGCACAGAAACTCTAAGTTGGATAGTTTTTCCATCCATGGTAGATTTTATTCCTGAGGTTTCAGTGTGAGCTCAGTTGATTAGAACATGGTGCTAATATCATCAAGGGTGTGGATTCAATCCCTGTAAGGCCATTCCTGTGAGAGTTGGAGTCAATGATCCTTGTGGATCCCCTCCTGCTCAGAATATTCTGTGATTCTGGGATCAGATTCCCAGTCACCAATTCCCTTTATTAGAAGGGAAAGTGCTGTATTGTGGGAGGCAAAATCCATCTGGAGGTACCATTTCACATTTACTGACACATCCTCACACTAGCTGTAGTACACCAGCAGTCATGCTCTAATAAATACTTTTCCCATGCTCGGTAGTGGAGATGAATGGATATTTCACTGAACAGTCAAGAATTCATGAAGAAGAGACATTTTCTTACAATTTTCACATATACCAGATCTTATGGTGCTACTTAAAGGAGGATGTGGTGAGAGAAATATTTATGTATTTCTTATGAGAGCAAAGTCCACAGAAATACGGGTTCTGTTGTGTGTCAGCAGCCATGGTCACATTAAACCCAACGCTGTTTTCCTGCAATTTTGTAAGTAAACCAGGATTTTACCTACACAAAACATTTATACACTAACAAAGGTTTCTCCTGGCATGATTTATGCCAATGTGATTCTTAGCATTGAACTGATTTTTTTCTTGTTAATATTTAATGCTGGTATGAAAGGAAGGCAGAAATGGTATTTCTCATTTATTAAGTTGTATGGTCAAATTGATGCCATTCTAAGAGAGATGGAATTTCTTATTTAATTTCTTGATTTGCATAATTTAGACATAAAAGGTGAATGTGGTAAAGAGTGGGGTATCTTAGTGTGGTCTCTTTTGGGACTGCTCTGTCCAGTGTCAGTCAGCAGGATGATGGATGCGTCTGTTCAGTCCAGAACTGGGAATTCACAATTGTGGATTTCTTTAAATTTAACCATTCCCAGGATTAAATTGTGCCTAGCCCCAGTATCCTAGCTTTGTGATTAGAAAAATTAGATTTGAATTCTTAATCTTTGTATGGAGACAGTATTGTTGAAATAATTATTTTCTTAAGAAAATAAAGAAGAAGAAAATTTTCATAAGAAAATATGTAAGTAGGAACAGTCTATGCATAGTACTCCTTTAAACAACTCAGTACGAGCTGAATTGTTTAGTAAGTTATTTTATCAAAAATTATTTCTTTGTCAGAATTTAAAATTGCTGCTTCTGTACTGTAATTGAGCATGTATATACCTTGTGGCTTTGTAAGTATTCTCTTCAATTCAGCTTAAAGTGATTATGGCAGGTGGCAAATCAAAAGCTCTCAATGATATTCCAGTATTTCTCACAGAAGATGGGTAAGATGAGAAAAATGTCACTAGGTCACACCACAGATCTATCTAGTCCAGCAGCAGATTCTTACAGAAAAGTATTGGAAGACTCTTTTGAGAAAAGGGTCATTTTATATTCTTACAGCTTATGGCAATCAATAGTTTAAGGACTTCTAAGTCAAAAGTTATATCCGAACTGTCACATCAAATATCCAATGATAGACCTCTCCTTCAGGAGTTTGTCTAAACCTTTTTCAAGACATTTATAGTTTAGCCCTTGCAACACCTGTGGCACAGATGCAATTTTTCACAGTTCAGTTGAATGTCGCGTGAAGGAGAATTTCTTTTGGTATGTTCTGTGCTTAATGCCTGATAATCCAGCTGATGGTCCTGTTCCTGCTCTCTGTGCCCGTTTCCTTGCCCTGCTCCAGTGTGAGCCAGCCTGGCACTTGACAGGGGACATGTGCTTTTAGCTGCTCAACCAACAGTGGTGAACGTTTGAGCTTGGCTCTCACCGTGAGTGAGGTCTCGCTGAGCAGCTTTGCTCATTCTTAGACATACCTGTTGTTGCTGGGTTGTGGCACTGGTCTTCATCGGGATTATTAAGGATGGAGGTCTGAAAATTCGGAGGCTGTGAAAACAGTGCCTGTGATTTGCATGTTGTTTAATATGCAGAACTCCACTGCATTAAAAACACCAAGCTGCATATTTGCACCATAAATACTCTGTGAGATTGTCCCCTGGGTCACTTCCTCCCCACAGCCCAGCAGATCATTTTGACTGGACAGGCTTTCCCCCTAAGCATTTCTTTTTGCAGATATGCAAGTTTTGCTTCCTAAAGCATTATTTCCCTTGAGGTTGCTTTCTCTCCGAGAGGAAATTATTTATGGCTACAATAGCTTTGATGATTGTTAATGGCATATACTGTCATTAACATTTATAAAATGCTCCCCGCCCCCTAAAACGTGTCAGGATAAATTGTTCATAGCTCCAAAACTCCCTACCATTTTCCCTGTGCCAGGGAGACTCAGAGAAGAGTCAGTGTTTCTCAATAGCAGCTTTGTGTGAGCTGAGCATGAAAGAGAGGATAATGTGCCTGTTTCTAGTTCGGCTCTTCTGGGCCACCATACAGATATAAGCAGCTGCACAAAATCCTCACTCCAGCCACTTTGGGTTTGAATCAAATCCTTCTAGAGAATGATTTCACAATTTAGATGATATTTAAAGTCATCCTTGCTCTTCCTTATTTTGTGATGTATTTGGTTTGGCTCAGTTTTTCCACCTCCAGACAGGTTCATTCCAGGAACATGCTGTCTCCCAAGTGAAAGCACCCAGTGCAGGCCAAGAATATTGATATTATGATGAGTTGCTATCTCAGTATTTAGCCAGAGGAGGATTATCCACTGAAGTGTAGATTGGCTTTTACTGCTGGCTGCAGGAATGCTGCTGCTCTGCTCTCCAAAGTTTTACTCCTTTCTAGAGTAGTAAAAGGGAGCTGTATGTGTGAGTCTAGCAAAATAATGCCACACAAGGAATATGCAGTAAACACCTGAGCGGACAAAAGTGTGTTCACCTTGATCATTCAAAACTTTCATCATATTTTTTCCATTTTATTGCTGCATATGATATGCCCCTACTTCTAATTAAAAAAGTTTAATTTCTAGTACATGTGGATAATATCTGAGATGTAAACAGCCACTGACTTTTGGTACATATTGTTTAAAATTCCAATTTCATTGGATTTATCACTATGTGTTGTTTGGGGTCTTTTTTTTTATTTTTTGGTGGTGTTGTTGATCATTCCATAAATATCTTCATTCCATAAATTCATAATCCAGTCAATTTGAGAGACAGTTAAAGTTAACATAATCTTTAGAGTTTGGAAAAGTGCAGATAAGATCTGTATAGTATTAACGTGGCAGCATGGAATAAGGAGTGAATTAGGAAATCTGAATTTCAAATAAGCAAATTGCTCAGTATCTGTGCTTTGCTAGTGGGTAATTTGAAACATTACTTATTTATTGCCATAATAATTTATTAATAAAAATGTTATTTATTTATGACATATCCATGCATTTGCTAGGCAACTCATAAAATAAGACTGATATTTACCAAGAAATGCTTACATGCTTAGATTGCACAAAATCTCATAGTGATAAATGGCAACATATCGCCTGTAAATCCAGGATTTTGGTGATGGAGGACTGTAGTAAAGTGTAGAAAAAATTTAATATTTTCTTAGTAGTGGAATTTTATTAATTTACTTTTGGATTTCTGCTTCATAACTCTCATTCTGTAGTTCTTATTTGTTCTCTTTGGATATTTTTCCTAATACAGTACTTGATTCTCATCTTTACACTGTACGTTGTGGGGGGCATATGAAAGAACAGTCATTTTTGTATTTGAAGCTAGGAATGTCTTAAAAATTGCTACATATTTTAATGAATAGTGAATTCAAATGGTATTATATACAATACTTATGAATCTTAGCACTGTGAGCACAAATTTGAGACAAAAGTTGAAAAGCTGTCAGGTTGGGGTTTTTTTGCTTGGTTGTTTTTGTTTTGGGGGGAGTTGTTGTTTTTGTTTGCTTCAGGTTTTTTTGGGCGTTCTCTAATATTTATTTTGGGTCAAGGACTAGAAAAGTGGAAGTAGATGCATTTGGTGATGATTCTTTTGTATTTCAGTAAATACAGGGTTTTTTTGTTAAGATAGCTTTGGTTCAGTAAAATGAATGCTGTGAGAATTTACTTAATTTTACATATCCATTTTTCAACTGATAAGAACACTGGGACTGCTAAAATCAGACTTCCCTTCCTGTGGCTCAACAAATACCGTGTAACAGCAGATCTCTACCTTGATATTTAGATGATTAATTTTTATGTTTCAAAAATCTCAGTAAAAATGCTGTTCGTTTTAAACTAAGGTTTTTAATAAGAATATAAGGGTTGTTTTTTTTTTTCCAAAGAGTGTCTTAAAGGCACAGTGCAGCTGTTGGTGAGAAGCAGAGGGAAATGTTAGGTCACAGGTCAGAGTACCCAGTGGTTTTCAGTTAGGATGCTAATTTACAGGCTCTGGAATCAAACCGTGTTATTTCTGCCTTGTTTAAAAATCTTTAACACAAATCTTCACATTCCAGGTGAATCCTACCACTCTGATCAGCTTCTGTGTTTATAGATGCACTGAAGGAATGTTCCATCTGAGCTACTCTTAAATGTTTACTTTAGGATGAAATGAATTACTAAACTCCATTGACTTTTAACTAGATTTCTGTTTATTTGAAAGGTGTCCAGGCTGAGAAAAACCTACAATCTGTTTACAGAATGTTAAAGGTATTCTTAAGTCACCTCAGTGGTGACCTCTAAGTTTCAAACTGTGAGTTTTACTGTGTTATCGTGTATTTTAAATTGTAGAAATCTCCACTTTCCCTCAGATTGATAACCATGTAAGAATCCAGGGCTGTATTTTATGTATTGAAGCACTTTAAATCCAGCTGTGGCTGCCCAGTGATCTGTTGACTGAACCAAACCACCCTGTTCGATGCCATGGACAGCCCTTCATGTTGGTGAGACAGCTGGGAGGCCTGGGGACCTTCAGCTGGGAGTGACCCAGTGCTTGCTCCTATCCCACAGCTGGAGCTGCCACATTTGGCCACGCAATAGCCTGGTCAGCTGATGGGGACCTTCACTTCAGTCAGTGCAGTTCCTAGGAACCTTTGTGACTGGCCCTGGTAGGGGAGCAGGAGACATTATTTTGATTTTTGGAAAAGACTGGAGGGTGGAGGTTGCTGAATCAGTATTGGGCTGTCCTTCAGTAGATATGCATTCATGATAAGGCAATCGTTTGCACTATTTTTAACTGCCATTATGGCAGATAGCTTTTAATAGCTTTTGTTTTTTTTATTTTATTCAAATTAAAAGATAAAACTAAATCCACAGAATCTGCCCTTGCTCTTTTCCTTTCCTAAAGTTAAATTGATCAAGAACCAAAGAGATACACAGTTAAATGCAGTCTTATTCTAAATGCTTTTGCAAATAGGTATTTGTTTCTATGACCAAAGTGGTTGCCTGAAGACCAAGATAATCATAATCTGAAATGAAAGAGTAGTTAGCTCCTTTCTTGCTGAGATGGGAATTCATTAACGCTGTTAACGCTGCTGCCTTCTAACATTACTCTAAAATTATGAAGTCTTTTAAATGCCTTCCTTAACTCATGAATGCGTGACACAATCTGACTTTAAAGGCATTCTAGTGAAAGAAAATTCTTCTTCTTTAGGTTGTATCTTGTGAACAAGTGACTATAATAAATTGATGTGTTGTATATTGCATGACTTTAAATATTGTAGCAGCATGAAATAAGTTAGAACTTGAATGAAGGAGCAGACAGGATAGACAGAGAATAGAATCACCCATGTCAGAGAGAGACAGAATGTGCATTCTGTGTAGCTTTCTTAACATTTGACATAGATTTTGATTGTTTTCTGACACTTTTGCAGCTTCTAGCCACCTCACATTATTTACAATGTAGGACTTGATAGAGAATTTATTTAATAAATGCAATTCATTTAATCATTGACTGTGCTAATGCCAAAACAAATCCACCTTACAACTGTGAATCACAAACCCACTGGGATGTATCAGTCTATCTCTGCCACAAAAGCTCACAGAAAAGATGGCCTTTGCAAAGTGCTTTGAATATTAATGAATCAGGCCCTAAATTTTACAAAGCCAGTGCAGCTGGAAGCGAGCATCATCCTTGATGGTGTTCTGACATAATTCTGTTCAGCCTTGGGAGTCAGTTGTCACCAAATGAGAATTTGACTTCACTGAACATTAGGTTTGTGATCTAACATCTCATCTGCTGCATTAAAGATGTTTACATGCTTGCCCTTCTGATGCTAGGATCTACCTGTGTGTCTTTTCCTGATATAATTCCAGTCTTCAAATATTTATAGGCAGGCTCAAATAATCTCATTTTTTCTAAAGACATTGTGGTATCCTCTCCTGGCAATTTCCAAAACCAGTACTTGTTCTGGTCTTAAACAGCACTGGGGAAGTTAAATAGAAGGAATGGGGTCCCCTGGTCTGATGTGCTGGGCTTGGTGTGCTGCTCCAGTGTGTGCCTGGCAAGAGTTTGATGGAGAAGAGCTAAACTGCAGCTGTGTGGGTCTTTCAAGGTATCAAAGAACTGCAGATAGAAAAGAATGTAAGAGATTTCTACCCCATCCTCATAAGATGTAAAAGTCATTAAATGGCAGCATGATTCAGTGTTCTATGTTTTCAAAGCATGTTTCACTTCTGTTCAATTCTGTTCACAGAATTGTTCCTTATTGCCAAAATCACAATGGTACTTCAGCCATGGCAGCGCTGCCTGATGAGCTTGACCAAGGCATGCCCAGGGTGAGGGAACCTGCACCCCTCATTACACACAGAATTTCACACTGCAGGATTGTTTCCTGGTGGTTTTCAATCTTCCTTCCTACAATCAGCATAGGGTCATAGAGTTGTTTTTAGAGGTGGCAGTTTGTGAGGCAGTTTCATCAAAACCTTACAAGAATTTTTGTGTATTTAAATACAGCTATCTTAATAATGGTGTGTACTTCATTGGTGTTGCAGCCATTCTTTTTTTCCTTGATTGTTCATTTTTGTATTAGAATGACAGTCCTGTCTCTGAGATGTAAATTAGATGCAAAGGAAGCAAAGCATAGTTTCTGAATTCCTGACAGGCAAGCAGAGTGGTAATGCAGAAGGTAAAGATGTTTCGAGGGCCATGACATTGAGAGTCTTCTGGGGCATCTGTCACTACTTCACAGCGTCAGATGACAAGATTGCAAATCTGAGTGTCTTAGCTTTCAGCCCTGAATCTGGACAGAACTGCGTGGTACAGGGGCATAAAATCAGCCAGGTTCTTTGTGGTTAAGTCGTGGTAGGATTAGGAAATCTTTGGTCTTCCTGCTCTGTGTAAGGTTTTCTGTTGCATTCATCCCTGTTCAGAGTGCAGAGCGGACGTGCTCATGGAGATCATACACTCTGGTCACAGGTGACAAAAGTGCCTGATGAGAATGTATGCTACTAAAATGCAAGATGTAATTAAAACAAATCTGCCCTCACCGAAGTAATAGAAAATGCAAAATAAAAGCTGCTAATGAAAACATTTTATCTTTATAATTGTTCATTCATGACCACAGGCTAATGTAGCAGAGCCAGGGGCAAGGGGCAGGATACAGGATGACAGGATGATAACAAAGGTATTGCAAAGCCTTTTCTACCCACCCCCCTTCATTTCTGCACAGTGACACCACAAGGCTGGGCCCTGTTTATAGGCAGGAAATAAGATATTTTGCCACCGGAGCATAAACATGTTCAATTTCCCAGTTATCATAAAATTGCCAACTGTTCTTTCTGGAAATTCTCTGCTTGTTTTTGTCTGCAAGACATGCATTTTGAATGTTTCTCTTGGTGGTCGTGCTGTGGTAACAAGATGCTTCCACCTCAAGGCACTCAGTTACCCACAGTAACAAATACCAGCATAATTACCCTGAAGACACCAAGAGCTTCCTCCTTTTTAGGCCCTGTACAAGGACAGAAGGCGAACTAAGCACTGCTTATCTCTGCTTCCTCACACAAATGAATGACATCTCTAATGAGAGCAACAAAGGCAATGCCAAAATTATTACAATTAATCAGTCATTCAATCTGTGCTGGAGGAGTGAAGGCAATTCAGAGGAAAAGGGAGAAAGCAGAATGTGTGGGTGTCAAGAACTGAGGACACAGATTTATTGAATGAACTTAGCTAAGAATCACATGTATAGTGGAAATGTCCCCACTGCATGAGAGGCAGTATCTAGAGCTTTCCTGATCAGCAGTTACCACGAAAGGAAGCTGCAACTCTTACTGGCTTTTGTCTTATCCTTGCAGCTTTGTTGTAGCACAACAAAGATCATTAATCTTTTGTATTATTAAGAGGCCTGAATCAGGACACAATTTCAGTGGACACATACAAACAAACACCACCTCCCTTCTTTTTTGTGGAAAGACTTTACCATTACAGTGAAATACAAAAGGGCTGGCAGGAATCTCCTGTGAGGAGCAGCTAGGGACTTGGGGATTATCTAGTTTGCAGAAATGAAGACTGAGGGATGACCTCATTGCTCTCTACAGCTTCCTGGGGAGGAAGGTAGAGAGGGAGATGCTGAGCATTTCTTGATATCCAGTGAAATGTTCAAATCTGCTCTGGGGGAGGTTTAGATTGGACATTGGGAAGAATTTCCTTACCAAGAGGGTGGTCAAACACTGGAACAGGTTTTCTACAGAAATGTTCCCTGGGCTGGTCAGTGTTTGAGAGGCACTTGGACAATGCCCTCAACCATATGGCCAGAGAGCAGCACTAGATGGTGGCTGCAGGTCCCTTCTGAGCGAAACAGTCTGGTCTGTTCTTTGTGAGCCAGCAGAGTGAAGGCCTCAAACACAAGGGATGAGAGCAGCCACTCTGCAAGGCTGGTCCTCTGTTCACCCTTAGCCTCATCATCACCTGCATCATCCTGCAGCCCTCTGAGCAGGCGAGGTGTTTAGGAAGGGACTGGGAGGAAGACAGTGATATTGTTGTTTTCTGTGGTGTTCATGAAGATTCTCATCCACCAGAGAAGGAAGGATGAAGCCAAAGATGCTTTACTTCAACTTTGATGAGCAGGTAGAGGAAGATTGATTTTCCTCACTGAAGGTGGAAGAACCCTCTCAAGACACAGCACAAGATGGTGAAGGCAGTACCACATTACCCAGTCAGTGTGACTGAGAATGCAGCAGCATCTCCTGTGCACCTTTATTTTATTACATTAGAGAAAGGTGGTAATGTGGTACAGGAGATGCTGGGGAGACACAGCCTAGAAAAAGAATTTTGAACAATAAGAAGGAAAATAGATCACGGTTATATTGTGTAGAAATAATCTGTGAGACTGTGAAGAGTCCCAAACCAGTTCCTGCCATACTATTTTATTTTTACAGTGCCCAGTGAAATGCATATTCAGTTTGCTCTGTCAGCATTATTTACAAGGCATCTTCACAATGGCATTCCTGCCCTCATATCCCTGTACTTGCCCAGGCTTTAAGTCAGTTAGTCAGCAAATAAACATTATAGAAACCTTCAGGGTTTTTTTTATTTTCTATGGTGTGCTTTTCCCTGCTTCATCTGATATTGCTGTTAGATCCACTGTGCTACTCGTACAGGGCAGCTTGGAGCCCACCACGAGTAAAATTCTGTTGTGGAAATTACAAGTTATAGTTCCAGAGAACTACCATGTCTTTTGGTCTGAGTGGAGGATTTGTGAATGTTGTTTTGTTTAAAAATAATTGGTTTGATTTAGAATATTTTTTGTTTATATCACTTCGGTGCTTTCAGTTTGTGTGGTTCCTCTTGAGATCTGGCTGGGCAGTTTTCTAGAACCTGCCTTTGGGCGGGGCAGCACATGCTGATGGTGTCCCCCTTGCACCTCTGCAACCACTCAGAGTATAAAGTGGAGAGATCAAGTTTTTATGTTCATTACCCCTCTCCTTCCCAGCTCTTTTACTTACTCATCGTAGAGTGGGTAAAATATTCAGAATATTTGGAAATATTACAATGTATGGCTAAGGACAAAAAAGTTAGAAGCTCCATGTACTTAGAGAGCCATCCAATTTATGAATCTGGTTTCTGCGTTCCCTGTTCTTGGTTTCTTCCCTCAGCTCAAAGCTCTTCTGAGATCACGCTATTTGTTTATCTTGATTTCACAAACTAGATGTTACTCTTATAAACACAATATAGAGCAAGCTGCTGTATATTTTGGAGCATAGTTCTTTGGCCTGTGAGTGGATTTCTTAGATAATTCTATAATTATCCAGTGAGGGTTTGAGAATGTCCTGCAAAAAACTGTGTCAACATAAAGGAAGGTTGTTAGTTTATTTAAATTTCACCAGAATCCCACTACATAATCCCACTACAGGCAGGGGAAAAGTCTTAGATCTAATCTGAAATTGCTTATGACCTTGTTGGGGGAAGACATAGGAAAATGAGTGTTTCTGTTAGTTTACCAAGAACAGCCTAGTTTCTACCAGATTAAAAATGTAATTTCTGAACATCCATAAAAAAGTAAAAAACTGAATTATAGCTCAGATTTTTCTAGATTTTTCCAGTGCGTCAATGTCACCTTCAGTCAGTGATTGCAGGGAAAATGCCAGATGCCCAGCAAGTAAATAATTTAGCTCAGGCTGTGATTGTTAATTACGATCAGTCCTAAAGAATTTGGTAGAGATGATGATCTCTTCAAGCCATGAGGAAAAAAAAATAAATCGAAGGGATTAGACAAAGAATGTTCAGAAAAGGAGAATAAAAGAAAAAATTCCAAAAACTTCCATCAGTGAAAAATTATTGCAATGAACTTTTTATTATAAAGTACTGAGGGACAAGTGTTAAGGGGTAATTTCCTGAAGGACTGTTTCCAGACTCTAAATTCTTTATGCAAAAGAAAGTGCTAAAAGGTAATAATTAATCATTCCCGTTCAAATCTTCCAGGCATTGCATGAACAAGATTTAGCTGCATAAAACCTGTGGCTAAATCCCATGCCATGTTGAAAAGGTATATGATATTATCTCCATCAAAAAACCCAGTGCCGTGGCAGAAATACTGGAGCCAGTTCCTGTGGGAAAATGGTTGTGATCTAAGGGCTGTCAACTGCTCTAAGATATCGTTCTCATTTCTGTGTCTCCACATTACTCTCAGGTTTGGGCTACAGCACAATGGGGTTCACGTTTTCTGTTTACTGTGCAGCATTTGATCACCCAGGAAAAGGAAGGAGCCAGTAAATATATGATGGATCCCTTCATGTGTGGACCCTTAGTTATAGGGTAGACTTGTCACATTAGGAATTATTATTTTATCATTTCATTGTGTGACTGCCTGAAAGATTGATGACCTCAGAGGTGTGTGTACAATTCCACTACAATTCCATAACATTAAAGTGTTTGTGCTCTGGTTTTTTTTTTTTTTTTTTTTTTTTTTTTTGTACATTCTAAGGCAAATCTGCAATATTATATTGGGATTAAAATATCTATAAGTTGTGTTCCTGACATGTTATTGGCACGGTACTGTAGAACTACTGCAGTAGAATAATGTAATGCTGCTTTTGTTTGTCAAAATGTCTTTTCCTATTAGCAAAAGAAAAATCTATTCTTTCCTGCTGCTGGAACTTCCTTATCCCCAGGGACCCATGTGGAAGGTGGTTTCCAGAGAAAACGTAGAGGTTTCTGTCCTATTTCACACTCTTTCCCTCTCTCTCTCTCTCTCGTTCTCACAAAAACGTTTTTGGATACTTTGTAGTTTGAATGAACACGGAGAAGGAGTCATTGTACATGGCTACCATTCACACAGGCATGATGGGGATGCACACTTGGCTGGTGCCATCAAGACAGTGCCCAATCTGGTTTTATTCCAAAGGGTCCTTTGAGAAGTGTTCTACTGAATCTGAGATGTGGAGTTCCTGTCAGGAGATGGGGACAGTCTTCTGCAGGATATATTTAGTCTTTTAAAATTGTGGTTTTACATCACCAAATTAGGCAGGAAAGATAGTGCTATTTAAAAAACAATGCACAGAGTTAATGGATATGCAGGCTGAACTTTGGGTCCAGAGGATTTTAAAATCCCTCTGAAATGTCAGCTTGATATTAGTGTCTGATTGCTAATTGCTTATTTAGTATTGAAGTATAACCTTGATTATAGCCTTCAGTATTTAAATGACATAAATATAAGAGAATTAATAACGAGGCTAGTAATGGTGAACAGGCCAGATATCTTACCAAGGGTAGACATCTCATCTTGGTGAGGTATTTAAAATGAGAGCAAATTTCCTCACCATACTTAAACCATTCCTTCTCCTTTAAAGGGATTATTGGCTTTCTTTCCAGCTGTTATTATGTTTCTATATACTGTACTAATCTGTCTCTTATTTGACATAATGTAACTCATTTTTTGGGAAGAAAATACATGATGCAGGTTATTTTTGCATGGTCTCTAAGTATGCTGATCTGTTTGACCTTAGTGTATTCCTCTGCCTAGGCAGGACTAGCTTCACTTGCAGTGTGTTTGAGCTTGAGTGACAGAGGGGCTGGTTTGAACTGAATGTGGTTGTAGAGCACTGTAGTGACTTCATTCTGTGTGTTGCTGCCCTTAGTGTGCATGGACAGGCCAGAGAGAACGTACTGAGAATTTACTGCATCAGTGGTGTTTGCATGGTTCCTTCACTGCCTTCAAACAAAGCTTCCCATCCCATGAGGGGCTTCATGGCTGTGTGTCCTCTTCTGCTTGGGACTCTGAGAACAGCATCCCCCACTTTGCTCCTCAGGAGCTGGTGGGCAGCCAGAATTGATCCCTTTGCCATTGTGCCCTTGGAGGTGGCACCAGCTGACAGTGCTTCGTAATTGTACTCTTTGTTTAACAGCCACCCAGGGGTCTGCTGAGGTTCTGGGAGATTTTGAAAGGAAGGATTGAAAGGAAGCCATTCTAGAGGCTTTTACTAGAGAGACGAATGAGCACTGAACAGTACTGGTGAGGCTGGAATTCTTGTACAAAGAAGCAAAGCTGGCTCTGTAGCAGTCAAAAACTCAGATAATTGGTGGCAGTGCATCCTGTCCCTCATCTGCTTCTGCCAGGATGCAGCTTGTGCTGTCATCTACTCGAAGCAGATTGCAGTGTCCCAGAAGTTTGACCAAGCTTCAAAGCTTTGACTATCGCAGTGGAGAGCGTTGCCCTCAGCAGACATCCATTTGCTCCTAATGTGGAAAATACAGTCTGCAAAGCTAGTTTGTTCTTTTTTTCAGAGTTCTGGTCTACAGACATGTTCTCTAAAGAAATGCCATGAAGTATGGTGATAGCTGCTGGCACAGCAAGAGAAGAGAGAGTTCAGACTAAAGTCATCAAATAGAACAATTTAGTAGAAAACCTTTAACGGTGCTTTTTAGCTCATTAGAAGGAAAACACTGGGTCAGCCCTTTTAAAATTGTATTTTCAAAAGGGTGGCAGAAAACAGTATAGCATTTTTTCTGCAGGTTCCTTCTGAGTGGACTCCTTTGAGTAGCTAAAAGAAATATTATCTCCGTTGTTTGAATGTTGTTAAAATATGGGGCTGGTTTTGCAATCAATTTCTTATGCAGTGCTTTGAGTGGGTGAGAAAGCGTGCTAGGGCAGTGTGATGGGTTATGACTTCAGACCTTGAGGAGCTGAGAGGCTGGCTAAATACTCCTCTGGAGTTCTGTGCTAAGATACTGTCTGTCCTTTTGAAGGACAGATACTGCCTGTCCTCCTGTCTTCTTCCTTTTGAAGAACAACAGCTTAATCTATGATATTCTGTATTCCTGAATTATTTAGGAACACATAATTATGTAGGCAAGGAAAATAATTCAGTCTGAATGTTCATCTCAGGAAAGTTCTTTCAGGTCACCTGTTTGATGCTTTTTCATACTTTTTTTCAAAAAAGAGAGTGTTTATGAGAAGGGATCCACAGATCCTGCTCTTGGTGAGATGCTGGTCCAGAAAGGAGTCTTGGTTTTAAAGAACTTTGACTCCACAAGTTCTGTGGGCTTCAGCTTCTGTTGCTATATTTGAGGACCAAGTTTGTATTTGGAGCCAAGAAAACGCAGTAAAGCCATGTGAATTGCTGTTCAGTCCTGGCACAACTGAAAGGCAGAGGTTATTGTTTGCATCAGCCACGCCACATCTGTTTCTTCTTGCTACCTTCACCAGCTTTATCAACCTAGATAAAATAAGAAAAATCTCACCTTATTGCTCAACCATGGCAAGCTGAGGCTTTCTGAAAATTCAGACTTGTGGTTTTCTATTGCTAGATGATTAGCTAGTTTTCATTTATGCCTCTGAAAACCTACAAAGACCACAGAGTATTTAGTTAGACTTTCTCCTTTTTGTTTAAAGGAGAAGATTCAGGTAATGAGGGCTGTAAACCTGTGCAGAGATGCATGATGGTAAATTTCAACATACCCACTGGTGCTTTGAGATTGCTTTTATCTTTATCTGTGCTCACACCTCAATTTTTTTTTCAGATTCTCAGTTTCCAGTAACTTAAATAACCAGTCTATGTAAACTAAAAAAAACCAAAACCAATGGAGCCAAACAATAATTTCATTGGCAATCACTTAGCTGAAGATTATTAGTTGTCAATCATTTTGGGGCTAAGTTTTTCATACCTCAAAGACCAATAATATATAATTTAGACTTGTGAATCACAGGATCTTTTGGAAAGTTGAACTAAAAATCAGACTATGATTTTGCAAAAAAACCTTTCAGTTGTTCAGTGAATCCTGATGTTGCTAACATTAAGAGGGCAAAGCACTGAGGACCTTATTGGTTAAAGTTCATATCCAATAGAATGGGACTCTCTGATGTGACTGAGTGTTTTTTATTACACGGGGTTTGTTTGAAGCACATCTTTCTCGTAGACAGTACCCCAACAAAATGTGTGGTATCAGTAGGGCAAATGTTAGAAAGTTTCTGTTTTTTTCCGAGTGGTGATCTCAGTCTAAATGGCCAAGAGCATTTCCATTGCATTCTATGTATTTTTATTTCTGGATTTCATTGTCTATTCATCGAGAATGCCTGGAATTGCAAAGATAATGGCATTGAAATAAATGCTATTAAAGCACTTTAAGAACTTCTGGTAAACTGATTTATATGCAGCAGCTGTGGGGTAAACTGAAACAGTAATTGACCCCATTGCCCTTTTCTGGTTGTTGAAGGTGGAGTAATCTCAGGGGGACCTGTTCATCTCTGCCCCACAGTGCGAGATGACTGCAGAGTCATTGCAAGGAATTCAGGTTTAGGCTTATAAAGATTTGTCACTAGCCACTGGATATCATTGGGCTCAATAAAATCAACAAGCTTATAATTAGTCTGAACTATCTAACAGTAACCTAATTTAAAAATGCAAATAATAAAAACATCTACCATAACATTAAAAATTTCTTAAAATATTACAGATTCAAGTCACAGGAAAGAGTGCTGATCTTGAAAAGCTTGATGCCAATTATGTGCTTCACTGAATTAAAATGAACTCATATTATTAATAAAGACTCAAATGATCTAGTCTGCTAGTCCAACCTTTCATCACCTCATACTTTCATTAGAAATGAACTTTTCAATTACCAACTGTCTTTCAAAACTTAGTACTGAGTTCCAAAATTAAGTTTTCCAGACTGTGATTCAGTCACAGGAACTTAAGTAATACAGAACAATCCTGCAGAATTTGACACTGTTACATGTCATTCTCTCTTGCTGCTTCTTGCGTCTTTTCACATTAAGTGATCATCTTGTTCGGGCCACTGACAGTGGAAACTAAATCCAACTGAGCAGGGACTTTTAGAAGAATAAGACTCAGAAATAACCCAGATATATACAAAGAGTAACATCTATCGAAGGTAATACTGAAATCTGAAAATTGAAATGCAGCTGTCAGCTCTTCTGATGACTGCCAGAAGCAATGGATGGAATGAAAAATATTTGAGAAATCTTTGCGCGTTTTCTTTTACAGTTTGAAGAACATTTCCTTATTGGAATATTTTATTCTAATGATCCGAAAGGAAATCCCATTGATTAAGCTGAGAACATTTGACATGTGAACCATTCCTGGTCTTAGTGAAGTTCTTGTTCTGGGAATTGGTAGATGAGGGTTCTGCAGCTAATTTTGTACTGGAATTTTTGTTCAATGTTGAACAAAATCTCTGAAGATTTTTATAGATATTCAAGCTGCCTGTAACACTCCTCATTACTTTTAATGTCTATTTTTTATCAGACTATAATACTACATACCATAGTTGGTGGGATTTGTCTTAGGCGGGTCAGGTACTCTTAATCTGGGAGTTTTAGTTATAACCAAACTATAGAAAATAAAAATTAAAATAGAGATTGTCAAGTAGTTATCACATACATTTACACCCATATCTGCTATGATACATAAGCAATTATAAAAAAAGAATGGAAATATTGGAGTGTTTTGCAGAGAACTCTGTATCAAATGGCTCTGCAGAAGCAGTTGCATCTTCTCTCCCAAAGCAGTTCAAACACTGTGTTTGAGCTAAATAGATTTACTGTAAAATTAATGGTGATCTATAAGGGAGAAAACCAAAAAGGTTAATATGGTGTGTTCCTGGAAGTTCTTTTGAGCTGAGTTCATGTACACTCAAGGACGTCAAAATTTTTATTGAGAGCTTACTTTTTAATTTGAATGTTGTATTTTTATTTAAAAAATTGTAAAAAATCTGTCAGGAAAGAGTAAAAGACTTTGGAAAATATTCAAATAACTATTTCCTTAAAAGGTAAGCCAAAAATACAAATGCTGATTGCCTCAGAAGAAAGTAGTAAAATTATATAGATTATGAATCTAATAGGAAATTGGAGAAAGGAAGAAAAAAACCACCTTAGAACAAAAGCTTTAGCATTATATAATGACATTAAGTTGCAGGATATTTTGGTGGGGGGTACCGTAAGCGACACAGCTTCTGTGCCTCTTACTCCTCCGGCCTCATTCCCAGCTATCTCCTAGCTGGGAGTTGTTCTTCAGCAGCTTCCTTCTCCTGGATATTACTCTGGTCTCTCTGCCCAGAAGTCTACTTGCTCTCCGTTTGGCCTCCATCTTCTTTCTTCTGGCCCAAGTTTTCTGGGCCTCAGTCTGTCTTTTCCCTGCACTTACACAGTTTCTTTTCCATTCCTCAACCTCCTCTTCCCAGTCTGTTCCCTAAAAGATTGGTGCTCTCCCTGGATATTTGAGTTTGAGAGCTGCCTCTTGTGTGTTGCTTGGACTTAGTAAGGCGAGTATTGAAATGGCAGCAAAGACCTCTTGCCTTCGTTCAGATTGTTCGACTCCGATTTGGCACTGAGCTGTAATTGCAGAGAAGGACCTTCCCAGGCCCCTGGAGCACGTCCAGTACAGACAGAAAGGTTGGGAAGTAGAGCAGCTGAAGTTCAGGAAGTACTGGCTGTGCACAAACCACAAGGCTTGAAGTTGAACGTTTTTGAGCTGCTTTTCATTGAGAGTGCAAAAGGCACAAGATCTCTGCCAACTTGCAAGTCCTTGCTCTAAAGCATGGGACTTTTTAAAGAAAAGACTTCAGAATCTTTTAACATTCTAAGCAAATGCTGTTTCCCGTTGCCTTTTTCTCAGGAACGGCTGCAGTATTTTGACTGAAATTGTCCCGGAAATTCGGGCCAAGGGAGACACATCACCCTGATGATCCTAGCTTTCTCCGTGGTGCCAGTGATTGAGAACAGGGTCTTTACTAGGGGCACTGTGCCAACCTTAATTGAATTGTATTCTGTCAGGGAAAGTCTTTTTCTGTCTTTCTCTGCAGGTGTTTAATTCTTAATTCCTTTACTTTCAGTACCTGTTCCTTAAAGCTTGTTGCTCTCTTCATCTTTCAGTAAGCAAGCAGTGACATGAGAACACTTGACATCTGCAGTGAAGTCTGGCTCTCAGTTCCATTTGAAACCCAGCACAGGAAACTTAGTTATCAGAATCCTTTTGAGTAAAAATTATTATTATGTGGGAGGAGCTCAACTTGATTGTTAGATTGCCAAGCTTTGTGCAAAACTGTTTACATTTACAAGCCAGCAAAATTGATGTGGAACACTGTGATACACAACCAAGAACTGCTTTTTTTCCCGGTCTCTTTCAAGATAGAATTTTTTCTGTTGTCTGTTTTTCATTAAATCCAAATGACTACCATTATTTATCAGCTATTTCAGAAAATGTTAAAGGTTATATTGGAGAAGATTTTTTGATCTGAATTTTAGGTTTGTTTACAGCACCTTGGTTCAGAATTGCTGTTTTCGTGCTGGGAACACTTGAAATCACTCCTAGGTACGCTTGCATTGAAAATATGTATGTACACATGTTTAAATTAGCATGTTTGTACTGTGATAAACACAACTGAGCACAGTGAGCTGGCAGGGCATGTGCTCTTCCACGTGTGGCTGTGCAGAACATTCACTGCTCCTCTACCTATGTGAAATATCTGAAACACTTTTATGCAAAGATATTAAATGCAATAAGTTTCTAATTCCCAATTATAAAGTTTTGATGTTTTTGTCAATAGAACCTTATTTGTCTTGCCCTGGACTTGGAATAGCAAGAAAGACTGCATAAGCACAAAGAATTTGGAGGCACAAGAAGGACTGAAAAATCCTTCATGTAAAAAGTACAGATTGAAGATTTGGCAATGGGGTACATGGGCATCTGTTCCTAGACACAGCCTTGTGCTTAGGCAGGGCTGATCGTGATTGAGTTTGGTAATACTTCTGGTCTCCAGCTTGTGTGGAGCCACCTAATGAAGACCAGATCACCTGGCACTGATTGACACAACGTTTAACTGAGACATGGAGGAATGACAGGATGTGGAGGCTGACTGACCTCCCCATAGGGCCCATATGGTTGAGCTTTCTGGTTGGTTTATATATTGAAGACAATGCACAAACTGTGTCTGTTCTGTACTCCCTGTGTACCTAAATGAAGTATTTTGTCCTCCAGAATTATTACTAAAAGCTTGTTCCTCTGCTTTATTAGTTGTTACATCATGGGAAGATCTGCTTTGTCCTGTCTGCATACTGGGTTCTCCTATTATCAAAATGTACCCTAACACCATTTTAAAGGGAAGATAAAGACTGAAAATGTAGCTTTGTCTATTATAATTTTTCAACTTTATAGTGTGGTTTTCTAAAGGGCTGAAGGTATTTGGTGACATTTACTCTATGTGGAAGAAGCTGGAGCTGGTAAAAGGTGTTAACAGAGGATGGAGAGCACGTATGCATCATAAACTTTTTCACAATTTAAAGTTTTTCATTTTGAGGCAGTCCATCATATAATTTAATGTCATGATGACACTAACAGTGAAAATGCTCCAGCTTTCTTTATTAAATTGTTTGAGCTTTAATAGCAAGTGCCTGTGATGACAACTTCCAGATCTCCTGGGAAAGTGTGGTATGATTCAGGAATGTCTGTCACCCAGTGCTGTCTTGTTTATGGTGTAGGTATTTTTTTCTGAGTAGCAGCACTTGTCTGGGATGGCTATGTGAATTACCCCTTATGAAAAGACCTAAAATATTTCTATTACTTACTTGCAATTACTTGTATTAAAACATTTATTGCAGCATTTACTATTTCAAAGGCCCTAAATGGAATTATCTGTGAGAAAGTTCATTATTCACAAAAACTATTTTTGGAGATGTTTGTGGTCAATCAGTATTATTTTTCTGTATCATTTACATTAGAAGTGAGCACGTGCCTAAAAGATAAAATGTCATGTAAATTGATGACTTCCCATAGCTGGTGGTGGAAAACGGGGTATGTAAAGTTGATAGCACCCCACCCTGCCTCCACTGGGAGCTGCTTCTGCACACTTAAGTTTTAATTCTGGACTCGTAACTCTGAACTTCCAGACTGATTCTTTAGATTGGAACTGCCAGCTGATGGGCAGGGGGAAGGGAGTTTATCCATCCATATGAAATATCAAATAACATCCCGAGATGTCACCTCTTAACATTTTGCTTAAATGCCATGATATTCTAAGCAGTTGCCTGAAAATCGTGTTGAAATGGAGCCATTTGCAAGTTTGCAGACATCTATTAATGGTTACTGCTGATAAATGACAATGAATAAATTACTTGAGGAATAGCAAATTTTCTTAGTGTAATGTATTCTAAGACCTGCAACTTCCTCCAGCAGAAGTTTTTTTCTGTAAGAAGTGTTTGTGTGCTTTGAGCTGAGTACAGGCACTCCCTTACTGCTCTGAAGTGGGTATTTATGAGGAGTTTACATATTGCCACAGAAGTTTGTACTGCTGATTTGTGCAGGACAGGTAGGCAATTTATTTTGGGCTATGAGCTCATGGGCAAGGCCTCTGAGAAAATTGTCAGTTTGTTTGCTACGTGGGAAACTTTCTTGTGCATGTTCATACCCTGATATATGAAACAAGATAAATTGCATTTTTTTTTACTGAGAGATAAGCACCCTCACCTGTTTATGAGCTGAAAACACGCACAGTTACCATGGAATAAGTGATGCAAATTAGTTTTCTCTTTAGCAAAGTGTTTATGTGTCTATTGTCTCTCTGATAAAATTGCTTCAGAATATAGTACCATCAGGCAATTATGGAACTGATATGGGAAGGAAAGTTTCTCTTTAATCTCCATCAAATGCTAATTATAGAGCAAAGGGGTTTCAGTTCTAGATTTATTTTTGTAATGCTTTGAAGCATGAGGATGCATGCTTTTTATTCAGTTCTCCTGTAATAAACTTGTACTTCTCCTCATTATCCATAGATGTCTAACCTGTCTAGTGGCTGGTATGAATACCTAAAAGAAGGAAATTAAAAATTCGCTTTCTGTGTTCTTTCATGCTGATGAAACTCAGTGAAATGAATAATCATTTAAGCAAAATACACAAAAAAAAAAAGGAGTAAATTTAACAAAATTCAAATGTATTTAAAATTTCAACCCCTTTCTTTTACTTTTTTCCTTTTGCAGTACTTGCTGTCTCTCCTACAAATCCAAAGAGAACATATGGGTTATCAGGAAATGGATGCATCAGTACCCTCCAGAGGCAGAGTTCAGTTGGGGAAAACTCTGAGATATGGAGAACAGGTATCAATGAACATAAACAATACTGCTGTGAAAAGAGGGAGTTGGGACTACTCAAGGCTCACGTGAATTCCTACAGTAAGTACAGCTTGAAGGTTAAAGGGGCTCCTTTGGGCAGAAAAGTCTTTGAATAGTGTATTTTTAAACAAAGTCATTTTCATAAGTGTTGAATCTGAATCTCAAAGCCAACTTGATCTGTGTAAAATTCAGCCAGAGGATATCCTAGTAAGTTCAAAGTGAGGCTTAATGGAATTGCACCTTGATGCAGAAACCCTTGGTATTTTTGTGGCCAACAGTATTTTAGGAGCAATATGGCATTTAGATAAAATCATTAGGAAGGAAATGAGCAGTGTGAATTGTGAAGTTCTTTATTTGGCAATACTGAAAAGCAGATGTGAAACACATGGCTGAGAGATATTATGCAGGGTTTTTTGGGGGATTTTTAAATTTAAATAAAAAGAAATTCAACTTCTTTTGTGAAGGTCAAATCTGGAAAGAAATACGAGATGTAAATAAAATATGAGATGTTTTCTTTGGAACAAACAATACATTTAAAAATCAAATTTCTATTTAGAAATGTTAGAAATCAGTTCAGCATTGTTTTGCTATTTCCTTCTTTTTATTTTGGCCAGGCCACACTTTTTTAGTCAAATCACTGTCCAGTGAGTGAGGTTTTTTTCCAAATTGGTTAAAGTCTGAATGAGGCTCAATTTTACAGCTAGACCTATGAATCTTTATGATATCAGCTCAAGTTCCAGCAGCTAAACACGATTTCAGTTTTTGTTGATTGGCATACGAGGGGCAGGTATAATGCTTACAACAAAAGTTATAAAAAAGAATGTCCTGCTTTTCTATAGCTGATATTCACACTCATAGTACAGATCTCTGCATTTCAGTTTGAAAAGCAGACCTGGTACTCTGGAGGCGATCTAAACCAACTTTGTGGTGTGTGTTCTTTGAAACTTCTATTTATTTTAAAACTCCAGAGGGACAAAACATCTGTTTTCAGCCTGCTGAACACAGTGAACTCTCTGTGTTCTCTTTCACCCTTTTTCATCAGGGCTGCTGTGATACCAAATCAGTGAGAGCTCAGTAAGGTGTGATAATACATGATAAAGTCGCTGAGAGTAGGAATTGCCAGGTGAGTTGATTTCTTGCAGTATTTTGTGTCCCGACTGCTATTTGAAGTTCTAAAGGAGTATCTGTTTTCCATTAGGTGCTCGTGTTTTATTTGTTTCCTATGGGATACCTGCTTGGTTTTTATAATCCATTAGCATCTGTTATAAAGAGATTATGTATTTATAACCTCAGGATAAACCAGTAATTATCCTAAAGGTGTCATTGACACTCTGCACTGTTAAGAGTACCAAAAGACCTGTTCTGATAGGTACACTGGATAATCTGCTGCCCTTTTTATTGAAGAACCTCAGGGGTTTGTATTGGCGTTTTAAATGTCATATATGTTTGGAAAACCCTTTTTGCCTCATGGTTGGATATAATAATTAAAAGATAGAGATAACAATACAGAAGATATCTCCTGTGTATGCTCTTCCGTGCAACTGCAGCACAGTTCCTGCTTTAGATCCCTCTAGTGTACAAACATAGGAAGATGCTTTTGGAAGGCAGTTATACCTTAGGATGTCCATTAGCATTTCCCAAAGCAATTTGTGTCCTTTCTTGTGTGACAGAGATATCGATCAAACGCCTGCTGAGTTAAATGGTCGCAGCTTAATCATGTAAACTTGTGGATTGTGGATTCTACTGCTGGGAGTCAATGCTGTAATATTTCTCTACCCTTGACAGAGAAATCAGCGTGCTGATTTCTGCCTGCCTTCCAGTTGATTCTTCCAAGCTCTGTGCCACAGAACAGTGTACAGTTATGGAATTCTTAAGAGATTTTGTTGCTGTATTATTTCTGGCTGCTGTATCTACTGTAGCCTGTACAGACTTGCCTTTTGCCTCTTTTCTGGTAGCTGTTCTGAGAAGGGAGAAAACCTTCCTGCTGCTAAGCGTGTTATCTGCACGGATGATCTGTCTGTAGTGTTCTGAGGAAAAGTCAAATGACAATATGTCAGCTTTTCAGTTCGGGAGAAATTATCCCACATTACCTTGGCAGTGGTAATAGTTTACAACGTTCATGGTCTGTAATGGGCTGTTTGCCTTAAAGGGCTTTGACAGTTTTGCTGAACTTAACGTGTACTCAGCTAAGGGATGATCTTTCTTCACTACATCACTTGCAGTTTGAATAGGTCACATTTTGATAAGATGTGTTTGATTTACAAACTGTGAAACTGCTGTATAAAACCTCCTTTTTGCTTACACGTCTCTCAAAAGATTCACTGTATTATTCTGAGAGCAAATACCTAATTATTTGCTGCTGAAAGCCATGTAAGAACACCTCTCTCTATTTCTGAAATCCTTTGGTGATATCTGCCACAGTAAGTTTACATCCAAAATGAATAATGCAATGGAAAGCGATTTCATTTTGTGGGTTTGTTGAGCTGGGGTCTAGCTTTGTCATAAGACCAAAAAAAAAAATGAGGTCAGTGCCTGGTGGGGGAGGTGTGTGTTGGGAGGCTGTCGTCAGTGCTTTGTTGGGCTCCATTATATCCAGGTCTGGAACATTTGCTGATGCCACTGATACCAGGTCAAGCTGTACAGGTACTTCTACACCTTTCTAACAAAGGCCTCCCGGGAGAGTTCCTCTGAAATAGTTTCTTCTTACAAGGATATTTCTTCCAATTACATATAGCAGAAAATAATACTTAGAAGAAAAAACTCTGCTGGCATGATGGATGGAGCTTGCCTGTGCTCCTCTGACCAGTATCACCAGATACTATTGCTAGGGCTGCCAGGAAGAGGTGTTTTTGGTAAGTCTTGCACTGCAGAATGGTCTGGGTTTTTCTGCGGGGTTTGGATGTCTCTTAGAGTTGTATTCAGGGAGAAAGTGTTGGTTATGACAGAGCAGGCAGCACAATGAGGTGATGAATCATCAGCACCATAATGACTGTGATTTTAACACCTCTGCCAGGATCCTTGGATAGAGTTTAAGGCCTATTAAAGTTTGTGTAAAGAGAAAAAAGCAAAATGAAGAAAATATGTTTAAGAACATCTACTGTTATGTAAAATTTCTCTGATGGTGGATACGAGGTTAATATGAGGCTGACTCTCTTCACACATAAGCATTTGAAGCAAAGTCATCTGAAGCTGTCATGACAACACAAAGCTCCAGAATGGCTCACTTTGTTTGCCATTTAGAAGATTATCTTAACTGGGCACCACCATACTGTGAACATGAATGATGAAAAATAATGCTGCATGAGCATACTGCACAAGAGAGCGTAATGAGTATTTTAATGCTCAAGGAAAGGTTAATGAAAAAGGTAATGAAAAAGCTTTACAACAGAGAGTAAACTGTTTCCCTGAGTTGGTATCTGAATCCCATGCACAGCTCTTTGGCTGTGTCTTTGGCTATCCTCCAACTGGCAAAGTTACTGGTGAATCATAGCTCTTTGTTTTTAAATGTGTATAAAGTCCATATCCCAACTCCTGTGTCTGCAAGCAGAGCAGCTGAGCAGATCAGCCCCACTGTCTGAGCATCTGACAATGCCCATAAAGTATCGTAAGAAAATGATGCTAATTCTGTTCCACCTGTTGTTTGGATCTAAAAGGGGAATTTTCTTAGATTGGGCCTTCAGCCATCCATGCTTATGTTTGAGAAATGGTAACAGACATTCTGTTTATCACTTGTAATAGTTGCCCATATGCCATGTGTTAGGTGTCAGGTGGAGACATCCTTGCTTCTCTGTATCATAGCAAGAAACACCGTGAATTTCAACCTGGCTGAATTCAGAACCCACAGAGTATGTTCATTTGGCCAGAGGGCATCCCATTAAGTGGCATAAGGAAAGTCTCTTTCAATCACTAAAGACCTTTCTTGCGGTAATCCCTGCTGCTCCTGGGAATTTGAGATGGGAAGTGAAACCAAACCTTTTTCTGGCAGTTCTGTGACAATGCCTCCAGGGCTGCTAATGTATTAGGGAAAAATTCTGCCAAGCTTTCCACAGTGTAACATTTTTGTTCATAAATATACCTGCTGGTTTTAATGACACTTGTGAGATATTGATGCAGAAAGTCAGGGTGTCAGAATCTTTGTTCATGAGTGGCAAACTCATGAACAACTTTAATTCCAGCTGCTTAGAAAGGAGCAAGAAACATCTGAAGTTAGAAATTAATCAGAAAGTTTTTGCAGATAAAGGAAACACCTGACTTTCCCTTTCACTTCCATGACACCCCTAATGATCTGATATTTGCTATACCAGGCACATCATCCCTGTGAGCTGATGGGTGAATTCGTTATCTGTACGTCCATTTGCAGTTCTGCACCTGTTTCAGTGTTGATATTTCCTCTTGTTGGGCTGTTTTATTCCATATCAGTCTAGCATTTCTGTAGTCATCAGGAGTCTCTACCCTTGATAAGAGAGCACTTAGCTGTTCCTTGATAAATAATTAGTAAAGAACACATCAGCTGCTGACATCTTGCTGTACCCTGTTGAATCATATAGGGGAAATTTTAAATGTAGCAAACATTAATTAATGGCTGTCTTTGCTGGGTTTATTATCCATTTCAATTTCCATAATTGGTCTGCATCTGAGTGAATGGAATATTTCCATTCTGAAAATGACTGGTGAGACTCATGTGTTTGCTTTCATTCCCTCTGTGTTTCTGCCTGTGCTCACTATTCTTTCATAACAAAGCTGTCCCCTACCTTGCTTTTTAGTGTTTCAGATCACATAAAGGTGGTGACATTCAACACAGAGATAGCACATTTGTTTATTTTTCAGTTTACTGAATGCATTTCCCAACAAAAATTTCAGTGGGTGAAAAAGATAACAGAGAATATTGAGCATAACAGAAACAGGGTTACAGCAAGTGAGTTCACCAAATCCTTTGGACTGTAGCTAATGGGATGCCCTTGCAGATGTGCTGACAAAAGGGCTGGTTTAAGTCCTGCTCTAGTTATGCTACCACAAGCCACACTGACTGCAGGGTGATGGCCTCCAGACTCTGCAGGCAAATGCTCCAAGGACAAGGGCAAACCACAGTTACCTACTGCTGGGACTTGCAGCTGCAGCCATTGATTTCCTGGTGCGCAAATGAGAAATGACATCAGATGAGCTTTGTGCTAGAGACTTGATTACATAGGATGCTGCACCAGACAGAAAGGATTACAGAGATGTTAGGTTTCTAAGAAAACGTAGCACAAAAGTCTAGGCTGTACCTCTGTCAGTTGAATCTGACAGCATTGGTCTGCCAGAAAAACTTTTGAAGGTAAAGACTCCAGTCTGACGTACTTTGTTTACATCGAGCTTATGGTTGTTTAAGATCTGGGTTTGGTGCTGCATATGTTTGGATAGAGCAATCTGACTGACTTCTGGTATTTCAGATCTTAACAGCAATTTAGCTGCTTATTACATGTGCACAATCCACCAAGTGCACATTCCTGTCTAGGTGCTGTGAATTAGCTATAGTATATGAATCCCAGCATGTAATGCGATAGCATTTTATTCATGTTGGAGGTAATGACTGCATTATGTATTTCATGCCCAAAGAGAAATAGCATGACTTCAGGCAACAGAAATTAACAGTATGAAGCATTATTGTTTGTGATGTTGTTGATGTTTTAATTGCTGATCATTAATCTGTGTTCTTCAACTCCAGTGTTGGTGAAATTATAATTAGTCCAGTGTGTTTTGCTGAAATGTAGAAAACAATCAGTCTGCCACTAATGATAGGGCACATGGGACTCTGAAACTGAGTATCAAGTCAGTACTTCTATTCCACAGTGCATAATTTTTTTTTTTTAATGTGTATATTTTTGGAGTAAAATCGGGAGAATAACTTGCACTAAAGAAAACTCACAGAATTGAAAAAAATTCACATTAAAACCTTGCATATTTTATTTATTTCCATGTAATGACATAATGATGTAAGTCCTGTGCTACGGTACAGTGGAAAAAGGCTTTGGACAGACATCATTCTGGAAATGTAAATAATGTCATAGTTGGTCCTAAATGTGGCCTTTACTCTCTCGTATGCGTGTTTGCCTAGTCAATTAGAAGTTCATATACTCCACTTATTGTGTTACTTTTTTATTCAGGCAAAGATCAATTTCATCACAAGTTGACTCTCATCATAATGCATGTGCACCTGTGCAGTCCTGAAATGTAAAACCTGTGCATGTGCTTCAGGATTACTTCTGCTGTCAATCCAAATGTAGCTCTGCTCTAACATCATATCATGTTCACTTATGTCAATGCAAAAGGAGTTGAAAAACTGCAAATTCGTTGTATGCCTGCACAACTTGGTCAGTATGAAAGATGTTCACAGAGGAAATATCTAAGGGCTATAAAGCAGCCATTATGATTTTGCATTGTCTGCAGTGGCAAGGCTTTGCCTGTGTGGGAAAGATGCTCCAGCAAACCAAGGTATGACTGTAAACTTCCAAAAGTGAGTTGATGTAAATCCAAGTGTGGAAGATCCTTATTTTATTCAGTTTAGCTCAAATCAACTGGAAGCAGGTTTTAATTTAACAAAACAAAAGAGCCCTTCAGAGGTGACTGGTGACTGTCCCACTGAGGGTTTGGCACACTGCAGATACAATGCTTCAACTGCACTGAGCTCACACTGCTACATTTTGCCTTTACAGCATCTATAACTTGATCTGGGTTGAGATGAAGTCAGTGAGATACTGCCACCTGCTACAAGAGAGAAGCTTGAATCATTCTTTTAATGAGGCAGGGGCCAGTTCTGTGTCTAAATATTTTATCCTGACTAGGAATCCATCCCCTTCTGTTTAAAGAATAAACTTATTTTCTATTTAACACTGACTCTGTAAAATTCCATGAATCTACTTTCTCCAGTAAAAAAAAAAAAAAAATTGTATTCAGGTTTAGCACAGAAGCAAACAAGTATTTATTGAGAAATTATTTGGTAGAATTCTAAACCCAGATGTTTCCACACTAATCTCCATAATCAATGATGACATTCCTATTGCCAGAAGACACATGAATGTCAAGCTCTTAATGACTGATGCCTTCTGGTTGGAAGTGTCAAGAGAGGGGAACAAATAGCCTTGGCTACTGTGTGACTTAGGAATTGCTAAGAGGTGCCCACTGTTGGTGTTAATCCATCCCAACTGCAAAGAAGATTGAGATTGGGTAGCTCTTCAAATGAAAATTGATGTAACAAACTTTGACAGATATGTCTTTTGCTGGTGTTGTTAAGACAACACTCATTTCATTGATTCATTCAGTATTATCATGCTGATTATAGGTCGTGCAGAACATCTACACAACCTAATCAGTTCTTTCCTTCCTTGGCAAGTACATTTTTTGTGTTTCTGTGAGATTACCCATCTCCCCGAGTGCTGAGCAGTGGCATTTCTTGGCAGGATGTGACACTGCTTTTAATAAGATACACTTCAAAGCATTGTGCCACACCACGCCAAATATCACTTGAAAATAGCATAAAACCTTTCACTTTCATTTCTTTGCTTTTCATTTTTTAAACCTTATCTTGGAAGCATTAAAGGCAACCAGCTTTTTGGCTTTCATACTGTCTGAAGATGTAAGTACAACAATGCTAATGCCAAAATGACGAAAGAATCAGAATGAAAAAGTCCCTGAATGGAGAAAGGGTGGGAGGGAAGCAGGAAAATGAGCAAAGAAGATGAAAAAGGAGCACTGAGGAGAAAAACTATTTCTTAATTACACTATGAACTTTCTCTTGTGAATCTTGGATCTCACCCTAATTAAAGTAATTGGCATGTAGCAGTGTGATACAGATGGAATTCAGACACTGTACTGGGCAAAGAGGCTTTAAATTTGCATTTGCTAGCTAGCTTGCAAAAGAGCTCTTTTTTTTTTCTCTTCCATTATATGCAAAAGGAAGAGAGGGATTACATGGCTGCTAAGAAAGAGAAGGCACGTGAATGCAAATATCTGAATTTTTCTTTAGGCTCAGTATGTTCACCTTGCGTTCAGAAGGAGTCAGATCTCCTGCAGGGATGTTCCTTTGGTAAATCCTCAAAATATCTTAGACTATTTAGTTGTTCAGGGGAGCTTTTGCCTAGTCTGGAAGTGTTGAAATAAAGTACCATGGAAAGGTTAAAAACTGACTATATAAGAAGTATAGTACAGGACAAATAAAAGAACTTATGAAAAATGAGGAATAACCAAACCTGCAGGAAACAAGAGCCATGAGCCAAGAAGTAAGAACAGGAGGATATGATAAATCAAACTACAAAGCCAAAGAACAACTTTGCTTGAACTTTGTGCTCGTTAACATAAGATCCCTTCAAACTCAGCTTGTTCTGTGATTTTGTGAGAGTACCCACCCACAGGTTGCCCTTACTCCCATAAACCCCTTCCTCATCGAGTGTGAGTGGCAAAATAAGTGTGCATTGTATCTTTAAACAGATGAGGCTGCAAAGACAATGGCTCCAGAGCTTTAGGTTGTTACATACGTGGGAAATACCAAATTTGTGTTATTCCAAGTGTGTAAAAATGAGCACATGGCCTAATGGAGGTGTGCTAGTTTTGTGGCTTCTCCACTTAGCACTCATCTCTGTGCAGATGTGAAATGAAATCAAATGTCTCAGCTCTGTGTGTGGATCAGCTTATTGCCCAGGGTGAAACAACCCTTATTTGGGACAAGAGAAGCAGACAGGAATCACTGGGGACTATCATACTTAGGTCATCTCTGTCCATGACTTAAACACAGAAACTGTGATCAAAACCACAGAACAGTTTCTCGGTAAAAGAGGATCACTTTCACAAGTGACAGTACCCTTTTTCTTCCCCTTTCAACAACAGTTAGGACAACACAGTGAATCCTTTGGAAGGTCAGGAATTTGAATATGGGTATGCTCCCTTAATTTCATCCTGTCACCTGTGCAGGGGCAGAAATGCCAGGAAGCACACTGTTTTCTCCTGTCCTTGTCAGCTCTCTGGCTCTGCAAGCAAAGGAAACCTCAGCTTTTTCTTCTTCCACTGAGCCATTGCCAGTTTTTAATTTCCCTGAACCTGTTGTGAGATCAAAGGAAGGGGTCAGTGGATGGGAGAGCTGCTGCAGTGCAAGCTCAGCAACGGAAATCCAGCAGAGTAGCAGAGCTTCCCTGTGCTCAGTGACCCTTCTGCCAGAGGTGAAATCAGAACACTTGACCCTGCCACAGATGTACAGAGCTGAAGGGAGAGCTTGCACCGGAGTGCCTGGAAGGAGACTCGGCTCTCAACCCTTCTCACTGGGAGCAGGAGCTCTGCTGAAACCTAGTGCAGCTAAGCAGGGGTTTAATTAAAATTACACTAACCAAGCAAACTACAAACTCTGATTAAGAGGTGTAAATCATTATAAAACTTATTCTCTCAGACACTCTTCCTTATTAAATGTTTTCTAGATTTTGTTTTTGATGAAGCAGAACCAGCAGTGATTAGTGGTAATGTCACACATGCTCTGCATAGGTTTAGCATATTTCCTAGCTCTAACTATTTGTTGGAACTGCAGATAGTTTTAAACTCAGTTGGAGCCAGGGACACACAGACTGAGATGTATTTTCATATGTTTTTTTCTGGCCTGGAACTGTATATACAGGTGAGATTTTTCTTCTGGTCATGCTGCACAGGTTTTTGTAATTTCATTAAAAGGCATCCATGGTTGGCACCAAAAATTGTTTTATTTTAAAAAGCTTGAACTGAGTGGAATAGTTGCTGTTAGGATGCTCCATGCTACTTATGGGAAGTAGTTACTGACTGGTCTGTGATCTGTTGTTGCAGTGTGCCTTGGCTTAGGCATCTACAGGGGTAAGCAAACCATGCTTATTAGGTGCAAAGGGAGTGTGTAACATTTGGTAGGCAGGCTCTGGTAAGTTTTGGAATGTTTGGGGTTTTTTTGTTTTGCTGCTTTTTAAAGATACTGTTTTTATGGCACTCAGAGTTCTGAATATAAGCAGAAAGCTGTGAGGTGAATAGATGGTGCTCTTAGTGCTTAGAGCAGCATTTCCTGTTGTCCTTTTGTGTGTCTGACAGGTCTGGTATTTTATGAGGGAAAAAGTTATAATTTTTTTTTTTTTTTAAGTTAGGAAAATAAGTCCAATGAATCCTGCTAAAAGGCAGCCTCATACTGTTGTCATTAATGGCTTCCCCTGAGAAACTGGCAAATTGATAAATTAAGCTTTTCCTCTGTGACAGCCTTTCACACACTCAAGATGTAGCCCCACTTTAGTCTTCAGCAGCAGTAAATCAATCTACTATAGAAATTCTTTGGTTTCCTACCCAGGTACAAAATATATCTAGAAACTTGGTGTGTCAGTTCTCTATGTTTAGCTCTAACTCATTTTAGCAATCACAGGAGGCATAAATTTTGTATTTATGTTGAAATGCATCCCTAATTGAGATGTCTATATTGCTTCAAGCCTTTCTTCTTGAAAACCAATTAATAAATTTCACACTAGAACACAGTCTTTTTATTAAGACTCAATTAAGGAAGATATAATGAAGCCAAACTAGGTGAAGCTTTTAGTGTGTATTATACACAGCAGATCTTGAAAGATAGATACAAAGTCAAATCTCACTTTGAACCTGCTTTCATCTAACAGCAGTAAAAGGTCCTATATGGTGCCTGTACCAACAAGAAGTTCATAAATAAAAATCTAAGCAAAGTGAAATTACCATCCACAAGTAAGAGATGAGTTTTAGTTATGTCCCCTGTGAACATAGGAAATGGATCCTTTTTTATAAAAGCTGATATCTTGTTTCATTAACTATTACCAGTTGCTACTGAATAATTGTAATTTGCGTGCATTGCCTTTTGGTTTTTTTTAATCTCCTCCATTTGCAGACATTGTTGTGTCAGTTGTTCAGCCAAATTGTCCTCATAGAAATACCAAGATGTGAGATAGTTTCTCAACCTTGCATGGGCTATTTAGCTTTAAAAATGCTGGTGGTGATACTTTGAAAACCCCAGTGCTGTGCCCTGTGGTACCCAGAGATCTGAGATGCTGATGGGAGATCCCACCTGTGAGAGGGTGGCAGCAACAGCTGGGACTGACTGGTCTTAGTCTGTTGGCTGATAGAAAACACGGCAAATGTACCTAAACATTTGTCAAAAATCTGGACTTAGGCTACAGTATTTAAGTAAGTTGAAAGTAGTGTAGTTGATGATGATGTCGTTAATGTTTTCAGGCAGAATGTGTCTGAATTAAACACAGGTTTATGTATTATAACTGGGTTGCAGTATGTTTTATCAGTGTAGGCTCTGAATAAGCGGAGTAAGAAATGTGATGAAAAACTTAAAAAGAGAATATAGGGTGGAAGGAAAATTGCATAGGTCATCCCTACAAATCACAGAAGCGTGGACTCACAGCAGCTCTGGGTTTACTGGGAGTTGTAGATCCAGATCTACTAAGTTTTTGCCAGGTCTGAATCTTACAATATAAATCCAGAATGTTGCTAGAACTGAGATTTTGGAGATCTTTTAAATATCTATGAAATTCTATAACAAAGAATACTTTTTTCTGAGGCCTTGGTAGCAAGTCCCATTGTAGTTGGAAATGACATCTCTCACTGCAAGTTGGATTCCTTTCCAGGAGTTCTTAAGTTGTACAAACAGAATTCTTACTCTTTTCTATTTAAAATATATGAAAATTTCTGTGTACTCTCAGCAGGTTCTCACAATTTCTCCTTATGGATAAATGGTGGGGGGATCCCTAACACCAGTCACTTGTTCTAAAGGGATTAATTCCTCCCTAAAATGTGGTCTCTTTGAAGACCTGACATTAAACATTAGCCTCAGCACAAAAGAAGGGGTGACATTGTCAGAAGTGTAAAGAACCTGAGCCTACAGGACACCAGGTGCCAGAATAACTTGAAAATTTCAAAGGGTTTATGACTGTGTTAATTTATTGATCTTAGCAACCGGGATGCAGCGATAATTATGCTTGATTATAGTTCTTTGATAATTAATGGGAGATTTTAGGTGCAAAAGTCCTTCTTGTGTGTATCAGTGGGATTGTTGCCTTAAAAGTATTTGAAGACGTGGTTCTTCATTTCTCTTATTTGAAGAAAAAGTAAAATCACATACATTAAAAAAATTCTTTTGAAAATATGTAATGCATATGTACATTACTAATGAGGATCACTGGAGTGAAACTTGGAGGGGTGTAAATCCATTTTCAAGTATATAACTTAACAGAATTTACTTTTAGGATACTATTAAAAGTAATTAAAAAGAAAGAAAAATATTAAGCAAAGTTCCAAAGTCTCAGTCAGTATAGTTAAATGAGTTCTGTTGATAAATACTTACAGGGCTGTAGAAAGGGTAGAAAAAATCATCACACCTTTCTGACAATATCTAATGATCTATTTAGCAAGATTTGAAAGAAAACACTTTGGCCAGATTTCTGAGCTACAGCTGTTTTTCCCCGTTTTATTATACATTGTAGAAAGTTTAGTTATGTTACCCAAGTGCTAATTGGATACTGACTTATTGTTAGAACTCTTGATGACATATCTCCCAGTATCATGAGATTTTGGGCCGTTTTTAGAGAGGTGAACCCAGACTGGAGCACTTATTTCAAATACCATTATAGAAGAAGGACACTTTCCAAGACAATGTGTGCAGCTGCAAGGAAAGAGGAAGCCAGAATTTTGGAGCTTATCATTAAATAAACTCTGAGTTCTCAAGTGTATGTTCCTTTATTTGTTAGATTTAGCTAGAGTTTAGTCCAAAAAACCAGGTCATTAGACCTTCACCCAGCAAGGCACTTAAACACATTCATAACTTTAAATACATGAGTGACTCGATTCAAATCATGGTGTTAAGTGTTTTGTTTGACTGGGGATCCATTGATTGCTTTTTGGCACCAGTCTCATTCTTTCTTTAGATGAAGTTAGCCAAGAAATTAGGAGCCTTAGTTCACTTCCTTGTTCAGAGAACAATGCCACGTAGAGCTCTGCTGACAGAGCTTTGGGAGGTGGAGCAAAACCTGTTTTTATTGAAGAAAACAGTATTGTACACGACTCCTATCAATTAGTGCTTGGTCTGAAGATCCTTATGGCTTGCTCAGCTTGAACTGGCCCCAAACAGCATCTCATCCAGAAGAATACAGCCACTTAAGGTTCTGATTTTCAAATTCAGTAGAGCTGTTACTCCTTATGTTTTGAGACTTCATATAGGCTGTGGATGGCAAACAGTTCTTGTAAGTGTTTCTGCCTGCAGGTGTCAGTAGTTTGTTTCATAACTGGGGCCAAAAAGTCATTTTGAAGCAGTAAGGGGCTTTTTGCAGTGGCAAAAATGGGCTGTTGTGGACAAGGGTTCATCCTGCCTCAGCCAAGTTCCAGATGGTTTGGGGGGGGCTGTGGTAGCGAGCTACCTCAGCTCTCTATAGCAGAGGTGAGGAGAGACGTCTCTTGTTCCAGGGAAGGTGCTGCAGCCTTTCTTCTGTTCCAGAGCTTTCCATCATGGTGAAATAGCTGGGTTCCTTCAGCCCCTGAGCTCTGCCCAGCTTCTACCCTGCTCATCATTACCATAATGTCTCCTTCGGTGATTGCAGGAGGCATGATGTAGCTGCTCTATCTGTGAGCTGCTTGGCTTCCTTTACCAATATTCCCTTTTTACCTTTCTTTAAGCAGCTTTAGTTAATTACCTAAATAGCCCATGTGAATCAGATGAGAGAATTTGAGAATCTTTCCATATGGCAGAATGTCTGGGTTTGTTTTCTGGTAAGATTAGACAGTTTTTCTCTAAATACTTCATTTTCTGAAAAAAAAAAAAAAAAATTAAAAGAAAGTATTCCTGGCCCACCTCAGGATTCTTCTTTTTAAGAATTCAACTAAATACAGGAAATCAACCTGAGTTTACACTGTTATTTTGGCACATGTGCACAGGTGGGAGCTGCCGGCAGCGACGACTGAACCACACAGGGTGCAAGACCCTCGTGAGAGAGGCAAAGTGAAGGATCATTTTTCACTGCAGTACACATTGTGGAAGAAGAAATAGGGAGGGGGTTTTTAGTCTTTTTCTATTTTGAAGCAGATACAGAAAAAGCAATACTGGACAAGTAAAAAGAAGATTTTGCATTGGAAGAATATTAGAATGCTTTGTGAGTGACTAAAAATGTCTTTGCAGGTTTTACCACTTTTGGTTCTGAAGCTGAGAATCCAAAAGGCAGTTTTCTCAAGTTTCATTGCAGGAAATTAATTTTATGATTGTATATATTTCCTGTGATTATTCTCATTTTTTCCCATAGAAGGGCATCATTTGACAGAAACTGCTCATGATTGTCTCAAGAATAAGCAGAAAATGGAGTGAAGACACAGTCTTTGATCTGAAACACCAAGACATCAATTAAAAGGCAGGAGCCCTTGTGGGAAAAATTTCCTCTGGGATACCTTTCCCACAAGGGTTCTTGCCCTTGTTGGAAATGTATCCCAGAGGAAACTTGGAAATGCTGTAATAGCCAATTTCTGCTGCAGATTTCCCAATGAGAATCTTTTCTATTTAGATAGATGGTTTCACTTGATCACTGAAGAATGATTGTAAAGAAAGTTTCCCATGAGAAGGTGACATTTATGTCTTTAAAATTAAACACATCATTAAAAGGTCTTGGCTGAATCAAGGCTAGGGAAACACAGATCAGTGACTTCACATTCACACCTGAATACTTATGAAGCAAAATGTGGGAGGCTTCTGAAGCTTTATTCCTAATATTTCCATTCAGTGCACTGGTTGGCAGATAACTAAATTCTCTTTCAAGATCATTGTTTTTTTAAACGTGGCAGCAACCTAACTGAACAAACCCTCCATACTTATTAATCCATTTCCCTTCTTCTTTGTGTTTTGATTTATTTTTTTATAGATCCAGAAGTGTTTGCCAAAAATGTTTTCTTAAACAGACAAATGGGAGAAATACTGGAGCTAAAAAAGCTGTGCTCATTGAATGTATTTGCCAAATGAGTCAGAATAGCACATTTGGAAGACAGGGATCAGTGCACTGTTGGCCTGGCTGGGGACTTACGCAGAAATAATTACAAATTGTAAAAAATGGGAGGTAGTGGGCATTGGAGCTCTGTAAGAGTTCAGTAAGTTGTGTAAAATCATGGCTATAGCCCTTTATATTTCAGTACCTACCTCCTTCCTCAGGCTGTTTTCAGATAAACTATGCACACCTGCCTAAGTTGGAAGTTGAAACAGATTGATTTTGACTGGATAGGAAAAAGCCTTCTTACTCTGAGGGCAGTCAAACATTGGGACAGGCTGCCTGGAAGATTATATAGTCCCAGATTGTGGGGATTCCTTGGGAATTTTAAAAAGCCTGAGAAGCCCGGTTTGAGCTTATGGTTGACCCGGCTTTCAGCAGGAGATTGGACTCAGGCCCTTCAGTGAGCTCTTTGCCAGCCCGGACAAATGTGTGATCTTTCTATATTTTTCCTGTTCTCGTGGTGAAAAAAATTCTCATGAATTTTTTTTCTCATGAAAAAAATTAGGGTCAAAGAAGGAACTCCAAAATCTTGACAAGTAAGATACCATCATTTGTCTCTCTATGTGGGGAGCTTAACAAGTGCTTTTTTGTGAACTGTTGTGCTCTGCCACACCATTTGATCTGTTGAAATGTTGTCTATAAAACATTTGCTGAAACTACTCCAGCACTACTAAGCCAGAGAACACAAGTTTGGTTCTGATACTTGTTCAAAGATGGAAAACATTAAGAGTGAAGAGATTACTGGAGCTAAGACAATTATCTTTGGGTAATGAAATCTTAAGATACTCACAGAGGACTCTGCTAAGTAAGTTAAATTTCCCTGCAATTTCTTTCTTCCATTTGAACATAGACAGAATCCCTGCTCACTACATGAAACTGGCTTAGGGGGAAAGAAAAAAGAAATAAAAAAGAAAATAATTTATCTAAAAAAGTATCTTTGGCTAAGTTTGATAGTTATGAAAAATTTACTTTCATTTATTTTCTGATTGGTTGTGGGGGTGGAAATTGCAGACATTTCAACAATAAGTTGCCATTTAGGTTCTGGACACTAGGCCAGCTGTTCAGTCCTACATCAAAATTGTGTTAGAAGGGGGCAGTCAATGTTATAAGTCACTCTGGGCTCTTATGTAGAAGAAACAACAAAAGAAAATACTTTTCCTTTTACCCTCTACTTTTCTTCCCTTCATGCTGCCTGCTGAGAGGTTTTTAAAAGCCTATCTCCATCATAGGCACATGGTTGGGTTTTACCTTTATCAGGCACAGAGGAGACAGGCCAGCCTTTTGAAATCTCTCAGCAGTCAGCAAGAATAAAGTGGGCATCCTAGTGGTAGGAGTAATTTTCAGCTTCCTGACAACAATTGGCAGAATGCTGGGAAAAGCTATTAAAAATGAGGTTCGATCACCAAAGTCTATTTTGGCCTATATTTAATGAGATGTGTCAGCTAGAATTTACAGTAAGTGGCTAATTGTTAATAATGTGCCTGTCTAAGGCCCTCTGTGACTTCAGATCTGCACAATTCAACCACATGTGCTTGCTATGTTTTGCTTTATTGGGTATCACAAGTCAACTTATCTCTGTAGTGAAGGAACAGGATGTGACAGGAAAAAAAGCACTGTTAACTCTAGAAAAGTTTATTTGATATATATTATTAAATGTACTGTATGGGTAAATTGCAACAAATAAGTTAAAAATTAAAAATGAAGATGTGACCTCAACAGAGCAGTGGCATTTCATTTCCCCTCTTAACTATGCTCAGGATCAAGGGGATGTTTGTATTTAAGGCACTGAATGGCTTGGTTGCAAAGGTTTCTTGTTGCCCTGGGCAAGTTACCACATATTTTTTTGCTTCAGTTTTTTATCAGTATAAAACTTGTTTCCCTAGCAGAAGTGAAATTTATGCACACTGAAGTGGCTGAGGGATGGTCATAAGATCCTATAAAAAGGATTTATAACAAAATGATTTGATGTGAACAAATCTAAACCTCACTTTTTAAATCTTTTGAACACTATGGTTTTGAAGACAGTTATGTCTCTTAGATTAAAAAATGCCCAAATTCCACAAAAAGAAAAAAAACCATTTAAGAACATTTTGGGCCAGCATGTTTGTAGCTCTGGGTGCCTTAGGCCAGCGCTCAGTGCTCTGCATGCCACTGGAATGTGTGCATGTAGAGCCAGTCAGGGCTGCTGTGCTAAGGCTGTCTCCTGACTGTGCTGTGTTCTCAGGAAACTCGCTGCCTGAGATATTTCATGCTTCCAGTTTCCTTCTAGAAGGATTCCAGAGCTTTCCTTTCCTTTTCTTTTGCCTTTGTCTAGTTCACTAAGGTTTTCACTCAGGATACCTTTCATTAAACTAACTGATGTAGTCCAGGAAAGCAGAAAAACTTTAAGATATAAAAATCATTTTCTTTGCATTTGACAAACAACAGGCCTTGCTTAAATCACTTCACCATCATATAAAAATTGGCTGTTGTTTCTGGCTGTGCTTCTTGACAAACATCTTCCTCTTGTGCAAACAGAAACTGCATATAAAGATTATTTATTTCCCAATTTTCTTTATCAGGGTTTTGCAGTTTCTGGTAATGAACACAACCTGGGACACTGCTTTCCTCATGTTTCCAAAATGCATTCTGAGGGTCTAGTGTAGCTTCTATAGTCCCATATGTTGTAGCTAATGTCAGAAAAACAGAGGGTGAATGGTCAACACAAGTAATAGGAATGGAGAAGAAAAATAAACTGTATTTTTTATCTTTTAAAGAAAGCAGAACTGTATGTTTGAGCGGTTGGAAAACAGATAGAACCTGCAGGCACTTTTGTAATGGTACCTCATGGAAACACTGGTGGGCACAGGTCTCGCACTGCATTTGTTGAATAGGTACCCAGGCATTAAGGATGCTGGAAAATCACCGTGTGAATGGGTTTATGGGGGCTCTGCAGGCCAAGTAAAGTGCTTGGATTAAACATTGAGCTTGGGAGATGGATCGCACATCCTTATAAAGAGCTGCAAATGGGAATGGATCTTGTTAGTCGAGCATGAGGTCCAGTACTTCAGTCATTTTGTTTGGATAGAAGAGATTTTTCTTGCTAGATTAGTTAATTTCTGAGCAATAACTTTTACCCCTCTTTCCATCTTCTCCAGGTACCTGCTTCATCCTAAACACGATGAGTTTATAAACCTGGGAAGGGCAGAAGGAAAAGAGTAAGAAATAAAAATGGAACCTGAAGGGAAGGTGGCCAGTCCTGGAGCCAGTGTCCCTGAGTGTCACTCGGCAGCTGCTCTCAGGGTCTGTCCCTTTCTGGTGATTTCTCAGCCCATAGTGTGAGAGGGCACAGGTGCCTTTATTCTACAGAGTAAAGCAAGAGACACAATGGCATTGCTGCTTCTGTATCTGTTATTCTCCTTGCAAGTGATACATTCTGAGCACTTTTTAATACTTTATTTACTTCCTTAATTTTAATTATTTATTTTCTTATTGCAGACATCCATTTTATTGGGTTTTCTTTAAACATCTGACTAAAATAATCAACCATCCTCCAGGTTTAAAATTATAAAATTAAATTTGATTCCTTGGATTATCATCTTGGGCTTGTGTATTGAGCATTTAATTTCTTATTGCAGAAACAGATGTTCAGTTGTTTATTCATTCACCGCCTGTCTTTAAAAAGTATTTTGTTAGTTTATGAATGCCATTAGAGGAAATATCCAGGAATACTTTACTATCCTTCTGAAAGCACCATTCTCAGCTTCAGAATTAGTACATTTTTGTAAACCTGTCTAGATATCCAAGAGGTCTTCTTTCTTCTGAGCTAAAAGAAAGGTCCACACAAGGTCCTGGTCAATTTAATGCCTTCACATCATAAATGTCTTCTTGGGAATAAAAATGAACCTCTCAACTCCAAGAGTAGCCAAATGGAACAATACTAGCAAAGATAATGGTAGCCTCAAGTGTTATGGTTTTGTAACCTAGCAGCTGGTGCAGATAGGCAGATGTTCCACAGGGATCTCAAGAGATTTGGACCCTAATAAACAGATTTATTTTTCAGAAGGTCTTCTGTTGTAGAAGGCAAGGTTATCTGCTGGCTTAGCAGTTGGTACAACATCACATCACAAGGTGGTGAACAAAGCAAGTGCATTTGAAATGCAGTTAAAGGATACTGCCAGGAAAAAGTCGCGTTGGCAGTATTTTCATACACGGAAATTTCTGTGCTGAAATTTTTAAAAAGTTTCTTTCCTGACAGCAAGTGTTGTGGCATGCTCCTGTGATGGTGGCTAACTCAGACTGTTTTCTTAATTCATTGGAAAAATTTCTAATGATGCATATGGAAGCAATATCCTTCGTGTCAGTACATCAGAGGGATGTCAGGAACCATTAGTAGAAGCTGATGATAGTCTTTGAGTTTTCCTTGTCCATTTTTGTCTTGAAGAAATCAATAACATGTATTATATATAAAAAATAATAATAGAGAGTATAGATAAGCTTTCTTTTTAGCCAAGACCATTTTAGTGTAAAGGATAATGTAAATGTCATTTGCTTAAAGGAAAAGACAGTGACAATCCTTAATAGTGATTTCAAAATGTGTAATCCCTCTATGGCAGTCCAGTCATGTGAAACTGGGGCTCACTTTATTCTAAACCGCTGTGAATTTGTGGTGGATATCTGGCTAATTTCCAAGTCAAGCATGATTACAACGCTGTACCTTCAATAAATTTCACAGAACTAATTTAGTCTTCAAAGGCATGAGAGGTTAAAGCTAGGTCAGCTGACGTCCTTCTTGCACAACAGCATGTCTTCAGTTAATTATGTTGCATCTATATGTGTGTTCTGTGTTGTCATACTGACTACACTAAGCCTAAAAATACTATAAATGAAAAAATGTAATTGATGAAGATGAATGCACAGACTGCCAGCATGGCTTATTTAATAGCTTCTTCAAATGTATTAGTGAGGAGTTTCAGCTCAGAGCCCATTGTCCAATGCTGCAGCAGATCTGTCCTGTGCACAAAATCTTACCAAGTGTTAATAAAGATAATAATGTTTTTTCAGGCTAAGCTCTACTGAAACATGCATGAAACCATTAGAATGGATCAATTCAGCTCGAGGTAGACATCTAACTGTAAGAAGTGTCTACAGAATTACATATTCATTACTTTACCACATCAAATAGATTCTAGTGGCAATCACAGAGCTTTTTGTTAGCAATTAATCCAGTACATAGACAGTTCTAAACTGCAACAATGCTGCATCATTTAAATGACACTGTTGAGCCCTGTAGAAGGTAATGAAATAAATTGTCTTGGTGATGATGTAAGGCAGGAGGTAGGAAAGTAACAAGATAGGTAATACTACATGGGTGTATACATAGTAAAAATAAAGGCTTGCACTCCGGGCAAACCCGTGACACTGTTGGTTTCTTGTTTGTGTGAATCCTGTTCATGCTCATACTGGTCTGAATGTGCACAAACACAGCAGTGTCTGCTCAAGAGCATCAGATTAGCTGATCTCTTTACTCCTGTTTGTACTGTAGGTAGTATGCTCACAGCAATCATTAAGTGCTTGTCCAGGTTTGAACAGGATATCCTTTCACACCAATGGACTCAGCTGTATCCCTGCACACTTTCTCTTTATGTATTTGTGTCACTCATTCTCTGCTTTTCTACCTGATCAGTTCACAGCCTCATTGCAGCATAGCTGCACATTGTGGGACAGGACTCCAGAACTCCTGCACAGCTAATCCTATCATTTCACCTTTCTGTGTTTGCCATCCTGGCTGTAGCTCTGTCCTGTGTGCTTCATTGCCAGCAGTGGTCCTGCTGAAATTGTTATCTGTCTTTGCTTTTCAGTCCTGCAGGGTCATCCCAAAGTCAGCCAGGTGAGCACAGTCCTGGAGCAAGGACTGCAGGCTATATGATTCAGCAGCTGCAGTTTCCTCACCTGCAGAAAACCTGGACTATATTGCATTGTAAAGATGAGATTAATTTGATCCAGAAATTTTCTAGCTGTATTTTGCTGCTGTGATGAGCTGGACATTTCTTGTCAGGGTTTCAGATATTCCTGGTTAGAACCCCAAACACAGAGCTGCCTGCATGTCACAGCTCTTTTTACAAAGAAGGTGAATTTTAAATACAAGGAAATGGAAAAAACACCACGGTTGAGAAGTCCAAGAATATAAAATGAATAAAACAATTAATGAAACCTGTGGTGTCAGATGATACCACATGGGATCTTGTTTCTCTCAGTACTCTGGGAATGAAATTCAAAAGACCTGTTTAACAGTGGGTCCAGGGTTGCCCTCCCAACAGAAGACTTTGAATAGCTGGAATGTCAGTCCAGTAAATACTGCTTGGCATTTCTAATTTTGGGGGTCATTTCTCTGTTAATAACTCTTCTGGTGTAATGCAATGAGAAATTCTGGCCTTTTGGGGAAGAACTAGCTGATTGAGGGCAAAAGCCATGTAGGGGTTTGTCCATAGCTTGCAGCTGTGCCCCTGCTCTGTGCTTGTCAGGCTGGGTTCCAGCCGTGGGGCTTGGGGCAGAGCAGTGCATGTGGCAGTACTGTATTTCTAGTTCTGACTATATTGCATGGCCTGAAGGATTCATCCAAAGCACTGAGTAGTGTCTCAGTGTATCAGCTCTAAGTTTCTTATGCTAATTTGATTATTTATTTGTAAGTAGATATTGTTTGAAATGCCATAGATACAATTCATTACCAGCCACAATTACCTTTGTGCATTAGCACATAATGAGCTATTTATTATTTAACAAAAATGTTGAACTATAATACAGCCTATTAAAATATTTGTGCACATTTCTGTTTAGATATTTGATTAATGAAAAAGTCTCATAGACTAAAAAAACTGAAAGAGCTACTTGCTCATCCAGAGGTGCTTCTAACCCTCAGTAGCACTAACAGGAATGATCTGTAGGCTCTGAGAGCTGGATGAACCCATGTCCATGACATGAGCAAGGAGTACAGCAGTGCTGCTGCTGCTTCTCCCCAGAAATGGAGCCTGTGCTTGTACTTTGTTCTGAGATTGTGCCAACAGAAAGAGGTGCAGCTTGAATCCAAGTTAATGTTCAGCATTACTTCAGCATCACAGGAGATGGGAGAAGCCATTCAGTCCATTGTTCTGGTATGAGATAACTGCTCTGCATCACAGAAATGACCACATATGTATTTTAGGCTGATCCTAATGTTTTTGGTGCTTCAGTCCAAAAACAATCCTGCAAAAAAAATCCTGATAATATAACTTTCTTGACACTTTCTCATTTTGTTCATTCATTGTTTGTTTTTATTTCTCAAAATGTATTTTATCATTTATTACACTTTATTTATTTTCTCTCTGCTGATATTTCTTCTTCCTGAATCATTGGCTTGAGCCAATAACTGAATGAATAAGAAAGTTAAAATCCTGGATAGTTTGGAACAAGAACTTGCTTTGCTGTTGTAGGAGGAGCTGTGTCAACAAGCTACAGATGCTGAGTTAACGAAGGTGTTTTTGGTAAGCAGGTGGGTGGTGGCAGTGGTTCTGCCTCTGCTTAGGAAACAAAGACAGGGCTGGGAAAGGCAGGGAGTAGGAGGGCTGTGGCTGGTGCTGATTGTGGTGTTGGTATGTGCTATTACTTTGGACTGAGTAATTTACCACTATGTGAGGTTTTTTTGATTGTTTCGTTAAGAATCCTTTCCTTGTTTGGTTTTCATGTTGTAATGAGTGTGCTTCGGGGATGTGTTTAGGAGACTATGATAAAGTAATTTGAAAATTCTAAAATGATTCTTAGTGGAAAGGCTGGGGATTGAATGGAGCCTAGAGACTGAGTGATCCTTAAAATTGAAACAAGCATCAAATCTTAATTGAACTTTGTTATTCAGGGAGCTTTGGTAGACCAGATTTCAGGAGGAAGTCTTGCTGAAGAGAATAGGGATGCTGAAGAGAATAGGGATGGTTTGCTACTTCAAGAGGAGATGGTGACAAAGTTACAAGCTGTACCTTGTAAAAGCTCTCCTGATAATCTCCAGAAGGTCTTTAGTTGATGATGAGCCTGAGGATGACTGACTGCCTGCCTGAAACCAAAATGTAGGATTTGGGACCTGTAAGAAGGAAAAATGCAGTATCTGTAATTAGTGTAATTATTTAAACTAAGAAAGAAATAAATTTTACCTTAAGAGGCAGGGAATTTCTACCAAAGCATTCATATTTTGCAAGCTCTTTGGATTGATGTCATTTTGTAATCTATTTGGCTACCACAAGTGATGAGTAAAGCATGGAATATATGGTCTGTATTTCCTGATAAAAGTCATTCCAGGCAGGGAGAGGGCTTTCATCCATCCAAGAGAAGGGATGCGATTTTAAGAACAAACAGAAATGTAACTGTCAGAACTCCAAGTGTTGGCTTTGATTTGTACATTGCAGTTCCAAATAAAAGACAAAGATGGGCTTTTTTTTTTTTTTAATACCGCTGCCTTGTCTCTTCATAAAGCAAATCGATTTGTAGAAGAGCAATATTTGTACCAACAACACACATTCAATAACCTTAGAACAGGACTGTACTTTGTGCTTTGAATAAGGAAATGGGTTGGATTCCTTGACTGTGCTTTTAACTCCACTATTGGAGGGGCAAAATGTGCAGTTAGTCACCTCTCTGCCACTTTCTTCTTAATGTATAATTAGACAATATTGTTATTAAATTTATGCTGTTGCAAACACCAAATATTTTTGGATGCTACTTGTTAAATCAAAGATGGTGGAACAGTATGTGGCTCTGATGGACTGCAACTGGCTGAGCCTCCCGTAGGGCATCATCTACTCTGAGAATATGCCTTTTAAAGAAAAATAGGTTTCTTTTTTCTTCAAGAATTACAGGCTGTATAAAAGCAGCTCTGCAAAATTCATATTCTGTTGTGGGGGGACAAGTCATATGAATGGATGCTTAGAAAGAAGCACAGATTAAAAGATTCAGGATACCATTTCTGTAAACTATAATTTAGAAAGCTGCAAGCTGTGTTCTGTAATCAGTGAAATTATAAGCATGCAATTACTGTTTTCTTTATTAAAGCTTATATTTCAAAATAGTTTTGAAAATCATCTTGTCTCCAAATAATATCAACAACTCCTCCAGCTCATCAGGACAGTATTCAAATTAATTTCTGCCAAGGTCCTCTGGCAGGTTTGTCTAGGAAGATGTGAGTATCCACAGAAAAAGTGGGACAGTGCAGAAATTGTGTTACAATGTCCAGGGGTTATAAATTCGACCCATCGTGGCAGGATGTGCAGGTACAATTATTCTTCAATTAGGCTGCAGTCATGCATCCTTCCCTGGGTCTGCCTGAAGTGGTTGAATATATTTGTTTTCAGCACAGAACAGGAAAGTGCCTGAATCTGCTGTAATCAGTGCCAGTTTCTTTAGCTCAGCCCATCTTCAGTGGTGCACTCAAACAGCCATGTGGAGAAGAAAGTTGCTGCACTTGGCTGATCATCACCGCTCTCTGCTGCCTCTTCAAAACTGCCTGCAAATCTTTGTGCTTGTGCTCCATAACGAATCGCCACAAAAGTGATTTAGCAGATGCAGGGACTTTAATCTGTTTGATAAATTGGTTGACCTAACCTGAAGTAAATTAGAAAGTTGTTCTGCTTGCAAATTGAAAGCAAGTTTGAAATAACACTTCTGTTCACAACCTGAGGGGTTGTATTCCTAAGAAAGATTTTTGTCCTCCAAGAAGTTATGTAGATCAAGCCTTAATACCCAAGACAAAATCTTCCTCAGACCTCCCAGAGAAGGTGGCATTGAACAGTACCTTTGGGGGAATTCAGAGCAGATCAGAGGTTTTGTAATCACTGTCACAAGCAATTCTTTACTATCAGTCAAGAGATAAGGTCTAAGGCTCTTCTGGAAATTAGTTATAAGATGTCCTGAGTGGAGCAACTAATAAATGAGACTCTTTAGGTTAATGAATGCTTTTAAATACTCGGTGGTTTGTATCCTCCGGAAAGGCTGCAAGGCCTGCCAAAGGCTGAGGCTGCTCCAGGATGCCTGGCATACACAACACACGTAGTATTTCCTAAGAATTATGCACACCAGCAACTTGGACTAATGCTGCTTTTACCAAATGCCTATGTGGTTCGATTCTGTTAGCTGAAGTCTTCTAAAAATGCTATTGAAATCCTGATCTACAGGAGTCAGTGCTTTCCATTTCTTCCGCATACATTAGTCACTAGACTGTTGCTGCAAATTTCCAAAGGACGACTCCTATTCATATGCAAACTAAGTTAGAGGTTGAGGCATGAGAACATACCACTTCTTTTTGCATTGAACTTTCAGGCCTGAGAAATCCTAATGTGCACAAGAATATCTCGGAAGTGCTCCGAACCGCACCCGCTGGGAGAGCGGGTACTCGGAGATTCATCAGCAATGAACTCCTCTGCCATCGCCGTTTGCCTTGGAAGACTCATTTTAACAGAACAGTGGCAGAGCTCCAAGCGTAGTTAAAATCTAAAATAAAGTCATATATGTATAATGGTACAGGATTAAAGAAACCTAGAAAAGATTCCAATAGTTTTACCAATTTTGTTGTCATTCTGCCCTTCAACCCTAAACTATCATTTTCTCTTTAGATAAATGTGCTGCTGCTGTGAAGTGAATATAGGTGTTTGCAGCCCCAGATAATATTTATCAGTTGGTGTAGAGTGGGCAGCTTCTGGCTTTGAATGGCAGCAGTGACAATACTTGGTATTGCATCAAACTCTTTACTGAAGGGCTCTGATGGTATAAATGCAGACTTTGAAATAAAGGGAAGAAGGAAATGCTGATGTGAGTTTAAAAAGTGGATAGGTTTGCTGCCCTGCCAGGGTTTGCATTGATGAGTAGGAATGACTTGTTTTGGTGTAATATTCAGTTGAAAAAATGTGTTTAGGCAAGTTCTGAAATTTTGGATGTATTGGGCAAGTGGTAGGCTCTGTTAACTTGTTCTTGGCTTTGTAAAGGTAGATTTATTTCTTTGGAAACTCTGTTTATGTTTAGATGTTGCATTGCCATGTTCTACCTGACACCTGCTGTTACTCTTTTTTACTTAACTTCCAGTTTGTGGGTTTGTGGTCCTGATTCTAAAGAGGTGGGAGGATGATCAAAACAAGGCTCCCACAATCATTTAATTCAAACTGTTTGCTTTAGCTGTGACAACAGCCCGATCCCAACAGTCCTGTGTCCTAGAACTTAGGTTTATTTTTCAAGAATGCCACATGGCTTTCTCAGTCATTCTGAGCTCTTGTTGATGTTTCATTTCATAAGAATACATTTCTCAAGTTCTGATTCCCTCCTTTGAAATAAGTTCCCGTTGTTTATCATCTTTCATGAAAATTTTCAGATGATAATATTTATAAATGTACAATCTGGACTCATTAAATTATATTTTCGATGGGTGTCAGAGGCATTTAAAAATATTAATATGTCACTCAGGGTGGTTGCTTTGTGGTCAAGGCAAACATCTGTGCTTTGTGTGCCTCCAAATTCCTGTTTGTTCTTGAGTCTCGAGGACATTCACAAGAGCGACCAGAAGTTCTGAATGCTAATGAGATTGTGGCCTTAATTTAATGTCCTTCTCAAGCTCTGTCTTTAAAAATGGTTCTCAGGCTTTTTTCTTTCTGTTCCTTGGTTTGGTTGTTTCTGTTTCATTTCCCTCGCTCCTCTGTGTGTAATATAATCTTTGCCCACTTTTTTCCAGAATGGAAATAATTCAAGATTGTTCCATTGTGACCATTTTTAGGTAGGAAGGCAAAAAGAATGACTTTTTCTAAACAGGGTTAGAAAATGTGCTCAGATTTGCTGGTATGCAATTGTTATTGTAACATGTCTTTTTTAACTCAGTTAAAACCCTTTGGAGGAATGGAGAAAACGCTCTCCCATTATGGATTTAGTCCTGAGATACCTTAGTTATATTGTATCATTTCTTTGTGAATACAAATTCATTTTAATCCAGCAGAAGATGGTGAAACAATGGGTGCTTGAGAGCTGAAGCGAGGCAGGCTCAGGTTGGATGTTAAGTATGAAGTTTATATGGGAGAGGGGGCTATTAACTACTGGAACATGGGACTGAAGCTCTGGGGTGTGGTGGATTCTCCACTGGTGTCTGTGAAGTGAGGACTGAAAATAATGCTTTAATCACATACGAGTTATTTGGCCCAGTGCAGGAGTAACTGGGTGAAATGTAATGGTCTGTGAAACGCACAAGGCCAGTATGATCTTGTGGATCTTTCTGGCTTTAAATCCTGGAAATGAGAGTTGTAAAAATGTATTACTTTGAGTTCCTCTATATCAAAATAAGGTAACTTTTTATTCTGTATTTGGTTCAAAGTTGAAGTGGCTCTGCTTTTTTTCACCCCTCCCCTGCAGGGCCAGCACTGCTCTCAGATTCATATATCTGTAAGATGTGTATTGAACACAGGAGTAGCCCCAGGCCAGTAGCTTTTGTAATTTCTTCTGGGCCCTGGTGGTCCATACAGGAGGCAACTGAGACCTTAATAGACTTAACAGGCTTGACCCAAGCATGAAATGTAACTTCTGGCACCAAAGGCTTTATTAACCAGTGGATCATATAGTTAGAAACCTATACAAGCTACCATAAAATACCTGCTGGGATTTATTTCTGTGATTATATCAGGTATTGGTTTGAACCAGTAATCTGGAGAGAAAATTCTTCCTCCATCCTTACCAAATTCTTGAGCAATGAAGTGGCCCCCAGTAAAATGGTCTTCTGCCACTTTAAGGTTTTATGTATTTTTTTACTGCTACTAACTTTCTCACTTTGAATGGAATAGACACTGACAAAATAATTGGTAGTAATTGTTGTACTGGTGTCTGTTTTAATAAACCATTCAAGCAGAAAATATTTTACAGATCCAGCCATTTCCTATGTGTCACCAGATAAAAGTTTCACATCCTTCAGCACCTGGATCTTAGAGCTAGTACTTCTATTTTTCTTTCATGCTATATTTTTTTTTTCTTGTTAATAATAGAGCAGTCATTTCTAATAAAATATGAAACAGCCATCCAGGGAAATAACCCTGGTGATAGATAGAGCAGGCTGAAACACTAGACTGAGTGAACACAAATGCTCAATAGCTTGGAATATAATTCTGTCATTAAATGGAACCTGTAAAGGGACTAGGACTGAATGCACTGGGGTGCAAATGCTTTGCACTCGGGAAGCTCTTTCAGCTCCTGTTGGAACTGTTCTGGTCATTGACATCAAAACAGCCCTCTGAGATTTGAAGGAAGAAGTTCTGTCAAAAATCAGACACTGTTAGACTGACCAAAGGGAGAGCCCACAGAAACATGCACCAAAAATGGAGTTCTTTTGTCAGCGTCTCTACCAAAAGGTTCACTTTACTGTCACCCACCTTTCTGAAGAAAAGGATGTCAAGTCCAATTGGAAAATTTGCACACAGTGGGGTCACAGGGAGGTCTATAGATCCTGTGTTTCCTTTGGTGTTAGTAGCTGGGATGCAAGGCAGAGGGAGCAGTGGGTTAGAGAGACCCCCATCTCCCTGTTCTGCTTTAAATGAATGGGACCTGTGTAGGAAAGATTCCTTTTCCATGTGGATCCAAGAACTCTGCACTCTCTCTGTTTCAGCTCTCTGCTGTAAGGTTTGTCCCCTAACTCGAGGTATACATTGTCAGTGACATGGTGAATTGTTTCTCATCTGCGTGCTTGTTTCCTCCTTTCCAAAAATGGAGATGAATATATTTCTTTTTTATCTCTGCAAAACACTGCGATGGTTCTGGATGGACAGTGCATTAGGAGACTTCAGTATCACTGTTATTGTAAACAATGTTGTTTCCTTGTCCCCAAATATTGAAGACAAGTATTTTTGGGGGGTTTCTGAGTGGAAAAGAAAAGTAAAACTGCCTATTTAAATGATAATTATGCTCTTCTCATCCTCCAAATAACAGCTAAAATGTCTGTGTTTTGCTCATCGAGCAGTCTGGTTGGCTAATGGACGATGTCTATTTGCAGTTAAAGCTATTGCAGTGTTGACAATTAAGCATATATGTGGAGCAGGGTAATCAGTAGAATGCAGTTTTATCACCGATGTTAATTATCTAATATTTTCCAGCTTACAATTATGTGAAAATTCCTTAGGCTTAAATGAAAATGAACCCATCAGTTACAATTTTTCTCAAGATAATGGCTGACAGAACATTTGCTGCCCCACAAAAATGGAAAAAAGAGCAAAATTAACAAGTCAGTTGTTCAGGCTCTATAATACATAAATGTAGTCATATGTTACATGATGTGCATTCTTATCCTCATGGGGGGAAATTTCCAAGTTGGTGACTGGAATTACTGATAGAAATTTCTCTTTTCAAGAGGTCTCTCTGTGCATCTATTTCTAAAATTTCTAAAGAAAGTGCTTTTAAAAGGAGCAGAACAAACCCTGATCTTGAATGAAGATTATGAATGAGAGCAGACTTGATCTAAAAGCTATTGTTTACTATAATAATTATCAGACATTCACTACACCAGTGCCTAGGAGAGTATGTGCTGCTTTATGCAGAAACAAGGCACGTCTCCTTTATATTCCTGAACAACTTGCCCTTTTCATTTTATTTCTCATCAGCTGAAGACTAATCTCAGTTACAGTCATTCCAATCAGACACTCTCAAATGACCTTTAAATGCTTAGGAGAGCCACTGAAGATTTTTTGTTAACCTCCGTCCTCCAAACTTGAATAGGCATCCTAAGTTAACAGGGAGTGAGAGAAACCATGAATAAGCAGCATTTTTCAGGAAAACGTATCTTGGCAGTTTTACAAACCCTGCTATCAATTTTTGCTTGGAAGTTTATCTTCAAATGAAAACAGAAGAAACTAAATTACTCTCTTAAAAAAAAAAAAAAAAGAGTTGGGATTAGCAATGACGTTTTAAAAGCATTTGAGAAACTGAGGGACAAAAAGCTGAGCTCCAAAGGGAGGTGTAGGAGTACAGAGACTACATTGCATGATATAAATGTTTGGATTTTAATTTGTCCCTATCTAAGCTTCCCTAAGTATTTCATTTTCATGAGCAAACTTCAGGAAATGGGCTAACTGTCAGCAAAAGTCCCAGGCAGTGAGATTTTTCTGCTCCTGAAACCGATTTAGGTACTACAGGTACAGGTCTTGCCCTCACTGTGTGATGATGCAAGTTGAAATATAAATATCTGAAATATGTTCCTTCAGTTTCAGAAGAGGGGGTTAAACTTACACAAAGCTTGTGGTAGAAGGAAGCTGAGGCTGCTTTCTGTCTTCTCTGATAATCCACAGGTCAGGCTTAGCTCTGTTTATGACTGATGTTGAAATTCCAGCACTTTTCTGTGTAAAGAACAGAGATATTACATCTGATACCAGTAAGAAAGCAGGTTAAAGCCACTACCAGCTATTGACTAGCAATGCCAGCTGTTGATGTAGGTCATTTTGCCCCTCTTTGCCTGTGAGCAAAGCAAGGAATTATCTTTGCTCTGTTCACTATGAGACACGTAATGATTCTGAATGATCTTAGCTGCCAGAGCAGGCTGAACGGACCGTGATTCTCCAGGAGGTATCAAATATTGTTTTGTTTTGCTGGTAACTGTGAGAGTCTGTTTTTTGCAAAGAAACTCTGAACAGGAGCTGGACAGATGCAAAATACCCATTCAGAGATGGTTTGGTTTTTTACCCTCTCCATTCTCACCGAAAGCACATTAGAAATCCTGGTCTCTGCAAGATAAAGTATTATCTTCACTAGAGGAATACTCACATGTGCAAAGCTCGCCAAAGAAATCTCACTTAATATGGAAATGAAGCTGATTCTTAACAGAGTTTGAAGTTCCTAATTTTGATGGAGATGCTGTCAGTGTGTTACAGACCAGCATGGCCTTGGCAGAGCTCTGGTGCTAACTGAGGTTGCTGACACATGAAATGGACATTTGATGAAGGCATTCCTTGCAGTATCTCACTGTAAAACTTGATTGTTTTAATTCCTTTAATCAGATTTTTAATCAAGTTATCATGTGGCTGCACTGTGGCTGTAATTGCATATATGGATTTATATGCAACACATTAAAAGCCTTGCAAGAAAACCAAAAATTTAAAATCTTTCTTTTCATAGAGGAATAGTCTTCCAGCTCTTTGCTATTACACAATTGGATGTAATTACTTGTCAGTAGGTGACTGCTTAGGAGATGTTTTGCCCTGATTCTAAGGAAAGAAAAAGGCAAAAATTACAGCTTGCATTAAGCATAGAAAATGAGCAAAGCAGGCAGAACTCTAACTTAAAAATGTTACAGCTTCCAAGTAAGTATGCTGATGGCTACGTGGGGCATGTTCAAGATTTAATTACAACATGTGATAAAATAAAAATATATTGTGTTTATATTTTGTTTGTCCTCACAACAAACAAGAATTCTTTCACCTAAGTTCTAGATCTTAATGGGCAGATGTTTCTGTAATGTATCATTGTTATGCCTGTGTGTTTCACAAGATCATGCCCCATTCTCTCTCCTGTTGAAGAAAGTTGTACTTTTATATATGTGCTAAGTAGATTTGTCAGGTACTTTTCAGTGTTTGCCAAAACTAAATAATTGTCTTCCAAGAAGGGGACATTTTGGCCTTTCCTTTACCACATTCCACAAAATATAAAAGAAATTTAGTGTGGTCTTTCTAATTTTTTTCCATTTTTGTGTTTACAAAACAAAACCACTCCCAATCTTATTTCTGCTGTAAAGAAGTATCAGCAGTTCAGCAGAAACAGAAAACACTTTGAGTAACTTCCCATTTTTAACTTTCATGTAAATTGACTCATCTTCTGGACATGAAACAACCTTAATAGATCAGGTAGTTGATGTTCCTGTAAGCATAGGCTTACCCCCATGGAATATTTGCTTGTTTTTTATGCATCTTACCTTTAAATAACTCAAACAGTGGACGCATTTCCCTCGGAGACTAATTTACAGGCCTAACTATTTAGTAAGCAAGTCAGGTGTGGCTTGTTAACTATTCTGAGTGTTATTTGGGCTGTGATAGCTGGTAGGGCTTGTTGTGCATGTCAGTCTGAGGCAGCATCACAGAGCTGCTGCTTTGTTTCCCTGGGCCTGTGGAGCATCAGCTTTTCTCGGTGGTGGGAGTGCTGCTCAGCTGTGCTGGGGGACGAGGCTGAGCTGCCACAGCTCTGTCCTGCCATGGTGCAGAGGAAGCTCTGCCTCCCCTGCAGCATCCAGGCCTTTCTGCAGGGATGGCTCTGCTTGCCCCACCACCTTTGCATACAATAATATCGTGCTTGGGTAGCTCTGTGCAATACTGTGCAGCCTTTTGGGTTTCACCCACTCTGTTGGATTGTCTTCCCCACAGTATATTGAATTATCTTTTTCCAGTCTCTCTCAGTTTTCTTCTGAAATATTGCTAGGTAACATGCCCATGACTACTATGTCAAAAATCTTCAAACTTTTAAATAATTCAAAGACAGATTTCCAGCTAATTTATTGCCTCTTTTGCTTTGGAACCTACTTGACTAATACCAGAGATAGTAGCAATCAAAAAGATTCAAGGAATCTTTTAAACCCAAAAATAAAAAGAGCTGTAAATGTCACTACATTTGAGCAGGAGCAGGTACCTTATAGCACCATTTCTAGTGCCATATTATATAAAGTTACTTATCTTAATACTGAAAAAAATTATTAAGCTTGGAGAGGCTCTGATTTCCATCCGTGTCAATTACAGGAGATGGTGGTCAAATGAAGGTAAGCAAATATCATTTTTATTAATAGGTTAATATGATTTTATGAAGAAAAATAATAAACCATTAGTGCTATAAAATGAGCCACAGTTTTCAACAGAAATATCAAAGTTCAAAGGAATTTAATGCATGTTGATTTGTTTGTAGGCAGCTTGATGTTTCTTCAACACAGAGATCTGTCCCTTGAAGTGCAAAATTTTTCAATCCATCAGAATAAAAAGGAAGTGAACAAAAGTAGTTTGGGCTGTCTTTGCAAAACAGTTCCTTAATCCCTTTTTGAGTTTTCAGCTCATGTTTTAGTCAGCAAAACAAACACACCGCTCAATGTTGTAGGCAATGATAACACCAGGGTAAGCACAGGAAATGCTTTTATTAATGTGATCTAAGCATTTAATTGCCTTCCTTGTAGTTTAATCTTATCTTTACACATTGAAGCAGTGCATATTGTACATTTCTGATCCTCAAAGGACAGCTATTCATATGGCATTGTAGAATAAGACATTATCACCAGAAACCTGACAGGCCTGTAATGTTGCTTGTCAGCTGAGGGGCTAGGAAGTTGGTTATAATTATGAAGGAGATGTACAAAAGATCATGGTTTGCAAAAGGCAATGCTGAATACCATTTTATACTTAAAGAGAAGGGGTAAAGTCAAGATGTGCCATGAGTGCTGGGTTCTAGTGAGAAATGAAGTGTCAGAATTCAGTAAGCCCCAAACCAGAGAGTTCAGTCTCCAAATTATATTTTACAATTAGGTTAAAATTAAAGGAACAAAGCTTTAAATTATGAGTGATCAAAGGACTGTAAACTTAATCCACAATTTAGGAGCCACATTTATGATAGGCCAATTATCAGAAGCAATGGTTCTTGTGTTCAATTTAAACTTTTTCAGATTACAGCCACAGCTCTGTACTTGCATATGTAGAAGAACATACATCAAACTAAGAAGAGAAGGTTGTTTGTTTTTTTTAGCCAGCTATTTTAGTTTCCACTCTTAAGGCAAGCAATATAACACCAGGATCCCCTTCTCTGTTCCAGACCTAGATTATGTTTTGCTTGCATAAATGTGGGTAGGTGGAATTGCAGGCAGGCTGGATTTCAGATCTTGTTTGCTCATGTTTAGTATGTTAATTTTTTTCTCTTTATAGAGTGACTATATCTCCTAATATGTTTTAGAACTGTTCTTCCTTTTCTTTTTGTGATATCACCATACTAATGCCTGAATTTCAAATGTCTCACTGCCTGGAGTCTGCCATAATCACAGAATCCATTCCCTTAGCACAGAATCTGTTAGGACTTCCTGTCACTCATATGCTCTATTTCCATAAATATGGCCAGCATTTTACCCCATTTTTCCTTTATTTATTTTTACTACTCTCATTTCCTCTTTTAAAGTGTTCTATAAAGCACTGGATGTTGCACAGAACTCAGAAAAAGAGACACAGAAGTGTGTAGGCTTAAATTTTCACTCTGCCATTAGTCTGTAGAGCTTCCCCTGGGATGTGCTGCAATTGAGGCTGCTAAAGCCAAGGAGCTGGGCTGCACTGCTGCAGCCCTGTATGAACTCTCCCCAGATGTCCTGTCTCAATGTGCGTGGTCCTTGCTAATGTACTAGGTAACATAAATGCAGTTACATGCACCTGTCCTGAATTCATACGCCAATATGCAGAAAAATAGTTAAATAACTAAATAAAATTTCTCTCTCCTCTTCAAAGTTTGAAGTAAAATATAAGTATTCATTTTAAATATTGTGAGCATATTTGTTTCAAAACACAACGTCTTTGCCAGTCCTCTAAGCACCGTTTTTCAGTCTGTCTTAGAAATACTATTCTAGGCAGCTAAAAAACATCGAAGAGAATTTGAATTATGTATGTCTTGGTGTCTTCATCCATAATTTTCATGCAAAGGCAAAATTGTATAGCACATTTGTTTCAACCTAAATCTGCTACAGGCCAATATCCTAAATTTAGACCACTGACAAAGTCTGTTTTAACTGTGTGTAACTAATTCATTTGATGTAACAATAAACCTACATTGTCTCAGACCAGGAGCATGCCAGAGAAATTTCTGCAAAGCTGCCGATGTGTGACGCTAAAGTTCAGAGGGAATCTTGTTTTTTCCTTTTACTATTTTTGAGGAATAATTGAGAATTGGGATCTGCTTTTCCATCTTGAATTTTCCAGGGTTTATTGCCTTTAAAAGTAGATATAATCAAGACCAGGGATATCCTTAAATGTGACTGTTTCCTCATAGCTGACAATCAGTTTGCTTGTGTCATTTGTAACACCAACAATTTATCGGGGTATTTTGGACTATTCCCTAAATTGTGTTCTGCATGGTTATTTTTTTCCAGCTGATCTGCAGTAGGGCTCTCACTAACTTTTATAAAAGGAAATGACATAAAAGAATGTGACTTTAGAACCATTGGGCGTGTTCCCCTTGAACTTTCTCAAGGCCAGGAGCCTGCCCTACTTTTTCCTTTTTCAGATTTATGTCAGCATGGCACCCGTTGCTTTTAGTGGAATCACTTCTGATTTACAGTGGTTGAAGCCAGACTTTAGGGTAGAATAATTGACTTGGTAACAATGTAAAACAGTAAGCATCTGCTCTGATCCCTTCTGTGCAGATTTATATATGGTAAGAGTGAGCACTTGGGAAAGGTGAAGACAGTATTAATATTATTGTGTGTGTTTTTCTGTATGCCTTCTGCTTGGTTTTTGAACTTGAGGGCTCTATTGGGAAATTTAAGAACTCTTATCATTTACTCTAATAATAAATTCGTCAAGACACAGCTCTTGTAATACTTCGTTCTTGGTTTTGATTCAATTATTTTGACATTACTGAAATGAACCTAGAAATGTCTCTCCACTGGGGAATAGAAAAGCAAAAAGAACAAAATAATAAGGAAGCCATGAAGAAAGCTGTGTGAAAAGCCAAGTGATTCAAGAAACAGACAGGTAGAATGTTTCTCATTTCCTGCTGGCCCATCTCAATATACTTCAACAAGTGAACTGTATTTTACCATCAGTGTCTTTCATACACCTACAGCAGTTTTGCTCTGATCAGTGATCCTTTGCTTTTTACTGAGCTGAGAATAAAGGATTTTGAGAATAGGTTGGGGGAAAGGAAAACTATGGATTTCTTCAGGGAAAAATCATCTTAAAAACCCCTCTATCTTAGAGAATTAATGGGAAGGCCTCTCTGCTTTTACCTGCATTTCATGCTATTCAATGGAACATAAAGAAATTATATTGGAATGAAATAGGGATGACAAAAGAGTTAAGGGGAGGTGAGGATGTTTGGTCCCTTCTGAATGTGGGAGTGAAAAGCTTTGTATAATCTTTCACATGATTAATAGAATTAAGTTGTATTAATGCTATTGTTAAGTATCAGTTCCTTGTAGTCTGTCTTCTATTTTACATCACAGCCTTAGCTCAAACCCTAAATACGTTAATTTAACAGACAGATGACACCCAGGGGAATTAGTTTGCATAACAAAATAATTATCAGTACTTGTTCCATCTCAGCAGAGAAGTCTGAAGCTTTTGCTAATGATCTGAACAACTGACTCCATATTTAGACATTTAGATTGTGTTCTAATTTTATTGTGCATGGTCCATTGCAACTTGGCTTCTTGGAGGAAGGAAAGTCTGCTCTAGCTCATCTGCATTTCCTATCTTTAGACTGTTGCATGATAATGAAACGCTGGTACTTAGTTATGATATGGCACTGTAATTATGTCATGGGCTTTTCTTACGTTAGTGGCAGAATTGCTTGCAGCACGTTTAGTTTAGATTATTTGTCCTGTGTTTTCAATTGTCTTATGTTGAATTAGTTGTGACAACAGGCCTGGACTGCTTTGGGCACGGCTACTGTAGTGCCAGCTTTCCTGGGCACGTTGTCTTTCTTGACGAGAAATTCTGCTGCTGTGGGATTATTGTCTGTCAGACAATATTTGAGCAGGATTTCTGAGAATCTCAGCGTGGTCCATGTCTCTGTGGCTGTAGTTCAGGGAAAGTCTGGAAGTCTGGGAGTTGTCTGTTTGTGCTCAAGTGCCTTCTGCTGTCCGTGGAGCACAGCTGGGTGCTGTGAGCAGCCCTGCAGAGCCGCTGCCAGCGCGGTGTGGGTGCAGCAGAGCAGCTGCTGCTGCAGTGCCCGGGGCTCATCCTGGCTGTACCTGGGCTGGGTGTGCAGGGCAGCTCTGCCCTGCACTGAAATATTCCCCACAGCGCAGGAGAATCAATTTCCCTAGGGCATCTTGAGTTATTTTATAAACAAGAAATTTAGGTTCTAATGTATTTTGAAGTGCCCATCTCACTTACTATAAAAGCCGGTGACTTCTTGGGTCCTGTGAATTGTTAATCTGTATGGGAGAAAAGACAACTCTTCCCAGGTTTGCTGTTATATTTAAATTCGGGTATCTAATACAATTCTTTTATGCTTGCAGATAAATGATTTTTTAAAACAATCAGCATACATTTCGTTTTAATTTTTCAAATGACTTGACAATGTATTGACAATAACTTAAGATTTCCTACTAGCCTGACTGTAGTTGGGTAGGGAAAGGAATATGTTTGAAAAACAACTGTAATTGAAAAGACAGTACTGTCAGGAGTCTGTAGCATGGTGAAAATAACAAAATTAGGAAAAAATCTATGTCCATGGAGAAAAATGCTTCCAATCACAAACCTATTATGTATAACTCAGTATAGCTTGGCACTGCTGTCAAGCTGTTTCGTGGTGTTTTCTTTGGTTGCCTTTTTTTTTTTTTAACCGTGTTCAAGCTCTGAGCTCTCAAATAGATAAAATTCTTTCTCTCTTCTATTCATATCATCTTTGTATCAGATTAAGGTCGCTTCAGAGACAGCCCCAGAGACCTTGCATTGTGGATCTGTGCTCACAGAGCTGACCTGTTGATAAACAGGGGAGTTTGGTGCTTAGATGTGCCAGTCTGTGGTTCTACAAATATTTACTCAGAGGTGAAAATCAAAACAATACATGAAAACTGAGCTTTCATTTCCTTTGGGATTTGCTTCTTGTCTTATTTTGGACAGCTCCATTAAAAGCTTTTCTTCTATATCATGGGATATACTGATGATGCAGTGGATAAGTCAGATCTGAGTGTGCATCTAACAACTGGAAAAAGTTATTCTGGCTGACAGCTGAGAATTGTGAGAGTGATAGTGAGATATGCTTGGTGTCATAGCAAACCTACAGATGATCTGCAGCAAATGTAAATGAACACGTGGAGGGAGCTGCTGTTTCATCACATGTCTGTGGTGAGAGAGCCCTTCCCTGTTCAGCACTCTGTGGGGTATGGAGACACCAGGAATCACTGTTGGAATAGGAGTAATCTGCTCTCAGATGGGACAAGACCTTTTCATTTCCTACTCAATAAAGGGTAGGTCCCCATGGCCCTGCAGCTGGGACCCTGAACACTGCTGGGCATGTTCTATGGTGCAGCATCAGTGGCTGAGTGAGTGCAGTTATATATTTTAGACTTGGCTAGTTCCTGGCAAAGCAGCTAAATTCCATGTAATTTTCTATGTGCTGCTATTACTAATTTAACAATGGTTCTTATTATTTTTCAAATTAAATACAAATAAAGATGTTTAACGTGTTGAAGCTGGTTTGTGTGACATCTATCAGTGTGGTTCTATTAATTGCATACATAATGTCTGACCCACAGATGTGCAAATATAGCAAAACTGAGGACTTTTTATATTCTGCTTTGCACTCTCAGTCACCTTCTTCCTCCCTGTTATACTTGAAAATAATTAGGATGTATAGAATCAGAAAGATGAAGTATAGTCTGTGACAAATGCACAATTATTTTATGCAGGGTAGTTGCGTGTGTGCATGTGTGGTGTAACTTTTTTCTCTCTGAAGTAATTGTAGACAACGCTAAAGTCTATAAATTATTCCAAAGCCAAATCCTGTTGTAAACAAGCTCATAAGAAGTCAGGAGCTCTTAGATTATTTCTGTCCTTAGATGTTTAGCATAATGACTTGTTTCCAATGAACCATTACTTCTGCCTCTGGAGTTCCCATAGAGGAAATTAAGCATTAAATTTTAAGTGGTTTTGTTGTTTTTTTGTTTTTTTTTTTTCCTCCTGCCATCCTAATTGCAATTTTCAAAGTTTGCTTCCAGTGACAATGGAAACCTTTTCAATAAATCAGCATTATTCCAGCAATCTCTGTGCTCCAGGCAGTAGGATGTAATCTGCCTTCCCAGATACACCTCTCAGTTCCCATCCAAGCCTGCCCTGGTGGGGCTGAAGCCCAGGCAAGGAGCACTGGGCCATGTGGCTCAGTGAATGCAGAACTGCTCCAGGGAAAGGGACAGGGACTCACCCCGTGTGCCCAGGGCACTGTGAGACTGCTTGAGACACTCATCAACCTCGATACAGCCCAGGGCTCTCTTCTGAGGCTTTCTTTGTTTCTTCCTGTGTTAGGTGCTGCAGAGTAACTGAACAACAGTGAATTCATCTGCATCTGTTACGGAATTAGCTGGCCTGTAAATGAAATGGTTTTGCCTAGTCTCTGTCCTGTTGCCCACATTTCTGGGGGATTTGGCATATCTGCAGCTGAAGTGAACTAAGTTCACGCTGTAGGTGTTAATTTTAATATGCATGTCATGTTTGAAAGTGTCAGCAGAAAAGACTGAATGATACTTGTTGCGTGTAAATCTGAAGTGCATAATTGCTCCAGCTGACATGTATGAATGCACTTTCATTATCGTGTCAAGAGGACACTTTGTGCTTGCAAATGAACAATGTTTGGGGTTGGCAATAAAATGGGAAGCACTTGCCTAAATAAAGTTTATTACAGCTTTTAAGAAAAATGTAATTATGAAGTGTTCATACTGAATTAGAAAACTGGTTTTGAAGTGTTAACTTTAATATGAAATGGAGTTATGGTTTAAAGGGGAAGAGTGCACGGTGCTGAGGGTTTGCTAAAGTGAGCCCAATATAAATGTGAAATGATGCTATTTTTTTTGCATGACCACACAATATTCAGTGGGTATTATGAGCTGGTTTCACAAAATAACGAGTGACTGACAGCCGCCCGCACGTTCTTAAATCAGTTCACTTAATTTAGTGACCACAGGTGGAAAATATATGTGTAAATATAGAGATTCAGTCTGAGAATCCAAGGAAAAGGGCCTAGTGTTTGGTTAAAACTAACTAGTACCACTAACCCTTACCTGCAGAAAAGATTCTGTTTAGGAACTAAAACCAACCCAACAACAACCAAAGAACCAACCAAAAAAATAAAACCAAAACAAAACCAAAAAATCACAAACCACCAAAACCATGTTTATTGAGTAAGGATGAAAATCAGTAACACTAGAAGTTTCATTCAGTATCCAAGCACCACCTTACCTTACAGGGAAGCTCAGCAGTAAGGCAAGGACTGTTATGTTGGGATGCTCATTAGAAGTTATTTGGAAACTTCTTATGTTCATTGGTACTGTTGGACCTCTGGCCTGTTGTGTGGCTCTGTAGATATGACACATTACAGAGAATAAATATGGATTTCTATGTCTAGCATAATCCAAAAAGTAAAATTATTTGGGTTCTAAGCACAGCTTTCCAGCCTGCTCGAAGAAAACTCATCCAAAACTGCCGTAAATTCCAGGGCATCAGAGGTGGTAGGCAGATTTATGAACTGCTGGCTACCAGCCGCATGCCTGGTGTGTTTATTATGCAGAGCACATGAGTTAGGTATGATTCTGACCTCTGTGTTGCTCTGGCTTTAAATCAAGGACTGTTGAATTATGGGTTGTAATCTCTGGAGAAGCACTGTGCGATCTGAAATGTCACCCCTGCTGTGAGTTGGGCAGCACAGGGAAATGTAGGATATGCAGCAAGCAGGAGAGGTTCTGGAGGGTGTAGTCTCAGATGGTGGTGAATGTAGTCCTCAGCTGGCAGGAGCTGGAGATGCACCCATCTGGGGCTGGAGGCAGAGTTTAGCCTGGGAAGCTGCAAAATTTATTGATTCTTCACTGCCACAAGACAGTGTCTGCCAGCGAGATTGTGATGGAGCCTCTGTTACCCACTGGAAGCTGAAGCCCTGAGGGAGGGGGATGGCAGAGGTGTTGTTCACCGTGCTAATTCCTCCTTGTCTGTGCTTTTGCACACCCCTGTGCTACGGGAGTGAACCTGACCCATGTGGCATTTGGGAGTTCGTAGGAACTTGTTACTGTCTTTTGTGATTATTCAGTATTTCTAGTGGTTGTAAAGATATTACTCTTAAGAGATTGTTTTCTGCATAATTTCCCAATTCCATGTTTTCCTTTGTTCTTTAGGAGATCTTTCAGAAACTCCCTCTGTGCTGCTGTGTTTAAAAGAACAGTGATTGTCCCAGCAGTGAGGGAGACTTTGCAGAAAGGAGGTAGTAATTGCAGTCATACAAAAGCTTTGCTGTCCATCATCAGAGAGTCTAGATATGTTTCCCTGTAGCTCCAGTTTTGTTTGCATCTCAAAATACAGTGTGACTTCAGTGTGTCTCCTACTTGACTACAGATGCATTTCTGCTGTTTCTCTCTTTCTCTCCCCTCCCCCCGTTAGGAAATAAAAATAGAATAAAGCCACTTTAAAAGTCTTTCCTCCTTTTGGACTGAAACTTCTCAATGAAATCTTGTCTTCTCCCCAGCTTCCCTCTAAAGTTCTTTCTCTAAAGGTTTTGATAACCTCTTGGAGGGCTAGAGATGCTCATATAAGTCTGTTCTGGCAAACCTTATGCCTGCAAAGTGGCACTTGTAGCATAAGTGCTGCCATTCTGTGAAGATTCTCATAAGAGAAGATTACGTACGATGTCCCTGGAACTGCGTCTCTTCCAACTGCTTCCAACCTGCTGGGCACTGAGGGGGTGTAGAAAGGTGAGACACTGCCTGTAGCTGTCTGGCATCACCCTCCAGTTTTCAAGCTGTTAAACTAACAATGAAAAATTCTGATTCCTGTCTGTTTGCCTGCTGTTTATTTCTGGAATGCCAAAGCATTACTCTCCAGTGAGAACTGATTGTTGCGCATCAGGAAAAAATTGTTGAAAATGACTTAAAAATTATCTTTTTTTTTTTTTTTTTTTTTTTTCTTTTGTACTTAATTACCTGTGGAACTGAAGAGAGGCACTCCTCTCATACAGCTAATTTTCTTTCCCTGGCTGAATCAAGCAGTAGCTGCAGAGATGGAAAATACAATAATCCTCTTAATGGAAGTTGGTGTTTATTGCTAAACATGTAACATTTTCCAGGATTGTGTATTAGATATGTAACTTAGACTGGTTGAAGCACAGTTATGTAGCACTGGAGCTCTCTATCCATCCTTAACTTGCACGGATATGTGCAGTGCCTTCTCCCTGACATCCAAGATGCTATTTAAACTCTGGGGTTTAAGCATAGTAATGAGAAGTAAAGATAGAGTCACAGTTCTCAGTGCTGTTGGTATTTTTAGATTAGATAGCACTTCTGTAAACTATTGGGGTTTGTGTGCATTGCCAACTATTCCATGTTAATTTAAATCAAAATAAGAGACAGCACAATGGCCCTCTATTGATGCAACAGTACCAGGTGTGCTTTGTAAGACCAAGGAACTCATGAAAAAAAAATCTATTGACCTTCTAATGTTCCTCCAGTCTGAAAGAAAAGCTGTCCCCCACAAGATATTGCCCTGCTGTTTACAGGAAATATTTAAGAGCATTTGGAAATGTAATAGTAATGGAGAAAGAATGGCTGCAACACGAGGTATTAGCTTAATGCTTGTTTGTGTGCCTAATTATTTCATTATTAGCCCCTACTGTGCACTTGGAAGAGTGAGAGGTTCCTGGATAGAAGCTTTCACTTCCCACTAATGAAGAAAGATTATTCGTTCTCAAAATTTAGTCGGTTTTCTGCACACAGACCTGTACAGAAAAGGAAAGTCCTCGCATGCAATTCTCCATTGGCAGCAAAGGAAGAGGGGAAATGAGTATTTTGCTTTGGGACAGAAGAAGCTGGAAGAACAAAATCTCTATAGATGTGTAAACAATCTGGTTTAGTTGCAAGGACACAATAGGAAAGCCTAACTAAATTGTAAGCATAACTAAATTTTAGCTTATATGCTGTATGAATTTATTTACAAATTGTTCAGGGGTTTGCAACTGATCCAGAGCACCTCAATTCTTTGTTCTTTTAAAATTTTTTCTCAGCTTGTTTTAATAAGCTCTGTCCTGTCAAAAGCAGATGTGAAAATGTCAGTCATAACTCAGCTTTTTGCAAAGTAATGTGTATTGAGGTCTTTCAAAGGTGAATTAGCACATGCCTGTGGTTAATCTCGCCATTAGATAATATTTTACATAAACCCAGGGAAAGGATGATTAAAAAAGGTTAAAATTAAAGTGGAACAAGTCATGTCCAAACAAGATTGTTTTGAGAAGGGAGGCAGGTAGTTGCTATAGTTTTTTTCAAAATTCCAGAGAGAATGAGACCACCATCATTTCGTAGCTGTAGTGTCAGTCCTGGTCACTTTACCCTCAGTAGCTGTGTCCAGTACCAATGCACAGTTTGTGCAGAAGGGGATATCTTGCTTTCTAAAATGGGAAGCAGGTGTGGAATAATTATTTTCCTGTGAATTTTATTGTTTTGGGGGAGGGGAGTTCATTTATGGGGTTTTATTTTTTGTGGTTTTCTTATTTTTTAAAAACTTATTATTATTCAGGTGTTTTGATTAGTTTTATTTGGCTGCAAATTGAAGAAATACAACATGCCAGATTTCTATTCCATCAAGAATATAAAACCATGTAGTTATCAGTTCAGCTTTTCAACACCACCACGTCCCTCTTCCCTATTCAGGAAGCTACTGATTTTAAAAGTGTCAAATCTTAGAAGATGATGATGATCGATTCTGAACTGACCAAGCAAACTGAAGAAATACTTTAATTCCATATATTGGTTCTAATGTTCTTCTGGTCAGATTTTTCATAGTTTATCCATAACCCCAGTTAGCCTTGACTATCAATTCTGATATTGCACCACTGGACGATGTCAGCGTCAATGAAACATGATAATAGTGGTCAGGGAAATTGATCTTTGGAATCTAGAAGGAACAATGTGGGATGTGCTATGGTTATTGAGGTGGTCAGAAATAAAGAAGTTAGGTAGGAGGTATTAGAGTGTGCTTCGGTAACTGAGCCAAAAAAAAAAAGCGAGAGGAAAAGAGGAAAGAAATGGTTTCCAGAGAGGGAAAAGGGAAGCCAAGAGAAAGCAGGTCTGCATGTTTTGGGGGATGGAGGTAAACGGGGATTTTTCAGTATTGGCTTTGGTGTATAAGAAGGTTTCCAGCCATGAGGCTGATGTGGCAAGCAGGTGATGTTAGAGAAGTACAGGACTGAAAGGACAGGCACAGTGTGGAAAAGTGTATTATTAACTTAAAACAGTCACTGCACGTTAAAACAATTACTGGTGACTGCTGGGCACATTTCCTGTGTTCTGTGCTGCCTGTCTAAAGCTGCTCTATCTTGTTTTTAAGTGCACTTGCCTTCTTGACTGTTATCACCATACTGGCATAATGTGTGTTGTAATGTGACGTTAGTGACAGCCCTGCCAAATTAGGGGGGTTTCTGTTTTAAAATACACATCTGATATATAATGGAAGTACGACAAACGCTTGGTCCCCTTTCTGATTTGGGATTTTGGGACAAAACATGCTTTTGCCATCAAACACCAACTGATCAAAGTAAAACAATTTTTTTCAGAAGTGTATGAGAGGTATTGAAACTCTGTCTCAAAGCTGATTGCCTTTCTGTCAGAAATCTGCATGGTTTTCTCAAGGTTTTCTGTAGGGCCGGGAGTGTTCTTTGCCAATGGGATGGAAACCACTAATAGGACAAAAATAAAAATTCAAGTAGCTCTAGTGTTTATGGAATGAGAAGAATTACAGTTTCTGAAATTCTCAGAAAAGTCCATTTCATATTCAAATAGCATAAGATCAAATTCCAAGTGTTGAATAATACTGTGAATCAGAAAATAATAGGTCAGGTTTTTGATCTTCTGTTTATTTATATGCAGAAAAGATACCCTCTGACTTCGAAACTCCTCATTGCTTTCCTAACGTTGTTTCATGTGGCATTTGGGCTGCTTACCTTTTCTCTGCAGACCTAGTTAAAAGGATGAGTTAAATTTGGTATATTGTGGTTTTTATTTCTAATTAGCTGGGATGTAACCACTCCTGGAACAAATCTCATCAAATGACTCGGGACTGAGTTGCATTTAGCTTGAACAAACAGAGAATAAATCTGTGTCTCTGATTCATTCACTCATTTTGATCATCCCATTTACCTGAATTCAGTGCTAGTTTCTCATATCGAAGTGTTCTTTCATTTCTGAGTGAAAGGATGCTCAACTCAAGTGTGATGGAAAAAAAACCCACTGAAGTCTGAAGTAGACATGGGTGGGAATTTTAAAATTGTTCACCCCTGAAGTTTTCCCTGAAGTCTCTGGAGTTAGAAAAACACCTGAACTCAGTTGAGTCATTTCCCCCCTCCCCCCATATGTGTAGAGATCCCAAACTGTCCCTTCAGGCTCTCCTCAAGTCACTGCTGGGAACGAGGTCTCTGACGCTTTACGTGAGTCTCAGCCTGATGTGTTGTAGCCCAGAGGGGGCTTTATTCAGCCCTTTAAGGAAAAGTCCTTCCAGTGTCCCTTGCCCAGCCAACGAGTATCCTTGTTGGGCAGCCATAGCCAGGCAGTTGTTTGCAAGCACAGCAGTGTCTCTTACCCAGCCCCAAAGCCCAAAGCAGCAGCGCTGGGGACTTGGCTCACCCAGCGCTGCACATCGAGGACGGTGCACGACGGCACAGACCCGTGAATGTTTGACTCATTGTTGGCTCTGGTCAGCACTGTGCAAACACTGTCCCACTGCATGTATGTGCCTCAAAACCACTCAGCAATCCACTGTCCCATGGTGTGTATCTGTACTAAGGCTCTTGTGTAGGGCGCTGCTTTGTCCTCACCAAATGAATGAACAGCTAGGGTCTCCAAAGACGAGTTAGAGAGAGATACAATATTAGATGAATATTGGAAATGGTATGTTGGTAGTGAAGGATACTGAATTACTCAGGTTGACTCCCAGAGTGTATTCCTGCATTTCTTCATGATGATTTTGGCCATTATAATGAAATAGTATATTAAGGGAATAAAAGATTGTCAATAAGGTATTTAAGCTTCCAGTGCTGAATGTAAAATGCGTATATTTTACCATTTAATAGCAACTCAGGTGCTTCACCTTATCAAACTGCAATAGGTTAAGAAAAACTGTTCCTTCAGTGTTGTATATCAGCCCGAGGGTGAAGGTAGGGTTAAATTTCACTGTCTAATGCACATTTGCTCTCATCGTAAAGCTAATCTTGTAATTTCTCACAAGACTGGCAATCTTGGGAGAAATGAGCTAGTACTGAGGTTAAATTACCTCTTACCCTAAAGGAGGCAAAGGATATTCTTGGATGAATGGCTCAGCATGATACACATTATAGATAACTAAGGTGTTGCATAATACAAGTCTTGGCTTTTGGCTGTGGAAAGAGCTTTAGGCCTGTTTTTAGTAGGTTTTTTAGTAGCATATGTGTCTGGAAAATAATTCAAGGCTTTTTGGAATTACTCAGTTTTACTGAGTCTTTAAAATTGTACTATCTCATTTTATATTGTCTGTTGACTACTGATCTCAGGATTTTCAGTATTGGCTGGAGTCATTAATGCAGTCCCTTTCTAGTCAGTACAGTGCTGACTTTTTTGATGAAATGTGCAGGGTACTGGAATTTAAGTAGTGTGGCTTTTTTTTTAATGTACAGAACAATAAGTGGTGAACCACATTTTTCTCAACATAGCAATGGAGCTAAAATTTTTAAAGCCTTTGTGTCAATGCTTACAGATTTAAAGACAAGAAACAGTAATGCTTTCAACAATTACTTTAATATTAGTTATTGAAATGAATGAATCTAAGGAGAGGTAAACTCACACATTGGTTCAAAACAGATTTTGCAGTCTGTTTTTAATTGTTTCCTGACAGCATTGATTCTTCTTTTCTGAAACAGACTAAATTATAATAAAATGCAGAGCCATGGAAGGAGTTGAAAAATAATCCTGGAATAACTTATTTAATGCTGATTACACAATTACTTTTATCTCATAATAAATTATTTTTCATAACTTTCACCCGTTCCACGTGACAGTAACTAGAAATGGCAAGCTCAGCAGCAAGTAGGGATATTATAATATATGAGTGGTTATTAAAAGCATCAAGAAAGGGAAGTATTTAGAGGAAAAGTCTGGATTGAAAGAAATTAAAGTGTCTATTAAGATTATTAATATAACATAGCTGTGGCTCATAGTTCAAATAATCGAGTGTTACTTGAGGGTGCAATATCCCTTCATTTGCCAGTAGTGCAGAGTTAAGGGGAAAGATTCATTTTACTCTGTACTTTTGGCTATATCTATGAAGAAATTGAACAAATTCAGCACATTTTTTGGACATGTTTTGGTTGGATTGAAGACATGGCACTCAAAATGGCAGAGAATTTAATAGAGAGGCAAGATGAATGGGGTGGATAACCAGTGAAATGATGATTTTATAAAATGGGCTGTAGCTGATAACAAGGGCTTACATTGTTGGCAGTCACAGATACGAACAAGTTCTGTAGAAAGCTGTAGAAACTTCCAATAAAAATAATGGTTTGTGAGATCAGGTAAATAAAGGAGCTGGAATATATTCACAGAATATTCTGATTTGGAAGAGATCCACAAGGATCATCAAAGCTCAGCTCTCCAAATCAGTTGAGTTTGATTTTAATCTCTTGGTTAGTTCTGAATCCCTTTTGGAAAATCCTTAACTGCAGGGAACTGATATATATTAAAGTTGATGCTGATCTATGGCTTTATGTTAATGTGAGACTTTGATACTTCTTGAGAAGTCAGAGAAAAAACAAATCCATTCCAGAATGTAGTATTGAGATGAATTTAGGGACTAGTAAGGGCCCATATAAAATTTAGAACTGAATTTTTTTGTTAACAAAAAAAAAAATTGTGTTGGAACTGAAATGGCACTAAATTCAGTGAGGAAGATAAATAGATAAATAGATATTTGTGTGTGTGCACCTTACAGTTACCCAGAAAAGAAGACAGAATAACTTATTTTAGACAAGAGAAGAGCTGTCAGTAGGAATCTTCAGCAGTAGAAAAAAAATGCCTTTAATGGAAAAATAGCCATAGCCATATGAGGAAAGAATGTAGAGTGCAAAATCCAAGGAGAGAGGAAAGGGAGAAGGCAGAAGGTTTCTGCCCTAAATCCCTCAGTGATCCCCATTCCCACTGAGCTGGGGGGAAGGAGGGGGTGCAGGGAAGGGCCAACCCCAAGGGCATCATTTCCTTCTTTGTACCTACTGGATGAAAGTGACAGCCTTTCCTCCATTATTTATTTTGTAAGAATCTGCTTCCTTAGAGTAAATACTAGCAATAGTAAATATTAGCATGAATTCCACTGCAAGTTACAAAATATAATTTACATTCTGAGATAGAACCATTAGCACCTAATTTTCCAATAGTATTCTGAGACTGAAATAGACTGAGCTTGGGACTTAGAGTCCTATCTGATTGTATTTTTTTAATATTTTATTTTAATCAGTGTTCTTTCTTCCTGTATAGGGAGAGGTTAGCTTCTGTGGCATCTGTTACAGGAGTGAAACTATGAATTTCATACATCACTTCCAGCATCTGGGCTTCATGTAGATGTGTGACATCTGAGCTAGGTAAAGAATACATTTGACTGACTTCCTTAATTGCTTTATTTAGGTGCTCAAAGCTATTAATAGAAATGGCTGAAGGATGACTTTTTGATAATATGTGGACAAAGATAAATAGATATGGTTGGGTGGTGTTAAAAGGCAATAATAACAATGATCATAAATCTGGAAAGTTCAAGAAATTATTGCCCTCAAGAAGAACAGGTTTCATGGAAATGCTGGCAGCATTATTCCTTTCTGAGAGTTGTTTGTATTATGTACTGTTAATATAAGTAAGAGAAAACTCCTTCAGCAGAGGCTCCATCTGTGCTGTGTCTGTTACCTGCAGAAGTGGGGATGTGAAAGAGCCACATGATCAAACTAGGAATCTATTTCATACTATTCCCACTTTTTCTCCTCCAGCTTTTGATAACTTCAGGGATGTTCCTGATTTCTGCCACCTGCAGCAGCAGAACTGGCAGCACAGGGAAATGACAGGGACCCCCCATCACAATGTTCATGTCTTCAGACACGAGAAGGACCATAAAGTTACAACTCCTCCACGCCCGCTTTAGATGTGTCACCTCTTGAACTGCCTGATACGGTGATGGCGTGGGCAATTCAGAAATAGCTGCCCTACCCTGTAACCCCATTTCCAGAGGAGCCATGTCTTCAGAGCAGTTTCACTCACTCTCTGCAAATCTCTGCCTTGCTCTCTAATTTAAAAGGATATTCTTTGTGTCTGCCACCTCCCTGCTAAATGTAGATTGTGTGTCAGGGGGCTGACACACACAAGGCCTCAATCTCTTGAGAAGCTGCCACCAGAACACCTAATAGACTGTCAGTTTGAATGTTTAAATGAGACACAGCAAGGGAAGGAATAATGCTTTTAACAAAAGAGTGGTGGGTAGACTAGGAAAAAATGCTCAGCTCCACTGACAAGGTGACTGGAAATGTAGTACTTGCAGTAGAAGGGAGGTATTGATGAAAGCATCAGTAACAGGTGAAAAATGGTGCTCAGACTTGGCTGCTAATGGGAAATAGAGCAAGCATTTGTGGCTGTAGAGAGAAGCAGGTAAGGAGTCAGGTTAGGACTGGAAGATTGGCTCCTTTGTAGGATGCAGTGCTGTCATCTCCTCCGGTGATGAGTGGTGCTTTTAAGCTACATCTCTGTATGTAACACAGATTTGGGCATGACTGAGCCCCGAAAATTAGTGTTTGTACATCCCATTTATGTTTTAAACCATTGCAGGTAGCTACATCTTTGAAACTATCCATGGCATTATTTGGATTAGGGGTTCAGAGTTGAATTCCTGCATATCAGCAGCATCTCAAATTGCCTCGCTCACAGATGGAACATGGAAGGATAGAAATCGCAGGGGTTTTGCTCTGTGTTGTGCAAGTGATGCATTTGAACACTGCCACTATGAAAGCACATTTGCTTTGGTACACACTCTAACCAAAGACTCTTCTGCTTTCTTCAAGAAAGATGGAAAGAAGAGCTCTGTTCCTTCCTGTGACAGTAAAAGAACTTCCTGGTGTCTGGATTTGTTCCACGATGGTCTGCCAGAGAAATTTGTCTGTCTTTTCAAAATTGAGTGGTGCAAAAAAGAAGCCATTACAGGTCAGTCACTGTCTCTTTCTTCCTCCCTAGCCCTGACTGCTGGATGCCCTCATGCCTTTGGCTACCTGTTTTGCCGATAATTTCCCAGTTAACAGGTGGCCAGTCCTGTGTTGCTGGATGTTATTAAATAAATGGTTTTCCAGATGGCTGTAATATTGTGTCTTTAAATAAAAGTACACAAGCTTAGTGTCAGCATCTTATTTATGGAATGCTTTTGGCTCCTGAACTGCTTGTTGAAATTGTTGTGAGCCATTTGGTCACCGAGAAGTAATTGTGTATTACTGTAGACAACAAGCTGTTTGCATTAATTAGCAATCAAAGCATATTGCCAAATGGGGAATAACATGTCTTTGACATCTCTGCAGATCCTGGTAACTGAAGCAGTGCAAACCCATGGACTGTCCTTTGCTGCATGTTTAGAGTGTGAACTTCCAGTCCATCTGCCCATTCAGTCACCTGCAAACCCACCAGGGACACAGCTGGTACAAACAAAAGCTAAGGTAGGAGAAACAGCGTGTGAAGGCACAAGGGAGTTTGTACAAAGACATTGTTTTCTGCAGCAAAATAACTTGTGTGATCATTTCATGTGGCTTCCAAACATGGGAAATGGTGACTGTTGTCTTGTTCATGTGTGCTGTTTTCACCAGCTAAGGAAGAGCTGTAGTAAGTTGATCATAGGTACCTTGAAGCAGCCTTAGGGAAGCACAGTACAGCCTGACAGAAGGACGACCTTCTGAACACAGCACAGTAATCCACCTGGGGTGAGGCAGTGGACAGCCCAGATCTCGTGGAATTAACCTCAGAAAGAATTCTAGCCATTCTCTGTCTCTGCTGTTGTACTTTTGAAGACATAGGAGTTAGAACTATTTGTCTCTGGACAGCAATGCCTCTGCAGAAGCACATTTGGATGTGGAAGGTGTCCTTGGCTGAACACCTAGATAGGATATACTTTTGTCCTGTTTTGTTGGTTTTTGGGGTTTTTTTGTTAAAAACAGTTAAAAGATCATTAAAAGATGGGAAAAACTGCAAGAGATCAGGAACTTTGTTCCACGTGCAAAAAGAACTGCGAAGATAAAAAGGATATCTCTATAGAATTGACACTAAAAATAATGCTGTGGGGGTTTTCCCCTTTAGCCAGTCAACTTTTGACCTTCTCTTGTAAAATAGTAATATAATATCAGCTGCATCCTAAACAGCAGTTGTTGTGATATGCACTCAGAAAACCTTGAGATTCATAGTATTTCCTGTGTAGCATTGTTTTTCTTCCTCAAGGATTTTTGAAAATGTTCTCCTTAGTAGGAAAGTTTCATGTGAAAAATTAGGAGTAAAGAACCCAGAGCAGTCTGGACCCAGAGGCAAAAACATTCATAGGGAGAGTGGGAACTGTGGGTTTAAAATTTTAGAACTCTTGTTTGGAAGTCCCAGCTTGATTTTTGATGACCTGTGAAGCCTTTGTTGACAAAGGTGGTCAGGATTTGCATGTTTTGAGGAAAAATTAACTGCATGCTGCATCTATTTGTCTTTTAAAATCAAATTAACTGTATAAGCATAAGGTGGTTTTAAGAATTACCTTCCTGGGCCCAAGCAAGTAAGTGTGTGTGTCTCTGAACACTCCTGTGCTGCTGTGGTGGATTGGGATATTTTTCTCTCTGTGTGTTTTGTAGTGCAAGTGGTAAGACCAGTTCTGGCTCCAGTGTGCAGATTTGTACCTCCTGAGCTAGGAAATGTGGGTGTTGGAAATCCAGCAGTGGTTGCTGCCTCTGCTTTTGTGTTGTGTAGAGAGCAAAGGCACGATGGGAGAGAGGAAGGGAAAATACATTCAAGTGCAGGTCAAGTGCTTCGCATTTTGACTTTTTTTGCAGGACTGCTCGTACTGGTAAATGCATTTATTCATTTTTCCTGTGCTTAAGAATCAGAGATGTTTGCTAGTAAAATGCCAGGTTCTCTGAGTTATTAAGCACAGTATAATGAACCCTTTGCAGAAAATAACTAGAATGTGATCTATGTCTGCAGAGGAAGGAAAGGAGGAAAACACATTAAAAAATAAATTAATGTAATGCAAAATAACCTTAGTTCCACTGCACAGAAATTTATAATTGCACTGATATTGTCAAGCTGCTATGCAGAAGATGCTGCACATTCTGTGCAGAAGGAGAGTATGATGATGAGTGTCATTCAAAATTAGGATCTTTCATATTCAGAGAGTTTCACACACACATTTGGCATGTAGAAGTAGAGATATTTCAATGAAGCAAGATATCATCTAGACAGGAACTCTTAACAAACAATTCCCACCAGGGGCTTGGGGACATAGTTTTCTAGTGCTTCTGGGTTTTGGCTTTTTTATTTCATTTTTGCTTCTCTAAGATGTATTGCTTTTTGTTTACTATGAAAAGGCAGTGCAGTGACACAATCTTTTAGGATCTCATTCACACCTCCCAGGTTACACTGGAGGTCAGGGCTGCATTCTCAGCTCCTGGTCGCTTGATGTGAATAAATTGATTTTGAAATAACTAAATAAATTTCTGTGATAGGATAAGCAAAGATAAAGCATCTTCACCAAAAGGTTCAAAGCCAGCATAATTGGCATAATAAATAAATAAGAAAAATCTCTTTGCTGTCTTTCAGAATAGCATCTCTCACAGAATGTTTTTCACGGCTGCAGACTTCACTGGTCTTAGCCATGTGACTTACCCAGTTGAGACCTGTGACTCCTTCCTAGAGTTTCCAGGGGAAACGAAGCCCTGTGTGCTCCCTAAGGAAAATGTAACTGAGCAGAGGGACAGAGGGGATCATCTGAGGGGACTTTGTGCCACCAGTGCATACACTTGAAAGAGGATCATGGATTCAGGCTGCTCTCTTGCCTGTATACAAAGCCCTGTGTAAGCCTTGGGGTTTAACCAGGAGGTTGGATAATTGTGTGAGAGGCAGCTGAGCAGCTCCTCACTGCAGGGGCTGCAAAACAAGAGCAGGAGCTGCAGGAGTGGAGGGCAGAAGGGAGGACCCTGGAGGGTCTCAGCACTGGCTGGGGCTGCTGCGTTCGAGGAGCTGGAGCAGTGCGGCCCGGCCTCGGGTGAGGACCAGCGCTGGGACGCTGGTGCGCGTGTGAAGGATCACCCACGGTGATCCTTAGTGTGTGCAGTCCTGCTGTACCACAGACACTGGCCATGGCAGCAGGCTGGCTTAACTGTGCCCTGGTGCCTGGGCAAGGGACCCTCCACCTGGGCCTTGACAAGAAGAGGGGTTTGGGGAATTTTTGTTGCGTTAAAAAAATGTTTGCCTGCTGATATTTTGCAAAACTCATTGGACGTTTTCAGAATGACTCGATTTGCTCTGTTTCTTCTGTATTATGACCTGAATTAAAGGGGGCTGGGAGTAAAAAAAATGGATTTTGAAAAGCTCCCATAGTAAGCAAACTGAACTTCTAATTTTGGTCAAAGCAAAACTTTTAGGCTGTGTTTCACTAAATTTGACTGCACTCCTTTTTTCTAAAGCCATGTTTATTTGCATGGAGGCTGAGCTGTGAAGGGGGAAGGTGGGCTTGAGAATGAAATTGAGCAAGATGCTTTCAGCTTGCCTGGCTTTGATTACTTGTCAGGAGCCAGCGTTGCTCTGTTACTGAACCTGTTAGTCTTAGGCAGTTCTGCTCTTCCTCAAAAAACTCCATCAGTTGTATTTACATGTCCCCTTGGACGAAAGCCCCAGAACCAGGCAGGGGTGCCTCTGCTGCCTCTCGTACTGCAAAGTGGTTGCAATTTTGCTTTTGAACCTGGAATGATATTTTATTCTTGTATCAGTCTAGTGTATCAATCCCATATAAATCTTCTTGGTATGGTTCCTCAGACATGAAGACTTAGCCTTAAAAAATTCATTTAATAGTTATTTCATAAAAGCAATGCCTGCATACTTTTGTTCCCCTTTGTGTTTTTCTTGTCACGCTTCATTGAGGTGAAAACAATTTATTTGCTTCTCCTGCCAGGATGTGTCGATCTGACAGTGAAAATAAGATGTCATTTTCAGTGTCTCATCTGATCAACAACATAGACAGCCATCAACAAAATATTTACATTTTTCAGTGATGATTATGGATGAGAATGCATAAATCAAGGTTGTTTTACATTTTATAATCTAAATTGATTCTGAAGTTTTGTTAGGACTGGAAAGTGCCAAAATGATTCAGTGAACTCTAAGCATGGCAATAACTATTGAAAACAGTCAAAATTAAGGCTATTCCTTCTTACGTTAATTTATTTTCACTAGTTTTCAGTTCACTCTTGCTGGTAGCTCCCATTGATATTAGGTGTAAAAGAAGGTAAAATGTTCCAGTTATTGTGGGCTTGTTTCTAACTTTTTTGCTTATAATCTAAATTTCTGCATTGGCCATATCACCAGAGATTTGCTAACAGGCAAAGCTAAATCTGCTTTTAGTTTTCCAACTTCTTTTTTTTTTTTTTTTAATGTCTAGCCAATTTATATATCAGCTACAGTTTTGCATTTATCTGTAATTTTCAGTAAGCTAGGTCATGCTCTTCATTCTTTTATCTGATATCTTCTTGCCTCCTAAAGACTCTGAAAACTTTGATTTGAGACCAAGTGTCTCTTTAGATGTAAACTCTGCCAGATATTGAGTCACTAGACACTTGTGAGGACTTTGGTGATTGCAATGCTGTCAACTGCCTTTAAGCTTTATGTACGCTTTTGTAATCGTCTTGTGTGTTCTCACAGGTGTTCTAATAGCACCCTTAAAGCCTTGGGTCCTTTTTTAATGACCTACACAGACATAATTGTAGAATGGTCGAAAAGAGCATCGTAAAAGAAAGTTAAATACCTTATATAAGTCTTTACAATCCTTTGGGGATCATTCAGTCACTGCCTCATGAGCCAGCTCAGTTTTTCAGTTGGGGGATGGAAGTTCTTTCCCACAATGGAAAAGTGCAGTTTTCAAGCACAGCTGGTGTGGTGGGGATGTGCTGCAGTGAGCACAGCCACTAAGGAGTGGCCATCCATCATTTGACACACTAATCTGGAGGTCTTGCAGGGGTTATAGAAAAGCAAACCAAGGTGGGGAAAAGTAATTATTTTATACATTAGAAGTGCCGGTTTAAGTTTCATTTCTCTTGTTTGTTTTTCTACTCTCTATTTTGATGCCTGAGTTGAAAGCGTTGTGCAAACAGACAGCCAAGACAGAACAGCAGCTCCTTGTTCGTGCTGCTGGGAAAGCCCAAGTAATGCAGTTACCCTGGTGCTGAATCCATGAGCAGTCCGTGGCATAGATGGAAGCTCCCACTCCAGAGTGACTTTGGTAATTCTGCTCATCTCTGCTTTATACACCCAATGCAGTGGGCTGAGACTTCCATGGGTTTGGAACAGCTTCATGGATGCAGATGTCCATCCAAATAAATGGATCCCAGCTTGGTTTCCTTAAATGTTTCTAGTGTTTCTCAGAAAGGGCGTAGCCTCTATGCTCCCAGGTACTCTAAAATGCTTTGGGTATTGTTTTAGCACCTCTTCTGAACACTGAACCTTTCCTACACTGGAAACTTAGAAAGCAAGTACATGGGATCTGAATCTGGAATTCCCGGTATCCAAATAAATGGTAACACACAGTGAGCAGAAAAGTGCTAATTTTTGAAGGCAACAGGCTTATATACAGCATGAAACGAAGTATTAAACAGTTTTTCAGGCTGGTGACCTTTTACATTGGGGAGGGAGGATGTAAAACCTGACATTTTTTCACCGATCACGTTTCACAAGAATAAAAAAACCCCTACCTTTAATCAGTGAGTGATAAATGCTCTTTTTTGGTTTTGAAATATTCTACGATTGATTACACACACTAACTTAGAAAAATTGCCGCAGACTCATAATGACAGGATTTATCTGAAATGATGTAAAATTGGTTTCAGTATTTTTTTTTTTTAAATAAGAGGTTGTATGGTTGTATAAAGGTTTCATTGTCTTTAGGTAGGAGTGAGTAGCTCCTCAGTGTGGGTAATTGTACCTGGTGGTCATTGTTAAGGAAAGAGAAAATGCCTCCAGTGTCTTTTGGTCCCAGTTTTCCCTCCCAATATGCCCCCTCAATGCTTCCTTTTCCAGCCAGAGCTGTGTTTAGCATGGAAACACAGCCACAGGATCAGGATGCCCAACATGTGTCAGTTTTATAAAGTGTGTATTTCATGAGCTGTGCTGAAACCCAAGTTGTTGAAGGGTATAAACACAGAGAGCTAATATTCTTCCGGCAAATCCAAAGTTATTTTGATATAAGACGACTTCTGGCAGGTTACCTTCTGTCCTTCCTGCAGTAAAATAATGGCTTTTGTCACTTGTTTTTAATTTCAAACTGATGTGCTGGAAGTATCTATTTCAAAGATGAAGGAGAAGTAAGACAAAAAGAGATTGTTACTTTCCCCAAATCGGTTTGATTTCTGTCATTACAAAACAATACCTTTCCAGGAGATGTCTTTGAATGCCAGCCAGCACTGTGACAGATAACTTATAGCTGCTCTGATTATTCATGCAGATATCAGCAGGTTATTCCAAAAGGGCTTTATTTCATATTGTTAAAGCTATTCTCTAAAAGAAACAGTAATCTTTCTGATGAGCATGGGGAACAATTTCTTCAATACCAGTCCAATTTATTTGGACCCTCTGATTGGTGCTTTCAGCTAGATCTCTAAGCACAATATTAATTATTCATTAAGGTACTTGAAGGGAGAATATTTGCATAGCCATACTGTCAGAATTGATGAGGCTTTGCGTATGCACTGTAGGAATAGCTTTCAACTTAGTGCTAAAACTAGAGATGATACTAATAAAATTGTTAAAAAAAATTATCTATAAAGCCAACAATAATTTGAACTTTCTCATAACCACAGAACATTTATTTTTATAGCACCCACATGTCCTATTGAGAGATCATGAAAATATTCTTTCTACCCCGGTCATGTGGGTATAGAATAAAAATAAAATAATCCTCAAGAACCTTTGTATAATAAAAGGTCATAATGGGGATAATAGATAGTAAAAAGGGAGAAAGAGGTTTCCCGTGAGTGGGAGGAAAGAGTAAGCCTGACATTTAATGTACTTATCTCCACTTGGAAACACACAGACTGGGTTTATGGAAAATTGTAGTGTTCTGTCCTTAAATGCATGGATGGGCAGAGGATCATCTGCTTACTGAAAGGTTGGGATACTCCTCTTTGTGTGTGCATGTTAGGGTGCAGTTAGCTCTAAAATGGTAAATTAAAAAAAAATCAAAACATTTAAATTCAAACTTTTTAAAAAACAGTAAAAATTGAAAAAGATCTTGGTGATTGGGAAAGCTGCAAAGTGGCTGCACTGTGGCCTGGCTGGAGTTCCCACAGCTCTTTTGCAGATGAGGGAACCAGGCTGGAACGTGTTTGAGCTTTTAATAATCCCTTATTCCTTTCTCCCAGGCCCTGAGCTGTGCAGGGGAGAAGCTCTTGCTTTACACCACACAGAAAAATGGAGTGACTTCAGGAGCTTGTGCCTGAGTCTCAGCATTTTCATTGATTTTCTCAGTATCCAGTCCCAGTAACGCTCACCTTGTGTGAAACACAGACTGCTTCTTACTCGCTAATCTGGCGTCCTCGTTAGCAGGGAAGGAGGGAACGTTCCAAGTTCTCAAACTTAGGGCAGCAGTGCCATCAGTTTTGGTAAACATTGAACTAAAACTTGTTCGTTTGTGAAAAAAGCAGACTTACAGCTCCTGAATTAGATAGCTGAAACTCTGATAGGAGAGGTGAATTTCCACTCACAAGGATATAATAACTTTTGTGGGATTATCTTTCAGAAGGTACTGAGGGACATACAGGAAAAAAGTGACCACCTGCTGGAAATGTCAACAGGGGATCAAAAGCAGTATAGACCATTTTCATTTATTGCAAATTTGGCTTAATTCTATTTCTAATCTTCTGTCAATACCTTTTGAAAAATAGTAAATTTACAATGTTAAAACCATTTGAAAGCTAGAATATGGTTCCGTTTCAGTGCAATTCTGCTGAATCTAAAAATGTTTGAATATAGCAGAAAACTAGTTTTAGTGTAGATTTATTGAGAAACCATTATAATGTAAACCGAAATATTGCCAAATCAAGTGCCTTTCCATCATAAAAATGAAATAAGTTGAACAGAAAATAATATGCATAGGTAATTTTGTAATTCAGAAGCACACCCAGAAATTCAAGTGATTCGTATTTGAGTGTCACAGGAGTTTTTAACTCCAATTTGTTGTGTCTCAGAAGCTGCAGAGAAAATCTATTTGGTGATGCACTGATGAGACAAGGTTTGGAAATGTCTTAGAGCGCCAAGACACAAAAGATACTGCAGGTAATGGAGGAGGTCATCTTTAATTTCAAGTCTTTCTCTTTTGTACATGAGTAAAATGTTTTTGGTCTCACAGAAGGAATTTGGATGTTCAATTTGCATTGTAACTAAGGGCAATTCAGCATCCTGATCTCCTGAGAGTCTTTGAAAATATGATAATCTTATCTAAAATCTCATTTGCTTTGTTTCTACCTTTAACTGTTCTATACACAACTTGAGCATTATTAAAATGCCCTTTAAAATGAGCCTGAAAATATTGGGATTCCATTTTGAAACAAGGGCTGAATATAATTGAAAGCATTAGGAGAGGGAAAGACTGTAATGAATGGCAGAAAAGGCATATGTGCTAGTCCTGAGCTGGAGTCAGAGGCACCTAACAATGGGATTGGAAAAATGCAGTCCTACATTATAAGAGAATATGAATTTCATCAGTATTCATAACACATGTTGATATTTCATCAGTGAAATGCTGCTTTAAGCATCAGCCCATTTGCATGCAGAGCAATGCTCTCTTAAATAGGAAAATAAATGAGGAGTTAGTCCTGATATGGGGAATGCTTTGGACTATTTCCTTACGCTGAAAATTCAGCAGCCTTGGTATGACTGCTGATTTCTGAATTTTTAAAGAAATAACCATGAGTTATAAGAAGTAGCCACAACTGAAATCAAAATAAATATTTCAAGGCGGTTTTGGTAAGCATTTGGGATTTCATCTGAATGTAGAATAAGACCTCAAAGTTGTTGCACTTCATGCCCTCTTTTGCTTTCCCCCACTCATTTCTCTTGAAGTAGTCTTTAGAAAACATGCCTCACAAGACAGAGCAAACTGTCCACAACATCCAAAATGTTTTAGATTGCCTCTCTTGGTTTGGACAACTTAAGCTGAATTTTCCTCTCTGATTGACATGAATTAAAATGTGCAGACCAGTGCATTTCTGCTGCTTGTACAGACAGTGCTGCCTACACATCCATGCGTTTCCGAAAAGAAACTGGCTTTTTGCACATTTCTTCATACTTATTTTGTTTTTATGTGTGTATTTTTTTGTGGCTAAACCATACCAATACCTCAGACTGTTTGCAGACATAAGGGCAGAGCCACCCTTAACTTGCCCTCAGTCAACACTTTAAGATTGATGACCAGTAGTTGAAGGCTGTAGTTGCTGCACTTCCTAAAAGTGTACTCTAAAATTCAGGCTGAGCTTAGGCTGCAGAGTTGGTTTCATCTATTGAATGAGTTCCAACCACTTTGACTGAAATTGAATCTGACATCAAAAGTCACCCAGATGCCCATTAGGTAATAGGAAAGTGTGAACTGAGTTTCCCAGTGAGCAAAAGACACATGCCTACACACAGGTCTGTCCTTTAGGCGTAATAAGATGGTGTATTTGGACAAAATTCTCCAGAGGTGTCTAAAGACATGCCTGTAATAGTAGTGAGCAGCAATTTCAATGTTCCCTTTTGACTGTGTAATAGAGAAAGCCATAAAACTGGTGTAATTTAACAGAGAAAAGGAATCAGTGCACTTTTGCACATTGTTGTTCATTCCACTTAATAGAGTGCACCTAATGGGCAGCAGATGAGCTGAGGACATGAATATTATCCTTTAGTGAGACATTTTGTTGAAAATAATTCAGCTTCTGTTAAAATAGTGTCTATTTGCTTTAATATGGTTTTCCCTTGGGAAGATTAAGTACATAAATTTTTTTTAACTGGTGAAGTTAATGATTGTGTGTATGGAATGAAAGAGTTCTAAATTCTGTTATCAGTCTAGGCAAAAGAGGGATGATTTGACATGAGAGCAGTTGGATATTTCTGTAAATTCTATACTGTATCTCCAAAGCCTATGCTCAAAACTGGAACTTCAGAAGACGAAATATCCACATTTATGGAAATAATGTGAATTTTGGAACATCCCCATGTTTTGTAGTCATGGTTTGGTGAAATGTCAGTGTCCAAAAGGGTAAACATTCTGGATCATAGGATCATTAAGACTGGAAAAAACCTCCAAGACTGTCAAGTTCAACTTTTAACTGAAAACCACCATTCCCACTAAACTGTGGGGGTTCAGTGGGTATGGTGAACCCACAAGTGGGCATGAAGAAGCCACAGAGACTTGTCCTACCTGACTGTGTAGGTTTGTCCTTCCACCTTTCTTCTGAAATATCTTTTCCAAAGACAGATCACTTCCCACACTCCCTCCAATGACCCCCACATTAGGGTTCATGCCACCAAACTTTAGAATATTGATACTGCTTTAATTTTTAAATAATTTTCAAAATTAACTGTAGCCCCAGGTATGCTTCAAATCTAAATTCTCATTTAAATCTTTCTCTGGATCTCTACTGCCTCCTTGACATAACCACCAACTGTGGCTCAAATGTTTAATGTTTAAAACTACTTTGATTTGAGGGAAAAACCTGTGAAACTTTAGGAGGAAATACCTGCACTGAGCAAGGATTTCCTTTTTAAAACAAAATATTTTCATTTAAATAAATCTGGAAGAAAATATGTCTGGGTAGACTGTACTCTGCTATTTCCACTGAGGATGTAGTGGTCATTATAATTAGCAAATAGTGACCAAAGACAGAGGAGTTAACTCCTGGAAATAGCATGGTGAGTTTTCAGACAGATGCTTGGGAGCTGCTGGAAAAAATGAAGGGTTAAAATAGCTGTGTCTGCAGCTCCAAGAGTCAGCATTTCCTTCCAGATGACCTACGCTTTCAAAACGATCCTATTTTCCCTTTCTCTTAGCAGAAGCTGAAGGAAAGCACACATTATTTAACTGAACATTCAAGAGAGCTTGGTTGTGATCTTTTAAATGAGTTTTTTCATCAAAAGAATCGGAGTTACATCCTGAAAGCATGTTCCCTTAATAACTTTGAGTAATGGTGCTGCTGTGATGGTCTCTGCTGATGGCTGAATCTATCTTGATGCTGTTCCCAAAGCCAGTGCTGCTTTGGAACGTTCAGATAACATTTCCATGGCCAATTGACTTTATGCCATGATGCAGTATCAAGTTAAATAGGTTAATTATTTCCTTCTTTTATTGTTATTGCTTTACAACAAGTACTTATCAGTATTTGAACAGAAGGGTATTAAAAGTCACAAATGCATCTAGGAGTCGAAATATAGGTGGGGAAATAATCTTCAGGAAGGGTTCTCTTGTTTTTAGTACTGACTGGTAGTCCCAAATAGAGTTTATCTAAAAGTCATCTTTAATGCTGCTGACTCAAAGACTGTCCCTGTAGTTTGGTACACATGCAGCAGCAGGATGGTGGTGGTTCAAGAGACTGTTTTACTGGTTCTCAAAAATGGTGAAGGCAGTGTCAGTTCTTTTATATTCTGCAATCCACACTCTCTTTGCAGGTTATCTACGAGGTAATAACGGGACCTTTCTCTGTCAAGGTCATTGCAACCTCCAGAGCATTAGGGTTGTGTACTTTCCTAGGTTAGAGGACTCTCAGATTTTATATAGATCTCACAAGCCACTAATGCTGAAGTAGATGAATATTTTAGCTGCCGTGGGATATTACTCCCTGCTGCAGCAATGACCGAGTGGCCAGCTTGGGGGGTCAGCGCCGGGCAGTCACCTGGCCCGCAGCAGCCGCAGGGGACGGGGACCGACAGGACGCGGGAGGCTGAGCGAGGTCTGAGCTGGGCTCGCCTCAGCCAGCGGTGGGTAAGGTGCGAGGAGAGAAGCAGCAGGCGAGGGGACGTTTCTCGGGGGAGCAGGAATGGGTTTATTGGAGAGGAACTGAGGAGAGCCGAGAAGAGCCCTGAATAGCCTCTGACAGCGGGTTTTCTACCCCTCTGCTCAGGGCGCAGCGGACATAACACAACCAATGGCACTGCCCATGGGGGGGTGTAACGAAGGCGGGCACACGTCCAGCACAGTGATGGGGAGTGGGGAAGGCGGGGAGGGTGAATGAGGGCCGGCAGGGAATCGATGATGTCAGCCAGGGAGGAGAGTGCGGCGGCCATTACGGACGTTCAGGTTTGCACGTCTTTCCCGCCAGGGCCAACGGATTTTCCCGCCAAGCTGCCTGAGGGCGCCACACTGGGGCGGGCGGCCATTTTGTGGTTCCTGGACTTCAGAGGAATCAAACCATTGGGCTCTTTGTTCAGCTGGGTCCAGGACACCATGGCAGGAGCCAGGGCTCACCGCAACAACTCCCTACTCCTTAAGTCTCTTTTATTGAAGCAAAATGACCGTGATTATGATCTTACTCAGCTGCTGAAAATTAGAAGGCATTATGAAGAAATAAACAGGAATAAGGTGCAGTTTATGAATTTTGCAATAATAGTTTGCTGTTAAAATAGTAAACCCAAAATGGGAATCATGCGTGCTGGGCCTTTTGCAATACATATATATATTTTTTCAAAGTTATATGTGAGTTGAAATTAATGAATACTTTAAAAAAGAGACTTTTTTTTTAAAGTACAAGTACCAATTTGTCATTAAAATCTCCCTATAAAACATGTTGAGATTTATCTATTCCAGACTTTTCTGTTGAAGCTGTTTGATGTTCTATGAATAATAATCTCTGGAGTCATGTCTCTACTCACCTGCAGCACAGCTGAACTCCCAAAAAGTCTTCACTTTTCTCTGTGGCCCAATAAATGTCTTATTAATTTCGTCCTCTCAGAGATGATCGATCTGGGTTTGGTTTCTGTCTTGAACATCAGAAGAAAGGAATGTTTATTATTTATAACTTGGGAAAAGGGAGAATACAGAAAGTGGGTTACAAAAGACCTGCCCCCCTAATGGATTTGGCCGTCCAGGGAAGCTGGATGGTGGAGGACCTAACCTATGAATACTGTTCTCATCCTTGGCATGGGAGAAGCAATAGCCAGCTTAGTTTTGAGCAGCCTCAGGCTCTGTGTGCTTGTTCAGTGGCTGAAATTTAAAGCCTTTCTTGGCAGACACTAAAGTGAAGTAAGTGTGCCCCCGGGATGTAGCCAGGGTGTCGAGGGACCGAGTTCTGCTCTTGCACCTGAGCACTGGAAGTGCGGGTACGCAGCGTCTCTCCTGTGAAATAAGGGGATTGGCTGGTAGGGGAAAATGTGTCCAGGTTTGTGTGCTTTGTCAGGGCTTGGTGGGCATGATCCTGTCTGGGGTTATCTTCTGCAACTTGTGCTACTGCATCACATCTGAATGTGGTTTCTGAAAACACTGTTGTGCTGCCAGGAGGCAGTTAATTTCCAGATTCTGTGTGAACTTTTCTGGAAATGCATTCTGGCAAACAGTAATTAACACATGGGCAATTTACTGCACACATCAGCGAGTGTACAGTTTGCTGTATTCGTTTCCCTGCTTTAATGGGTCTGTCCCAAACCCCTGGAGGGTGGTTGAAGTAGCTGCCTTTTGAGCCTGGCTCTCAGCATTAATCCTTACTGGACTGACTTTGTGTTTAGCACTGCCTTCTCCTGGATAAATTTGATCTGAGGTAGAGGAAAGGCACATGGACAAACAAGAGACCTTGGGAGAAGACAAGGCGTGACTGTGTGTGTTAAGCCATCAGCTGATTTGCCATGAAGGACCTTCTTCCCTTTCAGACAAAAAGTTATGTGAGGGGTAAGCCCAACCACTCTCTTTTTAATTTTGTTTAATTTTTATTAATTTTTTGGTAGCATGAGAGCTTGTTCATAGGTCTGAAATAGTAAATGGGTTTTACATCCATTACCAGGTTAATCTGGAGTTTCTTGTCCATATGTCCACACCAGCAAGTGCATATTGATTACTGATGGTTTAAAAATTACTCAAGCAAAAGAAATCACATGGTATTTATAAATAGAATCATTTCTAGAAAGTGTTTACTCTCTCCCTGTGCAGAATACATTGGGAATGCATTGGGAATTCTGAGAAAAGTATGCCTGATCTGAACTGGATACCACAAACTTGGACACAAACCTAACCAAGAAGCAAAATAGTTAAAGTGTAACCTAGCCTGCTTTCATTTAAAAGGAAAATGTTTTATCTTAATTTTTGGGTAATTTGTAGCTTTGCTAACATTCTTTTTCTGTATATAATTTAGTGTATTTTCCTTGCCTAAAAAAATGTTACGGCAGAATCTCAGCTTGTTCATGAATTAGTGGAAAATACAGAGGCACAATAACATATTTTTACATTAGCCACTTGCCTTAAAGCTCCCCTCTGTGCTCCTGCATTAGTCAATTTAAGACTGTGTGGCCAGTTAGATGGGAAATCCTGTCCTGTCCTCTCCACCGTCTATCTCTGGCTGCAGATTCCTGTCCACTTCCCTTGCATTAGCTCAGTCTGTCAAACTGGCACTCTGTGGGCAGTCCAAAAGTCAAATAAGGAAAACCAATCTGTCAGTCAGCTATGCTGCTACATCCTGAATGATCTGTATTTTGTCTTCATCCCATCTACAGGAAATCTGTGGTTGCTCACACCTCATTCTTAATCTGAAAGGCAGAGAAACCTTCAGCTACTGGGTACCTGCCTTAGTCAGCATCTTTATCTTTGCCTTGAAATCCTTTAAATGCAAAGCAGCATCAGCATCATCACCTCAGGTGTGATTTGAGCTGAGAGAAACTTTCAGTGTGACTGTGCTGAAACAGCATTCTGAACACAATAAATGTATTTGACAGGATATGAGCCCTGAAATGCAACTGACAATTGAATTTGTATCTTAAATATATATTGCTGAAATTTCTAATGGCACAGCACTGTCTTGTGAGCCTGTGATGCAACAACTGAGATGTGGCTGGATCCATCTGTAAGTTGCTGTGTTGAGTTTGCCAAATGCCCTTTTTTTAAGGGGGCTGTTTCATTTGGGGGCACTCCCTCACTGTTCTCAGCTTTGGTTTGGTTGGCATAAGAAATTTTTCTGTATCATTCTCACAATAAATGAAAAATGAAACTTTAGTTTCTTCCTAGTGCAGGTGAACTTAAGGATGATCTGGGCAGTAACTAGCAGTGTGTAGTAAGTTTGCACAACTTCTAATTCCGCACAGAAGGAAGTCCTGACAGTCAACAAAATTTGGAAAAAGAGTTCCTTTGCTGTTAAATTTACAGCTTTTCATAAATTTGTTCTTTCAAGAGAAATGTGAAAGTAAAAAAAAATAATAATAATTTTTAGCTCAGTTCTTCCTTCATTAAATCAATGGACACTTTGTAGCAAGTGATGAGTAGACTGCCAGTCTGAATGTAAAAGGGGCAGTTGTTAGCTTTAAATTGGACATAAGTGCTGAAGTTAAATGTTGTGCCAGAAATTATGTTGTTGGAATTTTGAATAAAAAGTACATCAGAAGTTGAATGAATGAAACCCAAGAGTGGAACCTTGACAACTAAGGCAGTAATGAAAGAAATGTGTGAAGAAAGTCTAAAAAAAAGGAAAGAAAGCATTATTATAGCACCCTATTGACTAAAAATATGTATGGAAACTTGGTGTGATCACAACAGCAGAGTCTTTGGAACAGAGAGGGGCAGGACCGTTGAGAGTGTCAGAGAACACTCTCAGGGAAGCTTTTGTAAGAATGTAGGAGGGATTGAAATGAGTCTATTCCACATTTCATTCTTTTAACAAGGGTGAAAAGATCTTGAAAAACTCATATAATGGGAGCTGAATGAGGAATGAAAGGAAAAAAATCTAACTTCTTGGGAGCTCCATAGCGGAACGTGTGCCCCATCAATTATCTGAGTGCTGATTAATTAGGGAACATCATGGTTGTCACTTCTACCTCTGTACTGTGTTCTATTTGATAGATGAAAGAGTAAAGGACAACCTTTAACCTTTTTGCTAAGATGTTATAGGCTTTTTAAGCAAGAGAGTTTGATAAATGCCTCGGCATCTTGTCCTTTTTGGAAACCAACAAACAGTGCTGTAAAATCTTTATTACCAGCAAAGCACTGGAGCAAGTCCTCTTAAATACCTGCATCTGCACAAGATACCCATGATGCTATTTCCTTTTCAGCTGAGCTCTTGGACAAAATATAGGAAGCTGGAAGATGAAGTATTTATGGCTCCTTGTTCTTAAAAAAGACAAATTAGCTATACCTATTTTGCTATCATGTGATAGCCGTGGGTTCTTTGTGTTCCTGCTGTCCTATCTCAGACATGTCAAGAAAATGTCTTTCTCATTGTGTTGATTATGAGTCCTCATAATAGACACATCCATTGCCAGGATATCTCAATGTTTAGTCTCTGAATTTTGTTGGTTGTGGTTTTTTTGGTTTTTTTTCTTTCCAAACCAGTAGGCATCTATTCTTGATTGGCTACAGATTAAGAATTAAACACTATGACCTCCCTCTGTAGGATGCTCTGACTTCCAGAACAGTACTTTCTTCTAGGGTGCACTTCAGATTGAGCAATGGAGAAATATCCCTTCATCCTGCAGCTGGAGCTGTGGCTTTTAATGACTTTGTAAGTCTCCATGTGGCAGGAAAATGTGGTCTAACTGGTGGACTGCTCACATCTTTGGCCACTTGGGTGTGGGCAACGCACAGAAACGTGAACATTTTCTTAGCAAGGTGCTCATTACTTTGAAGAATATTCTTTGCCATTAAGATTTACAAGCTTAATGTTTCTCTGTAATAAGCAAAGAAAAAATTTTATATATATAGTTCTGTATAATGTTTCATGACAATATTTGCATACAGACAATGTTTTATGATGAACATGCAGTTAGGAGATATGGTATCTGCATGAAATCTATATTTACAATGAATTTAAGATGTGTTTCTCTGAATATTTCTTTCTGTGCATCAGTTGGTATATTTTCTTCATGTATATTAGGGAGGTTTTTCAGTTGTGTGATCAAAATTTGCTGAACTGTGGTTTATAGCAGACAATTAACAGCTGTTAAATGGGATTATTGCAGGCTGTTATCTTCACGTAGCATCGATTCAAATGCTAATTTCGCTCAATTTACTTCTCATAAGGCCACCCTACTGCCAGGTACACTGTATTCATGATGAATGACAAAATATATCTGGAAAGAGTGTAATCTGTATCAGCAGATTTCATGTCCTGGTTTGCAGCTAATTGACACAGGTCAGAATTCACGAGTGGAGTGGGATGCCTGAGGAAGAGGAACAATCAGGCCTAGCCCATCATTTTCGTGGGGCTTTTGTGGTTATAAATACAATTGTGGTAATGAAAACAAATAATGCTTTTCACTTTGATTTTTTTCACCTCTTGAAGAACATAATTCATGCTGAGGGATGTAGCAGGAGTCACCTTCGGGTGATGTGTTGTCTCTAGATGGTGCACATCTGAACAACTGTGGTTTGAAATTCAAAGTCCACCTTTTTCATGCAAAGTTAACTATCATTTCCTCCTCTCAACCTTTTCCTCCTCTCATCTTTCAGATACGGCTTCACAGTAGATGCCTCCCTCTTTCCAGGTTAACTTCAGGTTGCTATGAGTTTTCTGAGCTTTGCTGTTGGGATGATGTTGTCATGGGAAGATAATATTCTCCTTCCTACCCTTTACCATCTATTTCCACTGCCAGCCTTTGGCTGTGACTTAAGCTCTGCTTTGTCATTAAATCCTGTTTCATCTTTACAGCTGGTCTGTGTGATCCCTTGGTACCCACACCACAGCTTGGCATTGGGTCTTTGGATGCTTCTGCACAAGAGTCCTGGGTATTTTAAAGGAGAGTTTGCTAATTCTGAGCAGAAATATTATACATAAACACTTTGTATTCTTGCCTCTAATGCTTATGAAAACAGCAAGATACTTTTAAAGGTATTTCTGTTAGGTTTGAATTCTGTGCTGTTGTCCCTGTTGTTTGGCAAATTTATACATTTATGGGTTAGTTCATACTTTCAAATGCTGCATGAGGATGATTTTAATTACTCTCTGATTAGGAATGAAAGAAAGAAAAATGTTTTCTTGGGCTTTCACACAAGCTGTGTTGTCTCATAATGTCTTTCATATTTAAACAAAGGAATTGTATAACGTAGTAAGTTTACTGCTACTGCAGTGACAGGACACGTAATAAAATAGCGTATATATTCTGTTCAGTCAAATTATTTATCTGGTCAGCAATTTGTAAAGTATATTCTATATACCTTGCATGTTGTATAGTTAAATTTTAGACTTGGCTTTCCAAGTAAATCCTTGACAATAGTGTTATATTTAGTGAAAATATTAAACCTAATTTAATTTTTCATAGTCCTGTGTAGCCCAGAGATTCAGAAAAATACAGCAATAATCTTTCATGTAATGCTTCTCAGATTCTTCCTAAGTTTTATTTAAGTGGGTTACAGCAGGGGGAATTAAGAGCCTCTCTTGATAAAATAATAATAAAAATGGAATGAAGTATCCCTGGAAAACGTCAGCCATCTCCAGTTTAAATAAACGTAATCAATCACGTCAGCATGACATTTTCTTCATCAAATAGGCAGCAATGTTTTGCTCTTAATTGCATCCAGACTGGTAACGTAGGAAAATTAATGACTAAGGGATTAGAATTGCTATTAATGCTCAGAAGGACTTATTAGGATAAAGGGTTTAAAACCTTCTTGTTTTCATATGGATCGATATTTATTGTGGTCTTCTGCCAGCGTGTCTTACACTTGCATTACAAATGTTACAGTGTTCATCCATTTTCAGGACAATGATAAAGTAGAACATACATTGTTTTGTGGGCTTTCAACAGTTACGAACCGAAACAGAACACAGGGTGATGAATGTATGTCTGTCTGACTATTAACTACTATAAAAGGAATATATTTGATGAAGAATTTTGCAGAAATAAATTTTATTTCTCATTTGCTCTGAAGAGTAACAAACAGTTATGTTAAGTAAAAATTATTCTTAAGTAATCTGTAGTTTGGGGTACATAAATAATCACATGTTTTAGGATTCTGCCACTTGTTAGCTATAAGACGTAGGTAAATCATTATTAAACCATCAGTTTTCTGATAAATTAAGCCCGTTTTCGATTCATGAAATATCCAAGCAGACTTAGAGTGTTCATAATTATTTGAAAACCACTTCCTTCCTTCTGTATTAATTTTAAGTATTTGCTTTATTTTGGAACTGCTTTGCTCATAACAAGTTATGCTAAGAGTTATGGTAAAGCTCACTTATTTTCTTTGGCTGGAAGAAGACAGAAACCTTTCACACTAATGAGGAGCAAAATTATTGCTAAAGACAGATAGCCGTGTTCCTCTCAAAGCTCCCCGTTCCTGTCTGAAATACAAAATGAAGAATAGCTCCTCTCCAAAATGTTTGGAACCAAAACTGACATCTGCGCTCCTGGCAAAACAAATACGTCAAAGTTCAGGTACAGCTGAAAAAGAAAATGTTTCAGAACTGACCAGAAGACTTGCAGATAATTAATCAGTCTTGCTGTTAGCTCCACAGAGCATATTAATGTTCCCTTTGAAGTAATCTGAACTTTAATTTCAGAGAAATCTTTGAAAATGGAGCCTCTGGAGTGGCTCATGGCCTGATCCAGTGTGCCTTGGAGATGACGGAAGTGCTGCAGAGACCTTTGGCAAAGGCTGTGTTTGGAGCAGTAGCACGTGGCACTTATCCCATTTTGACACATGCAAAAATAGCTGGTTTGGAATAGTTTGTTCTTGTGCCTTTTTGAGTGAAATCTTGCCCACAGTTGCTTTTAGAGCTCAGTGCAAAATTTGGATGAAGAATTGAGGGCCTGGAGCCTGCCTTCAAATATTTGTGCATCGATCCCCTTGGCTTAGTAGCCTTTGAAACTCTATCCTTTCTTAAAATGCAAATCAGACTTTATTACTGGGATAAGCAGATAAACTCTCACAGCAAAGACTTGAGAGAGAATACTGTGTGTTTTAGCATTACCAAAAGCTCTAAAACCTTTCTGAACCAATGGAGAAAGTAATAAATACAGCTCCACAAAGCTTTAGCTGCCTCTTCAGTCTGCAAACAGACACCTTTCACTCAGACAAGCAATGGAGATGCGGTGCAAATAAGCTTGTGCTCAGTCCTGCATTCCGTGGTGGCTAAGAGCTGGGGCTGTGCCACAGACAAAACAGGTGGGGGGTGAGGGAGTCGTCTTTTGATCTGCACTAATCAGAAGAGCAGCAATAGGATTCTGTCAGCATTAATTGTAAAAGTAATTAGAAGCGTTGCATTCTGTGTCTGTGTTAGGGAGGGTATGGCCCAGGGTGGAAATACCAACTGGAAGTGTGGTGAGAGTACTGAGACACAGGGAAGGAACAATGCTGGCAGTGAGGGCATCAGAAAAGCTACTCGAAATCTGGATTAATCTTATATTCTGACCCACGTAATTTTAAAAATGTATAAAAGAAGTAAAATAGTAAAATCCAGGCTTTTAATATGTAATTAATGGGAATGATTAGTGTTTTCAGAACAGTGATTGTTTCCATTACATGTTCATACATATCTGGAAAAAGTCAGGGTCATGTTACTGTAATATCAAAATGAGAAATCATTCTTTGTTAGAGACACTAAACAGAATCCTTGAAAGGATACATATTGCATGTTCTAGTGATAGCTGGCAGAGCAGAGATTAAGGATGAAATTCCAACTTGGCTGACTTTATTGTCAAAGCTCTCGGTGATTTCAAGGTGGCCGAGATCTCAGTCTGCATATTTCAAAGTGTCCTGAAGAGCAGCTCAGACTGTTATCACTAAATTGATTGTGGTGTTCATCTGTCGTCGTGGAAGGAAGGCCACAGACACAACTGCTTTTATGTGTGTTTGTGTGATAAAAGTGCGTATTGTGTAGATGAGTAATTACTAAGATTAATCAATTTATCCTTGTTTCTTATACAAATTATTCTTTTTCTGTGCATGGGAGGGAGCGAAGAATTCAAATCAGAAGTGAAATTAAATTACTACTGCAATCGTAGTAAAAACACACTGTAATTTATGAGCAAAGCATCTCTGTGCCAAGTTCTGGGCCATTTGTGTTGATATTCATGAATAAAGTGGAGTTGATATAGCAGTATAACAATCACGTAATATATACATGCAGGCTCATGCTTATTTTGAAAACAGTCAATAAAAAATAATGGAGCAGTAAAAAAGTATTTTTTCTTGGTTAAAGAATTTACAATAACAGTATTTGTAAGTGAGTTTGTAAGTGGTTGTATGCTGTTTGGGGATGTTGAATAACGTGGAGACATTTCATTTAGTAAAACTTTCCTCTTTACCAGAAATTATTCTAAAAGCTAAACAACAGACACCTGCCCCCAACACATCCAGAAGATCTTATCAATATATTTATTTATTGTACCTATGGCTCTTGCTGTGTATGTGTTGAGCATCAGTTTGGGGTCAGAAATGCAGCGTTCCTTCCAGGGCTCTGGGCTTTGTGTGCAGGACTGGAGGGTGCTGATGCCAGGCAGTGCCTGTTGCTGTGAGCGTTGGTGCTGGGCTCACTCAAGGGGTTTTGCTTGTCAGCACAGGAAGGTATCGCCATGGAACACAGTCCTTCAATCTTCTCTATTCCCAGGTGTTTTTCAGAGGCTACTTAATGTAAACCAATAAGATTTATATCATTCTAACTTTTAAAAATTACTCACAGAGGTGTCTGACCTCTGGACAGCCCCTTGACTGGTTTTTGAGAGATAATGCAGAAGCCAGGTTGGAAATTGAACTCTGAGCTATCATCTCATCTGAGTTTAGTATTGCTATAATAGCACAGAGAAAGGAAATAATATTAGAAAAACAGGAATTGGAAACAAGAATGCACTGAAACATGTTAAGCTTAATTTGTAAGTGGTATTGTGGGTTTTTCTCTTCCTTCTGGCTGTATTCACACCCGATAAAGCAAATGCCATATGGGAGGATCAGCAGTGACTCACGTGGCATTGTACGGAGCTGGTTTGCGAGTGCCAGATGATGTATTTGCTATTTATGTAGTCAACAGACAGTTCTAGGAAGCTTCTAAAGTGGTTCAGAGACAAAGAAAGATTTGTCACTGACAATCAGTGTCTTATATAGCAGCTTCAGAGCTGGGCCAAATGGACTAATCTCATTCATTCCTTTCAGAGTCTTCATATTAGTTTGTTGGAAAATATAAACTATTCTTACACATTAACACCCTAGAAAAATAAACCAAGTGCTAAAATGGCTTTCTTAGTGTTAAAAACAGGCAAAAACATGATCGTCAGGAGAGGCTGGCAGTTCAGATGTCAGCACAAAAATCCAAGCTTCAAATGACTTCAAAATTTACGAAAATTTGTATTCAAATATTATGATCTGAACATACCTTCCACCACCTTCATAATTGCTCAAATAACCAAGAACAGTCTAGAACATAATGCCTGTTAAAAACATCAAGAAAACCACAAAAATAAATCAACAAAAAACCCCAAAACAAACCAAGCAAAGCCAAAATATTTATTTATATTGTTTCAGTGAAGTAGAGGTACTTATTTATGATTTCTATAAATTTTTAAAACTTAAACTTTCAATGATTTTATGAATTTAAAATGTTCAGATTTTCAGTATATAAAATTGTGCTACAGTTGGCAATTTTTTCTATTTTGTCTAATTTGCATCTTTAATGTTTGAAAGCTAATTCACTGCTTTTAGAGAAAGTTCATAATTTCTCTGCCTGTCATTCTCACTTTTCAGAGATGATGTTTTCAAAAATTGCACAGTAAGGAAAAAAGAGGGAAAAAAAAGATAAGTTTTAATTTTTGGTGGGTTCAAAAAGACTTTTTGGACAGATCTGGTCAGATTGTTAATCTTCACTGGTTATTGCTTTTAAGTGCTAAAAAAATGAAGCTTGTCCTCGTGTCTTGGAGAAAACTCACCCTCAAATTTTTTTGGCTGTCACTCTTCTTCTGGTAGGTGAAACAGCTTTTTGAGCTTTCACATGCTTGCATTTCAGTCTTCTCAGAGGGGTTTATGGGAAGCAGAATGTGTGATGAGTAGTTAGCTGTTAGAAGACCCTAAGCCTTGCTTTAGATCTTGAAAACTTCAAAATTTTTCTGTCTCAGAATAATCTATGCCAAAGCATCATTCCTTTACTTTGCAAGTAGTGTTGTCTTGTGCTACAGACCTCTTCTGAAATGAAAAAGTTTATCTCAGGAAGATCGCTGTACTTACTGGGGGAAAACCAAAAGTAACTGAAACCTAAGAATTCAGGTTTAAATTGATAGCTTATTAAAAATTAAATTAGTAGAGGATGGAATGTCCTCTTTTCTAAATGTAATGATCGATTTTGGAAAACTTGAAAGCATTACAACTTTTGTGAAAGACTTTACAAATCTTTTAGTAGTGGAACTGACTTAAATTTCTTCAAAAGTCACAACTCCTGTAGGAAAAAAGAGAACAGGGGCTTTAATTGTGTTACACCTCTTCAGAACTTCTCCCCCAAAATAAAAAACCCTAACAGCTGAATGGTCAACCTGACACTGTTTTTCTTCTAAAAGCCTGCAAGTTTCTTTGCTGCTTTAGGGTGATCTGATTTTTCTAATTGTATGTGTTGAAGATGAGAATTCACCCTGAAACTGAAACCTCGTAACTGTAAAATTCTCCCTTTTGTGTGCCCTTGCCCTTCATTAGGCACTTGTTTGTCTGTCTGAGGGTCACAGGTGAGTTCCTCAAGAGCACCTGAAAACTTTCAGTGATGTTTTTTTCCTTTGAGAAATCAATTATCCTCAAAGCTTCTTGGGATGCTGCCCTGTTCTGTCCAACTGGGAAAACTAATTTCCACAGCAAATTATGTGTCTGCTGATCTGCATTACATATTGGAAGGAGACTGCATGAGATTCTGCCCTTTAGGTGGATTGAACTTGTCTTTAATTTGGTGGGTTTTCTTCTTTTGCTGCAGTGAAATGATAGACCTTGCCGAAAATGATGAAATGCTGGTTCCTGGCCAAAATTTTAAAGCGACAAGTGTATTTTCTGCATGGAAAGTTGATATTAGCTCATTAGCATCTTTCACAGCTGAAATAACACAGTGAGCCAATGTGAATCAAATGTTCCCAGGGGGCTAACTTCCTCCCACTGATTGGAGAGTGATGAAAACAAAGAAGAAGAGGTCAGACTGCATCTAATTTCAAAAAGTGCCCTATTGGTGGGGAAAACATCTGAGATCAAAAGACCATCATCCAAGTGTAATCCATACCAACCTGGTCAGTGATAAACAGTGAAATCAGCCAACATAACAATACTACCATTCATTATTTTAATGCATCTAATGATTTTCCGCCCTGTGGCCTTTTCTTGCACTCTACACAAAATCCATACTTGTATTGTTACATTTCTATTGATATTTGAATTGATGATCAGCCTCCTTGGCAGTTGCTTTGCAGCTGAACTGACAACATGCACTGTCACCAGAGTCACCACCACTGGGGTATCTGGCTGATAAACACAGGGAGTGTCTTCACATTTCAGGCTCCCGAATAAAGCTCTCTAGCATACAGCATTTCTGGTGCATTTCCTCAGCTGCTCAAATGCCTCTGATATCAGTGGAAAAAAAATAATTAAAGACTAAAATTCAGTGCAACAGATGCACAAATGAATGTTGGGATGAATATAGCATGGGCTTAGAAGTTAACTGTCATCACTCCCCATTGCATTTTGTCTGTTCCATGTGCTGTGCACCTGTGGCTTGCAGACAATGGCTTTGATTGCGCTATAGAAAGCTGGCAACCAAATTAAAGCTGCTGCTGCCTGTTGCTGTGTCTTTGTTCTCTCCTGTGAAATCCTTGTAGGATTCTCTCCTGGTTTTTTATTAATATTATTTTTATATTACCTCTGTGTGGTCTTTTAATTACTATATTCGTGCCCTTTGCTACCACTTTTGAGATGGTCTAAACGCAGGGAAGAGGAAAAGCAAGGTTAAGTGAAGGCAGTGTGGATTTTAGACAGAAGAAAACATATATTCAGCAATCTGTGAAGTACACAAATACAGGGCCAGTGTTGTACTGACTTGAGTCCACCAGGCAGCAGAAATAAATTAACAGCAGACTATCTCCTCCTCCAGATCCTATCATCAAAATTAAGTGAACACCTGCACTAAATAAAATTGAGCTGAACCAGTGCGAATATCCGATTCTGGGCTTGATTTACTGCTATAATACTCCAGTTTTATGCTGGCATAAATTCCCTTTGAACTAATAGAGTTACATGGTTATGAATTGGGAGTAATGTGGTTGTGAATTAGGTAGTCTAGGTCCTTTCCTCTGATGTCAGGTCTTGTTTGCTTTAGAGTATGCATACAGAGGCCACTTTATGTCCTTTCTGATAGAACACAATGTTGGAGAAGTACAGGTGACTGTCAGACTGCATAATTTGTGAGAAATGTTTTTTGTGAAAATTTCCATTGCTTTGTTTCACAAGATTCTCACACCCATAGAAGGTTTGGGTTAGAAGGGGCTTTAAAGATTATCCCATTCCAACCCCCTGCCATGGGCAGGGACTCAATGCTTTGTTTCACAAGATTTTTCAGGTTTGTAGTGGCTTTTAAGATCTAGGGGAAGCACAGGTTCTCTAACAGCTTTTCATCAATGGACTCTGGATCCACTGCATCAGAAAGCACCACGGATGTTATGTTTCCAGTGGAAGGGCTGGCTTGGGCCTGCTTGGGCACTGTGTCCTCATGCAACCATTTGTACACAGTTCATTTGTGGATCATGATCCAAGAGTACAAAGGGATCTGTGCAGAATTCAGTACCAAATTAAAGCCATAGAGCATGGACTGTATGTGCAGCACTGCACCCGTAGCTCCCATGTTCTTCCTCAGCTTGACTGGGTTTGATGTGCTGGAGAGCCCAGGATGCTCAGTGGGAGAGAAAAGCCCGTCCTGGCCTCATCTGCCTTGGGATGTTAAAGGAGTTTGGGCTAATTATTTCATAAGAACTCTCTTGTCTATCCTAATGATGAATTGTGTCATTTTCCAGCCTAGCCACTTGATCTATGGTACACATCCTATTTTCCTATATATTTTCTTCCCTGTGATAGAGCTAAGTGTTTTTTAAGGAGACAAGTGTTAAAAAATAGGGCAGTGGGAAAGACACAGATAGAGAAAGAGGCGTGCAGCTGCAAGTAAAAGTGCTACCAGATAAATAACCTGAGACCCTACCCCCAGTGCCTTGTCTCCTAGGGCTTAGTCTCAGACCTTTTGAGAACTTCCATGGACTTCAGCGGGCATCAGGTTAAGCCCTTAATCCTTTATTATAAACTTGCTTTGACCCAGATAGTTACTTAGTTTTTTCAGGAATTCTGTGTGGTTTTTTGTTTTCCTTTTTCCTTCGAGGTGCTGGGTAAATAATTTCTTCTTTCCTGGATTATCAAGATTACCTTACCTTCCCATTGAGTCATATATTTATTGGTGATTTCTCTATTTATTATGAGTTGCATGATACCGTGGGAAATTTATAGAAATAGAATACTGTCTTAGTTCTGGAAAAAAAAACCTCATTTCATTTTGTGGCTTACTGTTCTCCCATGGTTTGCATTCCAATTTTTTTTTTGTTGTTTTATTTAGCTACCTGCTCTATTATTAATTTAGAAGTTCTCCAGCAAATTCTTGCTGTACTAGTCTAGGGAAAATTCTGCTAAACCATCCTGTCAGTAGCATTGAGCTTTCTCTTGATATGTCTCTTGAATGCTGCAATAATCAGTCTGCCATGTCTCAGTAATCTTCTGTTCAGAACTCCTCTTTTTCACACATACTACTGACTGTGTGTTCAGGTTTCTGTCAGTGCCTGTCGAATCAGACACAATGAATTTGTAGGGTAAAAGATACCTTTCCCACAGACGTTATCTTTGTCCCTACGTACCCAAATCTGTGTCCCATATTTGAAAGGCCTTGGAGTTCCTCCTTTGAAATATAAAAAGTGTACAGGTATAAGGGATTGAAGTTTTTAATGTGGAGAATTAAGTGTGAGATTGAAAAAAGTCAATTTAAAATTCAAACTCGAAGTGGAAATGGGATCAATTGAATAGAAAATATAAGAAAGTAACAAAAAAATGACATTTAGTTTGTAATATTTGAAACAAATTAAGAGTTTTCTTGAAACAGATTTGGTTTCAAATCTGGGCTTCAAAAGATAAAAGTATGTAAAGATAAATAAGTTACTTTTATATTTTTTTACTTTATTGTGCGCACACACACACAAAAATTTAAAGTATTCCAAAACTTTTAATAATTATTTAGACTTGCTTTTGAGCTTTTCAAACAGATCCTCTAAAAAGCGCATTTAATAGGTGGCCCAGGTAGATCACCCTTAGCTATTCCTGCTATTGATTAACCTAGTATTAAAGGAGTAAGGAATACAAGCACTGCACCAGATTTGCGCAAAGCAGTGATCAGAAGCGTGGCAGACTCATTGACCATGGTGTTAAGCCAGAAGATTTTCTAAGTACCACCATGTTAGCAAAGTGATAAATGTGAGCAGCAAATGATACGAAGGCAATCTGACCACTAATGAATGAGTTTAATGGGGTAAATAAATAACTGCACAACAAGAAGGTTTTCCTAGTCAGCCTGAGATGCTGGGAGCTGTAGACACTGCACACTGTCAAAAACAGCTTTCCTTTGTTCTGGGGGTCCCCCAGTTGTTCATTCCAGTTGCTGGGCGTATTTTTTCTTTATTTGAAGTTGGCTCTTCCATTTACTTCTGCATTTGCTTTGCATCCTCCAGCTGTCACGGTCCTTACTTTAGTCCTCTTTAAGGAGTCTTAAGTTAGGCAGTAGCAGCTGCTCCCTCCTTGTTGGGGTTGTTTTGGGTGCAGGGAGAGGTTCCTTACACTGGCTGGCTGTACAGCTCTGGGTTTCCTGTCAGGCACTTTGGCCTCTGTTTTCCAGCCCCTTTGACTCTTATGGCTGTACTAGGGAGGAGCAAAGGGAAAATGACTTCCAGAACCAAGCTGGGAGCTGTAGCAGGAAAGTGTGTGCCTTTGTGCCAGACATGCCAGTATAAGATGGTTCTGAGTTTGTGCCCAGGCATTTTGTTTGTCTGCGAGATTGAGTTTTAAAAGCAGTGTTGGGCTGCGTGGCTTTATAACTTTATTAGCCAAGCAAAGCATACAGAGCATAAAGCTCATAATCAAACTTCCGTTCTTACCAACATCAGTGTTTGTCTGAGTGCAGAATAGTAGGAAGTAGTTTTGGGGTCCTTTTATTCATTAACAGAAATGTAATTGGGGTCATCTGTGTGTCAGCAGTGTTCTTTCATCTAGTGAATAATTATGTCCAAGTGAATTTGAAATTATTAATTCTTTAGCACATACTTCTCACATAGATGGTTACGTGGGCTGGCTCTGGGACTCAGGTGGCTGCTGATGGGAACTGCAGCAATCTGCCATAGAGAGATGGGCATTCGAGCTTGAAATGTTACCCAAAATCGAGGTGTGATTTGCGAGCAGTGGCTGAAAGCTGGAAGGGTGTCCCATGTGGGATTTCAGTTGAGAAGTTGTAATGGAGCAGCTTTTGTTGCTGCTGTTGATAAGCTCTTGCTTGTTCATAACTAAAGGACCTTAGAGCTTGGAGCTGTCAAACCTGAACACTTGCTAAGCACCAGTTTACAGATAAACTTTTTTTTTTACTCCTAAAGAAAGAGAAGTAGTGAACATAATGGAAATTTCGTCATTGTATAGCAAGTATTTAGAATTTTAATTTCAACAATGCTGATTTAATGAAAATTGCCTCCTGCTGCTGGGAACTTGTTAAGAGGCCCTCCTTCCTGACTGCAGGTGGGTTTTAACTTGCTGGTTTCAAAGCAGGCACTAATACAGACTGTCAATTTCTACTTAAAAGGAGATTGTTATCAGCCCCCTTGATACGTTCTGCCTGACAGCTAAACCTCTTCCTCAAAGAGGTTAGCTATACATAACTAAGCAGTAAATACCCCAATGACACATCACAGTGCTTTACAAAAAAATAGTGAAGAAAAGGAAAGGCATAATCTACAATACACTGAAAATTATTTCCTTGAGCTGCATATTTTTGTTCCAGACAGAATGTCCAGGGAAGTGAACCAGAAAAATGTCACATAAGTTGCAATCTGCAGAAGGCAATGCCTTGGTTTGACATAGCTGAAATAAATGCAGCTCTCAGCCTTGAAAATGTTGCTTTTGCCTGACTAACACATCAGCAAAGTTGTGAGATGGGATCCTGTTGCGGTTTAACGCAAACTAAGCCTCACACTCCTTTCCTCCCTCCCATGGGATGGGGTAGAAAATTGGAAGGGTAAGAAAATGAAACAAACTTGTGGGTTGAGATAAAACCACTGCTCAGCAGAAACTAAAACATCTCTGTGTCCTCAGCACGGTTCCCAGCACAAATCCGAAACACAAGCCCTATACTGGCTACTGGGGAGAAAAGAAACTCTACCCTAGCCAAAAGCAGCACAGCCTCCATTAACAAAACTGTTTCCTTTATTCTTATTAAAAAAATGTAAACAGGTTTATGTGAACAACATGAGGTTATTAGAAGGTAAATTAAAGGAAAAACCTAGATTCATTTATAGGGAGCTCCAGCTTCACTTTCCACCACTTTGAAATCGTAGGTGGATGACTTGAGGCAGTGTGCTAATCCAGTCACAGTGCAGATGGGAGAGATATCCGGTGCTGCTTTAGACCTCAAAGGTATCTGATTCAGACCCCCTCTATTGTCAGTTGAAAGACACAGGCTTCTGACATAGTTCTTCTCTTCTAGTAGTAGGATAATATTGGTAGGATTTTTTCTCCCATCCTCTGCTAATTATAATGGTAAGCTTTATGTTAAATGTTGCTTCCTTGCCCCATGAAACCTTCATATTTGCTATGATTTTTAGATTATACCATCATACCAGAAGTGAAAATGGTCATTGGCTGGCAGATTTTTTACAGTATTTTAGTAGTTCTGTAGTGTCAGTGGTGTCAGACCAGGGATGTCTCTCAAAGTTCACTTGTTGGCACATTTTCAGCTGCAGATGGTCATGCCCAGATCTGTACTTACCTGTGTTCTACATACCACGATCTGCAGAGGCACAGCAAGAAAACATCCCAGCTTTTCTTGCTTAGGATACTAGCATGAGCTGAATCTTGCTATTCACATGGTAAGCCTTCTTCCCTCCTCCCCCCTCAGGTTCAATTTACAGTAAATTCATGTAATTTAAGACCATATAGAGCCTTTGAAGGATGACTTTTAACCTGCCTATTAAGTTAGAATCTAATTTTGTCTGAAATGGCATTTCACAATGTCATAGTATTCCTGAGAGACTCACATTTCAGTCTAATGTTTTACATTAATACCTATGTTTTTCATAATTGTAGAACACTATTCTGTGCACTTCTGGTGAAAGATCATAATTATATGGACATATTCTCAATGAACATAATTTTTTTCAAAGCCATGTGAACCATCCTCATTGTCACCTGTGTGGGATGGTTCCCTACGAGGGGCACGTGCCCCCTCATTTTCCAGTTTTGAAACAACACAGCGAAGATCCAGCTGTTGCTCACACACTGTCTAATCCTTTCCTGACTGGCAAGAAAAAGAACAATTCTTTATTCCTTTTGAACTTTTTCTAATTCTGTAGGCTTTAACTTAATTTCAAAATGTGTAGATGGCTTTAAAATATTGCAAACTCATGTTCATCTAATCCCAGAACAAACAAGTTTTAAAAATGCATCTGCCTGCACTAATAGAATATAATCCCTAGAATATAAGTGTTGCTCTGCTTAGAAAATAGAGTGGGCACGTAACATCTCTAAGGTAGCTGTTCAGTAAAAAGCAACCTGTGCAGTCTTGTAAGCTGTATGAAAATGAGAAATGCTGAACCAAGAAGCAATCTGTGTTCGAATATCATGTTGTTCTTAATCACATTTTTCTCAAATATGCATTGATGGTTTTTGTACTTAAAGCTGCTGCTGTTGTTTATTTTTCAATTTCTTCATTAATGCCAGATTCATACGGCATTAGGCAATAATTTGCTGAAGTACTGGCATATATTTTATTGCAAAATTGCAATCATGCCTGTCAATTATAAAACTGATTGCATTATATGTCCAAGTTACTTTTTCCTCATATAATTTGAAAGAAAAAGAGGGTCTCTAAATCTTCCTGCAGCAGAATAGCTGAACAAAATATTTCAATTATTCATTAGTCACACTAAGATTAATAGCACCCAGTCATTGACAAGACTCTGTCCTGTAACAATATGCAATTGTTCATTACTGAAAAGGATGCAATTCTGAGAAACCCATCATTTGATTAATAAAACTTTATTTGTGCGTCTTGAATCCAAGTTAACAAGTTTCTGCTCTGTTCCTCGAAACTCTCACAATGTGATAAAAATATTTTACTGTGTATGCTGGGAGTGATGCAGCCACTCCAGGGAGAGGATCATTGCTCAGGCCATTCCAAAAGACTAGTGTATATGGTTCATCATAGTGCATTATGCTGTGTTAGACAGAAAATCCAGTTTATAAAATGTTTTAGGATTTTTTTTTATTTGAGAAGGTTTTCCCATTGTTCTTATTCTTTCAGTCTTATTGCAAAAGGCTCACAGTGGTGAACACTGAAACTTTGAGCTTTGTAATGTGAATTGTCCGGTTCTGTCTCTCAGACAAGAGGCAGAGGCTAATGAGAGGAGTAACTAAAACATTCCTCGAGACTTACTGAGGAAAATATTTGGAGAGATAGATGTTAATATGTCGATCTCAAAACCTGTGTCATCAATTCCTCTGTAGTGTTTAACGTTACCCAATGCTGTAGAAAGTGAAAACAGGCACTCTGGTAGGGATTTTGAACTGGAAGTGGGATAGATCCTGCTGGCTTGAGAAAGTGTAGTTGTTTATGGCTGTGGTTTTTGTACAATAACAAGATGTTCCTTCCCAACCTCACATGGGATTTTTTAGAAATGATGGGCTAGGTATTTACCAGTGGGAGAACACCTGAGATGGCTTGTACTGAATGTGTTCCTTTTCTCAGGAGATCAATTCACAAGATAAAGAATAAAAAGGGAAACAAAAAACTTGCAGCTGTACATTTTTTGATGTGAAAGTTTTACAGAGAAGCATGTGGAGAGGACTTTTGCCCTGTGACTTGGGTCAGCTGCAGACGAGTATTTTGGCTACATCTTCCTAAAGACTGAAAAAGGAAGAGACAGTTCTGAGTGGTTATTATACACATGTTTACACAAAGTGGGAAATTATCCTTGCAGTCTCGTCTTTCCTACTGCTAGCTTGCTGTTGGCAAAGCAGATGTTTCTCACAGGGTATTGCTTGGCTGTTTGCAAACAGCTTCTCCCAGAGACATTCCCAGGAGCGTGTAGTTTCCTGGTACACTGGTGTCTTCCTCCAGAAGTCCTTGGCTGCTTTTGCAACCCCAACTCTCGCACACCTTATTTGAAAGTTTCATTTCTCCTGGGTGCCTGTCTGGTTTAATTGTGGTAATTAGCTCTGCAACCTGAGTTTCTCTACTTAAAACAGTTTAAAATTATTTCTTGAGATATCTATAGCAGTAATGTTTAGTAGCTGGCAGCATGAGGTTCACTACACCACCAACAGAAAAATGTTCAGTATATATTAGGGGGTAGCTGCTTTTGTGGGCCTAAAGTGATGGAAAATGGAGGGCGTGTCATATAATCACACCAAGACAATTAAGTACTATTAAAAGAGGGAAGTTAAAATTTAAGTACAATTTCATGAAATGTATTAAAATTCTTAGACTTTTGGGAAGTAGAGTAGGACAGGATTTAGCATTTTTATCTAAATGAATAAAAATTTGAAGTTTCTCTGTGTACTGGGAATTGCAGATTTTAACTAGCCTTTTAATAGGAGACCTGGATTCTTTTCAAGTTTCATCACTTTTACAGCATCCTGTTTAATGTCCTGCTTTCCTTCTGTCCCAGATCAGGATATCTCACTGGCTTGCTGGCACAGTGAGACATTTACTAGGATGGTGAGATATTTTACTAGGATAGTGAGCAATTAGGTGTGACAAATTAAGCTCTGCAAGTACCTTGAGCTTTTCAGGTGAAAGCTCCTATTGAAATACAGGCTTTGTTTTTTCTGAGCAGGTGGGATGGAGGACTGCTTGAATTTTGAAGCTTTTTAGCAAGGAAAACCTGTTCTTAACAGCACCTTTTCTATCAGCTACTTGTTAGAAAGCTTGAAACAATAGCCATATTATGGATTTTCTGTAGGGCCCATGACTTTAAGGGTGTATCATGCGATTTCAGCCTTCTGTTCTTGCTGTGTTCAGTCTCAGAAATAATGGGTTCTATACTGTTTCCCTAAAGTCTGTATTAGAACAAAGCGTAATAACATCAGTGATCAATTCACAAGGTGGTAAGGCATCAGTGCCTGCAGCATTATTCACAGTATGAGCACTGTATGTGGTGCTGACTGGCTCCTACTTTATCACTAAGTGACAGCAAACTTGCTCAAGTACGGTTGATCTAAAAAAGCTCTCTTGAGCAGAGTCCTACAGGAAAGCACAGAAAATTGTGGTTTGTGATTTATATTAACCCAGTTTTGGTTGATGATCTATGTAACTAAACACTGTATCAGTTACTTTTAGGAGACCAAATATTTGTTGTTAAAATTATCTCACCTATTTTGAAGAAGTATCAGGAGATGTGGTTACAGAATCTTTTCAAGACATCTTAGCTCCTGAAATAGCTCATGGGGAAGGAGTCAGTTTACCAGCTGCTCTTTTTGCATATAAACTGGCATAATGCAAAGGACAGACATGAAATCAAGGCTGCACTGAGATCCTTAGCCAGAGATGATGAGACCTACTACAGTTGACATAAATACATATTATGACAAGCCCACTCTTGATCTTTCACAGTTTGTCTTTTTAAAGTATCACAAGGCTTCCCCAATTAGCTCCTGTGAAATCAGTAGTGTTTAACATTGATTTTCACGGGATCAGAGCAGGCACACATTATAAAGGGTGTTTCATCCTGGTTCTGAAAGGAGTTGTTCTAAAGCAAGCAGTGTATTTGCCCCTGCGTGTATGTCCCTGCAGCCCCAAAGCCTCTCCATTTGTTAGATTTGTGTGTGGAAGATGAACTGGAGAGTGGATTTAGCAGAGCTAGCTCAGGAAAGTTGCTGGTGACTATTGTAAGTTTTTGGCTTTTTTTTTTACATTCTCACCATTGCTGTGAGAACTGTCTCTGTCCTTTAGAGCAATGCAGTCTGCTTAAAACCGTGTCTGGATCCTCAACGTTTTTCCAGCATTCATCAAAACTCCTTTTGATTCTATATATTTACATTGGGCTTGGCCCATGAACAAGTCTGTACTGTTTTCTAAAACATATTTTAGGGTTTATGTTCCAAGGTGGCAAGGTGGTAAGCCCTGATTCCTAATCTAATTCTTTAGCTGAAGGGTGCCTTCAGCTAAAACGATAAGAAACAAGTATCTGACTATGTAGAACCCAGTCCTTTTCTGCCTTGTTTGTTCATTGGGACTATGGTAAAATCATATCTAAATGATGCAGGGCAAACCAATTCATGACTGAAGTCCATTAAAATTACTTGAAACCTTGGACTTACAGTACAAGACCTGGGATACAGTTTGGCATGGCTGAGGAGTGAGGAAGCTGTTAAGGAGAATGACAAGAAGCAGCTGGAGGAGCTGTAGGAATGTTTTCTCTCTTACGTAAGTTAATTGAACAAGTTTATAGAAACCTTTTTCTTCTGTAGGAAAAAACCTCAAATATTCTAAAAAATGACATTTCTAATTTTCTTCAGTAAGAAACAATTGCTTCTGTGTGTGTTCGTGTCCCAGTAGTCCCAAAGTCTCTATAGACAGCCAGAAGAGTTATATTTGAGTGAAAGCCAGTGCATCACACACAGGAGCTTGCAAAAGTACAGTAAACATCCTTCAAACAAATTCTCATGTGCCCTGACTACAAAGTAAATGAAAAGCAAGACACAGGGTTGGAAAGAAACCACATTTCTAGGTTGGTTTCAATAGACTCTTAGTTTTCCCAGTGTATTAGTACTCACTCCGAGTCTGCTGCATCCTGCTTTCTCCCCCACAACACAGCTGAGCTGCACTTTGTCTACCACTGTGACATTTTATGGAAAACCAGCGTATCAAGGTTTATCTTTAAAACAGTAAAAATAATAACTGTTGGTACTTGTGTGAGGTCTGGTTAGTTTAATATCTTTAAATGTAGTCAACAGAGACATAAAAATAACAGTTTTCTTGCCATGCTAAAGAAGCAGGAAAGAAAGTAGACTAAAGCAGAGTCCAGGGTGAGTTTAAATACGCTGAGCTATATCGTGCCATTGATTTTTGAACAGAAATCCCCATTGAGCTCGGTGGGGATTTCTGCTTAAAAATCAATGGTGCAAAAACAGCACCTTCAGATTAAGACACAAAGATGGAGGATGATGCTTAATTGGTGCCTCCTTGTTGGGATGGGTTTCCCCTATAGATGGAGTTGCTGCTCTTTCCATTAAACAATTGTAAAATCTGAAGGAACTTCTGTGCAAGAGGATTGTTATTCTATCCTTATTCTTACTGCAAATCTTAACACATATTAGATTTCATTAGTTTAATTAAAACAAACACAGAGACGTATTAAAATATTAATTTTTTTGGATTTGAGATAATGTCAGGAATCTCTTTTGGGAACTAGAGTGTCCTGCCTGGTAAGAGGGGGGCATAAGAGCATAGCCCGTGCAGTAGTACTCTACACGTGTTAAAGACTGAGGAAAAAGCTCCGGCTTTTTCTGCAGTGTTTTCTGCACTTAGACTCACTTCATACCCTTTAGTGAATATAAATTGGGATCTGTAAGAAGGCAGCACAGATGGGGAAATAAAGCACAGCATCATCGCTGCCTGACTTGGCTGTGTCCTTTCAGGAAAGGGATGGCAGTGGTGGTGGCTGAAAACTCTGTCCCCTTCTCCTGAGACAAGGTCTGCTGTCTTCTCCTTGGAGGAATGAAGACTGCTTCTTCAGAAGAATGGCTGCTTCTTAAGAGGGCACATTTCATGTAAAGAAGAAAGATGGCCCCAGCAGACATTTTAAGAAAGCTGGTTGCAACTGTTGTTGTTAAAAAGTGGATTAGATGATGAAAGGTCTTCCTGAAAATTCTACAATCAAAGAGGGAAAAAGAGGTCGTGTTTGAAGAAAAAAGTTCCTGTAAATGACTGACAGGAAATGAGATAAAAGCCAACAGCAGAATTCCAGACAGAATTCTTATGAGTTTTTGCCTCTTCTTATCTGCTTGTGATTAAGGAAGCAAGGGTGTTTTGAATTAGAGCTGTAATTCTTCTCACTGTTTCACAGGCCAAACAAAAATTTTGATGACTTATTGCCATTGCAAGAAGCAGTTCTGGGCATTGCTCAGAAAACAAATCTATTGTGGAAACATAAATAAAACAGAACTCAAAGATTCTGAGAAAAATTTTGACTGGAGGCCGGTCCTGCTGAAGCAGATAATGTAATCTAATTACTCTTGACTTTAAAAAACCCCAGAAAATTAATATTTTCCTGAAAAGAAAATGCAACAAATCTGATGAGAGTCATGCAGTTGGTGTAATCCAGTGACAAATACCTTAAGACATAAATTCACTGCTTCTTACATAGCCTAGTCAGATCTATTCAGGGTTTATTTCCATTAGAAATGTCAATACTTTTTTCTTAAAAGAAAACATCTCACATAAAAAGGTGCCTTTTTGTCTCTGGTTTCTACAGCTTGAAAGTAAAAATTCAAAAATGAAAAGAATAGGGGAAAGAAATCAGTCTTTATGGAAAACTTAACAAAAAGTAGGTACAGGTAAAAATAAAGTTCTTTATTTTTTCTTTCAATCTTATCCATGCTCTCATGCTTGAAAGCACCTGTAGGATGGGTATATTGTTTAATTTATTAATACCAAGAAATGCATGTCTAAGTTACTTTCTTGCTCTGAGGGCATCTTGTCTTTCCCGTGAGCAGCTTTCCCTGAGGTGTGACTGTACTGCAGGGAGAGATTGTTCGAGTCTTCGGCTGTATGGTTTGGTCTGGGTTGTGCCCCATGTTTTGTATGATTTGTTTTTAAGTGGTAATTGAAGAGGAACTCATTCATTGGGAAAAAAATGACTTCTTAACTATGCTTTTGACATTGGCTCTGATGCATCCCAGTTCAGCCTAAGTGAGGTGACTTATTTGGCAGGCCTGCATGTAGCTCAGCAGTGGCTGATGCAGCTGTGCCCATTTGGCACACAGGTTTTTAATTTTGTAATTGGTAGCCGGCCAATAACCATGAGTTCTGTACGTTTTTCTTGCAAATTGGTGGGGAAGGAGTGACCCGTGGCTGCTGTATATGCAAAGAACATGCAACAATACTGGGACTGTGTTCATCCTACTGACGGCCTTCAGGATTACAGTGGGGGAGAAGATATGTGGTCAGGGAACAGGCAGGTGTGAGGGTTGGAATACTTGCCTGATTTCTCTGTTTCCTCCTGTAAAGGGCTGCAGTGTTTGGCTTTTAGCAGCTGACTGAAGAAACTGCAAGATACGATAGCACATATGTGGGGTTTTAGTATTTTTCAAGATCCTTTGACAGACCAGATGTTTCCCAGACAGTTTCCTTATGAAATTGCACAAAATTTCAAGAACAGAGGATTTGTGTACATTTAGAAGCATAGTAGAAGAATCAGAAGAGTGCCAAGGCTATATTGTGGTATTATCTAAGCAATGTGTTCTGGATCTGGTGTTTAGGACTTTATCAGTCAGTGCTGGAGGTTGCTTCTGTCCAGAGCAGGTCTCTAGAATGTGGTATAGACGCTACTGGGTTTTTCCTGTGCTTCTGTAGACAACAAATTCTCACATCCTCTGAATAGAGATATTTTTTCATCTTGCTGGACACCTCAGCAGGGCATCATTACTAACAGCAGCATGCATTGGACATGAGGAGGCATTTCTTCATGGGAAGGGTTGTTAAACATGGGAATGAACCCACCAGGGAGGTAGTGGAGTCACAGTATCTGGAGGTGTTTGAGAAGAGACTGGATGTGCCACTTAGTGCCCTGGTCCGGTTGACAAAGTGGTGGTGATCAGTCAGAGGTTGGAACTGATGATCTCAGAGGTCTTTTGCAACCTAAATAATTCTGTGAGCATGCAAAAGAGAAAAAGGTTACTTATGCAAGGCAGTTTCTTGTTCTCAGATGAGATGTGATGACTTGAAGTGTATGTCTGAGACTGCCTCACTCTGAAAGTGAGGGTAGGCAGTCCCTGTGTGCCAGAAGAAGGGGTACAACTGTGCTGTGGCACAAAATCTTCATCAAAAGATTTGATGAGTTGTCAGTAAGAGGCAAAGAGTCAAAATCTGGAGATCTGGGTAGCCCATCTGTGTGCTTCAGTTTGTATGTTAGAGAAAGATGTATATCCTTTATGTTTTGTATATCCTTTATGTTTCAAAGGTTGAGCACTGATTATCTTGTGATTGTTATTTATTGCTATTGTCAGGTTGGATTAATGTCTGAAGGTGCCACATCTTTTCTAAACCTTTGTTTTATTGGAAAGAAAAGTTCCTCTAGTGACTTTGCTCTGTTCATGTTCTTTTCTTAGACTTGCTGATGCTCATAAAAAGACCTGAAGCTGTGAAAATGCTCTTTTTAAAGTTAATTCCATTCTGAGCCATCATGTCTTTTCAAGGCTCCTCAGCACTTGAGCCCCAGGTCACAGTGCAGTGATAAAAAATATGTATGTTCATAATTAGCTTATAAATAATGCAGTGTTCTCATTCAGACTTCATCCTTTCAACATGCTTGTGGATTATTGTCCTCTCTGCAGTTTAAATTTCTGAGCACTCTGTGGCCCAATTTTTCTACCATTTGGTGGGTTAATTCTCTGTTACAACGTGCCCAAAACCCAAAGCAGTGGTAGGGAGTCTGGGCAGGCATCGTGTTTGGTTTTCATTTGCTTTTCTGTCAAGAATGTAACAGATAAATGATACGGTTCTTGTCTTCAGGTATGAGTTTGTGTAGCGGGTATCTGAACTGCTGATGTAGTTATCCTCATGTTTCACTTCTCTAATCTCAAAGGTTTTATATTATAGATAGAACTAGGTTGAGCTTGTTTGAGGCTGAGGTGTTCTAATAGGTAGTTTAATAGAATAAAGAGTGCAAAAGTGGTACAGAGTTCACATGAAATATTTGGACATAAAAATGAAAGCACCCTTCAGTTTCTTGGTAAACAACCTCCAGTACCTCTTAAGAACCCTGAAAGGTTAGCCCATTTGAAAGGAAAATAAAAAAAAAAGAAACAATCCAAACTTAACAACATTTATTAAGGAGATACCTTTACTTTGACAGAAGTTTGCTAGTCAGCTTTAACAAACCAGAATTCTCAATGGCTGCTGGTAACTTGCACAGAGAAAGAGAGAATACATGGCAAAATTCACCCTAATTACCACTCTGCTTATATTTTTTGTTGAATTGGTGCTGCTGTTGCTCACTGAACATGGACCATGCTGTCATTTTCAATGGAGATTTCTGTGGCAAAAGGGCAGAGGGACAGAAAAACTCCTTGATGAAATGTCTGGAGTTTTTTATTATGCATCCTTCCAAAGGCAAAGCAATCAGAGGGAGGGAGGAAAAAGGAAGAAATGTCCTCTCAAAAGCAACAACTTGTAGTCTCTCTCTGCCTCCACTCCTCAACACCTCCCACATCACTCTGCAGTGCCCTGTTCCCCCTGGAACTCAGCATCACAGGGATCCAGAAACCTTCTATAAATACAGGACCCCTCCTCGTGCCCTGCTGTGTGCACAGACCTGGTGAATACCATTGCTAGTTTTCAGTCTCCTATCAACACTTAAATGCCTTTTCCTTTCATGTAGCTAGAAGGGTTGAGATCTAGTTGAGAACAGGAAAGCTGCTGCAGACTCAGGCCATTACCTGACTTTGAAGGGTTACAGAGCACGAGTTTGGAACCAGAAGACTGGAAAAGAAGAAATGTAAAACCCCTCATGAAAATAAAAGGGGCAGACAGGGAAAGGAGCCCATAAGCAATGTTCTATTCCTGTTACATAAATATCTGAAATAAAAAAAATTGTTGAAAAACATGGCTAACAAAGAAGAGTTCATGGTCAAAATTAAGGAGGTATTGGTCGAAATCCCATCTCATGCTGCCATGATTTGGTTTTATGCAGTAAACATAATAAATAATGATGTAATGAAACACCTGAGTGATGGAGCAAGGACTAAGATTATGAGATTTTCTGGGAAGAAACATCAGTGTGGGAGGAATAGCCAACAATTTTCAGGACAAAATTAAAATTCAAAATTGTCTTATTTGAATAAAGGCTGATTGAAAAGATAGGATGAAATTTAACAGGGATAAATAGTGCTGTGTTATTCCATTTGCACAGATGTAATTCACACAAATATAAGAGGAGAAGCTGCTGATTTTGGTGGATTTGTTGGTTTGGGTTGGGGGTTTTTGTTTAGTTTAGAAAAAACTAAATGGGATGGGATTATGGTGGCTTATAAATTTTCAAGAATCAGAGGTCTTGTACTTTTGCAAAAAGATCAAACACAATTCTGGAATGAAAAGAGCATATCTAAACCACACATTTCACGAGCCGTGAAAGAAGAGACTATAGCTATACTACACACTAAAATCCTTCTGCTGTTCTCCAGCTTGGAGACAAAAAAATTTTAGAAGGCTGAAAAGTCGTCTGAGGGGGACATGATAATATTTATGTACATAAAGATTAGTGCAAAATGAAAAAGATTATGTAGGAGTTTGTGGTGACCATAATAATCAATAGACTTAAACCAGAGCAGGATTCTTTAGGGAATGCTTTCTAAAGCAAAGACAATGCACTCCTTGGGGAGTTTTGAAGTTTCAGTTGCTGGAGTTCTCTAGGAAAGGGATGGGAAGATGTTTTAGAAGTGACAGAAGTGTAATCGATCCTGCCTTGGGCAGCACAGCCATCAGTGCTGTGCAGCAAACCCCAAGCCCCCTGAAGCTCTCTGCTGTTATGGTTTCATGCAGTGGTGTGGTGAAAAGAAGTGTTTTGGTCAGAGCAGCTCATCCATTTCTCTAAGACCATCTGCATTGTTCAGAAAGCATGTAAGTTTCCCTTATTCCAGCACTGGAATTACTGGCCAAGGGTTCATTGCACTCTTCAGCATAATCACCATTGTTTTTGATAAAACATTTCATCTCAGAGTTCTTTCGAATTTATTATTTTAGGATGAAAGACCAGTTTGTGGCTTAATTCACAGATTAGACAGCACTCTGTAATGGAGTTCCTTCAATGTGTGAGTGACACTAATGTGTTTGCTGTGCTGGTGTGAATATTCATGGCGAGGTTTTCTTGCATTATCTAGTCTGTGCACAGAGTATATTGTGGTCTTGCAGAGATTTCATAGGGATAAACAGAGACTGAATGCTCCAGCAGTAGAAAGTGATGGTGAATAAGAAATGAAAACATTCCACTTTCCTTGGTTTGATAAAAAATACTTTAAAATTTTTTCTCCATTGTTGTGGATGATTTGAGGGTCTTTGTTAAAGTTTATTTAATCTTTAATTAAGTGACCAACTGCAAGCATTAGACAAAAGCTTTCTGTTTTTTCACAGGGAGAATTCATTCATTAATAAAATGGACAAAATGAATTAAAGTCAATGCAAATATTAAGTTTTTGAATTGTACAGGGAGGCATTCAAGGCAGTGAGGTGGAGCTCCTAAGGTATGGCCACTACATCCTATAGGAAACTGCTTTAGATTGCAGCATGGGCAGTTTAGACCTTTCAGTGATTTGCTGTTTCTCTGCAGGACAAACATAGAATCATTGTGCCTGTATTTGAATTGAGGTTAAGGATTTGTGTGTTCCCAGGAAGTCCTGATTTTGGTTAAAAAAAATCTTAAGCAGTGAAAATCAAAACTTCCCATCTCAGTTATCTCTGATTTAAACCTTTCATGTTTAGATGCATGAGATGATCAGGGCATTTTGGGGAACATTATGTAGTTAGTTTTTGATGAGGTTTTTTTTCCTTTTATTTTTTCTTGCTGCTTATATGGGAAAAAAACCCCCACTATTGTGCTCCTTATGTGCTCCATAGAGCAACAAATTTAAAACTCTGAAGTCCCCCTGGCTGCATGACTCCTCCCCCTGGCTGAGACAGATGGATCATTTCGCAGGATGCTTCGTTTAGATAGAGTTAAGAGCAGTGACATCAAGGGGGAAAAACCCAATAACAAAGCCATGCTGGCTAGCCTTGGTGAGCAGCAAATGGGCAATAATTCTGTCTATAAGATGATATTTTACTGCTGAGTTCTTTGATCTGGCTTGGTTTTTTAATTGCACTTTTTTATTTCTGAAAGGGTTTTCACAGGCAGGAACCTCCATAGGAAGTTTATTTTCTTTGGCCATCCTCAAAGGCTCTTTTGTCAATTTATTATCACAATAGCAAGATATGCACATGCAGTAAATCAATGTAGGTTAACTTTTTAATAGAAAAGGCATTCTGCGTTTTTGGCATCAGTCTGGATCTTTTTCTCAATTATAAAGTCTCTCACTGGGCTAAGCATTTGTCTGGTCGGTGTGTGTATCAGCGACAACTTAATATTCAAAGGTCAGACTGCAAAGATCTGGCCAGTGTGATGGCATCTTTGCTCTTTAATAATCAGATGGGATGTCTGTGATCTCTTGAAGTGCTTCTTCTAGGTGGCAGTGTACCACTGCAGCAGTTAATTGCCTGTTAGCTTCTTGGATCAATGTAAAAGAGAGATGTGAAGATTTTTCCAAAGTCTCTTTTCTTTTTTTTCCTCCCAACACAGCTCTATTTGAGCACTTTCCTCTGATTTATCCAAGAATAACCTGACTATGTGAGAGAAAACTTCAGTACTCAATTTAAGCAGCTGCCTAGTTTTCTTTTTCCTAGAGGTTGGTAAAGGGGAAATTTTTCCTGCTCTACTCTGGAGGTTGATGGTTATTCATTACACAGGGTCACTGAGAAGAGGTTTGGCATTTTCTCAGCTTCCCCCATGTGCCTTGATGTTGTGCCTCCAGTGGGGTCAGTGATTCTACATAATTTTTAACCTTTTTCCCATGGGGAGCTGAATTAGCTGCTGATGTATTCTGCAAATATTTTGGAGCTAATGGAACCTATATAGGCGTGTTTCCCTGTCCACTCCTCACTGCTTTTTTCTGGATTCCTCTCTCCTTTCCCTCATACGTGGAATGGTTCCATGTGCAGCTGCATTTGCTACCAGCTGAGATGAGCAAGCTTACCTGCTGGACTTTTAGAACAGGCTTTACTAAACCACCCCTGACCTTAATGGCTATTAAGGAGGTTATGCTTTAATGCTCAGCCACATCCTATAGGATTTGTTTGTATGAATGCAAATTTCTGCCACTGTGGTACAGCATGAGCTGCCCACAGTTTGTATCTGGGGCATCACACCCATTTTAGGTGGATATTGTAGAAACATGAAATAGCTTGGGTTGGAAGGGACCTTTAAAGGTCAACTTGTCCGATGCCTCTGCTATAGGCAGGGATGTCTTCAACTAGACCAGGCCACTCAGAGCCCCATCCAACCTGACTTTGAATGTTTCCAGGGAAGGGGTCAAATCCAATCCACATCACATCCAGAGAAAAAACACCTCTAACTCTTCCCTTGTCCACTGAAGCAGTCACCCCATCATAGAAGGCCACTGGGTTGGTCAGGCAGGACTTGCCTTTGGTGAAGCTGTGCTGGCAATCCCAAATCACCTCCCTGTCCTCCTTGTGCCTTAGCACAGCTTCCAAGAGGATCTGTTCCATGATGTTCCTGGGACCTATCGGGCTAACAGGTCAGAGGTTCTCAGAGTCCTCCGTTCTACCCTTTTTAAAAATAGGTGCAATGTTTCCCTTTTTCCAGTCATCAGGGACTTCACCTGACAGCTGTGACTTTTCAGATATGGAGAGTGGCTTGGCAACTGCATCAGCCAATTCCCTCAGAGCTCTGGGATGCATTTCAGGTCCCACAGACTTACATATGTTCAGGTTCCCCAGGTGTCAGAAATCTGGACTGGAGTATGTACCTTACATAGCTGAGTTATAGCTCCCTGAAAAATCTGAGAACTCTGGGATCCCAACATTTCAACAGCTCTCATCTCTTTAAGTTCTTTCCTTGATGTGAACTTGAATCTTGAAATAAAAAAGAAATTTAAAAATTAATAAAAGCAGTAAAAAATGTATCCTGGCCTCCCTCTCTTTAAAGATTTTTTTTCTGTCATGGTCACAATTCCCAGGAGGCTAAAAAGAACAATACCTCAGACATCAACTTTCACCCTGTTGGGTTTTTTGGCCACAGTCATGTCATAACATCCAGTGTAAATGTTGATATTGGTTTGGGAGAGTCCCAGTAGCTCACAGCTGTTCTACTTCCCTGCAGAAGGAGGAGCTCTGAAGCACAAGAAGTGAAACACTGAGAATCGCTAATTTGAGGATCCATTTTACCACTTCAACATTATGAGGAAAAAAGTAATCATTTGCTTGCAATTTTTCATTTTCCCTTCTTCACAAGCTGCCAGAATGCCGTGACACACCTAGTAGTGGTCAGTATTGTAACAGAAGTTTTACCAGGATGCCTTTGAATGCCTTTCCATCCTAGGTGACCATGTTTTTCCAAATACATATGACTCAGGGGAGAAGGAAGAATTTAAAATGAATCCGGTGTATGTGCAATGATGTGCTATGCTTATAAAAATAAAGTAACTTTTGGTTATCTTACCACTGTGAAACTGATCAAGTACTTTCAGCAAGAGACTCCAGACACATCAATGTACCCATTATGAAAGCTTTTGAAAAATTAAGGCTGATGTGTTGACAGCTGTAATACCACTAGCTTTTAATCCTTGGTTTCTTTTTTCATTATTAGGGATTCCAGAACATGGGTAGGGGAAGATTAGGTTTATCCACTAACAATATAAAATCCTGTAATCCCTTGAAAGTTTAAAATCTTCCTTGGGCTGGAGAAGGAACACTTTATCAATATGTACAGCTATGGCCTCTTTAAAGGATAAAAACCACATCTCCTAGCTTAAGGGAAGAATCATTTTATATTGGCCTAAGGAATTTCAGTTTTGAACCTGTGCTTCCATTCGTGAAAAAGGTTTGAGTGAAGCTGCTATTATTATAGTGTTATTTTGATTCAGGGAAATACCTGGTTTTTGACTCATATATTGCTTCCCATCTGTACCTTTCTAAGAGCTTTACAAGGGCAATAAATACCATCCAACTCTTCTGCCAGGTGTTGACTGGCTGTCACGGGAGCCTCTGGAGTCCTTACTAAATGAGAACCCACAAAGGCACAAGCACCCTCCAGAAACTAGGGAAGATGCATTTAATTGTCTCAGTGTTGTCTAAGTGATAGTTTCTTGCTCCTAAGAGTTAATCAAATGCACTTAAGCAAAAGGAACTTCTTTTGGAGTGCTGGAACCGTGACAACATGCCACGAAGAGTTGCCACAAGACAAACACCAATGCCCAAATACCCACGTAAGGCAGTTGCAGCTGGTTGCTCTCCCTGTCCTCTGCAGTGATGGCACACTCACAGATTGTCTCTGAGGGGGCTGTGGAGTTTCTGTGACCTTTCAAAGACTGGCGAGGGAGGTGGGGCCTGACCTTGAATCAGCTGGAACATGGAGGTAGAGCTAACTGGTGTTCCTGCTTAGAGTGGAGCTCAAATCAACAGGACTGCCAGGTCTAAAATGGTGCTTCATGAGAGATATGCTGTACTGAACCTCAGCTTGGCTGAGGCAGAGGAAAATAAAAGCTTCTTAAATGGCTTTCCTCCTACCTTCTCTCAGTGAGAGTCCTGTCCTCTGGCCTTTTGGGGTGATGTCCTGCTTTCTTTGCTAAACTGCAAGCCTTTTGATGTCTGTCTGCACTGCCACAAACTCTCCAAGGACCCTTATGGGTCTCTAGCAGAGGTATCTTTGTTTTGGTCCTCTCAGTTTTGGCCATTTCTGCTTTTCCAGGTACATTCTTACCACAGGCTAATTTACTGTATTCCCTGCCCCTCCACCACCTGACCTGCTTTGAGCTCTAGAAGATCTCAAGGCAGTTCTACATGCTGAAGTTCTCTCTGGGAAGACAGAGTGCATCCTTCCTCTCCCTGTCCTTTCCAAAGGGACAGCAGTCAGCTGCAGGTGACCAAGCAGCCTTCCTGTTGGTGACCAGACACCTGATTTTAATTGACCGTGCAATACTGGAAGACTGCACAGCAAAACCCAAGTAAAAGGCATAGCAGGAGGCCTCTGCAGACTTTCTAAGCCTGGTATTTCTCATTAGTCACTGTCCCTTGTTGCCTCTCATCACCATTCCCATCAACCTGCACCAGACGAGTTTGTTGCTAACTGCTCCCATTCCTGGCTGGGCCCCTCACAGTGCTCCCTCTGACTGCACTCACTGCCGGCTTCCCCCCACTGCTTTCTCCCTCAGCTGCTTCCATCCTTTTCTCTGCAGGGCTCTATCAGGCACTGTGAGGGCAGGGAATCTGCCTTCCCACTGCTCCTCTCCTGATCCACAGCTCAGAACCCAGAAAGGTTCTGCAGGAAAAGTCGAGATTTCTCATCACAAAGCAGAGGCTTTTAGGATGGAACCTTTCTCATAAATCCTGGGACCTTTGCCACAGTTTATTTGTCACAAAATTCCAAGAGGCAGTATTAAATCCAAGTGACTCCTTCCCCTGAAGTGAATCTGGCATCATTGAGGTTTTATGCCTTGAACAATGTAACCATTCATTTCATACAAATGAAATCATTCCTTCAAATTCTCGGTTTAGATGTTTCTGCAATGAAAGTCTCAAAATATGGTATATAAAGAGGTAAGTACAATGCTCCTGTTACTACTGTTTTCTTTTGTTTCTGCTAAAGGCCCAAAATTTGTCCTATCCACACCCTCCACCCTTTGGACTTGCTTTTCTTGCTAACGTATTTTTTTTGCTCTAAGACAAATAGAAGTCATTTGTCCAGTGAACATAGTTAACAGCCAAATACACAAGAGATACCAAACCTTATGACTCTTCAGCTTCTCTTTTTAGCTGAAATACTTGGAGGCAGATCTCGGAAGCATTCATCAGTTTAATCCATATAGTGGGAAAGTGTAGCTAGCAGCCAGTGCTGCTGGGAGGCCAGTGCCAGGGTGGATAAAACAAGAACAGGGAGCCATCAGCAGTCTGAGAGCCAAATGCATCCCTTCCTGCAGCACAGCACCACAGCCCCTGTGCCCAAAGCTGGCTGAGCCCACTTAGCTGCCTGCTCCTCTTGAACCGACCTTTATTCTTTATGGAAACCTATTTGTCAGGTCAATGTTCTGAAAATGCCCTGATAACCTAATTTGTATATATTTTTCTCTCTGTTTGCTTTATTAAAGTTATCCTTCATGCTTTGTAACCAAGAGCTGACCCTATTTATGCAATGTAGAATGCTAACTGAAGACTAATGGGGAATTCGTGTTTAATGCTGTTTTCCAGTGAGGAAGAAAAGGTATAGTTATTTTCTTTTAAAAATGTGGTTCCATTTCTAAAATGCAACTTTATGTATCAGTTTCTGAAATGGGTTTTCATGTTTAAGTGATCAAGCCCAAAATACAATTGTATGTTTTCTTAGCTTTGCCAATTACTTATTAGGAAAACAGTCTTTGGGGCAGGAGAGCCAAGGACATGTAATTCCCTCCATGGAACAATTTCTCTCTTCATTACTTATGAAGTTTAAACTGAGATTTTTTCAGGAAAGCAAGTCAGTCTTAATGCCCAGATAGGTTTCTAGAACAGGGGGATTAAAGTACTTACTTCAAACCTAGACTCACTGCAGCAATAAATTTGTGTGCACATCAAAACTTAATTCTCTTATTTTCATGGATAAGCATATGGTTATTTTGCTAAAACAATGCCCATGCCCTGAAATTGCTGCTGCATTGTGTCAGTTTAAATGCTTTCCCCCTGTAATTTTCTGAGAAATTCAGGCTTTGGAGAGAAAAAACCTTCTACAATTCTTAATAACTGAGCTCATACAAATAGAGGTGACATGTATATGCTTCTCTGCCTAAGGAGATTCTAGAAGCCTCATAGATTCCATTTTATTTTTCCTATGTTTGTATTTATCATCAAAGGAGCAATAGCTACAGACTGAGGTGCCGGAGAAAATATGATGTCAGCTTAAAAAGAAGTGTTAGAATTTGTTTTGGAATCTGGACATTTTAATTTGCATCAATATTCATTATATTCATAAACAAAACGATTGGGGTTTTTTCCTGTTAGAGAAAACAATTATTTTATGGATTATAACCTCAATAGAAAAGTTTTCTGGTGTCCTAACACAAATTGTTGAATCTGTCTTTAGAAGGCAGTAATTTATATTTTTTTTCAAACCTGTATAATTTTTGAGGCACTTGATATATGATCCTGATGAATATCTACTGGACTCTGTGGGAGTATTTCCAATCACTGCAGTGGGCAGCAAAACAATTTCATTTAAATCTCTCTGCTTTTCAGCCCGTTGTTTCTTTTTTCAATGTAGTGAATGAACTGTTCTCAGTTTCTCAGTAATAATGAGGCAAGCTTGCAAATGCTTATTTGCAAATGGACCTTCAGCCACGGGAGCAGTTCTGCTGAGCTCTGGGAGTTGGGCGTGCACTGACATCAGTGCCTGCACTGTCATTCTTGAGGGACTGGGACCATAAGTGTATCAATGGAACACGAGAAAGGCCTTTAGCAATTGCATTGCTTAGTTTTCTTCTCTGATATACAGTCCTAATGGCCAGTTCAGAAGAAAATTTCTGAAATAGTAACTAGGGAGGAAGGGAAACCACACTGCACATCTAAATAAAGCTGAGAAGTAGAACCATTCCAAGAATCCTCTTAATGTTTTTGAATTAAACTTGAAGTTTCAGTATGAACATCCTGAACTGTTTTCCCTGTGAGGCTCTGCCATTTACATTTTTAAATCTTTGTAAATTTTCTGTGCTTCTACCCTGTTTGGAAAGAATAAACCATTTAGGTACATTATAATTGCCTCCAAATAGCAGTCTGTGAATTTAAAAATAGAAGGGTATCTATAGCTATTCCTTCAGGTTTTTAGAATCCTCAGACATTAGGAGTCTGGGTGAGACTGCAACCTGTACTTTGTCTTTGCTTTCCTGGGTATGGATACATAAAATTTATTCTTATGTAGTGCCCTTCACAGAGAAAATCATCACCAGAGCAATGGCTTGAGGCTTAGCAGCACTGTGCTACTGAAGATATTTCTGAATATATTGTCCTCTCAAAATCAGTATTTTCTCCAGTTCTGCCAGGCTGGAAATAATTGGGTTGTGCCACTGATTCTGGCTCTAGAATAAAAACCTGAATAAAAAAATATTGCAATTTTTATGGAATAATGATGTCTTTCTCTATCTTTGTCATTGTAAGTGATACTATAAACCATATTGCCAAAAATATTAGGCCTTGTGTACTGTTTAAAGTTCTGGCAAACAAATATTTCCTTGTTTTCAGCTGCAGAGGAAATCCTTGCTTATTTTCATTTCTTAATTTCTTGTTGCTCAACTTGGCATGCATGATATTATTTTGATACAGATAGCATGTGTTATATGTATGCATGTATATACATACACGTGCATGCAGGTGCTTATGTGTGCAGAAGCCTCATATACCCAGATGTCTCTGAAAGCATCATGCCTCCTCTCAGACTTCCTGTGGTTTAAAACCCAGTTTTCCTGCCACACTTCTGTGCAGGGAAGCACAGTTGTTATTTCGTGGCGCACTGGTGTGCTGGGTGTGCTGCCGACCACAGTCCCTTAGGGCTGGGACACACACACTCCTGTGCCACCTGCCAACCTCACCATGTTCAGAAACCATAAGTCAAGCCCCAGAAAAAAAAATAGAATGGTTTAAATATTATTGCCCTTCAGAGAAGTCATGCATTTGTGGATCTCTTGCCTTGTCTGTTTCTTAACTGATGCATTTGTGGGTCTTTGCATTGCCTTTTCTTGTATTGTTCAGTGTCATGTTTTTGTAGCTTCTTCTTGCAACCAGGAGGCTGAGCAACACCCTTCCCCCAGTCATTATCAGTGGTGGTTGGTGTTCTGTTGTGCTGATTCCCAGCAGGGGAGCTATGGTGCAGGCACTGCCTCCTTGAGCTGAGAACGCTGCCTGCCTTCCCCTCCCATGCCCTGCCTCGTGATGTCCAGCTGAGCCCACAAACGTGTTCTTCCTTTCATTGTAGCTCAGTTTAAGTGTTCTCTCATTCAATCAAGCAGCTCCTGCTGCCTTGGTGGTGGTTTGGTGGCGTACCCAGGTTCTGGGCATTTTCCAAATACAGGTGAAAAGGCTCTGTATGGCCTTCAAGAATTTAAGTCATAAGGCCAAATCTTCACAGTTTCCATGTCAAGAAATATTCTTGTCTTAGCCCAGTAGGAAGAAGCCAGAGAGATATTTTTCAATTATCTTGCTTTTTGTAGTTTATCCTAAGCAAATGTTTGAGCATCTGAGACATTTCTATTTTTGGTGAGTAATAATGTCAGTCTTTTTTTGCTTCATTTGCCTTTCATGTGTGATTCTTGCCAGGCAAGAGTAAAATATTCAGGTCTCATTTACATTGAAAATTACTCTCATGGTTAGGGGAAAAGATAGAGCTGTGTTTTTCTCTGACAGGTGTTCTTTTGTTGATGATGGTACATGCAGCCATAAAGTGATGTTCTATAAGGCTTTAATGCTTTTCATAAGTGCACTGCTAGTCTTTAAAGACTGTAAATGTTAAAGACCTCTTCTCCAGAAGAAAAAAAAAAATGAGTGTCTGTCTTTGGGGAGAAAATGACCTATGATAGCAGAGCACTTTGATTGTGCAAGTTCAAATCCTTGACAGATTAAATCATACGAGAAATATAAGAAGCAGATATAGGTGAATTTTGTAATCTTTTCAGGATGAGCATCTGAAAATTCAGATTATTATCGGCTACTTCTTGACCTGTGAGTTTCATAAGAGAAAACTTAACCGGTATCACTTCAGGTAGTAATGCAAGAGAATTAGAATTTCAAGTACTTTTTGAAGATATTTCAATGACTGACTGTGGCCAAAATAATTGAATGTTTTCTGATAGTATTTTTAATTTTGAGCTGTTTCAGATCTTGATGATGTTTGGTCTAACTGGCTCAAATTTTGAGTGTGGCATGTTTATCTGTTCTTTCAGAATGGCAGATGTTTGTATATTTTATTTTTTTTTTAATTCTTAAAACACCATCCTGCCACATGGAACTTTTTTCTTTGACAGAATTTCCTAAAGTGAGAACTTTACACAACAAACACAGGGAAATCTTCAGTGATAGGAATGCATTCATCTATTAGGTGATTTTGCAGACAGTCCTTACTGCATGTTACACAGCTTCTGGAGTCCTCAAGCATGTAGTTTTCTGGTTGTCAGATATCAATACCAAGGACCAGCAAGTGGGAGACCAGAAATGGTAAAACAAGTTGAAGAAGAATTGCAATGCACAGAGCTCTTTAGGAAGTTCACAAGCTCTGGAGAACCTTGATTGGCATGTGGATTGATTTTATGGGTTGGAAAGGTTTGATATGGAGTAACAGAGAAAATGCCAAGAAGATCTTTGACAAATGCAAATCCTTTGGGACTGGAACACGGGAGAGCAGATAGATCATGAAGCACTATCTTTGTTTGTACTTTAAATCTGTGAACTTTAGTCACTACCTATTGATTGTGGTGCTTTAAGTTCCCCTGTTGTGCTGCCATCAGCTGCCCACATCTTCCTGTATTATCCTGCTTGTCACATAAATTGTTTGATCTCTTCTTGTACTTTTGTCACAAAAGCTACTCTGAGCTGGACTGAACATGTGCAGCGATCTTGCCAAGCCGTGTGCGGATGACAAGGCTGACGAGTGACAAGCTCGCTTGATTTGGTCCCTGTGCAACGCTACAGGAGTTTGGTCTGAAGAAATTTGTTGGATCTTAAAATGCTAGAACAGAGATGATAGGCAGACACTTGTATCTGGATCCTTAAGCTATAAATAAACAAGTTTTATTGGGTTCATAAAGCTAGCACCATTTTCTGTTGAAGAAGTGATGCTGGTATGTGGTACTGAAATTAAAAATGGCTAATGATGATGATGAAAAAATTACAGACCCACCCAAAGCCTGAAGCTTTGTTGTGATATGAACTGCTTTTTCCTTTCACACGAAGGAAAGTGTTATACCCCAAATTACAGCCTTTTTTATGACCTTATGTGAAACATATTGTTTTTGAAAGAGAAATTGTGTTCAAATGGGTCTTATCAGCTACCACCAGGCTCTACTAATTTCCTTCATCTCTGTTCAAAAAACAAACCAGTAAAAGCTGAGCTGACTTAGGAGCGAAAGCGGCTTCTCACCTCTAAATGGATGAAAGGGCGGGAGAGGGGCGCTTCCAGTTACTTGTAACACTACTCCTGTTTCAGCTATAAATGTCATGTCCTTACCTGCTCAGCAGCAGGTGTTTTGTGCTGTTAGTGCTCTGCAGTGCAGAGGCAAAAGACACATACGGGGTAGGAAATCAGATTGCCCACATGGGCTGTGGAACCAGGGGATTTGTCTTACCTAACCAGTACCTGCAGTTTCACTGAGGATCTGTAATGCCTCTTAACTCACTGACGGGGTCTGTGTCTCTTCTCCTAGGCAATAATGTTAAGGCCACCGCATATTTGTATTTTCAGGTTTTCTCCTTGTATTGTTTGAAACATTTCCATGATCTGCTGTTACCTCATGTATACTGAGAAGTTATTAATGATCAGCTACTTATGGCAAACTGCTGGGTTTTATGTGCTATGTTCCACCTTATCAATGAATTTTATGCTTGTGTTCTATGACATTCCCTCTCCAGCTCCTACTATTGGGAAAGTGAAGCACCCACTGCACTAAGGCCTAGGGGGAGCACAGCAAAGGGCTTAAGTAGCTACAAAGTGGAGGGGCACTCGTGATGCTCAGGCAGTTTTTCTATTCATGGGTGACAGGCACTTCACAGATAAAGGGTCTTTAGATAAAATCCTAGAACGAGCACTGATAGCATACACAGGCCGTACTCAGGCAATAAAAAGAACCTGGGTGAATCTCACTGTTGGTTTCCAGTATTTTTATAACAGACCACAAAATGAAAGTTGCCTGTGAGGGGATTTTACCTGCATAAATGCCTTTCCCCACAGTTTCTTTCCATTTTAGTGCCCTGTTTAGAAGGATGAAGTGGCATCTCTTTAGGGTCTGATTTCAGGATGAACCAGGCTCTAACAATGATACTTCTGTGTCTCCCTGCCTATCCTTGACTATTACTCTGAGACCTAACTGTTGGCCCTTGAGACACTGATTTATTTAATTGGATTGTGAAACATGACAGAAACTCATTTTTCAGACTTTAATCTTGGGGGAGTTTCCAATGTGTGCAGACAGAGTTGTAATTCTCAGTAGTTCCAGAGGCCTAACAGATTCTAAGATCATTAACATTATGTTCTTTATGGCAGAGGGTGTGACCATAAATTATGTTGGTGTGAGCTGGAATAGAACTTTATGAGCTGAATTCTGCTGAGGCCCTCAAACCTTGTGCTGTTACAGTTGTAAGCAAGGATGCAGGAACTAATAAAAAGGAAACATTTTAACACTAGTGCAATTTGTCAATAGGATCTGGTAGTTCAGTGGAATTGAAGCTCCCTCAAACTACTTTTTGCTTTAATTCTGTTCAATGGCAGTTTAACCTTTTTTTTAATATTGTGGTTTTATTTATGCTATTTTTTTTTTTGCCTGTGAAATATTTGTAAGTCACATGATTTTCTGGTGATACTGTGCACAAGCAGAAAAATTTGTGCTTGTAATTGCTCTTTGAAAAATAGATCTTTCCTCGTCATGTGTAGTATAACTATCATTTCCTTCTTCAGGATGGAGTCTGATTTCAGATTGTTTTATCATAGAGGGTAAGGATTGCCTCCTTATTGGTGTTCCCCATATCCTTGCTCTGAAGGCTTTATTGTAACTGCTAGAAGATGCTTCTCAAAGACAGTTCTGGAGTTGTAAAATCAAGCTTCCATGAGCTGAGGGAAATTGAAATGCCACTCCCTACACGGAGTCTTAGGAGTTAGACTATGCATTTGCCTTTGCCTCGACCCAGATACCCACTTTGATGCCTAGTTTAGAAACTTTCAAAATCAGTTTAAAATCTTTTACTTATAGGCTTCACATTCTTCAATCTCTTTTATTATTATTATTATTACTGAATTGCCATGACCAGAGGAACATTTGTGAAAGACATCTCTTGGTTAGCTGCAATGATGGCTGTTCTTCCTTGCTCTGCTGTACCAGCGCCAAGTGGGATGCAGAGCTTCACATTTTGCCAGGTGCATTAGGCTATTGTGTGTCAGCTCCTCAGATCCACGGAACTAGCACCACTCTGCAAGGCCAAATTAGATTTGTGTGAAATGGTAGCTGAGCCAGCAGCACTGTGTAGCTCCAAGTGACTACGTTAATTAGGAACCAAACCATAAAGAGTAGCATCTCTGCAAGGAGAATGCTGCCAGGCTAACTACATCTGTGGCAAATCAAATTAAGAGAAACCCCATTATCTTGCTTGGGATTCTGCTTTCTACTGACAACGTGTGTCAGTGCTACTGCAGGTCAGTTACTGCAGAGATATTTCATTATTGTAAAGGGCTCACTTAGAACAATGCATAGAGACATAAAAACTTAACTCCTGTGAGTGATAGTCAGAATATTATTTAGAGTTGAACTAAAGAAATGCTTTACCTTTTTTCTTCTCTGTGTTGCTCAGGTGAGGTGGCAGTCATGTCATGGAATGTTTTTGATGCTGTATCTAAACGCCTGTGCTGACATGCTGTTGTCAAGCTAATACCAATGAGCTCTTTCAGAGACAAGTATTTGTCATAGTACTTATAACTTTGTCTTGCTCTGAGGCTTGTTTTTAGCAGTTTATAAACATGTTCAAATGAGCCAAGTATATTCAGCAGTAAATGTATCTCTTATTTTATAATCTTTCATGATTTTCTGCAAAGAATACAGAAACCATTAAATTTTCAATTCCGTTAGTGAGATATAAGATTGTGAATGACATGCACACAAATAGAAGGACATGTAATATAATGACACTTATGATAGGGACAGAAGCTTGGATATCAAGTACTTTGTCTCACCAAATTTTAATTAGGAATTTTCCTTAAATCTTTACCAATGAAAAAGAGCTTGATATACCATTTGAATTTTGGCATAAAAATAATCAAGGAGTTTAGTAAACCAGCCACACTATTTCAGATACTCTTACTTTGCAGACTGCTTCTTCCACAGAACTTCTTCCACTGCATACCTTCTTCCACAGAACTTCAATTGAGTTAATGACATAAACTTTAGCAGTTACCCTCTGTTCTGATCCATATCTTAAATTATATTCAAATGTGCTCTGCTGTTTTACTTCTTTCACTTTTGATTTAAAGGAGAAAAATTATAATGATTTTAGGAAGGGAATATATTTCTATCCATGAGAAAGCAAACCCTTTCCACCCTCCTGCTATGGGCTGCCTACTGGATCCATGTAGCAGGTACTGCATATTGGTTCTGTCACTTCAACCCCAGCATGGAGTCACAGCTTGGACAAACCTATCATCGAGATTCTCCAGCTGTCATAAGTGTCATTATGTTTGTTTCCCTTTATTTGCAGGGAATATTTCATTTTCACAAAAACACCAGATTGAGAGCACGAAAACCCACAACACCAGAACAAAGCCTCTCCTTTTAAGTCTGATTCTGTGGGATTAACTGGTAAGAACAAGGAGATGTAATAGCCAGGAGTGTTTGCCAGCTGCTGCTATTCAGCAATCTCTTGGATCCATTGCTATGCTGAGTACTGCACAGAAGGAATCATTCAAAAGTGTGATACATGACACCATTGAAGCTCTTTTCTTCTATTGGCAGGGGGGTTTTTTTGATTCCTATGTCCATTTGATATTTGACTTTTGCTTGGACTGCTAATGATAAATGAAAATTGCTGTTATCAACTGTTCTGATTATAGCAATTTACCATCACCATTCTAAAAGTGAAAAAGTGATCAGTACATGCTGCACCTCTGCAGGTGCACAGCCTTTTCCAGAGCAGTAGAAGAGTGTTCTGCTCCCCTCCATCCACTCTGCAGTGGTGTGTGAAGGTCCCACTCCCAGGGCAGATGTGCTGCCAAGGGGAAGCTTTTAGAGAGTCAGAGATACCGTGTTGGAAGGGGATGTCAGGGATCATCTGGTTCAACTTTTCCTGGAAAAACCACGGTCTGATAGATAACCCAGCACTCTCTTCAGCTGGATCTTAAAAGTATCTGCTGTTGGGGAATCTACCCCTTCCCCAGGGAAATTATTCCAGTGGCTATTTGTCCTAATTGTGAAAAATGTTCCTTTCATGCCAGTTGTAATCTCCCCAGTAAGCTGTACCCATCACCCCTATTGCTTTGCTAGGAAATAGCCAAGCAATGCACTTTTTGTCCCAGCATGTGGAACCCACTCTTTGGGGAACAGGAGGACAGGTTTTGGCTGTGGGCAGTAACCATATGCTGCAGAGAATTGTCCTCTTAGTTGCTTTTTGGCTTTTAGGTGAGTATCCTCTGGTCCTGGCAATTTTTAGATTTAACCTCCCAGAATTTAGGGGGTTTTTTCCATATGCATTTACATAAGATTTTTACTTTTTCGGATTAACTTTCTTTTACTGCTAATGATGCCCCTTACTCAGATATTAAAATCTGTTAGCTTAGTTTGGTAGTCCTTTTACTCTTTACCACCAGATATACATTTACTCTGAGACTCTAATATCATGCCTTTAAACAATGTCTGTACTGCTTGCAAGAACTTTACTTTCGGATGTTCTCATTAACGAGCCTTCTCTCCGTTCTAAAACTTTTAAAGAGATGATGTGTCACTGATACTCTATGGAATATTTGAAAAAAGAAAGGCAAAATCCATCTTTATCCTTTCAAATATTTGGATGGGATACTTCAAGAGAACATTCTCGGCCTGTGTGTTCTGAAGGTCGACCAAGATCTATCCTCATCTCAAAAGCCCTAAATACATCTAAAACTACGTCTAAGCACAACATTCTTGTATCAGTTGCTGGACTATTATTAATGTCCTGACTGATCCTGCACTAACCAAGATTCCAGCACCACGGACACCCTGGAGCAGTGGCTGGGCCTCAGTCATTCAAAGGGCAGCAGGTTCCTGCACCCTGCACTGGGGCTGGGGCTGGGAGGGCAGCTCCTGGCAGAGCCAGGGAAGGCTCTCGTGGGGGGATAATCCCTGCTCTTGCACACCCAGGGTTCTGCCTGCTCCATGAGCTCTTGGTTCAGGACCACACAGTCCCCTGGACTGGAGCAGACAAGTGTCCTCCTCAAAGTACCAAGGGAAAGAGGAGAGGGGAGCTGAAAAGGGGAATGTGTTTAAAACAGTTCTGCTGCTTACACCAGCTAATGTTCAGTCTCATGAAGCACTGCTCTAAGTACTAGAAATTATATTGGACATGATGTATGTGTGTACATCTACAGGTTCAGAATAATCACCCAGGTACCTACAGGAAACCCAATTTCCCAAGACCAGGCAGGAGTACTTTGTAAGTGGCATGTGTCATAACCTTTGCACATCTGAACTATGTAAAGGTTAATTATATTCTACTCCACTGCAGCTATGGTTACATTCATGGGACTTGGTGCTTAATGCTGCTCTTTAACTGATGTGTCACTGTAGAGATGAATTACATGAATGCAGAACTCAAATTATTCACATCAATTACAATAAGTTATTATACTTTAAAAGTAGAGATAGGAAACATATTTGTTATAAATTATTATGAATAGAGTACTTTCTGGTTTGCAAGTATTTCAATAAATGATCTTTATTTTCTGATAGTGCATTTGTTATTTTTTAATATTTCCTTGCTTGTTTGGACAGCCAATTCTCATCCTATGGATTATGATCAGTAAACTTTGACTGTCTCTTACAGTCCAAACAGGTCCATGTCCTTCTTTCCTGGGACCCCCGAACTGGATGCAGCACTGCAGGTGGGGTCTCACCAGAGCAGGGCAGAGGGGCACAATCCCCTCCCTCACCTGCAGCCCACAGTGCTCTGGATGCAGCCCAGGACATGTTTGGCTGTCTGGGCTGCAGGTCATGTTGAACTTCTGGTCAACCAACACCCCCAAGTCCTTCTCCTCAGGGCTGCCCTTAATCCATTTGCTTCCCCCCCTGTATTTGTGCTTTTTGTTTATACTTTCTTTTATTGTAGCAACTGTCTCAAAAACCTACCTGTTTGAGAATGTATTTTAGTGGGACTGTATGGAAAATCATGATGGTAAAAGAGCCACTACCTGTAGAGATAATAACCATGATCAAAAGGAACTTTATTTATAGTAAAGGCAGGTGCTATTGTTAAGTGTACATGTGTCTCTGCCTTCCAGAATCTCTGTATGTGCTTTTCCCTAAGGAAAGGTTGTCTTCTGTCTTAGTCACTGCATTGATAATTACCAGTCATCCAGTTATGTGATGTGAAATATCAGAGCTCACTCCCGAGGTCCTGCTGCTACTACACGTTCACTTGGACACTTAAATTACCACCGACTGGGTCATGACTACTGTAAGTTTTTGTATGTTAGGGAGAATATCTACACAGACATGGAATGAGCAGCATTGGCTGGCAGCGGTGAGAGGCCTTGGAGCATCTGCACAGGGAGCAGCTGTTTGTGGCTTTGTTCATTTACAGTTCTGCTACCAAAATTCCCCTCTCCGTTTCTGTCTCTGATTGGAAAGAGTTATTGTTGCTAAGGTCATTACAGAATCATTGTGAGTGAGAATGGGAGCCGGGTCCAAGCCATCTAATTGTGTGTTAGTGCTGAAGAGATGAGCCCTGAGGCCCTGCTGAGTCTGTACTTAGTTACCAAACAGCTGCTGGTATTCCCAGTAGGTCGATGTGAAACCCTGCACAAGCCATGGAGCTTAGGGGAGCAGTAGCTCTCAGGACTCAGGGTGCACCCTGGTACTTCTGCTGCAGTGTTAGTTACTGACACTGCAGTGGGACCTAATGGAAATCCAAACTAAAACAGGAAATCAGAATTCTTCCTACCAAGGAACAAACTTATTTCACAGTTTATGGACCAAGCTTAAACTCAGAACTTCCCATCATTCTGTGGTTGAATTTGTTACATATATTGAAGGATGGTGGTGACCCCTCCACTGCAAGCCATGCCTCCAAACTTTATGGAGTTTGCCCCTCAGCTTTCTTCATAGGCTCGTGTACTCCTCATGAACAAAGAATTTGTTAGAAAGAGCAATGTTTCCTTGTCAGAAAGCTACAATGTCAACAAATATTAATCTTTCAAGTGTTGCTTTTCAAAGACACACCAGAGAGAATGAGGAGTGTGTAACAAAACGAAACAAGTTGTCAAACTGATAGGAATCTTGAGAATTAAAGTTCCTGCCTGGAAATGGTGCACAGAATCTGCCAGACATTCTCTGCCCTGGTGTTGTTACCTATACAGTCTAATTATGAAGGAATCTGAACTCAGTGGTAACACCACAGCATGAGCCTCAGAACCATCGTTTATCCTATAGCACTGAGAGAACAACTTTGAATTCAGCTTAGTTAGTCCTGCATCCCAGTTGCAGGAATATGTTTTTGCAGGATGCCTTATGGCAGTAGAGTGTGGAGTTTGCCATTGTGCTGGAAACACACATTCCTGGTGATCTTCCAGAAGGATTATAAATTATGCGGTCACTACAATGCAGTATCATCACATGCCATGTCCTGTATGAGATGCAGCTGGGGTGCTATGAAACATTGCAGGATTGTGTATGGAGTGAGCGAGTGTAGAGCCATAATGTGTTTAATTAGGTGATCTAAATCCCTGACTCCCCTAAGTTTTCATAAAGGAATTCACATCCTTTCTACAGTAGATCAAAACCCATTCCCTTTGTTTTGATTACACCCCTCTCAGTCTAGGAGCAAGGAAAGAGATTTTTGCAGATCTGAGAAAAGGCTGAATGGTGTGAGTTGATTCTGATTTCAGAACAATGATTTACTGGCAAATCTCCAAAGGATCAAATTCTGACCTGAGCTGCTGTGGATTGCAACTTGTGCGCCACCCTTGGCTCCCCTGGATTTACTCCTGCCTTTCAGTGGTGTGCATGAGAACAGCTAAAGCCTTTCTGTGTTAGACGTGGCTCTGTTGGGGTGGTTTGTGCAGTTTAAAATGGCTGCTGGCTGCTGGCTCACCATTCATTTTCTGCATCAGGCAATCCAGGATTCTGTGGCATTCCAGTCACGACATGTAACAGAACCCCAAAGACAGATTATGCAGTCACACCGATGAAAATTGATTACTAAGCACTCAATGAGTCATCTGCCTCAGGAAGTAACTACTTCAATCTATTATTGTCGATGTCCTGATGGGTCAACCAGGACGTGAAAAGGAATTTGCATTAAATTGATTTGAGTGTTTTTTCTAGAAATAACATCACTCAATCAAAGGAAACATTCAGACAGAGCTAGGGAGAACTGACTGAATTTGATTTGGGAAGGCAAAGCAGCAAGGGATGAGCAGGCTGATTCAGATAAAAAAATAAATGGGATTTAGAGCACCATAAATCTCACATTTCAGAATGAAGAGTTGGAACAATTCTTAACAATTTCTGCAATGCAGATTGTGCTGCACATTTTGGAAATCCTTTATTTGGTTATTGATCTGTGTGTGTACATATCTCTATACACACATCACCCAGTTATGGGAACAGTGTGTTTATGCAAATTGTGTGCTTATATATGCACTCACCATAACCAGCTGCCAGCAGGTAACAGAACAGCGTGGCCAGTTTCCAGCTGTCTCGGGTGACTTTGCTGTACTGAGCTCATGTAAAAACTGGAGAGTGGAATGTTTCTCTTGAAATGTTTTTTCCTTCTCAGAGCTGAAGACTTTCCGAGTGAGCAGCCCACCACGCAACAGAATTCAATAAGGGATGAATCACAGCGAAATGTCACTTCCTTCTCATCAGTCTTAGTCTTAAAGTGATTCATCCTCTCTCTCTCATGCTTGTAGTATGGGGTGGGTGTTCTGCCATCTGAAATTGCAGTGAGTTTCTGCTATCATGTTATTCCCAACAGCTCTGTATCTTCTTCCAAGATTACTACTCATCATTTGAGGGTCCAATTAAAACTTCACACTTTAAAGAACTTGCTCCTTACTGGACACATGATTTGTGAATTCTTCTCTTATTGATTTTTATAGAGTCAGTCTTTATATCAATTCCAATAAGTTCTATCTGAGTAATGATTTTGTGATTTGGCCTAAGAAATTACAGGAAGATCTTTTCAAAAAATGACTAGAGACTTGATTTGTTTCAGTTTTTGGCTTTGCACTATGAGGCATTTATAAGGCTGTGATAGCTGAGGATATATATAATTGTAATTGTTTCAGAGAATCAGGGCTTTTGGAAATGTCTCAGCCTGGAACCCCCAAAATTGTGGGATTTACAATCATTGTCATAGTTGAAATTGGCTGTAATGAATGATGCTTAACCCTGAAGCAAAGAGGAAAAGGACAGGGAAGGATGTTTGGAAAGGCATATGCTAATCCACTATTGAAACTGCACAAGAACCAGCTCAGTGTGCTGGATACAGGATGAGCAAAATCTCTCAGAGAATAGAGGAAGGACCACAATCAGTTTCCTCTGAATAATCTATAAATATCATCTCCTTCTTTAGTGGATTTATCCTTATCCTGCCTCTGTCAGGCCCAAAAAAAAAAAAAAAGCAGAGTAAGGGAGGGAATTAGAGAGCTGCCCACTATTTCAATTCACTATTATTTGCTCAAATTCTATCACATTTCTCATTAGAAAACTGAAGAGGTTTTGAAAAGGACTGTACCCTCTGTATATGTTACATAACTAAATAGAAAGGTTTTCCTGTCTGAGTCATGATGTGCATATATTGAATATACAGAAATAAGCACTTTATTGAACAAAACCCATATTACTTTAGCAGTCAGGAGCCTAGGAAGTAGCAAAAAGTCATTGTGCTGTTGCCAGATAAACCCTCTAGCAGTAATACTCACTTTTTTCTGACAAACCCAAAACATACCAATTGAAAAAATGGATGCCTTGATGGCATATATTGCTATTCAGTAAAGAAGAAAAAAGAAAGCATAAATTTAAATTCTGGTCTTGCTTTATTTTACTCATCATTTGTTCTGGTAACAAAATAAATATGCTCTTCTCTCCCCCTTTCCGACTGCAGGTGCTTATGTTTCTCCTTCAGGCAGTTAATTGGTTGATATTGATGAAGATGCAACATTCAAAGAATCTTTATATTTTCTTGTGATTTGCACATCTGTGAGATCAAGATTCAGTCCCAGGCATGTGCATGAGGAATTGGAGTTATGTGTTTTGACAACACTGTGAACATATCCAACAGTAATTAAGTATTTGGGGATAAGTGGAAAGTCAGTGTCAAGCTGCTCAAAATGTCTGGTGGGCCAGAGATGGCTGGGTAGTTCTGCAAAGATTAACATTGCTGCTATTAACTGCCAGATCTGTGTTCCTTCACTTCCCCTAAACTAGGACACGTTACATGAGCTGCAGTTCCTCTCTCTAATGGTGGATCCAAATAGCCAATTCTGCAGTGTCTATTAGATATAAATAGTAGCCATCGAAGGAATATCCTAGAGAAGGCCTTGTAATTCCATTTTGTGCTAAGTGTTTTACTGCCCTGTAAATGAGGCACTGTCTCTCTGGCATTGCCTTGCATATGTTAAAAGTAGCCCGTGAGCCTAAGAGCCCAATCACTGTATGAAGTTAACAGGATAATAATCACTTCTGAAACCTTCACCTGCATGGAGTAACTTTGGGAAAACAGGAAAAGGAAATAGTAATGGTTCTTGCCTACACTGGGGAGCTCAGAAGTGCATCTGTATTAATGTTTCAGTTTGGCTCAGAAGAGGAATCTCCCGAGTGTCCCTGTTTATTGTGCTTAGGTTTGCATTGGAGGATGGCCTTGGAGTGAACTCTGATTTCACTCCAGTGAAACTGGACTGAAAAAGTGATCTAGAAATGTACCTAATTCACTCCAAATGCTGGTGAGCATTAAATCCATGGGGCCAGCCTAATTAATCCAAAGTAAATCTCTGAAACCTGTAGTGCAATGTTGAATCCTGGTAACAGCTGTTCCTCTCCAGAGAAGCACTTCTGCTGGCATGCAGTAGCTGCTCATGGAGGGGTGTCATGGGCTTGCACACGTCCCAGTTCTGCAAAAGGGTTAAGTACATGTCTACTGTTAAGATTTTTTTTTTTTAATGTACAGTGGTTACTGGTTTAGGTTCCTGGACAGAATTAGAACGTACAAGAGGCAAAATGAAAAATGCTTAAATTTTACCAGAGAATGATAATGGATCAAGGCAGACAGTAATCTAAGACTGAGCACAAGCTCAAAGATGGAACATAGGCATTGATCTGTTCCTATAAATAACATGGATGAGAAGCCTGAAGTACCTTGAACATAACAGTAAAACTTTTAAATTATATCCCTGATCTCAAAAAAGAAAAAAAAAAAAAAGGTCGATGAAGCTTCTTAATCCAAGAGGTAACATGATCAAAATGAATTTCAGGACAGCTAAATCAGGCCGGAACATTACAAACAGCTTGAGTCTGGCAGACTGAAATGCAAGTAGGTCAAGCAGGAGGACAGAGGTACAGGGAAGGGTGAGTCCTCACTGAGGTTTGGACTTGGAATTTTGATTCTTCTGTATTTCCTGAGTTTAAAAAGCTGATAATCAAGATAAAGTTTGGTTTGTGGGAGAATTTGCAGCTAGTCAAATACCTCTGTAAAAGCATTGTCTTGCCACCTTTACACAAGAGTTCTGACACACCACAGGGTCCTGTAAGAACTACGCGAGTACGGGAAGGGTGGGCAGCTCTCTGCCCTCGTCAGCCAGAGATGGAAAATGAGATACCTCCCAAAGTCAAGCAGGTTCACCTCTGCCTCTGCAGTCTATGTGAGTAGCAATTGCAAACTGCCTTAAGTGCATGTGCTTAAGATCAGTCACCAGCTAAGAAGTCTGCTCTTGAGTAAGGCCAGAGTCCAAGGACAACGCGAAGGCAGCCAGATCCTCTCTTTCCCCAAAAGAGCATTTTGTTTTAAATCAGACTCTTGTAACTCATTTACTCTGGAATTCCTTTAAGATTCTGTCCAGCTTGTGCTTGTGGGAGCATAACTGAACTCACACCCCTCTGCCTGCACACTGGTTTTGTGGCTGGCACATCCCTTAATACAACAGACTTCCTTAGTGAAGGGAGCATGAAACATGCACAATAACAAATCTATCATGCAAGAATTGATATTCAAAATTATGCTCATTTGTATTTACAAGAATAAAGTTGCCGATGGATAAGTGGAGATTGCTAGCTGAAGATTGGACTGATAAATCACAAGAATTAATATTTTTATTACAATTATTTTTAAAACAAGTGACTGGTTGGGAAAGCTTGGCTTCAAAGAAGGCAATTCTTCATTAAAAAATGGGCTACAAGGGTTTTTATGGCATATTCTTTGTGGAAAATCTTATTTCCCAGTTATCTAGACTGAAACACAACTGAAACCAACCAGAATAATCTCATACACCCTCTCTGCAGATCCTGTCCCATTGAAGGGTCATAATTCTATTTGCAGATCTATTAGGATGAGAGTCAAAGAAATTGAAAAAAAGAAAAACTTGGTCAATATCAAAAGTGTTAGGACTGAATAGATACAAATTGTTGCAGTTAGTTTTGACATGGAGAGTTTGATAATGTTTGAACAATAAATTACTCAAAACAAATGAATTTACTGTTCCCTGACATAAGCAATGTAATTAGAAGAGCATAACCATGACTTCTTAATGGCTAGAGTATGAGGTGGGATAGAAATGCTGATGAATTTTAAATTATGTAATTTGAAGCCAGTAAGCAGGGGTATGACTTTACATGATTCCCAAAATAAAACATTATTTAGATTCTGTCATTAAGTGTGCACAGGTTCTGTCCAGTCAAGTTAATAAAATCATCAGCTACCTGAAGTCAGAAAGTGCATTGCATTTGTAAGCAGAAAAAAAAAAGAAAGCGGACTGGAGGTATGAAATAGGATGATACAAACTATCCTAAATTTGCTTGTCCTCTGGCTTATATAAAAGTACAGCCAGCCTTTATGTAGCCCCATATACTGTCCCTGATTTACTGGAGTGCCAGAGCCCTCGATGCACAGGGGTAAGAAATCGGGCAAGGAAGGAAGCGGGTGGCACGGCTGAGCTGAGACCTGCTGGGCAAACTGAAGGGCAAGGACGAGGTGCACAGGCAGTGGGAGCAAGGACACGGGTCCTGGGAAGAGCACAGGGATGGAGATGAACTTCACAGGGCAAGTAAGGAGTGACAAGAGGGACTTCTACAGGTGTGTCAGACAGAAAGGGAGTGTCAGGGAAAGCACAGGCCCCACCCCCTGCTCCATGAGCAAGACTGGCAAGCAGGTAACAATGGATGAAGAGAAGCCTGAGCTACTCAGTGACTTCTGTGCCTTCACTGACAGCCTCTCCCTGAACTTCTTGAGTGGATGGACCGCAGGGCAGGGACAGGAGGAGTCCTTTCCACTGTGAGTGAAGATCAGGTTCCTCCTGAGGAACCTGAGCATACATCAGTCCATGGCACCTGATGAGATGCACCCCAAGGTCCTGAGGGAATTGGCTGATGTGACTGCCAAGCCACTCACCATGATATTTGAAAAGTCAGGGCGGTCAGGTCAAGTCTCTGGTGAAAAAGGGAAATACTGCCCCTCTTTGAAATGGGTAGAAAGGGCTACTGAGCTCTGTGCCTGGGAAGATCACGGAACAGATCCTTCTAGAAGCTGTGCTAAGGCATAGATCCCTTTTCTTGGCAGGAGGATTTAGAAGCCTAAGAACAAAACAAATACCTCAAACCAAATGCTCATTGGTATTCATTTTTCATTAGGACACTATCAGCTCAAAAAACTAATGCAAATTATTATGAAATTGTTCACATATTACCTCAGTTCCAAGTAGCTGAAGTTTTTCTTATCAATTTATACAACGCTTTTTCACAGATTAGTTTTCTGAGGTTTTTTGCTATTATGGACCAAGTGACTGCCATATTGTGCTTTTGGGTTTGTTTCTTTTCCCCACCCCACCTTAATGCTGAATTATGAGCTTCAGTATTTCTTACATGCTCAATTTTTTGTTTCAGTAGCTCACAGATTTATATATTTTTTTTCAGTTCTCTTTCTTGAGGAGATGGAATTTTGAAGTTCTAGGCAAGCTGGTGTTGCAGTTTTGTTCCCTAAAGTATGAGGAGCTTTATCCAATACCTCATTGTTATCTTACAGATTTTTTTTTTTTAAATGACTGACCCGAGGCTGATAACACGTAACAATTCCCAAGTTACATGAAAGGAGACAGTTTAATCTATTGGGAAACCATTCCAAATTCAACAGGTCACAGTAATTTGCTGTTTGTTGCTTCACAGTAAAACTATGAAAAATATCTTGGTACTAAAGAACAGGTCTTCAAGGTCACTTTGTATTTGAGCAAGGAGGACAAAAAATGATAAATTATATGTCTTGTTAGAGGTAATACAGTAGTGCTTGGTACTGGCTGGATTTTAGCAGATGTTTTTCCTATTAAAATCTAGAATATATGACTCCAGTAAACATATGGAAGTAGTTAATTTATTCTGCTCATACAGAAAGAAATCTGTGAATAAGTCTCTAATGCATTCACTGCCTTGTTTTAGAACAATCCCACAACTTTTTGGGAATACAGCTATTCTAGTAAATATTCTAGTAAGTAAACATTTACAGTAAATAAACATCTAGTATAGTCTAGTAAATCAACAAAGAACATGGGAATAATGGCCTTAATAGTGCCCTGGTAATGGAAGAAAAGGGAATATTAATTTAACCTTTCATAAGAACTTTCTTAAATTGTATTTAAACCTTTCTTACATTAAGTTTTCCCAAAAAATAGTATTTTTTTTGTGTTAAGTGTCCTCTGCAATGTCTGCTTTTTACAGGTCCCTTCAGTAATATTCTGTTCTGGCAATCACAGTTTGAAAAGAATGCTTTGCTAATGCAGTTACTGGGGCAAGGAGCAGAAAGTAACCAGAGCGCTTGACCACGCCAAACTGCCCAAATGGCAAATACATACAATCATTTGTTAATTAAATTATTAGAATCTTCTACTGATAGTCTATAAAAAGAAAAAGTGCCACAAAGTTCCTTAACTGAAATGTTTCTGTGGATTATTCATTCCGCTTCAGTTATAAATAGATTGCCCTGTGGGTTTCAGAGCATACAGATGTCACTGTCTCTCTAGAAGAGAGCTGCAAGAGCTCTGTAGGAGGAAACGAGATGTCTGTAACGCTCTTGAGAGTCATGGATACACAAAAGAAGACACTCACATATAGGTTAAAAAATAAGGAGATTAAACCAAACTGTTTTAACAATATAGGCTTGAAATACTAAATTTGCCTTAATGTGAAATAATGGCCATTTTTCTGTGGTCTTATAATTTAAGCCTTTCTTATATAGTGCCTGTCTGCCTTGCAGTATCTCCATGAGAAGAGCTCAAAGCAAGCAAAGCAAAACACAATATTGTCAAGGGAAGGGCTGGTATAGAGTAGCTAAACTGGAGGAGTGTTGGTGGTATTGTCACCACCCCCAGCATACTGGAAGAGATGAAAGCAGGGCTAAAGTCACTGTCCTACACTATTGTCTTAACTATATCAGTAAAAAAGGTTTACCTGCTATTTATGAGCTTGCAGGGCTACTTCTTGCAATGATTAATGGTAAGCTGCTGATTCCCTTTCCCTTCCAACCACTCATTAAGTACCTGAGGCAGATGAGAGTAAGTTTCTGCAAAGACGTGGATGTTTATAACCTCACAGCTTTTAGCCCTTCAGGCTTAGAAATATTGTCCATGAGATTATGAAGTAATCTTCAAATTTAAGTACTGGTGTACGAGGTTTTGTTTTTATGAGGCCTCTGGTTGTACATGCAGCTTCCTTTCTCTGATTATGCAGGTTCAGAATTTTCAGGATTTTGTTCTGACTGTATGGAGTTACTCATGTTTTACTTTTGAACAGGATTTCTTGTAGTGTTCTCTAGGTAGTTAATGGAAAGTCATTAGTACATATGAATATCGAGAGTTCAGAAGGTTTCTGTCAACATCTGCATGGAGCTAACTGATATTGAGAATAAAACGTGGATATTTTCTCCTGTGATGTTGCTCTTAAAAGGAATTATTTTGATGTTTACTGGACAGGTCTGGATTTGCCAAAATTTTGAAGGGATTGGTTTGTGCCGGCAACATATCAGAGTGAAGTTAGTTTAGATGGATAAAATAAATGAAAATCCTTTGAAGGCTGTAGTTCTGCTAAATGATCTTAGTGTTAATAACATACTATGGCACGTATTGCAACTTAATTAATTAAGCTAGGAGGAAAATTGGTCTTTCCTGGCTGATTTCTTAAGTATGTTTTCATGTCCTTGATGCTTCAGCTCAGGTAGTTTGTATCTATATAGAATTCAGAAGGATGCTTTCCATTCTGGTGAAAAAGGTGCTTGTTGCAGTCAGAAGAGGCAGTGGGAAATGGAAATGTACCAGTGTTGTTAATCTGTCTCAGCAGATTTGTTCACGTAACATATGAGGTTGTCAAATCCCCTGTCATCCTTTGGGCTAAAATGCTTAATAGTTGAGTCTGGACCTATTAAGGTGATGGGGGAACTCTGGATTTCACAGCGTGGCAGTACAAATCCTGAGGGGAGGGGATATTTCCAGAGATGCCCAGAGGCTATGTGGAACAAAGGAGGTGAATAAAGCTATCAATAGGTTGTTATCGAGCCGAAGTCCCTTCGCGTTTATGTTCACTGGAACTTCACAGGAAAACCTCTTTTAGAGAAGCTCGTGTTAGCTCGTGTTAGTTGTCTCCCTTGATAAAGGCAGGGCGTCCCCATAAGCTGCAGCCTGGTGAGGCTGTGGGAGAGAAGCGTGGCAGCAGCGCTTTGCTCCCCTCCTGGTGGCTGTGTAGGCCATGGGTTTTTACCCAGCTTTGTGAGAGTCCATTGATCACCTCTAGCAACAAGGTAATTTTGCTAAAACAAAATTCAGAGACAAACACTGCAAGTCAGTTGATTTTACTGTTTGTGTTGTGGCTCTGATGAAACAAGAATGATCTACACTTCATCTGCACCCTTGCACTTGAATGCAGCGTTTTATTGTGGATCTTACTGACTGGGTTTTCAGCAGCCAGTTGAAGTTGAGAGAGAATATTTTTAGCTCTAGTGTGAGTGAAGAGGAAGAAATAGATGAGGACAAAAACTTGAAAGTGAGTGAGTTATCACATGTTCCTGAGGTTTTCTCTTCTCTGTTAGCAGTAACAAATATTTTATCAAGAGATATAATGCCTCTTTAGCAAGTCCTGTCAAAAAGTTCTCACTTTAATTTCTTTGTTGGAATATAGACAGACTAAAGATTATATGGAATGGCAATATTAATACATATACCATGGGTAAAAATAGACTTCAGGTTATGCTGGTGTGTTTATGCATAGAGTGGACTGGGAAAATTGTTAATCTTCTTCTCCATTTATTTATTGAATATTTATTGTAAGCACAGGAAAGATATATACTTTGTTTGAAAATTAGTTACTAAATTGCAGAATATTCTTGACAAACCTTTGAAAAACCTGTGGCTTCAAGGTTATTGTTGCATTACTTTTAAAATAAACTTTTTTTAAATAGAAGAGAGATCCTCTTATTAAGGTTTTCATGTCTAGAAGAGCTATGAAACACGTTGAAAAACTAAATAAGTACAGTGTGGTGATTTAAGTCCTCTGCTGTGGTATTCCTTCTGCAAGAAAAGCTTGAGATAAACAAATGAAATGTTGGGAAAGCACTGTTGAAAAAGGAGTGCTGGAGCTATCCCTGTACTCTGAAATTCACAGAATGTGATGTGTTTCTCCTGAATTGTTTGAAAATCTCTGTGAAAGAGGATAATGGCATTTTTCATAGCTCTCTATTTCTGTCTTTACTTTTAATCTACTTTTGTTCCTCCAGAGCCTTTAAATATCCTTATTTTCTTGAGGGTTATGAGATAACCCTGGACTACAGCCGTGTCCAGGGTGGGACTCGTGGTCAAAAGCAGCTGTCCAGATTCCATTTATAGTCAATAGGGTCACTAGGGGCATGAGTTTGCCTCACTTGGGAGAGGACATGTGAAATATGTGAGATGAATTGATCCTTTAAAAAGTGCAGATATTTCCAAGTTGAGCTGTAAAGAGCCCTGTTCTGATTAGCTGAGCTGTCCATGCCTGCACAGGTCATGTCTAATGCTAAGTGAAACAAATCTTCCTCCTGCCCAAGTGATAGCTCTGTTATCTTACTCTGGGAAGCTCTCTGAAAATGAACTTCAGCCTAGTGTGGGTGGCCAGAATGGGCTTTCTAGGGCGTATTGAAGGGCAGGGATTTATTTCTGCCCTTTTCCTAGAATATGAATTTCGCTCCTCTATCTTTTGGTTGGTGATTGCTACATCTGGAAAAGGTTAATCCATGAAGTTTAAGATTATGTTAACTTTAAAGGTTTATTTTCAAACTCTGCAAGGAAATGAGAAATATGGTGTTATGTTCATTTACCAATGCATTCTTGTCATCAAAAAAGGATGAGGTACTCTTCTATTTCATTTTCTCTTCTGTCTTGCATATATCCACAATTCTAATCCTCTCCATGAAAAATCAGATCTCTTAGGAAAAGTGATTATTTAATTTGTGCTTTTCCTTCATTGTGGTGCCAGCCCCTTTAAAGTGCTAAAGATTTTTAATGGCATAAATTACATAACTGGTATTGTATAAGAAGAATAGGAAAAATATCAAGTTGCAGTGGGATTTGGAGATTTTCTTTTTCAAGAACTGATTATAGATAATCCAAAAGTATGGTTGAACAGTCTTCATTAGAGTCTCTCAGCAATCTGAACTTAGGCAGCAGACTGTGATTCTTAAGTTGTTTTCATCAGTTTAGGACTGTTAGTTGTTTTTAGCTCTTTTCTTTTGGCATCCATCTGTCAGTAACATTCTCCTTCTGGCTAGCCACAGCAAAGCACCATTATCATTTCATTACATGCTAGGACAGAGGGGAAAATTGAGTCTGTTGTTCTTATTTTTAAAATATCCTTCAAATTCTTGGTGCTTCTGATAGCCCTTATGTCATATGTCAAAGATATTTGTGTCTTGGGTACTGTAATGTAAGGATTATGGAAGTGAAGGGGAGGAATTGAAGTTTTAACATATATCATAATAGTAACATAAATAAACATTGATTGTTCAGGAGGAAAGATGAAGTTTTATCATGTATATCAAAGAGGAGATACTAAAAAATGAGGCAAGGAAATGAACTATTGAGGAGAAATGGAAATGCTGGTTAATTGTTTATGGCTATTTAGAACACCCTGCTCTGATGAGCAGAATGTGGCAAGAGATAGATACAGAGACTTCCATTAAGTGTCTTAGTGTCTTACAGGTTTAATGATCAAAAGAAGAGTAGCCAAAGGTGCTGGCAATGCTGTTGTACAGCCATGGGGGTCATGAGCTCCCCACCTATCTGCTGGAAAAGAATCCAGATGGCCCAATATCTGCTTGGTATTTTGCAGTCAGTTTTCGGAATTTCAGGAACGAAGAGTTAAAGGGAGGCTCATGGATTGCATTGTGGTGATTAAAGGTGAGCAGGTGAAATTGCAAAAGTAAAAGGTGGGGTTCATGGCAAAGTTTCTGAAATACTGATATTTCTGATGCAGAAAAGGTAGACAGAGATAAGAATATATTTAAAATACTGGACTTAAAGGAATACCTTGGGTTACTGATACGGATAGTGTGTGAGAGCAAGAGAAAAGACTTTCAAGAACTGGCAGTTCCCAAGAGACTTTCTAGCAAGGCCACAGACACTGGCTGTCCTCATGAGAAGGTCAGCTAAATCATGAACTCTTCAAGGACTTAAGCCACAAGTAGGAATTGTATAGAGAGTGGAAAGTAGGTCAAATGGCTAAGAATGACTGTCAAAGGGTACAAAAACTAAGTGAGGAAATAGGAGAAAGTTAAGAAGAACCAATGACCCAGTAGCATAAAATACTGGAAGAAAACACTGCATGTCAATAACAAGGAATCAGTTATTTTTCTCTCGGCAGGGAAGGCAGCAGACACTGCCCAGAAGTGAAATCTACTTTTTGCCTTGGTTTTCAGCAAAACGTGTTTTAAACACATGATCAAAGCTAATATGAAAGGAGTCATGATCCCAACCTGATCTGCATGGCTTCTATCTAGTGGATATTTTAGAGATACTTAAGCTGGCAGACATCTTCTCCAGGGTGTTTAGAGTACCAGATAGAAAATCTTGGAGCCTCTTGTAGTCATGTGTGAAAGCTTGGAGAGACTGACTGATGTCCCAGCAGCCACATGTAAAGTTGTAGAGCAGTTTTATGAAAATCAGATGAAGGATCTGTTTCACGCTATTGATGAGGATCTGCTTGGCTGCAGATATGGATGTTTATTCCACCTGCAGAAATTACTGGTTTTATTCCCCTTCCCCCTGCTCCATCCTTTCTCTCCTGGGCAGGATGATACACAGCAATGATCTTTGGAGAAACTTCTTGCAATGTTCCCTGTCCTAAAAGCTCGTGTAATTACAGATTAGCATCAGCCAGGAAGGGGCATGTTTAGAGCATGTTTGTATTTCTGGTGTTGGTAACCTGCTGTCTCAAAGTTGTTCTTCCTAGCACCTCCTGTCACAGCCTTTTAAGTCAGCAACAAAAATAATTTGAGTTTTAGATTGAATTGTGCTTTTGAGGAGAGAATGTGGAGGCAAGAAGAATAAACATGCAGGGGAAATGATGAATTTTAGCCTAATCCTGAAAATAGAGAACTGGAGCTATTCAGGTCTTTCAGCACCTTGGGACTCACCTATCTCTGACTGTTGGATTTTTTGCAAGGAGGCTTTTGGCAGGCAAATGCTGCCAATTTACATCAGCAGGCAGGGTATCCTTTTGTTCATGTGAATGCAAAAGTTATTGTATGGATATGGGCGTTGATGTGTAAAAACTTCTACTCCTTTCAAAAACAAAACCCAGATTCATCCCCAAAACTGTCATATTTCATGTTTGTTTGGTTCTTTAGAATATTTTCATTATAAAATTCCCCCAAAGTATTCTGTTATCAAAATTAAATTGCATTTGATTGTCATCGGGTTAAGTCCTGAGGGAGAAACACCAATTTGAAAGTACCCTGTTAAAGCACTGTAATGGGTCTATAACGTAGATCCTGCTGATTTTACCTACAATAACTCAAATTACTTCTTTTATTGTTCTATCTAGCAAATGTTTTATGTAAAAAATGTTGCCTTTATATTGCTTTTTTAATTTAATTGGTTTTATCTCTTAACCCTTAAGAGCTCCTGCCCCAGGAAGCATATCTTGCTCACAGTCATTTGACTGGCAGAGTGGTAAATGCAAATATTTTTCCATTGGAGTCAGACCAACTTACATTTGTATATATCTATTGTCCATCTTTTTTTCAGTGGTGTAGCTGAAATACAGACAAATAGTGAATAAAACATTTTCTCTGTAAAAATGTTAGTGAAGACTTCAGAATTAAAATAGCATTCTTGGCAACTGTCTTTTCCAGAAAACTATTTTGAGAATGAGTTACCGAGTGATAATTAGATATTGAAATGCGCCCAGTTTCACATTTCAGTGCTCCTTTCCAATTAGAATGGCATTAGAGTGAGAGTGTAGCTATATAATTGTATGAAGAATAGATCCAATTTTCTCAATGTCACTGCAATATCACCTTTCAGTAGTAATGGTACTGAATGATTACGCATATCATTTAGTAGTAGTATTTTATCCATTTCACAGAGGGATCTTTTTTATTCATTTTTTAAGTGGACATGCGATCAGATTGTAAATGAGCATAGAGAGAAGAGGCCGTGCTATGTACAAATGTGTCAGTGCAAATGCATTCCAAACTGCTGGCAGAGACACGACACTGTGTTTGCTAACATGCAGCATCTGCACGCAGAGTACACCTTACCTGGCTTTTTAATGGTCAAAAAAAGCAATTGCAAAAACCTCTTAGCCCACAAGTTAAGAAGATCTTTACAATTTCTTTTTGGTCTGCTGTTGTATGTAACTACAAAATGAGTTCTGATACAGGGTTAGGAATAAATAGTGCCATTAGCCTTGCTGGTTAGCAGGCATTTTGTATTCATCCTTCCCTCTTGGTCTCTATCATTCCATCTTCCTGTGGAGCAAAGCAGGCTGCAAAATGGATAATCCCTGTGAGAAGGCACTGCTACAGAACTCAAATCAATCATGCCAAATGCTACTAGAAATATTTCTTATAGGTCATGATTGGAAATTTATCCAGCAATTTCCATTTAAATGGCAGCTGCTAGAAACAGACTATAGAAATATCGTGTTTAGGCTTTCAGGTGCGTCCCTTAGCGCTCTGGGAGAACATGGGCTCTTTAGTTTAACTCCATAAATGTTAGTACAGCAGCGTATTGCACAGTTGAAAATACATTATCGGCTTAAGCAGAGGCACCCGAGGGTTAAATTTGATGCAGTGTTCGTTTGGTGGTGCTTCCAAGATCTGGACAGCCAGGGATCTTTTGCTTTAACAACTGCTGCAGAAGCATATTGAGATTTAACTTTGTGCCTAAGCTTTCAGATAAGAGTTTTTCACATTTCTGTGGTATTTACTTCTCTCTCTGGCCTCATCTCCTTTTCATGCCTTCCTTTTAGATGCATAGATTTACTTGAGGCAGAAACAGTCTCTAATTATGTGTGTGCTTGTTCCTGGAACTGCTATGACCCTTCTGAATATGTTCGGTTTCAGTGGTGATTCTTATTCTATTGGATCTCAAATGCCACTGAAATAAGCCAGGTGTGAAGGTTGCCCTGGCTATACCCCAAATTTCTAAAATAAGCCTTTGGCTAGTGCTGCATACGCTTTATTCATTTAAAAGTTCCCTAAAGTCACATCCTGTGTTATCAGTGCAAAACCAATGGACCATTTCTGGTAGCATTTTGATAAACCAAATTTTAAATTAAAAAGGGGTTATGTTACAGTTTTAAGCAAGGACTTCAAAAAGTGGCTTTTGCCTGTGTCTGGTGGATTATTTGAAAGGCCTTAGCATGCCTAATGGGTCTTCTGGTGGTTCAGTTCTAAAGATATCTGTGAACGATATGTCATTATTTTCTCTAATTACGAATGTAATAAACTAAGGGGATTCTGAAGGATGCTTTCAGAAAATAATGGTTCTTAGTTTTTGAGAAGCTGAAATAATTAAAAGAAGATAATTCTTAGCTCTAGGGTGTAATGATACAACATCAACACCAAAATTGGGTGGAAAAAAAAGCTAATTTTTTTTTATAAATTACATTGTAAAAATCCAAGGAATTAAAATAAAATTGACACTCCATGCAGCTGCTGTTGATGCTTCACACAATAGCAGATTGAGAGCAAAAGATGTATTATCTAACCTGCACAAATTTTCTACCTTTTCTATTGTTGACTAGTGACTTGCTTTATCTATCTATCTGGTTTGGGTTTTCTTTGTTTTAATTGTGATCATTACAAAGGAAAATGTAATCTATCCAGTTGGAAATATCAGCAGGGTTCTGACATCATTAATGTTTTATTTGCTTATGATACTGAGAAACAAAACATTTTCAAAGAAGAGCGTACTCAGACTGTTGTAAATTACAAAAGGAAATATTTTGATCATGGAAATTTTCTGCCTTGGTATCTAACTGAAACCTGGTGTATGATTGTGCCAAATTCATAGTAAATACCACAGAGTACATACTTCAATTTTTATTCTTGTAGTCACTGAAAAATTCTAATGGAGCCCTCCTAGAGATTCCATTTATTTGTGGAAATAAATTTGCAGTTTGTTTCAGCTGGGGCAAGCTTGCTACTTCTTTGCCTCTCTGGAAATGCTGTGTCAGAAGCAAGGACTTCAAAGTGTGTCACTGTGTTGCTGCCAGAAGTAATTCTTGTACTTATCATTCTAGACATCCTTGAACTCAGCAGCAAAAAGGACAGATGGCCAATGAAGAGGACTGACTGACTTGAACAAATTGAAACCTCTCAAGACTCTCTGTGTTGATGTGGTTTTTATTTTTATGGTCGTATTTTCTGTCGTTTGTGATGGAAATGACGAACACAAACCAGCCAGAATACAGGGATGTATCGTGGGCCACCAGAGTAATGGAGTTTACAGTGCATAAATTGTCCTTTGTGTAAGAAGGGATTTTCCCAGATAAAGAATAGGTGTGGGTGTGTTATCGGGCTCTGCACACTGCTTTTGTTGTTTGCCAGAGTTAATACGGGCTTGGAAATTCTATTCATCAGCATTTCCCCCCAGTGGAGCCTGTCCAATATGCTTTACCTTAATGTATTCCAAACATCTGCATTCAAATAATTTATTCATAGGCTGAAATCTCTAATCCCAGTCTGAGGTGCAGAAATGTTTACTTGGTCGCTTTTGCTCCGTTAATCTGGGACAGTGACAGGCAGGTCACACAGTGCCGTCCTTTCGCATGCAACTTTGGGAACAATGGCTTGTTAGTCATTTTCTCAAAGAGCAGGTAGAGGCAGCAGTCTGTGTGGATGTATTGAGAATCAGCTAATGGACAGAAAGTACCTGCTCCGACACATTAATTCCCTTCCCTGTCAGGCTGCATCATTGTAGAGTGTGCATGATGGGAAGCAAGGTCCCATCGCACTATGGCACCTGCTGCTTTTCCATCTGCCGAGCGCAATAGCTCCTTTGATTGCCCATTTTTCAGCCTAATGACTTTATTCCTTTTCTTTTTGGAAAGTTTTTACATTTTTATTGTTATTTTGATAGGCATGGTTTGTAGGGTTTTTTTAATTTCCTCTTCTCCAGTGGGCACTTGGAGTGTTGTTAAAAGAATAACTAACAAAATAATATTCCAAACCTGTGCCCACATTCTGCGTGCCCCAAGTGTTGTGTTTCATAATTTATTCTGATAAAGTTGTCATGGTGATAATGTCTCTTGAGAATGAAAGTGCCATGTGCCTGGCTGATTACAGGAAACAGCTCAGATGGTACATAAACTGGTAAATATTGAACCCATGGGCAATAACATTAGCTGTATTTTGTCCATTTATTTATTTATTCAGTGTAGCTCTGGTCAGCTTGATACTGCAAAGACTGTGACAATTCGTATTTTACTTTCTGTACACTTAGATTTATGGGGATGGGAGACAGGCTTCTGCTGTGTTTTTGGTTTTCTTTTTTTTAAATCCAGTGGCATAAATGTTGGCAGAGATCCCTGAAATAGCCTTTGAATTCCATCTAAAGCTGTTGATTTGGCTGGATTAGTCAAAGCACCAGATCATTAATACATATCGAACATCTGTCAAAGATAGAACTTCCAATTAACAGATGTATCATCTGTAAATTGTGACTTCAGATTTTGTGTGAGAGAAGTGCCTTTAGGATTCCTGATAAATGCTGATTTTATTAATTTCAAATATGAAGATAAAAGACACACTTTCAAATATGATTCTCTTCCTTCAAGAAGAAAACAGAATAATGTGTTTTTCATTACAAACATTGATTATGATATTGTCAAAGCATACCAGTGTACTCCGTGGAGTTTCTCTAGGAAAAATCTTTCAGTAGTGAATTTTAAAATTACACACTCCAACAGGGAAAGTTTAGATTATGATACTCTTTTTCTTTTTTTTTGTGCATTTGTTGTGCGGTGTAGTCTTCAATCTGCATTTGAGACATGCCAGGGAACAGCCTGCAATTTTTGTACAAATGTGAACTATAAGGTCCTGAAATATTTCAGGTTTTTGTGTGTTTTTCCATGATACTTTTATTTCTGTTAAGTGATTTAGAAAGGCATCAACTGCATTTAAGTGTACAGGCTTTGTGGGTGGGGGTCTGCTGCACCTGACTTCCACTGGAGTTTTTAAAACTATTTCTCACTTCTAACTGTAGATAGAGAGTGTTTCAAATAGTCCTAAAGCACTTAGTGAATGAGCTTTACATAGTGCCCTTTAATCACCTTGGGAAGGACCTCTCCTTACAGACAGAAATTTAAGGCCTGACACATATTTGAATGATGTAAAATGAGCATGTAAATGTTCTGATCAGCACAGTTTTAAACAAGATCCATAATTTACCCAAACTGAGATGGGATTGCGGAGGGACACGGAACTGGTTGGAGACTCCCCTGAGCAGATGGGAAGTGGTATTAGAGTAATGTTTTAAGCAGTGTTGTGTGCAGGAGCCAAGAAGACGACTGCTGGCCAAATGCAGAGGAGCTGGTGGCCTTGCAGGTGGTGAGGAGCAGCTTCTGAGCAGTCTGTTCACCACAGTAGCCCTTGGCACCAGCAGGGACCTGCAGGAACATGGGTCACTCAGGGACACGGCTGGTGCGGGACCAGGCCTGGGCCTACACTTGCTTCTTCTGTGTGTTCAACAAAAGAGAGCAGAACAATTTTTCCAAGTAATTCCTGTCTAGCAGGGCAGCAGCAGGGATGCCACAGATGTGGCACTGAAGTCTTTCAAGGTCGTGTCAGTATGAACACAAGCTGTAGTGTTGTGTGATGGCCATCCCAGAGGCAGCAGCTCCCTGTTTCTAGCAGATCCTGAATTTCTAGAAAGGGTCTAGATTGAGAGCTTTCTGCAACTTTCATTAATAAGGACCCCTCTCCTAGTAAGCAATAACTGATGTATTAATATAAGATGAGTACCAGGGGCCCTGTCCCAGTCGTGGTGGGAGCCTGTATTTGTTTGCGTGGCCTCTTGCCCAAGGGGCCTGCTGACAAGAGAGGGCTCTGGAATGCACAAAGCCAGCTGATCACGGTATGATTTGCATCTCTGTGCACAGTTTTGGTTCCATAGACTGGATGTCCTGGGCTCTACCCACCTGCTTCTCCGTGGCTGAGTGACTGAGATGTCACAGCAATCACAGCACTAAGGCGTTCAGCAGTGTCTGCGGGATCACAGAACTGATGCAGAGCAGGAGGTGTCTGCCCTTGAACAGAAACACCCCTACTGTGCTCAGGGCTTGGAGCAGCTCAGAGCTTGAGGAGACACATTTGCTGTGACACGACAGGTGGTGCCAGGCAGGCACATGCTCCTCATCCAGCGCCGTATCCTCGAGTGCTCTCACTCAGCTGCTGCACGGTTCCTATGGATTCAGCGAGGAGCCAGCTCCTTGCTACTGTTAGCATAGTTCTGAAACCCGGTTCTAGGGAGGCCTGTTGCTATACAGCACAGATGTATCACGCAGAGTGCCTTATGTATGGCTGCATAGTTCAAATGCAAATTCTTTGGAACACTGTGGCAGGATTGTATTGCAGAATTATGTGAGAAGATAATGAAGAAGGGGGGAGGAGCAAGGAATGAATGTAGGAAATAGAGGACATCTATAGTAAATGTGAAATGTGACTTCATAATAGGAATGTGAGGCTTGACCTTAAAAACTCTCTCTGCTACCCATGTTTTCCTTTGTTTTGAACATGGGTCTGAGAGGGTTCACTTCTCTCAGTGCACCAGCTCAGGTGCTGGAACACATACTTGGAACAGGCAGTTTCCCCCCCACCTTTACTGCGCAGAGCCAGGTTTTATAGACCCCTCATATCCTCCAATGTTGTCTCTTTCCAGCATCTCATTCCTTGCTGAGTCAGGAGACTCACCTGACTGTATGCTTCAAATGCAAATTTCTAATCTGTAATCTAAAGAAAAAAACCATCAATTTGGTGCATCATCGTGGAGGACCTGGGCATCATGGTTGCAAGCTACATCTCTGTCATGGATTACAGAGCTTCCCACCTCTGCTGCAGGGAGCCTGAAGGACTGACAGACCCTCAGGCCTCTTGTTATTTCCCAGACTTCCAACTGTGCAGGCATGGGAGCCTGGGAGGCTCTGTTTAACTATCTCTCAATTCCTCTTGCAAAAATTCACCAGCATTCTGCCAGGTGAAAGATAGGCAGGTGCTCAGGATCCTGATTACAACTTTATTTCTGTTTTGTTGAAATTAATAAATTTCCTTTTTTTAAAACCAAAATATTTCTGATAGATAATTCTTCTTGATCTCTGACATAACTGAATTTCTCCCTAGAAATTTGGCATTTCTATTTTGAAGATACCCGTTTTTCAACAGTCCTTTCCCATCATGGGTCAGGTCAGTAAACCTTTCATGAACAGCAAGGTTTTTCACACATTGGGAATTTAAACAAATCCTCTCATATTTTAATGTTCAACGGAAGTCACATCTTCTGCCCTCCCAAGATGTCAGTCACAACTCTCAGTGGAGTAGGATTTTTCAGTAGGGCTATAATTTCACCTATGTCTGTGCAAGAACAAATTGATTCACAACCCTGAGCTACTGTACAAGAGGGGAAAATTAACTGCTTCTGCAAGTCATGAAATTGTTATAAAAAACCCCCCCAAAAACGGAAACTTATTATAAAGTCAGTGTGAAAAGATTCAGTCCCTGACACGTCTCTGTTTCTTGTGAGAACTTGCAGTATATTTAGCTCTTTGACAAGGTTATACATTACACCTAAAAAGAAAGGGGAAGGAAACACTCCACACTGCAGACAAAGCCTGGAATTATCTTTAATAGGTGAAAGACGGCTGTGACCCCAGCTCAGTGCTGTGATGGAGAGCTGCTGGTGTGACAGCTCCTTTCTGCACTCTCAGATACAATGAGACAGATGGAAGCAGAGTGTCATTCTCCTACTTCCCATTCTGCAGGAATCAGAGAGAGATTCAAACTTGGTAAAAGCAGAATGAGATGCTTTCAACTTGCAGCATTTGAAAGGCTCGAGTTTCTATGTTATCTGAACACCATTGACAGGAAAATGAAAAAAAAAGGAAAAGCTGATACATTTCTTCCTACAAATGACTCAAAATGCTGGAGTTCACATATTTTTATTTTTTGTGCTCAGCTGAAAGTTTGAGAATAGCTCTGTACACAGTTTTTCCAGAGAGAAATGGAGGGAGGGGAATAGGCACCGAAGATCCAGAAGATGTATGAAGTAAAAATACAGCAAATACATCATCCTCTTTCAGCCTTTATTTCAGTGGCCCTCCAATGCAATCCCTTCCCACCTCTCCCAACCTTTAAATGCATTCTGCTGAAAGTCCTAACCAAGAACTATGATCAGTAGAACAGAGATGCCAAACAGGCTGGTCAAGCAAACAGCCCAGCTGCCAAAACACATCATGTGGATTTTTAAAGACCTGTGGCAATGCTAACAACATTTATTACAGAGCCATGAAAACACATTGGAACCAGTTATTACTTAGGGATCTGTAGGTGTTAAAATCAGTGAAAGTTTGATCAGTTTGAAAGGGAAGTCAGAAACTTTTGAGGGCTTAAATCTATTTTTAAGCAGAAATTAAAGTAAATGGCCCTGAACTGATGTGTATGTGACAATAGGATCAAAGAATCATAGACAGTGCTTAGTTACACACCACATAACTTAGTTCAAGTGGCACCTCTCCTGTGGGCTGTCTGTGAGCTGAGGTTTTAGCCCTCTGTAGTTTAAACCTTTTGGTCTTGAAGCTCTTACTTGGTGTTTGAATCAATTCAGTCGGTGTTGTAGACTTGCACACAGTGTTCCCAGCAAGTTTCTAGGAGATTTTGAAACCCAGAGCAGATGTCCCCTTCCTCTAATAAGACATTTTGATTTTAAGTGGTCATAGCAACAAAATGCCCTCCTTGGCCTTTTTGAAGAATACCTCCATAGGAAGAGCATTTTAATTAAGAAAATATACTAATTAGCTACCACCTGAAGTGAAGATAGGAGTTTCACTTCATTAGCAAGGCTGGGTGTGTTGGAGAAACTCACCTGGCAACAAGGGGACCCATTTTTCAGGCTATTTTCAGTATTTCTCTTCCTGCAGGGAGAAAGCAATGTTAATTAAAACCTGTGAAAAGCAGGGCATTTTCAGCTGTTAATTTACAGAAGTTTGAATAAGTCAAAAGAGGAAAAGGCACCTTTTGGCAAATTGTGCATATAGATGGCTGCCAGCAAACCTGCACTTAGCAACAGGAGCTTTTTTATAAGCCTGAGGGAGGCTGTTGTACTGCTGGAGCTGCAGGGTCCTTCTGAGCTTCTGCAGTGTTCATGAGCGTGTGTCCCCTGACCCAGACAGGGCCTTTAAACCCTTCCATCCCATACAATTTGCAGTACAGACTATTTCTATGCCTGTCAGAAATAATTTGTGCAGCTAAACCCAGAATTTCATGGTGCCATGTGGAGTCTGTGCATGCATCTCAGGGCTTTTCTGCCTAATTCCAACATCCCTCTGCCTTTTCCCCCAGCCTTTTTTTTTTTTTTTTTTTTTTTTTTCCTTTTTTTGGTTTATTTCCAGCTATTTTCAGATATTTGTGAAAGATAGAGGAAGAAAAGAAGGGTTTTTCAGTATTTAATGCTTGGTTTGTGGCCTTTGCTCTCTCGGTCTCCTGCACTGACACGCACACCCAGCCGGGCATGGCTCGAACACGCCCTGCTCAGCCCTCCTGCGTCCGAGCAGATCCAGCGCGAGCTCATTCGGGGCCATTCTTTCATCTCAGTAGCTCCATTTGCTGCCTGCTCCCACATCAGCTTGCATTTTTTCACTTGTGTGGGTTTCAATAATTTGTGTTTGTGGGATTTCTCTGCCTCCCAGTTCATGTCAATTAGGAGTACTCGGTCGTCCTCGCCAGCCAAATGAGCCCATTCCGGTGCGCGATGGGGGTTTTTTGGTCCAAAGTCACCATGTTTTGATAAGACTTGCTGCTGGATTAGAAGGCCTGGCAGCATTTCAGGGGCTTGTTAAGAAGCCTGATTGAAAATTTGCGCTTTATTAAAGCTGAATTGAGGGAGGGTCTTTAAACAATGACTTCCTGTTCCAGATAATGAGGGTTGTACAGACAAGTGCCACTGGTCAGGGAGATGCTAAAGGTGGGCATTAAATGGAAGATTTCTGAACTGACAAGACTGGAGCTTTCTGGAGGAGCTCAGGAGCAGCCAAGTCAGGTGGCCTTGATTTGAATCCTTAACAAGCTTGGTGAACCTCAAGATTTGACTGTAGGAGAATGAGAATTCCCCTGTGTTCTACCCTACTTTTGCAAATCTTGCAAATCTTCCAAATTAATCACTTTCTAATAGGATATAGCGATGTTGTCGTTGACGTACATCTAACACAATCCTTTCCTTTTCCTCTTTTCACCAGTGTTACTTTCAGAATTGGCAGCAATTTAAATGTCTGGAAAAAATATAAATAAGAACATCCTTATTATGTGGGTGACAACTGAGCTTATTTCGGCAATGCTATTTATAGTAAAGCTCTTTTTAAAATTGTTCAATTAATGTAAATACTTCAAACTGCTGGTCTGATACATTCTCTCTATTTAAAGAAGGAAAAGCAGGATTTTTTTTAAGCATCAGTCAAATTAAGCCAGATGCATAGGCACTGCAGAAAAAACAGTATGACATTTCTTTGTGCATCATGGATTCTGTCTTCAACAAATACCTGCTAGAGCCAAGCAGTGTGGCACTTTGGCCCATAGTCAGCCAACCCTTAATATTTTAAAATCAAGCACAAAATGAACTTAGTAGTAGCATACAGCAACTTCTTCATGGTTCCTGTTAAAGGTGCTTACGTGGTATTTATTGTAAATGCCAAATCTGACTAGGTTGTAGAGTTCTTTTTGCTTCCAGAAGCGTGTTGATGCTTTAGCTTCACCACTGTTCTGTATTTGAGGCTGATGTAAAAATATTTTGCTATACATTCATCTCCATTTGTAGCACAGACATTGTGAGGAGTGCTCTGAGGGATCCAATATTTAGTGTTGTTAACATCCAAGTTGTTGTCCTTCTCAGTAACTCAGATACTTTGGGGTGATACATGTTGGTGATTCTTGGGAGAGCAGAATCTGCACTTGGCAGAGCAGGCAAGTGCTGTGCTGCTTTCTTCCTCCAGAGGAATTTATGTACATCCCCATTGCTTCACAGGAATAAGTAGCAGTTTTGAATAATTACCTAAGTATTATAGGCAGGGCGGGCTGGGTGATACACTGTGCCCTTAAATCAGCTGGTTTTACTTACCAGACAATTGAAATCTTTTATAGGCATAAAATACAAAGCCTGTTTGAAATAACCAAGTCACTGAATTTGCTTAGTCTCCACATGAGTAATTTTGTTTCACTGAAAATAATACAGCTTTGCTGGAAGCTCATGTTGGAATTTAGGGGAATATTAGCATAAATTGTTTGAAAAATATCCCTGCTCTTAACCTTATTTCTTCTCTCTGTTTTTGCCATTTCCATATCTTAGCATAAACCCATGTGAGCCCAATTTTTCAGTATTTTAAGTGAAGCAAGGTTTATGAGGCAGGTTAATATCTTTTATTTGCCTAACTGATATAGTTAGGGAAGATCAGACAGACTTTTTTTGGCATACAATTCCTCAGATCATTGGAGATGGCATGGAGCTCCTGAAATCTTGTTTGTTTTCTTCTAAATATGTCAGTCTAATAAAAAGATATTCAATCTCCCTACATACTTTGTTTAGATCCTTAGACTCTAACAACATTATCATTTTAATACATCGTAATTGTATATGAATAATATATTCTAGATGAATTATCCTCAGTTTTCTTGTAGAACATATTGTCTGGAAGGCAGACAAAGTGCAAACTAACCTAATTTATTCTCCCTCAGTGGAAAAGCTATGTGCTACGTAGATTCCTACCCAGATTTTTTTCTATGGCTAATAACCAGCCTATTTTCCCTATCTGTGAGAGTCTTCAGAACTTAAATAGAATTTAAGTATCCATTCAGAAATACCTTAGTTGGGGGTGCCTCATGATTCTCCAGTTGGCCCCAACCACAGGATTTTTATGTCATAAGGTTTTATGTCATATTGTGTTGTGTCATGAACCAAACCCCTGTCCGCAATCAACAGAGAGGGGTCATAGCTGCAGGTGGCATTGTTTCCAAATGCATTTTTGTTCAGACTGTTCTTCAAGTTTCAATGACTGACTGTGAACCACAGCCAAAGAGAGCATGCAGCAGGATTCCAGCAGTGTCCAGGGCTTCTCAGCTAAGAGCTGGCCAGAGGCAAAGTGTACTCATCTCCACTGACACAGAGCTGTGGCTTAGGGTCTTTTGTCTCTCCCTGAGAACCATGACTTGGGCTAAAGCAGAAGCTACTGCGTGTTTCCATTGCTAAGAGCAGATTCCAAGACATGGCTTAGTAAGCAGTGTTACTAAACTCATAACTGGACTGTCATTATTATAAAGTCATTATATATTAAAAAAATTAGGTGCATATACATCTTTAAAGTAAACTTTTCCTCTTGGTGCACATAGATGCTGGAAGTACATCCATGGTGTAAGCAAAGTGGAATTCGTTTTGTAGGAAGCTGAGAGCTCCTTCATCTGAAAGGGGGAGCACCTCATTTAGCACCTGAAACTGCTCGTTGCTGGTGACATCTCTTGGAGGTGACACTGGTGGAGGTGTTTTTAGGGGAACAGGAGTAGAGAGGCCACAGCTGCTGGGTGGAGAGGAGCTCCAGATCCTGTCTCAGATCCAAACTGCCCGAGACAGGAGTGCCCATCCAGCAGGGTGCCAGGGCTGTCAGCAGAGATGGCTGAAGTCTCTCTGTTTTATCTGGGTGTGCCAGCCCTGCCCTTCCCCTCCAGCAGGAGTGCTGTGGGGCTTTACCTGCATAAGACAAGGTCTGTAGGGACAAGGGGTATAATTTATTCATCAAGATTGCCTTGGCAGCTGCTCCCTTGTACTTTACATTGCCTTCCTTCCCACAGCATCCTAGCTTGGAAGCTCCTAATGGGAAAAAAAAATGGAATGGAGTGTAACAGCACACTAGAAAACAGGAAAGAAAATAATTTTTGCCATAATACCTGCAGTAATTGGAATATTTAGGTGAAAATCATCCTCTAATACCATATTTCCCTGGTTTCAGAGGATTTATCATTATTTCCAATGGCTCTCCTGCCATTGGATAATAAAGGTAGTCAAAAAGCAGAATTCTTGTTCTGAACAGGAAAGTGAAAGAAAAACAGTGTAGTGCAAAAACTGAAATTTTGTTTGGGGATAAATTGAAATGATACTCTCATTCAGTCATATCAAAAAGTCTAAACAAAGTCAAACAATACTGTCTGATTCAACTTCTAAACTGCATTCAGTTACAAGAAGTTGTAATCATAGTGCTTCAACCCTGTATTAGTAATCATAACCCACAAAATATTTTAATATTCTTTGAATATCAGACGACTGAACTTCTTGTAACGAAAAGTTTCAGTGATTTGCCAATATGATTCATGACAAAACCTTCTACAATTCCAAAACTTTTAAATTTACTCTTTTGTGGAAGATCTTTCTTTCTAGAATTTTATCTACCTCTATCTGCAATGCAATGGACTTGTGGCTCCAAATATATTTACAGTATGTGCTGTGAAGTGCTTTGAGAAATAATTGGTTGGTGTTCTTTTGCATCTGTGAGATTTGGGTAGATCCAGTTTAAAGCCTGGATGAGACTGAAAACTTCTGGGCTGATGTTCAAACCATTTTGCATTCAGTGGATTATACTGGTTAAATATTAGTTTAGTTTGGTTTGGTTTTGGTTTTAACTCATTCTGGTTTCAGATCAGATCTCTGTATTTCAGATGCCCACTGCATGCTCATTGGTTAGGATGCGTGTGAGCTTCTACGAACATCAAACCCCAATCCAGCAAGATGTGTAAGGATTTTAGTAGTTTTAAGCATGTGAGGAATTCAGTTAAATTCTCAGTGTTGTTCATATGGTCCAAGACATGGAGGCACTTGGAGTTAAACCCAAGACCTTCAAGAAAGAGAGAAAATGCACTGATAGTGCTGGACTTTGAAACAAGGCAGATGTTTTACCCAATTTTATCTATTTCATTCTGCCATTTTCCTTGTTTGCAAGATCTTTGATAAGGTTTTTTGAAGGCATATTCCATAGGCTGTTGGTTTTATTATCACTGCTCATGTAAGTGCAATGATTTCTATCCTGGTGTCACCACGCTGACCTTTGCTCTGGTCACAGAAATACTCTAATCATGAAGTCAAAGTGTGCTGTTAATAAAGAGACTTGGTAGATTTTGTCTAAACAATGCTTAGATTGACTATTGACTTGTGAAATGGGACAATTTGAAAAGATACTACTCTGTTAGGGTGACTAATCAATTAAAGCTCTTACAGAGAGATGCATGAATACACTTTCCTGTATTTGTCCAAGTCTTTTTGTGATGGCAGGTGAAGGCAGAGTGAGCACCTCTCTCAGTAAGAGGGATTTGGTGTGTGGTGGGTGTGCCCAGTGTGCATTTTCCTCTCATTGCCTCAAACTTGCCATGATAATTTTTCTTTTTTGTTATACCTAAGCCTCAAAGAAATAATGTGGTCTTCCTGAGGGCAGAGAAAGTGTCATTAAAATAAAGACGATTATGACAGGTATTGTATCAAAATTCAGTTTTCCAGATAACTACTAATTAGCTAGCTGCTAACCATGTGGGAACACCAGGACTTTATGCACCCTTTGAGGCAGAAAATGGGCTCTTTTTAAATTCAAACAGATTCGACTGATTGGACTGATTGCTGTAAGCAGAGTGACATCATTGGGACAGGTTTTAAATGGGCAGTGCCTCCCTAAATTCTGTAGGAGAGTGTTTGCAGGTTTGTAAGGACTGACGGTGCTGTACAATCATTTTGTTTGGTGACTGGCTGTATTAATTTGGTGAATCAGCTAGATGGTGATTCAGTTCAGGATCACTGTTAATCTAATGAGTTTTATTGACTCCATTTCAATTTTGACCTTTCCTTGTATCATCTAATTTAATTTTAGTAAAAGTTTACAGTCGAGACTGTAGCAATATATTAGATATTAAGTTTTCTCCTTTTTCAGCTTTTAAAAAAGCCTAAGAAAAACAGAACCAGTTATTCTTCCAACACAGCAGCCTGAATGAAAGCTTCAAGGATCTAAACAAATGAGGCAAGGAATCTGAGGGCTACTTGGATTAATGTCACAGAATATATAACTTGGTATATCTGGGTTATCAGATTAGAGGCTTTCTGTCCAAATCCAGTGTGATAGAAAATGCCTTCTGTGGCCATAGAGCTAAATCAGAAGTGCTTAGGCTGTTATGAATTTTTGGGGTTTTTGGAAGGATGTAAATCAGGTTTAAAAAACTTGTTTCCAGCTGTAATTACTTCATAGTACAGTGATACAGTACTGCACCTAGGTGACAACGCCAAACTAACAGGGCAGAATAAACACGCAGAAGAGAATGACACATAGGAGATAAGTAGGAATAATTTGTTTGCAGACTTTGTTTCATGATTCTGTAACATATTTATCATGGAAAAAGCAGAGGGATTTCAAAGCAGCAATTCTGGGCACTCCTCCAGAATTAAGTGCAGCTGTTTATGCCTTAAAGTCAATTATTTTTCTTGTTTGTGCTCTAATCATTCATTATTTGTAGATGCCACAAAACAGTCCGTGAAGCGCTGACAGAACAAACATTATTCCCTGTAGAGTTTTTTTTTAAATATTTATTGTATGCTTAAAGTTTGTATGAGGTAGTTCTATGAACTCAGCAGTACTGAGGGTGGGGAGGGCAGCAATGTGTGAATTTAAAGCCTTTTAGCACTATTAAAAATCAAAGCCTTATTAATTTTTAAAATCACTTGGTTGATGTTTTCCCTTTTCTTCTGGCACATGTTACTGCTGGGATAAATCTATTAACTATGGGCTGAGTCAGTATGGATCTGTTGCACTGTGAGCCATGTCAAGTTAGTATTTCAAAGAAGGATTTCTTTCTGTCACTATAGTGGTACAAATACCTCTGTCCATCTGATGCTCACTTGCCTGCCACTGGATCCTCACCTTGAGGATCACAGGAGTGGGTTAATTATTAATAGAGGGCAGGTTTGATCCTTGGCTACAATGAAATAATGCTCACAGCAATCACTGTGGTTTTCAATTCAGTATTGTGAGCTTTGGGAAGCCTGAGTAAAGGCTCAAGACATCCACATTTTTAAAAGCATTCATCCCAAAAAGTTGTGTTAGACTGTTGCCTGAAATATGTAAAAAAAAGGCTCAGGTAGGTCCCTGTGGGTCCACCCAGTTCAATAGAATGTACCAGACAAAAAAAAAAGGGTCCCACTTGATGACCAGTCTGTATTGCAGCAGCAGCTCTGTCTTCAATAATTAGGGCAGAGTGTCTGTAACTGGGATTTCAGACTCTCCTTGTAGGATCTTGTAGGACTGGCTGGCCGAATGATGCAAAGCATGCAGCCCTCTGTTTTGTTTCCTGCTGCCTCTAGTTCAGTAAAAGCAGAGAGAAACAGAGGGAATAAAGAGTCTGGTTATGTTGTGCCTGTTAAAATTTACAGCTCTTTGTACTAGGAGAGGGAAGAAATTCACGGACACAAGGGCCAGAGTCTCTAGTGGGACAGGAACAGCTTTGCATTGTAGAAGAAATGAAAAGAGAAGAGGATGGTACAAGAATAAAACAGAAAAAATCATGAGGAGAGGAAGGAAATATGTCCAGTAATAGAGAAATGTGTAAGAGAACAAGGAGGCAGCAGGGAAAGGCCTACAAAAGACCTGTTTTCTACTTGACTGCCTGTGCTTTGGGTGCAGACTGCTTTCATGCAGTAAGGCCCTGGCATTTAGAATTACAGTTCAATAGGACTTAAAGGCAGCTCATATTTGAAAAGCTTTATTATGAACCCAGTCCTTCTTTCCTATTCCAGTTCTGATTTTTTCAAAAGAGAGAATGATCTTGCTTTTCATTTGGGTATGAGACAAGCAGAATTTTTTTACTGGAGTAATCAGTTCATCAGTAGCACTGAAGGAACCTAATTCAACTTCTATTTGTCGATGTAAATCAGGGAAGATGCAGATGAAACAAAATGAGTGTGAAAGAGGAATAAGGGGCAAAGAGTTAGAGTGGCTTTGCCTAAACCCAAGTGACCTCCCTGTGTGGTGTAAGAGTGACAGCCACCAGCCATATCTGGGTGATATGTTCAGTCTCCTGAATCTGTTTTTAAGGGAAGGCTGGTGTTGGCTTTTGAAAGGAGTAGCAAAAGGCCAAATTCCCTGCATAGAACAGTGTGCTGAGACACTCCGTGACTGACCCAGGGCAGGCAGCTCTGCTTCCCAATGCAAACTGGGCCACATCTTGGTCCCTTAGGCTCTGCTGCACAATGTGATATCTGGGACACATGTCCAAGGTGCTTTATTTTGTATCTCTTGCTATTAAAGTAGATAATGTACCAAAAAGGGAAATGTACCAGAATGATAAACAAAGGTGGATTGCATGTTTTCTGGAGTGTTATTCTGTTAGCAACCAGCATATTCAGCTTTGAAAATAAGCTCTGCATGGGGATAGCTACTGCCCTTGGGAGTTTTCTTGCAGTTGAAACCAGCTTACTTTTGTATTGATTAAAATGTTGTTTAAGGCATTTTGGAAAGATGAGTATTCAGAGGACAGTTTAATAATTTAACCACCCAGCTTAGTCCTCTCTATCCCTCACAAATTCCAAAAAAGAAATACCCATAAAATACAAGTCTGAGAAATGTCATTACAGCATTGGCTTATATAAATTGCTTGATGCAGCAATGTCAGTCTAAGGATGAGCAATTGCTCTGTGGACGAGTGTTTTCATGACTGAAATAAAGAGATGCTGGGGGCTGTAGCACCTGTAAGTGATGGGTGGATTGAGGACTTAGATGCCAGCCTGAGTCTGGTACATGCCCAGGGACCATAAATGATGTTGCCATGTAAAGTGATGTATTACAGTAGCACTCAACCTTTGCAGACCATGGACAGGATACCATTTATTGCAATAATTCTCATTAAAAATGTGTTTCTATTCTTCATCCACTATGAACATTAATGTGGGTGTAAAAATACAGGAAATTAACACACATTGAAATGTAATTTGGAGCAGAGTCTGTGGGGAGGGTAGTGCTGCTGCCTTCTCTTTACCTGTAGCATAGAGCTAAATCTGAATGCTGTTTTGACCCCATAACTATGAACCTATCACCTTTCATGAGTGCTAGTTTCATTTAAAAGTAACTGCTTTTGAAGAAAAAACAAAAAAGAAAAAGAGCCCACCCAAAAAAGCCTCTATCAATTCATCCAACTGATTGGTTGAGATAGTAGCAATGTTCATCAAGCACAAATACTGATTTGTTTTCTGACAAGTTAAAAGCACAGAGACTGTGGATAATTCTGTTTATGCTTTAGTTTCAAATGAAGTATAATCCAGATAACTTCTATGAATCAAATTCTGGCCTCAGTCCACTCAAACTGGAGATATTCAGCAATCTAAGGAGAGCAATTACAGGTATATGCTAGTGTGAGGGGAGATTTTGGCCAGGTACATCTGTAGAACTATAAAATAAGTATCAAAGTGATTTAAATCATGTTCAGCATGTACTGCAGCATTTAGGTAAGCTCATCCCATAGTTTCTCTATGTACTCTTAAGGTTCCAAGCTCAAAAGATAAGGCACAGGAAGCCAATTTTTACCTCTGAATTTCTCTGATTTGGCTGCCAGGTGTCATAATGACCTGGACATCATTTAGGCTGAAAAGAGGGGAATTTTGTGTATGTTAGTCTCTAGTGGCATTATATAATGCATTAGATACAACATTCTAGATGTGAAACAATTTATCTATTTTTATAGAGGTGGTAACATTAATTTTAATGTTAGCCTTTGGTATGACATAGACTTTGTCTTCATTATTCTGAAATATTGTTGGAAACCCCCCCCACAAATCCATTTATGTTTTCAATTTGCTTTGAACTATTTTTCAACAACTCAGGTCAAGACCTAATTTCTACAGCAATCTTCAATGTATTTTATTGTTCACCAGTGACTTGTACATGATTAAGGAATCCATCAGGAAAATTCTCTTTTTATTCTTTCTGTAACATCTCTTCCCAATGTCTAACTTGCAGTATTTTTATTTTTTTCTTTAGCATGGGGCCTGAAAAAAAATTTTGAGGATGAAAAATGGGTGCTGTACTTCAGAAATTGGTAAGTTCGTTTCAAATAGCTCCTTGGTAATTTGGCATTTTGTTACATAACATGATATTTCAATCTTATGCCTGTGCAAAAACTCATTCAAGTGTTTGCAGTACAGTGTCTGCTGGAGTTCTAATAAGGCACTACTGTTTGTTTTCAAGCCTAAGAATCCTGCCAAAACTATTAAAGCTGGCAAACATCCAAGTGACCTGATTCACAAATTCATCTGTTCACAAATACACTTGTTTAAAGAAATACTTTTATCTATATACACATGTATTTATGTCTGCATATGCACACGTGCATGTGTCAAATACAGAAGCCAGTCAGTTTCTTGAGGCTTAAATCGGGATATCTCTGATACAAGGAATGGACTATGTGCTAATTTCGACTCTCTAGGTACCATCACACCCATTCAGTCCAAAGAAACACCACTGCAAGGTAATTACACAGGCATCAGCCTTTACAGAGCAGCTGCTGACTTGTTTGGTGATGTGAGCAAGCCGGAGTGTCTTTAGACTGAGGCTGCCCCAGTCAGGGTAATTATGATGGCAAAAGTTTTTTTCATCGGCTAAGACCCAGCACAAAGAGCTCAGGGAATTTATTTAGGGGTAAGTTACTTTTGGTAGTGCAGCGGTGCAGGAATTCAGGAACCATAGTTACTTGTTAAAGCAATTAATGTCTTTTGGACCCTGCTTAGGAGGTTGTTGAACCCCTGTGGGAAAAGGCATGCCAGTTTTGGGGAAGGTGGTAAGCAAAGCAAGGAGGAAGCTGTGCCACACAGAGCCAGAAACAAGGCCCAGCGTTGCCTTAGGAACGATGGCACTGCCTGAGACACCAGAGACATTCGTCATCACCCTCTCTTTTCCAGGCTCCAGGAGATTTTATATGTTTATGACTTCATGGTGTCAGAATCAGTTTTAGCAGTCTTTTTCCTTTCCCTCTCGTTTGGAGCTCTTGTTACCCAGGCACTCTCCAGCTGAGTTCCAGCACTTGCACATTTCAGAGGGCCTGTGTTTCACTCAGGCCTCCCAGGCTGATTCCTTCTCAAAATTGCGTATAATGCAAAGAGTTGGTACCAGCACAGCACTTATCAAGGTTAAGATGAAAAATCCCTTCTTGGGATTTCTCTGAGAATACACCAGGTGGTGCCACGGATGTTTGCTGAGACAGTGTGTAATTACTTTTCTTGTTCTGCCAGAAAAGCTTAAAAAGGCCACATGAGTTCTACTTTATCACTTGCCCCCCTCTTTTCACTCATGCTGCCTGTGACTCACTTGGATGCTGTTCTGGAAATGCCTCTGTGCTCAGTGGATGTGACCCCAATTACTCCTTCTTGGTTTTTCTCCTTTTCTTTCCCTCCCCAAATGCTACTGGATTGTCTTCTCTACATTTACATTATGACTAAGAGAAATAACCCCCTGCCCTCCCCAATAACTCAATCCATGAATCTGCAATCTGCCATCTGATATTGAACATTTTGAGCCATATGGAACTGCTCTGTATCCTGTTGTCTGTTAATAGAACTGAGTGGACAAGATTAAAAATAGATCGGCCTTTTAAAGCAACAATAGTTTAATTTTAAATGAAAAAGTAGTTTCCATTGATTCTGCCCTTGTCATGCTGGAGCCTTCTGATTCTGTACATGTCTAAATTAATGCAGGCAAAAGGCTCTTGTGAATAGTAATGCGGCTTCCACTGTTGCTCCTTGTCTAGCTCATCTTTGGTTGTCATTATGATCTTGCAGGGTCCCTGTCCAGGCTGCCATTGTCCCTCTCCCCTGCAGTGAAATGTGAAATTGCAGTCTTCTGCACCAGGGGTGTGAGTGGCTTGTGCTAAAGCAAGCACTGGAGTGTGTATTGGCAATGGCCATGGAAAAGGAGCCTCAGCGAATCTCCCTAGGCAGGAGCCATGGGAGAAAGTCATTGTAAGGCTGGTACTGGGAGTGAAGTTACAATTTATGTGTAAGAAATACTTTGTCAGACTCAGGACTGCAGGTGACAGTCATTCCCTTTTCAAAGTTCTTCACCAGGTGGGGTGAAGGTCATGTTCCTATCACTGATCGCTCCTTGACTGATGATCTGAATATCAATTATATGTATGCCACAGTGTACTTCTGTGCATCCAGCTAAGTAGCTATGGCTTCCTCTAATGCAAATGTCATTCATAACAGACTCGCCCTATGCAGATTTTTTTTAGGCTACAATTACATCTAATTGCAAAGGTATTCAGTAAGCGCTGGCTTGCGTTAGCTTACATAAGTGGTGTAAGTTTCCAAATTGTTTCTGAGAAAAGTATTTAAGTCTCAAGATCAGTTAAAGCTTCTGATAAATAGCACTCTGATAGCAAGAAAGATCTGAAAAGACAATTGGGCAAAGGGCCATTCTCTCAGCACTTGGTCACAAATGTTGAAGGACATTCCCCGATTTCCATCACTTTCTGGAACTTTCTATCTTTTCAAAGTGTTTCAGTTTGGAGGAAAAAGCCAACAAAATAACAAACCCCAAACCCTGCTTTTGACTCTGCATTTCCTATTTAAAAGACCACAATGGTGCTCAGCAAGTTGAGTTCCCCATAAAAATTTTCAGAAAGTCTTTTCGTATGGTGTGAAAACAGCTGTGTAGTGGTTTTTTCTCAAGTCTTTTCTCTCTAACTCGGTTTAAAAACCTGTTTTCCTTGTGTTATTTACCCTTTCTCTGATTCTTTCCCAGCATTCTCTTCCAAATGGAGCTCAAACCAAGGATATTTACTTAGAAATCAAATCTTCAAATTCACAGACTCACAGAGGCTTTCAGCTTTAGCCTAAATGAGCTCACACATCCCTAACAAGAAATATTTTGTACTGGCACATAAGCTTCATGCACTATTCAGCCTGGTGATAAGGACTAAAATAAAGTTCTAAAGTTTTATGAAACCAGCCGCGTAATCAGGACAGGATTCAGCAACACTCAGGATAGGGAGACGCTGGAGGCACTGTCTGCTGCAGTAAACAGTGTAAAAGAATGGTTCTTAGCCTGTCAGTGAATCCATCCATAGTTGTAAAAAGCTTATAAGCACGTTGGCAGAAGAGGAGGAAAGGAGGCATTTCTGTGCTCAGAATTGCAGTGTCTGTAGTGTGTGAGGCACAGAGGAGGTGCCTCTACTGCATTGCTGGCGCCGTGTATTTTCCCAGGTATATCTGCTCCCTTGGCTGACAGCACAGAGGTAAATACAGGAGTGGTGTTAGGAAAGGGGAGCTGACAACTCATGAATAATGAAAAAGAAAGAAGTAACTGAGGGTGATACCAGTGTCCTTGGGATAAACTGTAGGTGAGATGATAGTGTTGGATGTTATGCTTGATGAAAAGAGATACGATATTCACTACATACTCTAACGCGAAGCACAGAAGCTCGTTTAGAGAATAAGAACTGAATATTTGCTGCTAGTATCCTCCTCAGATCACACAACAGACTAGTTCTTCAAGAAGCTTTGCTTTCTCAGCACAAGTCTCAGAGCTCGCCTGTCTCCAGGCAATCTTGGTGAGTTCGCCCCAAGAAATGACAGTCACCGATCTGTGGGACAGATGTGTTCATGTGGAGCCGCAGACTGAGTTCAAAAGAGCACCACGGCACGGAACTGCCTTGCCAAGGTGAATGTGCTGCTGCAGGCCGTGCTGCAGGGCATGGGATGGGTGTCTCACAGTCCCCACCACGCCCCGGGGATGCAGTGGAGCTTCAGCCAGGGCTGGAGCACTTGGAGAGCTGGAGTGCTCAGCAGGGCTGGGGAGCCGAGGCAGCGGCTTCTGCAGGGTGTGTGTGACAGAGATGCTCTTCCCTCAGTTTGGGCAGGAGGGGCCAGGGCCAGACCACTCAGAAGGACATTGCAAGTACTTGTTCCCAGATCCTGTGTTTCTTTGCACAATGATATGCCTGTTTCAAAGGGTTTTTTGAATTTCTGAATCAGTTTCTAGTCCCAGGCAGTTGACTTTCCTCTGTTAACACGGTGTAACAAAGTGAGGCACAACAGCTTCATCCAGAGAGAGATCAAATTAAGGGGACACTCCACCTGGGATTGCATAAGGGAAAATGGGAGCCAGTGACTCTTTAACTACAGGAGGCTGCTGAAAAACCCGGGTAGAGGCCTCTAATGAGAAAGGAGCACAATGTGAAGGGCCTCAGGTGCAGCATTCCCTCAGTCCTTGCACACAGACATTGTGTGCACTCCCAGTAGCACAGACACATTGCCACTGCTTGTACACAAGAAAGAACTCTGGAATTGGGACCTTTTTTGGCTCATCACAGGAAATGTGACTCAGAGATACTGCTGCAGTTATAGAGATTCATGGTTTCTTCTTTTGTGAGTTTTCCTATCAGCTTATATGATCTCATGTTGGTATTTTTAGTGGATTCTCTGCTCACAGGGCCAAGGGAGGAAAGAAGAAAACCTTCCTGTTGCACATACATTGGCATATAGATAAAGCCCAACATTCTTCAATCAGATTTTTAAAATTGGAATTTTGCTGCTGCTATAGTTTAGCCTCAGGCTGGTAATTTGGCGCTTGATTTCAGTCACTGGGGTTCCTAATTGGAAAACCTACAGAACAGAAAAGAGTCAGGAGGGAAGGGGGGAGGGTGGAAGTGGATCACATTTATAGCAAATAACCAAGTCCCCCAGCACACTAATTCAACCAAACTTTAAATATCCATTTATTCCCCTGAAGAGAGTAGAAAAGAAACAAAGTTATTAGGCTCCGATGACAGTGTCTCTAGAAAAGCATAAAATCTAATAACACTGACTTTCCATCCAACCTCTCACGCACATATCAGAGGAAAACGTCCCTTGCTAAATACAAAGAAAGTTCAGTTGGGCAGGGTTATTTATTTTCTTTTTAACTCTGCCATTCCCACACATATGAGTGCACTCATTCTTTCTGTACACATATCTATGTAGACAGTACATCACTAGTATAATTCACAGAGGCTCAGTGCAAAAACTAAAGAATTTTCTCAATGTTGGCTCAGTTTTCAAAACTGAAAATGAGCCTCACCAGGTCTACCTACAAACTTTTTCCCTTGGTGTGCGTGGATGTCAGTAGGCTCTAAACTTCTTTGGATGTTGTTAGAAGGCTGCAAGGTTTCCTTTCAGTCTGTGAAAGCTGTCATGTGGAATAATGTGCCCTTAGGAGCCCAGCATTATGTGAACAGGACTTCTGGGATGCAAGGAGTGAGGGCAATCCTGCATCAATGGTCTCTCACACTGTGCCCTTCAGGTGAGAAACTTCTATGTGGGCTACTTAATAGGCTGCAGGCAGCATCTCTGGAGACCTGCTTTGTTGTTCATGTTATTCTGGCCCTGAATTCCTCATCTTTTCAAAGTGATGAAGCTGTTGCTGTGGTGCAGGAGCAGCATCTCTGAGGGTGCATGTGTATAGAGGATATCCTGCTTCTGGTTTAGCGAAGGGGGGAATTGGTCCCACAGTATTCACCAGTACAGGTTTAATAGAGTATGTTAGTGTAGTAAATCAGATTTTCATAATATACTGTTGTAAGCAGGTGCCTTTAAAATCCAAGTCTGTTGTGGTTTTTGTTGTATGTGTAAGTTTACTTAGAAACTTGTATTAATTGAAAGGAATGCTTTTACTTAACCAGGAGTTATTGACCACTCTGCAAAAATGTGTACTCTACAAAGCTTAAATTACATAATTGCTCAAGAAGGACTAGTACCTCCTGTGGCATCTTCAGTTAGAGGAAAGAGATTGTTGCATTAATCACGACTTCTGAGGATGCTGAAAAAGATAATTCTTTTTTAATGTATTGATATAACTCTCAATTGTTTCATATTAAACTGAGAAAATGGGAAGAGTTAGAAGATGGTACATGTTTTAATAGAAGTAATAATTCTACTTGAAGGCTTTTCTGGATGCTGTGCTGGGGAAATGAAACCAATAGATCTCATTTTACAGAATGTAGCTGTATTGGAAGAAAAGGTCATAATCCTGGGCCTAATACTGTTACTGATTTAAAGCTGATGTTAGTGTTTTTCAATTTATTTTATGAATTTAAAATGGGGTCAAACATATAAATGTAATAATTGCGGCAAACTACAAGAGATTTGTTTGGATCACATTCCATGAGCTTATTAGCCAGTGTGACTCAGCTGCCTTCTGCTGTCCTCTGGTCTGTCGGTTTGCACCAGGTGTGGGTCCAGCTCACAATATTTCTGTCCTGCTGCTGATTATTTCGTGCCGATGGGCCGTTAGCTATTATGGGTACTCAGCTGTCTGACACATGCTGCATTCTGACCCAGAACCTTTGCTGAGCGAGTAGTAACAAGTACCTGCCTTTGAATGTTCACGAGCTAAACATCGTGGGTCAGCTCCTCATTTAGTGCGAGGCGCCTTTAGATCCGTGGCATTATAGAGCAGCCTCACTGCGGGCATCACACAGCCCGTGCCCTCTGAGGAGCGGCGCCACGTCATTTCTCACTGCGCTTTCATTCGCCATAAGCACTTTGCAGCCCGAGCCCACTTTCCTTTCTATTGTCTCCTTTTTGGGGAAGTCTGAGTGATGAAATCTCAGCTTGGGCCTGTGGCTGGTGCCTCTGAGGCTCGGAGCAGAGTGATCCCTGCCAAAGCTCATTAGCGCTGCCTGTCAGCAGGAACTGTGTCATCAGGTTGTCACTGTTGCCACGAGATCCGCACCCCTTTGAGCGCTGTGCCAGCTAGCGAGGGTGTTTAATAAATAATACATTATTGGTTAAACTGCTAGTTGAGGAGATGCTTACAGCTTTTAATTAGTGTCTTCCATTGCTCTTCTCCTAATTAAAAGGGAGTCCAGAGCTTGATTGCCATTTATAAAATACAAGAATTAAAAATACTGTAATATCCTCAGGTTATCATTATTTTCATGCAACTAAAAATCTGTCCATCTTAGATAATTTGAAGTCATAGGTAAGTAAAATCATCAAAACCGGTAACTGGAATGTTTTTGACTGAGAATACCCTACTCTCAGGTTTTCAAGTATTTCTCTAGTCTCCTTGTTAGAGCTACACACTGTAGCGAACAATCTGAAAGGTGTGTTAATAGGGTTAATAAACCTGGTGTGGTGCATGAAGTTCCTTAAAGAAACCCTCTCCATTAATTCTGGAGTAGTGCTGTTGCATACCTTTCTCCAGTTTTAAGGCAGTGTTGTCTAGTTGTCTTCCATTAGAACAGAACTCAAGAACCCTCGGCTCCAAATCCCTCGTCTCTTCCTAGCCCATTTTGTGTCCTGAGAAAAACTCAGTTACCTCAGTTTTACCTCAGAAAAAGTAATAACTAACTAGCTGAATTCAAGAGGCTTTGCAAAAATTACTGTGCTCATTAAAAAAAAAAATTGCCAGAAAACAGAAGTACAAAAGGTTCTTCAGTAGTATCTGCAACAGTGCTATAAGCTTAGGTAGGACAAAAATATAATCAGACCTTGTGTTTCCTAATAACTGAGAAAGGGATTTCTTTTTCAGTTTTTTTTTATATTCCTACATTTTTCTTTTGGACCACCTTCTCCCCCCATGCCATTTATGCTCTACAGATATTTACATTACTCTATAGGTAGACCACGTTCTTTCCCAAGGGTTCTAGGAACCTCTTGTTGAAAAATAAAAATTGTGCTGCCACTACGTTTTCTATATCTCTTTCTGTGGCTGAACAGAGGACTTTGTTCTTCTGGAATATTAGCCTACTTCATTTCATAAGCATCGAAATGAAATGAATATTTGCAAAGGTCAAGTTACAGTATATGGCAGGAAAAACATGCCAAAAACAATTAAAATTACTAGGGCTGCATAAGAAAGTCACACACAGCACATATTGCTCACAGGTGCTCCATGTGAAGCCCAATCCAATAAATGTCAGTCCAGTCATTTACACTAGGAGAGTGCCAGTCATGTAAAAAGAAACAGAAGAACAGATGCTTTATGAGAAACAAACCCAATACAAATAAACTCAAAACTGATTATAAAAAAAATCACACTAAACAAGTATTAAAACGCATGTGAACTACATTTGGGATTCTGTGAATGTCTTGTCTACAATTGGGATTCAGTGAATGGTTCGTAAAACAAGAGGCAAATAATTTCTCGTGCTTTCTAAGTCTTTTGAAGCCTCTCCTTTGCAGTTCTGTATATGTTTTTAATTTTATTTTAATTGCACTGGCTTTTTCTCCATGTTGTTTAAACTTTGGTTTTCAAAAGACCAAAATGTCCACAAAAGTGTGGTAAAGTTTAAGAATTTAATCGGGGGGGGGGGGGGGGGGAGGATTTTGTTTTCATTAGTGCTGAGGAGTAAGGTTTGACTTTGTCATGCGTTCTGAAAAGCTTATACACCCATGACTTTTTGGGAACTAGGGCTGGCTTTAAAATCTGCTAAAAAAAGCAAGTTCTGTGGGCTTAGTGTTTATTGTAAACATTTTTGCGGTTAAAGCAACTGTGACTGACAAGAGAGAACCAGGTTCATCTCTGCCCTCACTCACCTTCGCTCCTGGCAAGTGCTGTCTGTGTGTGCTGCAGTCAGAGCTGGAGAATCCAGCACAGGTTGAGAACTGCTTGAGTACGAGGCTGTTACATCCTGCTCGACTGGAAGAGTTTGTAACTGTTAGATAAATGTTTATAGACTCACCCCTTTTCCCTTTTCCCTTTTCCCTTTTCCCTTTTCCCCTTTCCCTTTTCCCTTTTCCCTTTCCATGTTCTGCTTCCCATAAGCCAAAGATCTCACAGGAGGCTGTGCATTTTGCTCTGACATTTTCAGTAGTACAATTTAATGCAAGGCACATGGATATAGGCACCTCAATGGGTCCAGTCTACAGTGCTGCTGCCACTGCTGGCCTGCTGAGATTTCTCAAAAACTAGAATCAAATGCAGCTGAGCTGAACAAATTTTTAAAGGAAGGTCAGATGTGGATTTTTTTTTTTTTATTCTATCCAAAATAAATGTAGGAGCCCTAAAAATTCTGAAATATGTAGACCTCAAGCTTGAAATTTTATACTCACAAAGACTACTGCAGAGCAGGCGGCAGTAAAAACTCACCAGATAAATTGTCTCAACTCTGACCAGAGAGACCACCCTTCCAGAGAAAAAACTAAGTTGTGTTCTTAACTCCTTTAATCCCCTGCTTTTCTGCTGGAAGGGTCGACAAGGGACTCATTCTCACTAGCAACTGGGCTGAAGCCACACATTCATTTCATATATGCCACGAACAGGTCTGTGATACTAATGGTTTTCAGGATCTATGAACTGGAGTTGGATCTGACCCTGTGACCTGGAGGTTAAAGGCTCCAAATCCAATTACTGAACCCCAGAAATACCAAGTCAGTTTTGCTTAACCATTACACCAGCACTGATGAAAGCTGTAGTGAGCTATTGTACTCAGCCAGGTAGGCCAGCACCATGAGGGCGAGTTGCTAGGATATGCCCCTTTCAGACAGCACATTTCATTTCTTCTCCTTTTCCAGGCAGAGGATTCATCTTTTTTCAGAAAGGAAGTGTTGAGCAGTTGAGAAGGTTCCTGTGAACGTAAAATCCACGATCCCGTCCTTGGCACTGTGCTTATGTTAAATATTTGAAAATACTGGGTGATTCCCAAGAGAGAGAGTGATGACTGCGCATCGTTTATTCATGGCCTCTCTATGGCTGACATCTGATACTCAGGATTCAGGCTTAGCAGCTGGCTCATGCCACCTCTTGCCAGTCATCTTTTTGCTGGTGCTGCTGTGCTGTCACCACTGACAGTGACACACGGGCGAAGGGCGGCTGACAAAATGTAAATGCACAGGGCAAGAACAGGAATGGTTCTGCTTCTGGCTCATCCCTGGTGCCCTTTGTCCTTGTTCAGGTGGCCCTGGGATGGCAAAGGCCCATTTTATGGGCAAGGAACACTTCAGTTCTAGGCAAGTTCTGTGATGGTAGTGGGCAAGGAGATGTTTTGCTGGAGCTAGAGTTTGACTCACAATTTGGGAATGGCAGAGAGAGTTATATGGGGAGAATTAAGACAAAGAAAGCAAGGCAGGAAAAAGTAGGAGCTTAACAATAGCAGAACCAGTGAACCAAAATATTACTTTGATCTGTCTGACAGAGGTGTTGGAAAGAACTGGGGTTCAGCCACGCTTTGAACATAGTTAGGGCTTTTCTTGAGGATCTCCTATAGACCTGTTATGTTGCTGTAATGTTTGGAGGGTTTTGGAGATAGACTAAAGTCCCTCCAAGTTAACTAATAATGTTGACTGTTATCACTGAGAGGCAATATTGTGCAGAATCACGCTGAAGAGCCCAGTACTGGGTGCAGTCCTTCAAACGAGGCCTCACCAGTGCCGAGCAGAGAGAAAGGATCCCCTCCCTTGGCTTCCCTCCATGCTTTTCCAAAGGCGGCCGGGATATGGGGCAAACTTGCTGAGGGTCTGCTCTGCAGGTCACTAATGAAGTTGTTAGACAATATTGATCTCTGGGAGTCTAGGTTCCAGCTGAACTTTCTTTAGCTGATCACAAGCGTTCAGCCGGTTTTCACTTGAACTCACAGCACACTGAATTGGAGAGGAGCTGGACAAGGGACTATTGGCTCATATTATCTCAGAGTGGAAGGTATTCAGAATGCAAAAGCATTTTTCTTTTTTTTTGGGGGGGAGGGTTCTTTAACAAGATGAGCTCCGCAGAAGAATATAAAAACAACAAATACTAAATTTTTGAACTCTGAGAAATGTCTAAGAAATAACATTCCATGATTGTTGAGCACAATCTCTTTGCTGAGAGATACAGTGTAAATATCAGTAATTACTTTATACTGCTATAAATAGAGTACTGTATTCAGTTTTGGTTTATAAAATAATTTTAGTCTCTGTGGACACAGGAAAAAAATTATGTGAGTTTAGAATCAAATATTTTGCTGTGTTCAGGTCTTTGGAGTTGATGCTGTCCTTTGTTGGCATTACTTCCCTTCATGTTCTCTATGATTGCATAGACCAGGACATAGAATCATAGAATTGTTTAGATTGGAAAATACCTCCAAAGTCGTTGAGCCCAACCATTAAGGTGCCCAGCCCCCTGGTAGATAATGTCCCCAGGTGCCACATCTACAGCTCTTGTAAGGACCTCATGTTCCCAGGAGCTGAGCAAGGGCTCTCAAAGCAGCAGAATTGCACCAAGTGTCTGCAGCACTAGTCAGAACAGAGCGCTGTGTGATGGGAAGCACTGCTGTGCACCAGTCGAAGTTAACACATCCAAAGTAAACTGCCACAACTGAGGAACCTCATTGTTGGCTGTTCATAGTGAATACTGCACATAGAATTACCTAGTCTTATTTCTTGTGTTTCAAAAAATAGCATGCTGTCTCTTGAAAGGCTCTTCGCTAAAGAAACTAGAAAACAAAGCTTGATCTTCTATTAATTATTCCCTAGACAAAACTGGGACTAAATGCCCATTTGCAGAAGAGAAAGGGGTAAGTTTCATAGATGGTGTGTGTGTATGTTTTATACTGGGATAGATTTCAAACAAAATCAGTGAAAAAAACACCAAGTATATTTGCTTTACAGAGCTACATGAGGGTGGAGTCTAGAATGGAGGTGAACATATCTGGTCTTGGTTTCTTTTTTGGGGGGTTTAATGTTAGATACATCCTAGAGACTTCTGGAGATTATAAAAGAATTGAATTTTTGTGATGAAGGATTCTATGGCATTTCTGAATTATGAAATGTTCTCAACCATTGCTGCAAGCTCAGGCAAGCTTAACATCACCTCCTCAGCATGATTGGCTATTCCATTATGCAGTAGAAAAGCAGCAGAATTTGCTTAAGATTTAAAAAGAAAGCTTCATATGCAAGGGGCAATTTATGAGGATTTAAATGTCTCTAAAGGAAAGATTTGAACATGTATAGGAAAATATAGGCACATTTTCTCTTTTACCATTTGTAACTCTTCATGTATACACTTTAAATCTCCAGAGGAATGTGTGCAAGATTTCATTCCAGAGAGGTGTACGATGTAGGTTAGTATTTTAGCTTTTGCCCATGAGAAAAAGTGGAAAGAACACTATTGCCTTCAAAAAGAATTGTGCTGCATTAATGACTTTAGTGTTCTTTCAAATACTGGTGCAAACAGTGAAAATAGAAAATTGTATTTATTTTTTTATGTGTTCTCTCTAGACTGTAATATAAAAATAAATCAATGGTACCAATGTTTAAATTTTCATCAGCAGGTGCCAGCTTGTGTGTCTGTCTCCATTGTAATTTGCATGTTGTGGGGCAGTCTCAGTACCCAAGGCAGATTTTAATGGGCAAACTCTTCCTGACATCCAGTGGATTTTATGAGTTTCACTGTGTCTGCCCAGGCCACATTCAGTGCACCCTGCTGGACTTACCAGCACCAGGTACAACTAGAACAGGTAGAGAGGGCAGAGGGGTCTCAGTCAGTACCAGAGCCTCGAGATTGCTCTAATTTATACCAGATGGACAGGCAAATGCACAGCCTGTGTGGATCAGGGAAGTCAGGGTCAGCCTAAGGTCATCCTTGTGCTGTTTATCCTTTCTATCCCTTCCATGTCTCTACTGGAAGATGCTCGACTCTGTTATTAGCAACCTCTGTACTTTGCTTTTACAGCATGGAGACAAACCCATATTTGAATACCAATTGCATACAGCTGGACTGAAAAGTCAAAACGTTCTGCTCTGGCATGTAGAGTGCAACTGGAAAATGCAAATGCAGCTCAGTCTTTCTCTCTTCTCCTCCCCAGTGCTGGGATACTGAGACAGGGTGTCTGAGCCCTGCTGGTGATAAGCTCTAAGCTCCTGAGCATGAGTCAGGGGGTCACCGCTGTGCTTTGTGATAGAGTCACACTGATGAACAATTAACAAATCTTCTTTCATGCCCGGAACTTTAAACATGTAACAGGCTTACACGTAACAAGATCACAGTAAAATCTCCACCCCCTTGGGTGTGAAATACCCCCACTGTGAAATCCCAAACACAGGCATTTGAGAGGCTAAAACAGGAAAGACTGTTGGGTTTGATTAGATGCACACAGAGAAAGGGATGGCCTAAGCTGGAAACCAGAGTGATTTAAATGCCTGCCAGCGTGGGATCCTTCTGCAGATGCCCGGTGATGCCAGAGCCCTGGGTAGGGCAGGTGGCAGCTTTTAGAGATTTTGAATCTCTGTGAAATACAAGTAGTAGAGTTGTGGGACTAAGATTTGGAACTGAGAGCGTTGTTTTGTTAATATAAATTACTTTAGGGGGAAAAAGAGAGGTCTTTTAGTATGAAATTGTACAGGATGGTGGAAAAGGCTACATAATTAGCGTAGAATGGTCACTGAGAAATAATCTGTACTTTTTTTTTTTCTTTTCCTCTCCTCTTTTGTATGCCTAGCTGATGGAAAAGGCTCCTTTTACTCTGCGCACAGGCTACTTATCAATTAGCTGTGTTTGCAAAGCACTTTTAAGGACTAATTATGACCAAATAACAAGTGGATTTCTCTTATTAACCTTCAGAAATGGAGGATGCCAAGAGGAGAGGAGTGTTGTGTCAGAGCTCAGCAGGCAGTTTCTGATCCTGTCTCATCCCGATTCAAGAGCAGCCGGGGCAGAGCCCTGACACAGAGGCAGGTTTGGTGCAGAGCAGGGCAGTCACACAGAGCAGCCGGCAGGCTTTGCCTCGGGGCTGTGCTCTGGGGTTTGGGGTGGGGGGATGGGACACCCCGCTCACACTCCTGGGAGCTGGGTCGGCTGCTTTAGGCTGTGGTCAGTTGTGTGTGGGATGTGCTGGGATCGGCTCTGCGCTGGCGGGGCCGTGGAGCGAGGCTCACGCAGGGGTTCTGTGGCTCAGGGGAGCAAACAGGAGGTTTCCTGAGAGGCTCCAGGTACCATTCCCCACTCCTTCCACTCAACACTCCAGCTGTAGTGGTGACAGACCGTGGGAAGCAGATCTGACAGGCTCCAGGTACGCTCTGTTTTCCTTTCTGGGAAGAGACAATAAAGTTTCATGGTGCATTTTTTTAAATGATGGACACTGGAGAAGAACGTATTCTTCATTTAGGTGCTAATATCAACACTGCATGATGTCTCACACTGTGGAGAGCACTTGCCAAAGGAGTTCTGTTCTTAAAACTCCCCTGAACAGAAATTAAATAATTAAATTAAGGCCTACACATTCAATCCTATCTTTGGTTGATGCAACTTAATAGTACTTGTAGTCTTAAATAGCTGTATTCCCTTCAGTGGGACTCTTTGGAAGTTGAAGGACTGGACTCCAGGCATGCCAGAGGTGCAGAATGAAGAGATTATAATTGTTGGTACCTTGTTATTCCGGTGTCATCCAAAATGGCATGCAGGAAAAAAGAGGTTTGGGGAGAATCTTAGAAATAAAATAAAGACTTACAAATCTCCCTTTCTTCGGTATTGTCTGTGCAATAAAAAAAAAGGGATATGAAATTGAGAATGATGCTTTCACTTCTCTGCTAAAGTGTTATTTGCGTGCGTAATTCTGCCTATAGCTCAGGGTTTTAGTATTAACATGCAGGTTTTCTGCTTTTGTGGCAGTTAGTAGGAAGTTTAACATCTCTCAGATGCATCTACTGTGCTTGTTAGTCTATTACCTCTTCTAAGGCATAAAGAAATAAAACTATAAAATAATATGAAAAGGTCAGTATACCTCGTGATGGGAATTAAGGTCATGTGTTTCCATGTTGATACAATAAGGTTACAGAAGAACTATTCCATTCAATAGGGCAAAAACTTCTGCAGACAGGTGGTGGACTGGGTGCTGTGATCTGTTACACCCCTTTGCACTATTCCAGCTGCACCAAAGAGAAAGTAACTTCAGAGAAACACCTGGGAATATGATCTGAATACTTTGTTTTCTTATTCCCTAGACCTTTATAGTCTTCGGCACAGTAAATACGTAGTTGTTCCCAGCATCTGAATGGCATGCTGGGGTTTTAATCAGCAGTAATTTTGATCAACTGTGCCCCTTCTCTAGTTTACCTCGTGGTTTCATTTTAGCAAGCCATATTCGGATATTGACAATTTCCTCTTGAAACATTTTTATTTCAGTAATTCTACTGTTTCATGGGTGGAAGTGCTACTTAGTCCCAGTCTAGAGCCCCCTGTTCTTCTGTTCATTAATAGTGTGCCTGGAGCTATTGCCTCCCACAAGAATATGAACTCAATTTCTATTAATGGATATTGTACATGCTAGACAGTAATCACTAGCAAAAAAATGTCAACTTGCAGAGCTGGTGTTTCTGTCTGGGTAAGCAGACACCCACTACTTGTTTCATCTAATTGTCCTCTTAAAGAACCACGGATTTCCATTTTCGTGAAATCCACACATGCCAGGTTTCAGCCTGAAATGCAGTTTTACACACAGGTTACAAAGCTTTAGAGGAATATTCCCATTGAGTACAGTGCTGTGAATTGTGCTTATCTTGGATTTAAGTGCTGCTATTTATAAAAGTCTTGGCGTTAGATGCTTTCTTCCATTAAGACAGATGTAAAGCAAAAGTAGATGAATGGCTCAGAGAGAATCAGTCCCATGGGCTTATGAGAGGCTGGATATGGGGAAATGCACAAAAAGCCCTTGCATTGAAATTCAGCTGATTTGTTCCCATCTTAGATGAACTTTGAAGGTCCATAAAAACAGGGCTGATATTTGATCTCCTTATGAGTCAGTTTGCTTTGTCATGGTCTCCTGCAATAGCTTTGCTGAAGAGAATTTTTAAATCCTCACTCGGTGTCTTGGATTGGACTTGTGTTAATCAGGATTTTATACTGCCCTTGGAAAATGAGTATTTACAAGTCCCATTCTCTCCTTGGCGGGAAAATGGGGTTTATACATTTTCAGGTGCTGGTCATGTATTTTCCTCTCTTTTATTTTCCTTTTGGTGACAAAATGGTGACTTTTGACACATAAGTTCACAGTAGTTTTTCTTTTCACTTTCTAACTAGAAAAACGAAGCTATTGCCTTAGAGTAGACAAGGGATCTTCCCCTGAATCCTCTTGTCTAGAGGTCAAACAACAAAAATGTTTTAAAGCCATGAACGCTTTTAATGAACACACACAAAGAAAGGAAACGTTGACTTCAATGTTATGCTTGTTACAGACACCATTGTGGAAGATGTCTCAACTGAGCATCATCCAGTGGAAAAATATTTGTTAAGTTTTGCAACTTTTTTAGTGCCTTTGACCCTCCTCAGAGACGTTCTACAATATCTAACATTTGAATTCTCTCCCATTTGTTTGAACAAGTGCCCCTCATTGGAATTCATTCAGTTAGCTTTTTAACACGGCAACAGCGAAGAGAAAAAGCTTTTTAAAATGTCAGGGCATAATGGGAGAGGAGCAGTACCTGAAACTGCTCTTTAATGTATTGACTTTAAAAGCTGTGTCATCTTGGCTAACAATTAAATAAAGAGCAGATGAGGTAAATAAATCAAATACTTTGAATATTCGGTGCAGCCTCCTCTGCAGTCCATATGATCAGCATTCACCCTTCCCCCTCTGAATTCAAAGGAGACTGTAAGGAAGCCCAACAGCAAAAGACTCTCCTGAGATCAAATTAATAAAGAGGGGATAGTTGGTCACAACTTGCTTGTGTCTTACCCTGAGGCATTTTATTCAGGAAAGACAGGGAAAAAAATCCAGATACAAATTGACACACTTGAAGGATTCATGTTTCTGAAAGGCACCAAACCTCATACTTCTCTCTCACAGTATAGCAGTCAAACTTTATTTGTGCTCAGAGAGAATTGGCACTCATGGTTAATGGCCAGTGCTTACCCTGAGATAGCACAGAATAGCCAGGGCTGTCTCCTAATACAAAGGTCTGTAGGTAAACCCACTGTTCTTTGACAGAAAAAAAAGTTTATTTATTTATTATAATGCAGTATTTTGGAGGATAGTGCATTGCTGGTTGGTTTGGTTTCCAAATAGAAAGAGATTTATTTGGAATTGCAGTTCTCTGGGTTTTTTTCATTCACAAAGTAGCTTGGTAAGGAACATGAAACTTCTGATTTTCTCTTTATAGAAAGACCTACCTTTGGAAGAGATGAATTAATTGTTTGCATCATTGACTCACTGCAAAAAATACGGTTTCTGATAAGCTTGTCTTTAAGGAAAGCAGATTCTCAGTTACTATAGGTAGGAAAACTGGCAGTGTCCTGCCATTTAGAGACCAGATGATTTCACTTTTTCTTCCACTAAGGTTTTATTAAAAACATAAAGTTGCAAACTGCTGTTATTTTTGTTCCAACCTAACTAGCAGCATTAATAACAGAGCCTCATTTACATGATCACTTGGTTACTGGCAATCTGTGCCTTGGAAAACTTGGACTCTGAACAGCACTAATTAACAGCAAAATGGAGCTGGAAATTAATTGGCATCAAACTAGGTGGAGAATAGAACTGTCTTGCAGTCCAGTTCCTGACTCACAAATCTGTATGCACAGCAAATATTTCTCTCTTACCTAGATTAGAATCAGATTTCCACCTGCAGTGTGGATTTTTCCTATTTTTAAATTCTTATGAACTTTTAACTAACATTTTGGTATTTAGTAACCTTTAAGCATAGCCAATAGTCTTTTCTATATTTGATTAAAAAGTATATTACAGTAATAAGAGGAAAACTGGCTGGGATCTATTTGTTCTTTTTAATTTCTCGAAGTTCTGTTTGGTGTTTATTTCCTTCCTGAATGCTTGTTAGCATAGGTTCAGGGCAAGGAAAGAAGCTGGAAATGCTGTGGTACAATGTTTAGAGTGGAAGTCATATCTACGAGATGAAATTCAAACCAAAAACTGTGATGCTAACTGTTGATTATTTAGCTAAAGGCAGTCAGGACTGATCTTTATTGTTTACTGAGGCCGAATTATTTCCATTTATCATGGAATTAATTGGCTCAATTTATTTTCTTGGGACACCTGGGAACTTATTTTCTAACCAACACTTCAGAGTCCTAGAAATCTGAGGCTTGGCATCTATTTGAAGTATGACTTCCATAGGGTTGGTTTGTATCGTTTGGATTGTGATGACCCAGGCACTGGGGGACTGCTGGTGGTAGAAAGATCAGGGCTCTGAGTTGAGGTGTTACTTTCAGCCAGTGATCACCAGATCTAAATTGTTTTGTCTTTGCTGGTTTGGGCATTTTTCAGACTCGTCTGGATCCTGCTGTTTTGGTTGCTTCCTGTCACATCTGTTGAAGTCCCTTAACCCTGTTCTCTCCACTGCAAAAATGTAGAGCTGGGAGACTGACATAATTTAATGTAGAAGAAGTTTTAATAAAATTCCTAAAGTGCAGCATTACTTTTCTGCTTCTTATAAAACCCCAGTACGTTTGCGTTTCTTCACGTAAGCACAATTTGAAAATTAGTAGGAAATGGAATTATTGGGAAATTAGTTATAAATCTGGCAGCCTAATACAATCTTCTTTTAAAATTTATAGTATTTCCAGTGATCAGAAGGACTTTTAGCATTGCCTGGAGTGCTTCATTCATGGGGAGTGATTGAGGAAGTAATTACAGGGAGCTACCTCTTTGACAGTGTCTGCAAGGACTAGATTAAAATGACATTTACATCCCAGAAATTGTTACCATTTTAAAAGAAAAAAAAAAGCTACAGATTATGGGGAGAAAATGCTACACACCGATCCACATGTTAACTCTATCTGTGTTGTTTTTGGGGGTTTTTTAGATATAGTAATTTATGTACAAAGTTATAAGTAATATCAGTGTATTTTCTCAGTGTATCAGTATCTCAATATATTCCAACACAGATATGAGCTACAGCACAATCCTGCCTGTTGGAAGGAAGGAGATGCCAGTCTGAAGAATATTTTAAAAATTTTTCTCAGCTTTTTTTAGTCCATGTCTTCTTTATTAGAAAGCACCCATATCTTGAGGAGTCTGCTTTTGGGCAGAAGGGAGAAACAGAATCAAGGTTATTGGAAACTAAAACAATGCACAAAAATTCTGTAACTTTATCCTCCTCAGCTCCCCCGAGCACTGTGAGATGCTCGCTTTTCTCCCTTATCAGAGGCAGAGCCAGTACTGATGGCAGTAAGACTCAGCAGTAATCACCATTTATTTGAATATAGGCATTATTCAGGAGCTGAGAGCAGAGGGGCTTAGCAGGGAAATGAGTATTCCTGTGCCAGGCTGGTTTGGTGCAGGCATGCACTTGCTGAAGAAACAAATATTATTTTATCCATTTAAACATAAGCAAGCAGTTTTGGATGTCAGTCTTGCTTTTACATCAGAAATATCCAATCTTATCTGTGTGTGGGCAAAAAGGATATTTAAAAGAAAGAAAAGACCTTCTGGGATGTTGAGTCATCCGGATTTGCTGTGACTGATGAAACCACTCCTTTCCTGAGTGCAAGAACTCTGCTCTCTTTACTCTGTAAATGTTGGATGCAGGCGGGCACCTTAATGCAGCAATGGGCTGTTAAAAAAGGTACTTCTAGAAAGGTAATTTTTTCCCAAATCACTATGCTTTCACTGTGGGGAAAATTAATTATAATAAATACAGTGGCCATAAATTTGTTTTTATAACCCCTTGTCTTCAATCTAGAATAAATTAGTCATCATTGTAACAGGCCAGGATATTAAGATTTATGGTCTGACTTTCTCCCCAGTGTTCAGCATTACACCAGGAGTGACTCAGATCAAAGTGTCCATCCTGTGAGTTAGAGAACGTGGGGAGCCTCCTTCTCCCCTTCCATTATTAATCCCACTGTATTGCCTCTACCTGGAGAAAATCTCTTTTTACTGTGGTTGCTCTTACTCTTTCAGCATTCTTTCCACTGTGCTTCTGAACTTTTCCGCTATGCCGTGTCATTTTGTCTTTAAGGTGAAGGCCCTGTGGTAAAAAATTGATATCTCTCAGCTTTCTCTACAAAGCAGCTCAGCAGCAGAAGTTTGAGGAGCACTGCTGGACTACACACAGTTGAATTCTTCCTACCTGTCACCTGAAAGAGTGCCAGTAGACCCAGTCCTGTGGGGCTTGTTTGACAGGAATCTTTGTCCCCTTTTGTTATATCAAAAAAGTTCTTCACTGATCTTCAAGAGCAGAAGACAGCAGAAAAATGACCTCCTAACCTGCCTGAGAGCAGGTTGCTTTGGAGCAGCCAGGATTGCAGGGGTTTAGCTCTCTGTGTTGAGCCCTTTCTGTGACTCAGCACCTTGCAGAAATCTTGCTACACACAGGCTCAGGTGAGCAATGAGTGCTTCAGATAGTGGCATGCAAGATTCAGGGGTTTTTTTAATTCAGAATGGATCATCCTGGCTTTAGACTCTGCTGACTTGATTTATATTTCCACTGATTCCTTTTAAGTGCACTTGGTTAGCAAGCAGTATTTCCTTTGAACATTTTCAAGGACTATTTTCTTTCTTTTCTTTACTTTTTTTTTTCTGAGATTTTTTTAAAAAATCTTGTTTCTTAAAGCAATTTTTTAGGGTTTGTTTTTGTTTTTAAATTGCAAATTCCTTATAAAAGAGAGTTGTTATGAAGGTCTCCTTGTCCACAAAGAGGTTTGAAGAGAAACATTCTATTACCTCTGCATCAAAAGTGTCTGCTTTAATCTGACTTGGTATAGGACTGAAGAGCAAAGCAGCTGATGGGGCTAAATTGCATTTGTGTTATTTTTGTCAATTATATAATGCTGGCTGTCAGTTCTGAACAATGTAAAAGAACTTATGGCAGTCTAACAGCCCTAAAAAAGAGAAATTTGATAGTTGAGAATCCTGGGTGAATCTCTGCTCAGTAAGAATAGTATAACCAATTCAGAGTCATTACAGTGAACTGCAGGAAAATTATTCCTTTTTAGATTTCCTAATCCAGGTATTATAGTAAATGTGGATATAACAGAGCCATCTTAAAGTCTTTTCTGCTAATATCCAGATTTTTGTAATAAATCTGTCTTCTCAGCAAAGAATCAATAGTGCTAAACATACTTTTAATAATTAATGCATGCTTATACCAAAGCAAAAAATATATAGATTTATAGGATTCCCTACCTTGGTGGAAATGGTGAGGTAATTCATTTATTCCTTCCTCTGAAAACCTTCCTGAAGACGTAGGAGGAGTATTTTGGTTTCCTAATCTATTTAGCTCAGCCTACTCTACATGGCCAAATCAACTCTAGTTGTGCCTCTTGCTTAACATTTTCACTCCTTTCATAATTTTTTGGGACCTTTGCAACTGTGTTGATTAATACATCAAACCAAACGTTGTGAGTGAATCTTTTGCTTGCTACCTGGAGTATGAGACATACTGGCACAAAACGAGCTTTAACATTCAAATGGTTTATTAGTGGTTTAATTTAATGTTATTTTATTTTATTTTTTGTTGTGAAAATGAAGTAGCAAGATGAGTTGATGACAAAGAGACTCATTTGATCAAATTATCTTTCAACCAATGCTGGGCAAGAAGCTGACCCACAGATGAGAGTCACTGCTAATATGAGTGTTAAGCCTATCTCTGTAAGTCACACACAAGAAAATCCAGTGGGAAATAGACCTTAATGCACAGGACTGGAGTTAAGGTCTTTTAATTAAATTTAAAGATTTTCACCCTCATGGGAAAGAATATAATTAACTAATTTCTGACAACTATTTGACCTGCAGATGCTTGGATCAGCAGTCAGAGGAGTGCACTGAGAAGTACCAGTAGATTATAATTATGAGATTTTTGGGAACCATTAATTATTCATGTGACATCTTGTTTACTAACTGCTGGGATAATAAGTTACTAAACAAGTATCAGCATCTTATGTTATAATAAAGATGTGTTTTAAATTGGTGGTCAGACTCCAGGGCTGGCTTGAGCAGAGCAGCTGCCAAGTGCTCGGATCACTGTTACTGTCCTTGTAACTGGTACTAACTGTACTAAAATAGGAAAGCAGCTAAAATTACTATAATGAAGTAATGCACTGGAGAGATGGCTGCATTGACCTTGAGGAGACCCTAAGGATAAGAATATGGCCAATACATCACTGGTTTTGCCCCTTCTAACTTCAGTGAAGTAAAATCAGAAGTGATTTTGGTCCCTGAGCTTTGTGCGCCTGAGTCATGTACAAATTCTGTCTAGTTTAGAAAAAAGCTTTTTTAATTTCAAATTATGTTCAGTGCACCCATGATAATCACCTCAGTCTCTTCATGCTGTAGACATCACAGCTACTGAGGTAGGGAGGTGCCAAGAGCTACATCCCCAATTGCTGAACAGTTCTGAGGGACAGAATGTAGATAAATAGATAAACCAGATACACGTCCCTCAGCAGGACAGGACAGAGGGTTCTCCTATTTATGGATTGGAGATTTGCTATCAAACTCGTTAATTTGTACATACCTTCATCATGTCTTTGTAGGTCTGCCATTTGGCCATCAGCATTACTACAGGGCTGATATTTTCATCCAGTGTGAAGGGGAAAGATCCCAAAATCATTCTGAATTACTCTTGCAGGAAGTGCTATATGGGAGTGGAAATCATTATAAAGGTTTTTCTCTATAGAAATTAAAACTGTGTTTTGTCATCTCTGCACTACCCACTTTAGAGACACAGAAAAGTACAGTGCACTCCGAGAATGCCAAAGGAAGTGCATTCCAAAGCAGGAGATCTTCCAAGAAATCAAATGATTAATGTAGTTGCTGTTGCTCTTGACTCCTGTGTGTGTTAGAAATGAGCTACATTTAAGCAAGTATACTGATGGTTTTATTCTAACTGCTCAAAAAAAAAAAAGAAGGTAGTTTGTTTATTGAATAAATTTGCAGCTACTGTCATTTTAATCCTGAAAAATTGGTTTGGAAAAGGCACCTGGCGCTTCCAATGTGTACATATAAAATGTGAAGAAGCAATTACAGACACCTTCTTCCAAGAGGGATAATCTAAAAGTGAAGCCTCTTTTTGGAAGGCTTCTGAAGACAGAAACTTTACGAGACAAATTTGTTATCCTGTTTTGTTCTAAAATGTCTGGGTAAGGGTATAAGAAGTCTCCTCATCTGGATTCCTAACCTGGTGAGAGTTTTCAAGCTTTCATAATAAAAGTTTCTTTCTATCAAAAAATAGTTTATCTTTTTTTAAAAGCAGCTGCCTCAAGGAGAAAGGTGCAGCTCTGAAGCTGCACTGGCAGCCAGTGCCTGAGCTGTCCGACTCTGCTCCCTGGCAGAACTGAGGGGTCTGTGCCCCCTTTGCCAGCTTGATGGCCTGGCAGGATCAGAGGGATCAGTAACCACCTGCCAGGTCTTTATTTCCCCTCCCCACTGCCTGTCTGGAACTTTGGGTGGTAGAGAGAAACTATCCTGTGGCTGTGCTGTTCTCCAGAGGTGAGGATGCTACAGGCACCCAAAACAGGACTCAAATCAGCCAGCGTGAACACATCTATGTTATTTTCTGAGCAAACAAATTACTCAAGTTATGCTTTTTTGCCCAAAGTAAGAGATTAGTGTAAAACACATATACATATGTGCAGTTAAGGGATTGTTTTCAATCTCTGCCTCAGGGCCCAGATCAGCACATATTATCTGTGCATGAACATAATTTCCATTTAATTTGAGCAAGAACGGTGGAACAGATAACTTTTCAGTTAGTTGGCTTCATTTTTGTGCCTTTGTACTACAGCAATTTTAATGTCTGTAAACTTAGGGTAAAGCAACAGGAGGACTAGTGGGAGCAATTAACTCAGTGCTATTGGCTTTTCTATGGCCAGACAGAGAACAAAACCAAACATTCATGTCTTTTCTGGGGGTTGAGAATAAGGTATGTTGCCGGCAAAAGTGCTAAAGGTTGTAATACCAACAAGACCCTAATCTACAGCTACATTAGAATTGTAAAGCATTAAAGATGTTGCCTGTATGTAATGTTCAATGGTTTTTGACACTTCCAAGTTAGCTTGTAATGTTCAGATGTGTAGTTTTCACTTGCACAAATGCAACCACAAGCAAATTCTGAACTGAAGCTCCTGAATAGTTTGCAAAAATGCATTTTAAATGAAGATTATTTCTTTTCAAATATTCAGAGGATGCAGTTTTTCTTGGTTTCGTGACTACTTCACTCCCTTCCTGATACAGCATCCACCCACAGTGCTTTTCTTCTAATGGGAACAAACAGCTGGAAAACACATGAATGTTAATCTGTTTAAAATGCTAGTTAAATTTAACCAGTTGCCTGTGCTCTCAGACTGCTTCAGATGGAGAAACATAACAGTACAGTGCAGAACTGACCCTGAGTTTGAGGAGAAATTTCAAAAGAAAAGAGGTAATTATTTTTTTAAGTATTTGTAGTAGCTTTCTAATTTTCCCACTAAAAGAATGCCTCGCAGCTGCTGGCTCAATGGTAATAAACATATCCATCAGTCACTTGCAGTGCTTTACAAACAGTAACACACTGCTGTGCAGAAAACAGAGCTGCAGAGCAGCTCAGTGCCTTATCACGGAATCTTGGAATGGTTTGGGTTGGAAGGGACCTTAAAGATTGTCTAGTTCCAGTCTCCCTGCCATGGGCAGGGACACCTTCCACTAGACCAGGTGAAACTTTATCTAAAGCCTCATTTCATATCTTAAATATCACTGACCTCCTCACTGCTGTGCCCTTACTGGCCATGACGACTTTTGGTCAAACCGCACAATTTTGGTTTAAGCAAAATTCTGTGCTGTGTGGGGTGTGCCAGCACATTCACACTGCAGCACTCCTGGCTCTGATGTCTAGGGTCAAGAAAGGCTCTCTGTCTCATGGAACTCGGCCAGGACAGTAGAACCATGGGGGATGCAAGGAAGGGCAAGTGCACCGAGTGTCTTGCACCTGATGCTCACTCTGGAAGGTGTCCATGTGTCAGTGTCATTCTGGGGCAGTGTCTCCTCTTTATTTCCAGAGCTAGTGTGCAGTGTGTGCACTAACACTGGGCAGTTTCTGGGTAGTGATTTTCTTCAACACACGCTCTACTTATCAATCAGGACAGAGAACTTGTTTTGATTTACAGAAGGCCTAAGATTGAATAAATCTGAGAAATTCTTCAGTTGCTCCGAAGAAGAGACTCCTCCTGCTTTTTCTTAGATGCCCTGTGAGTTAGTAGCTGTATGTGTTAGATTTTCTCAGGCCAGAAAACTCTCAAATAGGCAAAGTAGCTACTCATAGTACTAGAGAATCAGAATGAAGAGAGATTGATCTAACTTCATTAATTCAGAAAAAAAAAAAAAGGAGAAACAAATTGATGCAGTATTTAAACCAGATAATTGATATAATGACAAATGACAACCCTGTAGCCTGCAAAATCTGCTAATAAAGTGTCTGCTGTGGCTGTTGTAAAACTAAACTTATGATCCATGATTATCTAACCATTAAATGGACGTGGGGGCTGGATATAAACTGGATATCTGTGTCGGATGATATTTCAGTGCTGTCTGGACTGAAAAAATTATTCATCAAATTTGATTTCTGATGCCTCCCTTTGCTGAAGATTAGCCCCCTAAGGAGTTTACAGGCATTTAGAAAGATTCCTTCCTCCCTCCCTTTGTGTCCTCATTCTCTTCAGTAATTACACTGTAAGCTTTCTTCAAGTTTAATTTGTAGACTTCTAAAAATGGCTTCTGTAGAATAGCTGTGCCATGATGAGTGTCTGACTGCAGAGCAGCTCTGCATTTCCAGAGGAGCATCCCTCCTGCTTGTGTGGAATTATTCCTGTCCAGATGAAACTTGCTGGACCTGTAACTGCAATAGCACAGGTCTGTCCATCAGTCAGGTTGTGTGGATATTTACATACTTTTGCCAGAGTTACACCAGCTGAAATAAAGTTAAGTAAAAGGCAAATTCAACTGAGGTAGTAGTTGGCACATTAGACTTTCTTTTTGATTGATGTGTGATACATTTTTTGTTTTCAAGAAAATTGTTTACACCGTTTGACTAATGGGATGGATGGTCTGTTTAGCAGAGAAAATAGACACATATGGCAATGGAGAAAAGCTCTTGTTTTGCTGGATTACTGCCCACATGCCAACAAAATGCTGCTTCAGTCCCAGCCTCCACTGGCTTCCACCGTAGCGAAGAGGAATTGAAAATGGTGAAAGTGGTTATGGTGAGAAGGGAGCTTGACTCACTGAGACTGGCCAGCCACATGACTGCTGTGCATTCTGCCTTTACTCCTGCTCCTGGAACAGGGTGAAGATCAATATGTGTTCTGTTAATTCATGCATGGCTCTTCACCAGCTGATTTCTTTTTGGAGGCTGACGCTTTTTCCTCTGTTAGCAAATATCCCACTAGCAAAGAAGTCCATCAGATGCTGAAGTTGCTAACATAAAATCAAATCCCTCTTCCTCCAATGTCTGAAAAAGTGTCATATTAAGTACTGATTGCACACTATGAACGTACTTGCAAGTGACAGGATGGGTAGACTTTCTGCATCGTTCCAGGGTTTGCTGGTATGCTTAATATAAAAAAGAAATATTGGAGAATATTTTTTTTTCCCCCTCTGTGAATCAGGAAAAAAATCAGAAAGTAGTAACTTCTGTTGCCTGTCGCAGTGGCAGTGACAGCTCCTTGCAGCTCTCAGCCTTCTTTTAGTAGGGCAAACAGGAGACTGGAGAGGGTTCTCACCAAAGCAGTTTTGTTCTGCTGCAGACTTTTATCTGCGGAGACTGGAGGTGGGCTGACAGTGGATTGACAGCTAACCTGAGTAGTTACGAGCATGTACCTTGGAGGAGAAAGTATCTGCCTGCGTTATACACTCTTAATCAATTCAGATTTATTCTCCAGCTTCTGTATAGCATTCATCCAAATTACAGAGCAAAAGGTTTTGTGAATGATGTGCAAAGTACAACCAGGATTCTTTTAAAAATCTAACAGTCAATAAAGTATTCATGCTTTCTCGAATGAAGTTGGGCCTTTATATATCATTGATCCTTTATTAATTTCATTTTAAGTACCTCTATCCTGATTCACTACGGAAGCATTTTCCATTTTCCATTGCTCTTCCGTTAAATATCCAGAGGGAGAATTTTTTGCTTACAGAAAAAGTAATTTCACAGATGACCACAATTGCTGAGGGCCAGATTCAAAAAATTATCATCTTCTCCTCCCTTTCTCCAAAAGTTCTTGTCTTTGTTCATTAGCCATACACAGCAAGAGATGAAGCAAGCTGTATGAAACATTGTAATTGGGTGTCTCCCACTGATGCCACATTAATATGTCATTAGACTAATATCTCTTACTGACACACTGATATGGTTTTCAGGACAGATCTGGAAACTTGACAATCTGGATATTGTACTTTAAAAGAATCAAATTACTTACGAATGTTTTATTAAAAAATTTCCTGATTTGCAGGGTGCCTTAAAATCCGGCTGAGAGCCTCCCATGTTAGCACATCACTACGGAGAGCAGGTTGCCAAAGCTACGTGTGGAGCTGGGGGGCTCTCAGAAGTCCAAGCAAAACCAGTGCAAAGACCTTGCACTCCAAGCCCTAGAAGGGGGTGCCCTGCATTCCCTGCAAGTGGGGTGTCTGCAGCATGACTGTGGCGTGGGGACAGACACTGCTCTCCTTGCATGAGGGCATACAGCCAGAAGCATTTCATCTTCTGCTTAAAGCCATCAGGCAGCACACACTCCTACATGAGGACATAACCTGAAATTCAATCACCTCCTCTTAGTCCATTTGCAGCCTTCCTACCAGAGCTGTAGGGTGGGAACTGTGACTGTGCTGGATTTCTTTCTAGCATGGGAATACTTGCTTTAAGTCTCATGTTAGTCAGAGAGGGTCTCAGAGGAGGCACTTCAAGGTTTATGTGTGCTGCTTGTTTTTCACCAACAAATCTGAATGGGAAAATGGGAAAATTGGGGTAGATTTTTTTCTTTTGGTTTTGTTTTTAGATGAAGGACAGATGAAGAGCCTCTGTTCAAGTGAACTCAGAGCATGGGCACTGTCTTCATTGTCTTGAAAAAGAGAAAAGACAGAGAGAAGTACAAAGAGAGTTTGAAGAGCCCTGTGCTCCCGAGGGCTGCCTGCCCCTTCTTGTAGCAGCTTTCGAGGTGACTCTTGTTTGATTTATTTTGGCATATCTTTATGCTGAAGAGCCGTGTCTGAGCCACATTTAGCAGAGTGTGAGCACATGGAAGCTGCCTTTGGTACTTTACATATCTGTGTCTCCTTTCATCCCAGATTCTGTTAGTAAGATAAAAGGTCCTTGTAGGAGTTGATGCAGGATAAGAGTGTATAGTGGGAATGGTACAGAGATCAGAAGCAGAGCTCTTTCAAAGCTAAATGGGCCACAGCAAAGACTACAAGCTAAACAAAACACAGGGCTTGATCGAAAAACATCTTAGTGTTCTCTCTCCATTCAACTATGTCTGTCTTCCCTGTTGCAACTGTGGCACTGTTTAGTTTTTTCCAGTGACAATGAGAATAAAAAAATCTATTTAAAGTGTTTACGGGAGTGACTCTCACATCTGAAATAAATACGCTTTCATGAAGAGTAGCATAGGCTTGCTCTGAGAAGTGAGTTGGGTGAACAGAAAACAGATTGAGAATGCAGGTACACTCTCTGCCACTCAGGAAATTTTACCCAGGCAGCTGCAGCCTGAAAACATTCACATAACTTTACATTTCTGTTCCAGATTGCCATGAAGTATAAAGAGAGTTTTAGGAGAATGTTAAAATATGTGATTCCAAAAAGAAAATTGGGCATTTCAGAGATTTAAATTTACTGTATATAATATCTTTCAGACAATTATTAAATCATTAATTCCAAAGAGTTGTTTGACCTGAACCTAGTTCTACTGCATGCATTAGGATTCATTCATTATAAACTAATTGAGGAACAATTAATTGATATGAAGGTATTAATTTTTTTTGCTGTTGTTTAGATTCAGCTATTTTGTTCTATAACATAATACATAAGAGGCAAAGATTGTTGCTTTTTAATGTTTTGTACAAATAAAGTACAAAATTAATTGCTGGATGCACTGTAAATAAGAAGATGTCAATTACAAACCTTTATTTTTGGAGGGTTATAAATCAGTTATACAAGTTCTCCCCAAACACAATAAATAAATTAATTAGCAGACATTGTCTTAGCAGACAAGCATGTTTATTTGCATCTTTAATGATCTCAGGAGTCTTAATCATTTAACATTTTCTATGTGCCTTGAGATCCTTGAAGGAAGGACTTGGAAAAGTGCAAAGTTTTATTAATATTATCTTCAATTATTAATTTTAACGATATATGCCACGAGGCTGTTTCAGCCAGCTGTGTGTGCTAGATCCCACAGTGTACCTATTAGCAAATGTCTCATGGAATTATTAAAGAATCAATTGAGAGCAGGTGATCACTTAATTTGAGAAGCAGAAGAGGTGAAAGCATCTCTTTAAGGAGAAGGAAGAGCCACTGGTTCTTGGAGGACATAAAAACTGAAAGAAAGGATTTCTGTTATACACACCATAAACTTGAAAAGCCTGGTTAAAAACATATTCACATAAAGATAAATATCTGTCTTTATAGATACCTAAGAGATAAATATAAACACACACAGATGGAAGAAACACACGCATATAAGTAGGGTCCCTCATTCTGTGGTCATTTTGAATCATTGGATTAAACCACTTTAGGATATGCCAGTTCATATCATAATCGAGCTGCTAAATGGGGCTGTTACTCCCTTTTTCCTCTCCTCTGCCTGCATCTGTGTTCCTAGGCTTACTGTCAGCCTTGGGCTGAGCTTGACATGCTCATTCTTGAAGTGGTATGAGCTGGTTCAGGGAGCTAAAGACAGGGAGCAGTTCATTTTTGGAGGGGAAGATCCATTTTCTACAGATTTATCTACCTAAGCCAGCCCACAGTGGGTCCAGTCAAGTGCAGGAGCAGTCAGGTGAACAGAAGAGATGTGAAAGGAGTTCAGCTTAGTTCTAAAGTCAGATTTTACCATGGATCGGGAGTACTTCCTCTGTATTTGGTGGTGGGAGCCAGATCCTTCCAAAATAAAGGGTAATCTCAGGCTGGATGCAAGTCCCCTTCCTCACTGCCTACAGAGGAAGAATAAGGTGAAAACACTTCTTTAACATTTAGTGCCTAAAGTTAGATCATTCTAATTTAGGATAAACAAAATCTTGACTAAATTAAGAGAATGTATTTTCATGGGGTTTTTAGGATTTAAGTTAAAGACGACCATGGCCATTTCTCTTGGGCTTTAAAGCAAAAAATAACATTTAAAATGTTCATCAAGTTTACTTTGAAAGCTATTTAAACATCTGAATAAAAGGAAGATGTATTGTTATTTAGAGCTCCTTGGAAAATCTCCAAGCTTTAATTGCACTTCACTTTCATTTCAGCAAGAATGAATCTGAATGAAAATGTCTCTGTCCTGTGGTGCTCTTTCATTCCCCATCTTAGTTCCTGTGAAAACAGTGCTCTGCTGAAGCCAAGCTCAGCCAGGGCTGTGGATTTAGACATCTCTTTTGGCTCCTGGCTGGTTTTCTCTTGTTTTGAGACTAAATTAAAAGCACGTTTGAAAGTAGCAGTGTCAATTTTCCTAATTATCTGAAACGTGCTGACTATAAATACCATGCTACCTATTAAACAAATACATTCAAGAACATTCAGTAGATGATATGCAGACAAATTGACTTTTTCCAGCAAACCCAGTGGTTTTCTCTGAGATCAGTGTGCACACTGATCACATCACAGATCAGGCCAGATGATGCATGCACACTGGGTGCAACATAGGCTTTTGGGTATGTTGGACTTAGGTTTGTGTACCTGCACAGAAAGCTGACCTTGTTTCCTGAGAACTTGCTGAACGTGTTCTCTGATACCCCAAATGCCACAACAGTCAAAGAAAAAAAATGAGCTAAAAGGTGAGACAGCTCTGGAGAGACCCAGGCCTGGTTATCTTTGATGTGGGTAATGAGAGGAGAGCTCTTTGTCTATCCTGTGTCTAAGAACACTTGCTGAGATCTATGGCAGTGCCCTTTAAACTCAGCCATCAGCTTTCCCATGGAAACTTCTTAATTATGTGCCCTTATGTGCTGAGCTATACAGCTATTTCACAGAGTATCAGGAGTTCCTCACCAGCTGAGTGACAATACTATGAGCCAGGTTGTTTAGTTCCTGTAGGCCACTCAAACTCTGGCTTAAATTTAAACAGATGTTAGGAACTGTGGGAACAGACTCGCGAGTCAGAGTCCATGTACTTTGTTATACTGGATCCTAAAGGTGTGTAAAAATTGCAAAGCAGGAGAAAATTGGGCATATCTGTAGCTGTCATTTTAACTCATAGAAAGAAAATAAAGAAGGGCTTATAAAGAATGAGATTCCATTTTCTGAAATTAGTCTCTAATCCCAGTTATGCTGCATTTGAATTTCACACACTTAATGCACTTTAAAAGTTCTAAAATCAAATAAAGAAACTTATAAAAAAATCCATAATGGAAACTTTTGGATTTTTCAAAAGCATAATCTTTTCTATATCAATGATAGAATCATAAAGAAGATATTCTATATGCCTGAATTTAAAAGGAAGCAGTATAATCAGTTATTGTTAAAGTTATAGGTAGCACACATTTGTGCTGACAGTGGCCAATCAACCAAATAGAAATGGGTCAATTCTTGTATTTATTTTCTTGTGTTCTGTCAATGTCCAGTCACAAATCTTGCGTATTTTTGCTTGTTGGTGTGAGGGTGTACACCTACATGTTTCACATGAGTGGTAAAAGAATCCAGGGAGTATTTCCCATTCCTCTGCAGGGAGTGTTAATGCATGGAGAGTTGGCAAGAAAGCTGGGCACTTCCTTGGGACTCACCTTTGGAGAGGAAGGAGCAATCTCTGTTCACTGACCCCTAATGATCTGATTTCGTCCAGTGCTGGCTGGCTGGGCTGTTGGTGGTTGTGTTTTGGAACATCTGGACTTAATCTGCTCAGAGTAGTTTTTTGTGTGTTTTCATTGTGAGGAAGATGGGGTCTGCACCATTGACCAGCTGTGGGACTTGAGATTATCATTTTGGCAAGTTTAAGTTTATATTTTTAGTAGTATTGCTCGAGGTATTCTCACACACATGAGAAAGTGTTGATGCTACTGGACCTTAAATACTGTGTACAGTTCTCTGCTAACCTTCCCAGGAAAATGGGGCCTGGAATAAAGAATGGCTGCAGGGATTTGGAAGCCTGATTTACGAAAGCAAGCTGAAAGCTTCTTTGCACTGGCAAAACAAAAGCTGAAAGGGCTTAGACTGCTCTCCCTGACAGCCATGAGGGTTGAACCTCAGGCTTCTCATGAAATTCAGTATACACATCTTTGCATTGAGATGCTGTGAGCCTACAGACCAGATTTGGTTTATGGAACTCTTAATTTTGCAGTTTGCTCATTACAGATTGGAAAAAAAAAAGTCTCTAAGATGCATGTACACTGCCAAATATTTCACAGAGATATTAGTGTGTTCTTGAATTAAGAACTGTCTTCCGTATGCCTCACAAAGTTTAAATCTAAATATATAAACTGTCAATGTATATAGATTAAACAGATATATTTTGATTTTCATTATGCAGCTTTTTTCCTAGGATTTTTTCCTGATTCTGCTTGCTTCAGAACTAGTATTCTCATTTTTGCTTTAGCACTCCTAAACTTTATCACTGTTAAAACTTATTTATAAATGAGATGGATTTGCTGAAGTTTTCCATAAGAGATTTTTTTTTAACCCAAGTAACACATCATGTTTTCATCATCTGTAAATGAAGTAAATTCATCTTTTTTTTCAAAATCTAAATGCAAGGCTACAGAGCTGTATATAAAAATTCTTTTATAAGCTATGAATGCATTGTTCAGTTCATCTACATGCAGAGCTGGTAGTGGTAGTGGTATTCAAGAAGCATATGCGTGGGCTAATTGGATTTTCCATTTTACGTTACTTCTTTGTTGAATACATGCAGGCTTAAAAGATTCAGGGTAATAAAACCAGCATAATGCTACATGTATATGATTACCTCTGTCTTGTCAATGACTTAATCCCACAGTTAATGTCATTTATTTTTCAGATGTGAGAATGAGTCATCATCTATCAAAATATTAAAGTGATTCTCACTCTACAATATTGATTGGCAGAACTGAAAGTGTCCTTAAAGTTGTTTTTTGGAGTTTGAAAATTAATGCAACAAGATCTAGTTGTGGGTAGTATATGGCTTTTCTCCTGTGACATACTGTTGGAACAACAGGATGGGTGATGGGAGCTAGGGAATGTCTTTAAGGTTGTTTTGTTTTGCTAAACCCTTTAGTAGGTGAACATTAACAGTAGTTTGAACTTGGGATTATCTTGTGAGACCACTGATTTGCCTTATTTCCCTCTCTTAATGACAAGTTGTTAAGATGCACGACATATGGAGAAGAAAGCCCACTAAATATAGAAAAAGAAAAACTGACTATGAGAATTAAGGAAGACTGGGACATTTAGGAACTTATTTTTACTGAAATCCAGTAACCAGGCCTTGGACATCAGAATTTAGTGGAAACTTTTGAAACTCCTTCCCTCCTTTTCACTACTCCCCATTTTGAAGGTAGTGGAAGGATAAGTGCTGGATACCAGAATTACAGAGAATCTTATCCAGTAGTGAAAAATAGATGGAAAAGTGTCAGTGTGGGAGTAGAGCCATTTACTCTGGGTCGAAATTACAATAGGGCAAAGAAGCTGGATCTGCCTCTAGCATTGTCTGGAGTCTGGGAACAGGCTTGCAGGATTTTCTGCATTTTCTCTGTACCTTGTCTCCCTATTTTCTTTTCCTTTTTGAAGGGGAGTTGTTTACTAGTGGTATAATCATAGCTTTGTTTAATTGTGGTGAGGCTGTCAAGTAACACACCAGCACAAGTCCAGAAAAATCCCCAAAAGGCCACCCCGAGCATTCGTGCAAGTAATCTACAGCGATAAATTTAGCACGGAACATTTGGTGGTATCAACTGCAGATTGAGAACAATGGATTTCTCCAGCTATGATAGTAGGGACTAGCTGCCCCCCATCCACTAATTATCTATGGAAATGAGGGTTGGGACTTGCTAGCAGGATTAATTTCTTGGCAACTGCTGAAAATTATAGTGATTTTGAGAAAGTAGCAATCAAAGAAGATGTCTGTACATGTTTGTTTGCCAAAAATAGCACAGCTAATACTCGGCCATGTTTTAAAGTCTTGAGCAAAATGTATCCTCCCATTTCAGTACTGCTTGAATGTTGAACAAGCTGAACCAGCAACATGAACACTATGGCATCCTGAGGTAGTAAAAGCATTCAGGAGACATCTGAAGATGTCAAAGCATCTATTGTTTTCCCCACTAGTTTTGTGCTCATGTGCTAGAGGCCATGACACAGAGGTGGGGTTCTGTCTGTGCAGCTGTGATAGTGTTCCACTGTTCCCCAGAGATGTGCCAGTAAGGGGAACAGAGCCAAGGGGGGGTGAACAGTAAAACTATTGCAGCTTTTCCCTGCAATCCCAGGACAGCTTTTCTATGACAGATGATAAAGTGGGCCCGTATTCTGTTCTTACATGTGCTAGAATTTTGTCGAGATTACGGATAGTAATGGTTTTAATGGTCTCATTGATTCTAAATTTCACTCTATCAGGTTAAGCAAAGGCTTAGTCATCCCACTCACTGTCTAGAACATGCAATTTCTCCAGGAGGTATCCAGCTTTACTAATTCAGGAAAAGGGGAATATTGGAAACAGAGTGAGAGTTGTTCAGGTCTTTATGAGCCTGCTCCTCTGTGGAGGCTGCAGACTAGAGGTCACTCCTCTAAGCTGGCAATTTCCAGGTTTTTCTCCTGCATGTGTATCATTGCACAATTAGTGTAGCTGCTTTTAGGAAAGATTTGTGCAAAGCATACTCAGTCCTTTGTTTTATAGATAGTTGTTATTGCAAACTGAAATAGTCTCAGGCACTTAGTAAAAGTATATTTTAAAAAACAATGAAATTTGAAAAAGACACAACTGCAAATATTCATAGCTCCCTTAGCGATGGTCTTGAAAAAATTTCAACAATATATCCTTATATTACACTGTACATCCTTTGAGTCAGACATCTCCATCACATGCAGACCACAGTATATTAGACAGCACACTGAATTCTGCATTAATGACTTCAAAATAGTCCTCACAACTCATGATATTGCTTGAGCTGTGGGAACAGTTTTCTGTGAGGCTTACTGCCAAATCTTTCACTTTTGTTATTCTGGTATGAAACTGTGGCAATTTAGCACAAGCCTGTACTAAAAGCTCACATTTTATATACTCACAAAGTGCAAAAATCAATGCACGAGCAGGCAGAGAAATACTAAAATGCCTGTAATCTGAAAGCAGGGCTACCTGCAATCCTGTTTCATCAGTCTAGCTAAGTACCCAAAGTCAGGAAGCTTATCTGATCCATCCAGACTTCTTGATGATGAAAATCTCACAAAAACAAAGGATTTCTGGGACTTTGTCATTTCAGTTGTTCAGAAGATACGAGACACACTCGTGCGTCTTTCATATTTCATCTTTTGCTGTCTGCAGACAAATCAGAACATGAGAACACTGAACAACTCCTAAAAAAGAAGTAACCTTAAAAATCCTTAACATTTTTGGCTCGTGTCTAATGAGGTAAAAATTACCTCTAAAAATGAGGTAATTCTGTTCTTGCTTTTGACACAGCTGATTGATCCCTGCTGGGAGTGCATGTTCACGCTTGCTTGCTTGCTTAAGTATGACATGAAAAGGATTCAGGGACCAAATTCCAGCCAGGTGTAAATAGGTGTAATTCTACTCAGATTGAGGGAATTCTTTACCCCAGAGATTTTTAGAGCTTTTCACAGTTAAAAATTAAGTGACCTTTCTGCTTCCACTTTACAAATATTTTGCAACGAAAAGAGAAGTGGTATGAAACTTTGTTATTATAGCAAAGCACTTCATACTGTGACAACCTAGCTCCTTTCAGAATAAATGCAAAACATTGCCCAAATCAAATGGCAAAAACACCTATTCCTGAAGGGGCTTCAGCCCTGAAATTCTCAGCTGTAGGGTGTTTCCTGGTCTGCCTACCTCCCAATAGGTCCTTTGCTGGTCAATACAAGTGTTTTGGCAATCTGTCATTTTACCAAGAGATATTCAGTATTTACATTCCAACTTCATATATATACTGCAGTGTTTAAAGAAACGTTTTTCAAAACATGTGCACCAGTGAATCAACAAATATAACAATGACCACACTCAAAATGTACTCCACTTGCAGAGGAATTACTGGGTCTGACCCTGGCGGAGGGATATCTTTGAAATGTCTGCTCTCTCACAAAACAGGTCCTGGATTGCAGCAGCAGAGAGAAGCATGAGCACATGGTATGCTCCTCTGTTCTCCTCCTATCTCCCATCATGAGGACGAGTCCTGCTAACTAACTTCTTGTTCCTCTTCATGAGCATCTCAGACTACGGAAGATTACTAAAAGTGATCTGAAATTCAGTTAACAGATTGTTAGCTAGAACAGTCTCCTCAATCTGAAGCTCAGCTTCAAACAGAGAAAAAAGTTCCCAAATTTAATTTTCTCCTGTATTGACATTCATGTGTCCCTGCATGGTTTTAATGTTAGTAACTTAAAAATATTAACAGCTTAATGATATTAAAATGAAAGAATAGCTTGGAAAACAATGCTAAGACAGTCAGTCTTGTTACTATTTTTACTTTTCAGAGAAAGGTTCAAGCCAGATCCCAAAGATGAAGTGCCAGAACATTTACAAAAAATGACTCATCACATTGTGTCCTAAAATAAAGCAGCATGCACTTAATGCCTCCTGACAGAAGTGTGTCCTGCAAATTTCCCAGGCTAGATTTATACACGTACCTTTAAGCCAAAGAAGCACTTGAGCTTCTATTTGCTGATCAAAACCAGGGCAGAGCTCTGTTTTCAGTTCAGCCACCTCTAATCAGTGGAAGTTTAAAGGGCTTTTGAAAGACTGAACAAAGCACATGTGGCTAAGATGAAGCGCTTGTCAACTCCAGGGAGTAATCCAGCATTGCCAGCCAGAGTCAATCTGTTCCTTGCATGACGGCACAGACACAGCCGCAAGCAAAGGCCATTCCGTTTACTGAGAAATGTGGAGTCAGCTATGGCCAGAGCCAGGGAAACGTGTTCCTTTGTGTCCGAGGTACCTGCTAGGAAAATCCTGTGCCATGGCCATGGTTAATGTTCCAGATGGCAGAGTTTCCCATGGCATGGTGTGCTGCAAGCCCTTCACATTCATCCTGCCACATATTGCTGCGTTATACATCTCCTGCAGTAATGTTTGCTTCAGCCAGGAAAAGGGACTTTCTAAATGACACTGCAACTATTAGCAAAGAAAGCATAGATGATTATTTCCTATGCTTAATTACATACAGGTATACTGTTACCAAGATCAGATTGCAGACACAGAAACTCCAGTGGTCAGACTTTCCAGAGCCTGTGTTGCTGTCCAGCTTTAAATCTGTATCCTTCCTGCCCAGGAATACGCATTTTGATTTACTGTAATATTTTTACCACTGGACCCCAGCCACTCTCAGTGCAGTGAATGTAATTAGATGTTCAGGGCTTTGTTCTGTCCTTGTGGCTGACAATGTCTTCAGACCCCACTCTGGAGGTAAAAGTAAGATTTCTTCTATGGGCTTTTCTGTGATGCAGATCAAGTGGCAAATAAAATTTCAGACCAAATGATTAAAGTTTGGCAGCGTAAAATGGTATTTGAAAATGTGCTGTTAAAATGTGAAACACCAGCGCACAGAAGGCACTACCATTCCCACCTGGGTTAAAATTCTGCCTTTGAAATCTATTTAAAGGGACCTCAGCTCTAGCCCATTCCAGTTTTGCCCGTTCCAGGGTAGGCCAGCAGGGGTAATAGAACAGCAGCAGGGTTAAAGAGTGCAGAGGACCAATGTCTAGGGGTAACTCTGAATCAAACTGACAACTCACATACACATGAAGACATCTACCCGCTAATTCCTAGAGCACTTGATGAGATAAGGATGCATGTTTTCAAATGAGTTGTGGCTGGGAAAGTGCCTGTAGAACAGAAGCAGTTGTTACACCTTTAAGAAGATACAGGCAGATGTAGCCTGTGCTGTGAGTGCTTGTGCAGTGCCATCAAAATACAAAATTTTTTTCTGTGACTGTGGTCTGACTGAAGATGTTCTAAACATTGTCAGTAGTATGTACAGGTGTGTAAAATACCAACCATGAAGAAAAAAATGCATGTTTCATGCAATGGCACATAAATAAACAGAGAGCTTGAGTGCCTGTCTGTGCCTATGCAGATGAGGAAGTTAATCCCTCCAGTCTGGGGAGGCCACAGTTTAAAAGTCAGCCTTCCAAAATCTTGCTGTTAACAGTGAAGCTTAGACAGAGCACTTTGTTCTCCTGCCTTTTTGTCTGTGGTAATCCACCTCCAGAGCAATATTATGGATCAGCCACTCTGAATCAATAATACTTGCATGCATTTATGTGGAGTTCATGCTAAGGAGAGTAAGCCGGAGCTAATTAAGCTAAAACATCATTTGTACAGTTGGCAGCTCCCTGTTAACTTTGAACAGTCCAGTACATAAAAGCACAAGGATCAAAAGATCTAGAACTGAAATAGTGAGGGCAGCTGATTTTTAAACGGAAAGACTGGAAAAGTCAAGTGCTTCATGAAAGCATCTGGGTTTCTACAAAGCTAAGTGACAGATCTTGCTAATACCCAAAGGCAGCCAATAAATTACCCACAATCAGATGATAGTTCTCAGATTTCTTTAATAATATCTCAACACCTCCCATGTATTTAAAAGTCAAAATGATTCTTTTGCAGAACTGTAGGAAGAACAGCTTGATGGATATCTATTATTTGTTTGATCACAAGTGAGAGCAAAGATCAGCCTCTGTGCTAATCAGGATTTCCTAGTCTGGAATGAGGTCATTTTTCAGATCAGCTTGATTTATTTTATTTAAGATCCTCACATCAGGATACCAGGTACCTACACCAAGCTGTAGCTAGATTTTGTTTCTCTGTATAATAAGTGGCAAAATCAACACTGCTTTGAACAAGGGCATCTCATTAATGAAGTAAAATGCATACACAATTATACAGATTCTAGGAAGGGGATGTACATTCATTGTGCCTGCATTTATACATGGTACACTTACCTGTAAAGAGCCTCTCCTTATTCACTTGCAGATATTTAGAACCTATTTGTATGTCAACTATTTAACCCTCCTGAACCTAATTTAAATTTGCTGCCATTCTGTAGAGAACTCACAGCTTTATCTCTGTATTTCAGACCTGTCTCATTCTGCTCAAAATAAAATTGGTCTGTCTTCCAAGTCTTGTTGTTGTCTGACCATCAGCTTGAACTGAACAGGACTAAAGCAGAGCTTTTAATCTTTCTCTCCAAGCCACCTCCCTGTCATGTCCTTCAACACTGCAATCCCACTTGCTACTTAGGCCAGTAACTGGAGCATCAGACTTGTCCTGTAATGTTTTCTGGGTCCTCACAGTCACATTATACCTGAATCCTGCAAGGTTGGTTTGGGTCTTTTTTTTTTAAATCTTAGATATAGCCTCTCCAATCCTGCCAGACAGCTGAAATGCTCATCCAGAAACCATTCATCTCCCATCTTGATTACTGCAACATCCTTTTCACTGGCATTGCAAATGCATTTTTCTCTGTCCACATCCATCTAGAACATTACTCCAAGACTATTTTAGTAGCTTGTTGTTTTAACCATATCCTTGCAGGTCAACTGCAGACAGTGGAGTTTAATTTGGGGAACACAGAATTCCCTTACATCTCATTTACACCAAATAAAGGATTTGATTTTATTTGGCTCTACTTGACTTGTTTCCTTCTCCTAAACCACCCGGGACAGTTTGGATTCTCCTCCTGCACCTCCTTCTGCTTTCTACAGGCTGGCCTGTGGTGGTTGAGCCCTTGTACTCCTAAAGGAGCAACCAATGTGCTTTTCTATGTTCTTGTTATGCACGAGCAACACTGTCAGAGGGATTTCACAGAGCTGTTTCCTCGTTCTGCTTGGATACCTAAATCGCCATCATCTGAACAAAAATAGATGTTGTTCATGTGTGGTGCTGCCACTGATCAAACTGACAAATGTTACTTCTGAGCTTCTCTGCTCTGCCTGAGAGCACCTTGGCTCTTCCCGTAAACACAGATTGTGTGCCCCCTGGGGCAAGGGCTGTGTCTGAGACATGATTAATGGCATAGAGCACCCACTTGTGTCTACTGACTATAACCAAAATAATACAATGTGCTTGTATATATGTTCCTATCTGGTGTTCTGTGACCTTCACCAGTGTTTTTAGAATAACACTTCAGCAGTTACACACAGGAAAAATTGATCATTTTCAACATACATGCTTAGAAGAATGTGCTTACAATTCATGGGTACAGTAGTCATAAATAATAAGGGGAGTGTGTGTGTATGGACAGGTGGAGAAAATATTTGGAAAGAGGAGAAAACCTATTTCTATTAGTATGTGTAAGAGTTTTCTAAACACCTTTATGATTTTCAGTATCAAACACAGTGATAGTAATTATTATGAATCTCAAGAAAACATTTTTTCATTATGAAGAAGAGAGACAGAAAACTTAGATCTCTTGCCAGCATTCACTACAATCTTCAACTAATCGGATCTGGGGAAAAATCCAAAATTAATACTGTCAAACTGAGCAACAGATGTTGAAAGAGAATCAGGCACTGCAAGAAAATTGATGTGCCAATGAAAATTAGACAGACAGGAAATTCTCACTACATAAAACCCAGCAGGTTACAGGGGCTCAAAAAAAAAGTTATTTTAGATCATCTAGCCAGTTCATCTTTGTGCAACCATATTAATAGTGTTTTTCTCTTTTTTTCACTTGCTATACACATATTTGTGTAGTAAAAAGAAATGTGTATGATTTAATTTCTGCAAAACACCTTTTCTCTGTTCACTCAAGACAGATTGGCTTCATCTTACTTGCAAGACCTTCTACGTTGTGTTCCAACTTGTCAGCCCTCCCTTCTCTTCAGCAGCCATTGTTTGCCTTTGTATCTGGGCACAGACAAAGAGGCTTCAGTTGATTGTTTGCAAGAATATGAAATAAATTTACATTCATCAGAGTAATGGGTTTCCATTTCCAGAGGCTAAGCCAAGGAACAGCTGAATTTAGAAGCAGGCTTGTTTGCAGGGTGGCTACAGCAGCATCCGTCTGTAAGTGGTTGTGCACAGCACAGGCACTTTCAGGGTATAGACTTTGTTATCCCTACATTGCTCAGACAAGAGCCCAAATATTGGAAGGTTGTCTGCAGATTTGGAGATTCTTTTGCCAGCTACAGCTGCCAGGCCTCTCATTTAAGTTGGTAAAACAGATGTGATTAGGTCAAACATTTTTGAGCCAAAAGCTTGACAAACATAATAATTTGAAAAGCAAAAAAAGACTAATCTTCTGTGTCTTCTAACTCATCTCATGTTTTCTCTCAGATAGCAGCTGCTGCTTTAAGTTGCACACAGCATTATTATTTTTGTTTCCCTGGTTTGACTAATTTCTTTTGGAAAGAGATCTCTTAGCTTTTTTTTTGGCAAGCAGAATTCTGGCCTGACTGTGGATTTTTCTCCCACTCTCACTCACTCACACATGCTTTCCTTCCTTTGCTGTTTTTCCAGCTCTTGAGCTGTTCCTCCCTCTGCTGTACTTGCAGCAAGCACGGGGGGTTCATGCATTAGCATCAGGAGGTGCCTGCAGACTGATTGTGTCCTTGTACCTACGTGCTTCCTCTGTTAACACTTCAACAAATAAAACCATATTAAGAGATTATTTTGGTTTCAGGGATGTGAAAACTAACTAAAAAAAATAAAATTCACCATTTTGGGGGGGCGTGTGGGTGTGCATGTGTGTGTTGGAACTGGAAAACTGGAACTGTGGTGAACTGGAACAGTCACTGGCTTTGGACTGGAGAAGTGCCTTTGCTGTGTGTAAGCCGAGCCCCTTACCAGATGGCAGCTCTTCAGCTGGCATGGATTAGGATAGGTAAGCAGCACTGTGCAGACTACTGAGTTTCTGAGCTTTCCTGTTTAACTGATCTCTTATTTTCTTGGGCTCTCTATGAGTCCCTGTTGTGGTGGTGCAGACTGTGGCATGCCTTGCCAGAGATGGAGACAGGAATCCACACAGAATTGGGAACCGTTTTCCCTTGGAGGCAGAACAATGGAAGATTTCCATCGGTGAGACAGGAGTAGGGACTGTGCCTCTGCACCAGTAATTGCTAATCAGGGCAAGGGCACAGGGAGCTTCTCCTGGAAGTCCTTTACATATGTATTGTGCCAAGAGCATCCTACTGTCTCTATTATCTGATAATTATCTGCAAGTTTCCCTTCAATGCCACAAATCGACTGATTTTAAAGATTCAGCTACATGCCATTCTCTTCTTCCCAGGTCCATCACTTCATTCCATGGAATTTAGAACAACATTTAGACCAAACTAAGATGAAAAGAAAGTAAAAATCACTAAAGAGAAGTTAATCCCTGGGTTTAGAGTCAAAGACCTCATAGGAGTAAGGAACAAGTAAGAACCAAGTCCACTGGGGTTCCAGGAAATGTTCACCAGAGGTGTTCTCAGTTCTTGTCCATCCCTCTGACTCTGCATTGCAGCAAGAGCAAACATAGCAGGTTTTATTAAAAAGCAAGCTGATACAACTCAATGGGTCTCATAAAAATAAAACAAATAAAACCAATACCCTAGGAATTGTATTTTGGTTTTTATAAAGGGGAGTCTCTTTAAGTTCTACTAATGCTTAAGTGTTGTGAAATTTTAGGCTCAGATCTGAGTTTTCCATTTTGATGAGCCTGGAACAGCAAGCAAAAGAGATGGATGTGAAAACAAAGAACTCTGGAGCAGCTGTAGGTACCCAGAGAGTAACACAGACCAAAGTGGCTCATCCTGAAGACTCTTTGCTAGACAATTGGACTCTGACGTTGCTGTCAGGCTTGGAGAGTGACAGATTGAGTGGATGGTATCAATACTTTTTCTCTTCTTCATTACAGGGTGTTTTCTTGAATTGATTACAACCTGGTGGAGCTGCTGGGTAAGTTAATGAATTTCATGGGGCAGGGGGAGGCACAGTTTTTATGTATCCAACTTCAGATATGAAAACAGATCTGATTTTCCTAGTCTGAGATTCAGGCCACCGAATGCAGAACAGAGCTGAATAGAAAAGCATATATTTTGCTTCAAGTGTTGCTTTGTGTTAAGGATGTACTTAACTCTCTTCCCAAACTGGTACTTCTCAGGTTTTATTAGCACTCTTAGCACCCTAAATAAGATTGGAGTAAAGAAAGGAAGGGAAATTTCTTTGACGAATATGTCAGCTAAATGTCTTTCTTTTTCCCTGAAGAAGGTTGTAATGTGGTTTTTTATCCAATCTGCAGAGGAACTGAAGTGATACATGAGCACTTAGCAATAAACATTTTTAATGGAGACCCCTATCCCCAGCTTAATTTCTGCCCTCAGTCATATTCCATTAATCAATACTAGTGATGTTCCTAGTGCTTCCACTGCACCCTGTGAACCATTTTGCTGCTTGGAATTAAAGAAATGTGCCTTGGGTATATTTTGGTACTCAGATTTAATAACAGGGGATCCAATATTGATTTTAATGGGAAATGGTTTGTGTATGTGTGTGCACATCTGTGTTTTTCTGTGCACCAGTTTCCCGTGCATGGAATAGTCATGCTCCAGTCCAGCACTTCTGAGTGTTACAGCCCTGAAAGAGTCTCAGAAATAGTACAAACCATGGCAATAGTGATTAGAGGAAAGTGATTAACTGCCTAATATGATCTTGCTTCCCAGCAAAAGATGTACAATTTCCCCATATGTCACATTCAGTGTTACTCACACACAAGCAATTTCTACCAAGCATTCTTGGCAGCGTATTGGCAGAATAATCACAAAATTTAGTCTGCAACACTATCTGTCAAATGATAGTGGTGCTCTTTGTTTGGTTGAGTTCAGGTCTTAAATCTGGGCTCCTGAGGCCGATATTTGTAGTTCCTTGCAATTCCTTTTTTGAGTCAAATGCACCCATGGGCAAATGGGGAAGAGGAACCTTAAACGTGCAAATAAATCTGTGGGCTTAGAATGGGCTTTCTGCTGGTAATATTTACAATTATTCAAAACTGTAAAGTTAAATTTGATTTTCAGTGAATCGTACTATTTCACCAGCAGCCAGAAAGAGACAGATCTGCTATTCTAACCCATTTCAAGCCATTTTTAGAGGGTTTACGTCAGCCATTAGGACTGCTGGGCTGCTCAGTCCTGGAAAACAGCCTTTGCATGGTCTTGCTTGCACCGAAACAGAACAAAGGGCTGCACATGGGTCCTAAGTTTTACCTGAGCTTCATCAAAACAGAAGTGAAAAGTAATTTCAAAAAATTTCTTGAAGCTATTTCAGCAGTGTACTTAAACATGTATTTTAAGAGTTTTTCTCAGACCATGCTAAAAGCTACCACAAGCCACAGCACAGAAATGTTTATGAGTATGTGTACTTAGTCACTGCTGAGGTTCAAGAGAAAATATGCATTTGACATTCACAGAAAATTCAGCCTGGATATTTCACAGGCTGATGAGTTGCAGTATTTAAGGAAAGGTTAGGGGTTCTTGGGTTTAGAGGAAGCCAAATTAAGAAGGAAAATTAAAAATGGTTGGTCAACTTTACTTTTTAATGGTTCATAAATTTCCATGCAATAAACACACCTTTTTTTTTTAATGAGAGCAGATTATTCCTTGGCATATGGGATCTGAAGGTTCCCACATGTGTTCTTAAAGTAACTTTGCATTAAACAATGTACTTTTATTGGGACACTTTCACACAGTCCTCCAAAGTCCTGCTCATCAATACATACCAGGTCAACACACCCTTTGAGTGCATCAGGAAAATACCACTGCCTTTCTTTTCCCACATGATGGCATGAAAGCAGACAAGGAACACTGTACTGAAGCTGATGATCTTTCACAGGAGTGTGGCCTTAGACCCTCTGCTTTCTGTGTAGGTTAATAGAAATCTCTTCGTCCAGGTAACAGCCTTTTTATGTAAGGGCATTTTTTGTTATTAGTAACAAAACCAGACATTCAACAGCTGTATCTATATAAATTACTTCATACTGCTCCTATAAAAAGTACTTAAATTAAAATATAGCATGAATAACTGTTTGCTTTAATAGCAATACCTTACCTTTATTAAACATGTTTTCAGTTACTAAACCTTCCTGTGACTTTTCTGAGCCATAAGCTTTCAGCAAAAAGGACTGTAGCCATAATTTATGTACCCCCATCATACAGATAAAGTGTTTGTATTCAATTTAAAAACTATTTTTAAAATGATTGCACAATGAGGGGTCATAAATCGTTGGAATTTGCAGTACCATAGTACACATACATAAGATTTGTAAAGGAGCTATACTCAATATTAATAAAATTAAAGAAAGTCTTACTAAATCACAGAATCTCTACTACTATGCATATAGAGTGCTAGGCAATATTTACAGATGCACTTTTGTATATAGACTGAGAGGATGAAATTAATCCATAGATTTTTGGGTAGTACATAGCACAGACTGACTTCCATGGATTCAAATTTTGCCATTTTGCATGACACCTTTGGAGCAAGTCATATGCTGCTGGCGCTCCCAGGTAATGCTTGTTCCGTACTTGTAGCTGTTGTACTGTGGCAGCAGCAGGAGCTGCCACTGAGAGGGATTTGAGCACGCTTGTCCATGGTGGAGAAACCAGGGGCAGCCACCCAGCCAGGACACAGCCAGCCTGTACCTGTGGCCACGGGTCTGGGCCCCCAAGGCACTCTGACAGACACAGCACAGTCTCAGACCCAGCAAGTATTTTACTGTGAGCTGTAAAAGTAAAGCAACTAAACTCCTCTCCACAGTTCCTGTGAGTTGCACAAGGGCTAATGTGTCATTCTGGCAAGTGAATTTAGACATAGAGAACATCTTCCAAAATACAGACGCTTAAGCACTACAGCTGGTTAGCCCGGGGATGCTGCAGGGAGTGAACCAACAGAGGCTTTCAAGATCATGATGGACAAATGGCTCTCAGGCACGGCAGAAGGCGTGGTCTTTAGATTTGGCCTAGGGACAGGATTAGATCTCTCTCAGAGACTTTTGTTGGTTCTTTTCTGTGAGTTCTGGCCCAAGAAAGACAAGCACTCAGCTTGCATTGAGAGTCCACTTCCTTTTCTTCTTCTTCATTCCCAGCTATGCTAAATCAACATCTGTCTAGTTGGACAGATGTGTATTTACATGTACACAAAAGGGGCACAAAGGGATTTGGGCCCTTGTGTTGTAAACACATCTCACAGAAGTTAAGAGAAGAGCAGCAGTGTACTAATGACACTGACCCTCAGGAGACAAGGCAAATTAGTGCTGCTGAGCTTGAAACTCGAGTCAACAGAGCAGACCCAGAAAACCGTCGCTGGTACGCTGCCAGCAGTAAAACAGGCCCCAGTCGGGGTCACCTTTGCTCCCCAGGCCCAGAGGCACATCGGAGAGGTGACCCTGCCCGGGAGCGCACGGAGCCACAGAGCATCTGCTCTCCCTCACGCCATCGGGGCGGGCAGCGCGCGGCAGGAGCCGCACGGCAGCTGCTCCTTCCCTCACCCGGCAGCGCATCCCTGCCACCCCTCCCTGCCTGCCCCGCTCAGCGAGCCCGTGGGCATCGGGGCACGTGAGGCACGGTCTGAGAAGTGCTTCTGTTCCGATTCGAGCAGTTGCTGGGCAGAGAGCAGAGAAGCCGTAACTCGCTCCGTCCCGCTGGGTCAGGAGGCGGCCGCGCAGCTCCCACGCGGCCCCGTCGGGCTCCGCTGGCCTTGCGAGGCAGAGCTGCCACCGGACAGGGCTCCAGACCCGCAGCTGGTCTTGGAAAGAGCAGGGGGAAAAAGCTGCAAGATGAATTCTCAGGAGGTGGAATGGCCCTGGCAGGTGACACAGGCTCTGTGACAGACTCGAACAACCCGCAGAGCTCCCCTTTACCCGAGCATGATGTGGAGTTTGGTCAGTGCCTCCCGACTCTGGGTGTGAAGGACAGGCTTTGCCCTGTTTGAAGGACGGGCTTTGCCCGGTGTGAAGGACGGGCTTTGCCCAGTTTGAAGGACAGGCTTTGCCCGGTGTGAAGGGCAGGCTTTGCCCGGTATGAAGGACAGGCTTTGCCCGGTGTGAAGGGCAGGCTTTGCCCGGTATGAAGGACAGGCTTTGCCCGGTGTGAAGGACAGGCTTTGCCCGGTGTGAAGGGCAGGCTTTGCCCGGTATGAAGGACAGGCTTTGCCCGGTGTGAAGGACGGGCTTTGCCCGGTGTGAAGGACGGGCTTTGCCCGGTTTGAAGGACGGGCTTTGCCCGGTGTGAAGGACGGGCTTTGCCCGGTTTGAAGGACAGGCTTTGCCCGGTGTGAAGGACGGGCTTTGCCCGGTGTGAAGGACGGGCTTTGCTGGGTGTGAAGGACAGGCTTTGCCCGGTGTGAAGGACGGGCTTTGCCCGGTTTGAAGGACGGGCTTTGCCGGGTGTGAAGGACGGGCTTTGCCGGGTGTGAAGGACGGGCTTTGCCCGGTGTGAAGGACAGACTTTGCCCTGTTTGAAGGACAGACTTTGCCCGGTGTGAAGGACAGACTTTGCCCGGTGTGAAGGACGGGCTTTGCTGGGTGTGAAGGACAGGCTTTGCCTGGTGTGAAGGACGGGCTTTTCCCAGTTTGAAGGACGGGCTTTGCCCGGTGTGAAAGACGGGCTTTGCCGGGTGTGAAGGACAGGCTTTGCCTGGTGTGAAGGGCAGGCTTTGCCCTGTTTGAAGGACAGGCTTTGCCCGGTGTGAAGGGCAGGCTTTGCCCGGTGTGAAGGACGGGCTTTGCTGGGTGTGAAGGACAGGCTTTGCCCAGTTTGAAGGACGGGCTTTGCCGGGTGTGAAGGACAGGCTTTGCCGGGTGTGAAGGACAGGCTTTGCCCAGTTTGAAGGACAGGCTTTGCCCGGTGTGAAGGACAGGCTTTGCCCGGTGTGAAGGGCAGGCTTTGCCCGGTGTGAAGGACGGGCTTTGCTGGGTGTGAAGGACAGGCTTTGCCCAGTTTGAAGGACAGGCTTTGCCCAGTTTGAAGGACAGGCTTTGCCCGGTGTGAAGGACAGGCTTTGCCCGGTGTGAAGGACAGGCTTTGCCCGGTGTGAAGGACGGGCTTTGCCCGGTGTGAAGGACGGGCTTTGCTGGGTGTGAAGGACAGGCTTTGCCCAGTTTGAAGGACAGGCTTTGCCCGGTATGAAGGGCAGGCTTTGCCCAGTTTGAAGGACGGGCTTTGCCCAGTTTGAAGGGCAGGCTTTGCCCAGTTTGAAGGACGGGCTTTGCCCAGTTTGAAGGGCAGGCTTTGCCCGGTGTGAAGGACAGGCTTTGCCCGGTGTGAAGGGCAGGCTTTGCCCGGTATGAAGGACAGGCTTTGCCCGGTATGAAGGGCAGGCTTTGCCCGCCACACTGCACTGGAGGCGGGAAGGGCACTGCCCACAGCCCCAGTTGGCTCCTGGCAGCAGCCTTTTCTCCCGCTCTTTTGGAAGGCTCTCAGAGGCCCTTGGCTCCACCAGGGTAATGTGGTGACCCCCACAGTGTCAGGAAAGTGGTGACCCCCCCGATCAGGTGGGAAGGCATGAATTAAACTTGCCTGCCATAGCAGTGGGTCACTGGGAAGGAGGATTTGGGCCAAGGACACAGTGTTAAAGCCCTTGATTTCGGGTGTGGAGTTTTGGTGAAACAAGAACCACCCAAACCTTCAGCAAAACAATTCTTTGTTGCTTCTGGTCATCATTTTGCTTGCCATCATTGACAAAATACTTTGGAATAGGATGTGTTTACAGCCTTTCTACCTGCACGCTGAGCATCCTCAGCATTTCATAAGCTCCAAATACCTCTAACTATTATGGTGCTTACACAAAGTATTTGACTTCTAGAAATGAGCTTCTGCTACTATTGGCACTGTCTACTGAAGCAGAACAGGAAAACCCAGAGTCTGCAAAGGTAAAATTCAAGTTATTAATCTACTGGTTATGTTTCTCAGAATGAAGAAGTGTGAATTACAATTATTTCATTTTTTTGCATCTATACCCTTGGCAATTGCTGACCCATCTCTCCCAGTGAGTCCAGGCTGGGATCTTTCTGGATTTCATGCAAATTAAATGACCAAGTAATTCTCAGAACGGTGCTATTATCTAGAATCTCTTCTTTGTGTTACATACCTTTTGATTTTCCTAGCAAGTCCTTCTGGTATTTAGTGTGAAGTATTTTTTCTTGCTGTAATCTGCAATGAATAAGACCTTGTACCTACTCTGTACTGGATTTTGTCTCCCCTCTTTTATTTCTTGATGCCATGGGGACTAGCGTGTGCCATGTTTGTTAGTAATTTCTTTATAAATCTCTTTTTAATCCTACACCATGCAATTCCTGTGACTGTCATGCCTCCCCTGCAGGTTTCTTGGTAATAAAATCCAAGTAATCATTTTTCTTGATGAATAGTAAATTTACAGATAGTTGAATATTGAGGAGATCAAACTCTTACCAGTTTTGGATTGAATTCAGAGAATAGTTTAAGTCAGAAACGGATTAGCATATGGAAAAGCCGAAATGTTTTAAAAGAAGTATTTGGGCATTTAAAAGTTGGGGTTTAGTTGAAAAATGAGTGCAACTCAAAGTTTAAACAAAGCCTTTAATCACTGCAAAATATTAGGGTTAATGGAACACTTCATAAGGACTGCAAACAATTCTTCCACCCACCCCCGTCCCCAAAATATGGGATCAGCTGGACTGGACACCATTCTGTGGGGGGAAGGTGCCATACCTCCCAGCAATCCAGAAGAGTCTGCAGTGCTTGTCATTCCTGTTTGCCAGGGGTGTGGCTGGGGGAGACTCACCCCTCAATGTCTGATAGATTGTGTAAGTTTATTAATACTGTGCTGCAAAAGATACTGCACTTCTCGTCAGTGGTTTTGGATGTTTGAAGACCTTTACACTGGAGCGAAATCAGGATAAAATGAAACTAAGACTGTTAAATTGGTTGGTGTTTTAGTCTTTTTCTCCAGGTAAAGATCCTTAGAGGTGTAATGTGGCTGCAACTCATTAGAGCCCAGCTACACAACCATTATGTTAAAGTATATTGAAGTCAGTGGAGTGATGCTGCTATGCTCTGGCAGAGGACCTGCTCTGCTTTTTGCCATCATTTGCTCTGCTGAGCTGAGTAAATATGGCAATTTCTTGGATTGTCAGTAAGAAGGTCACTTTTACTCCTCAGTTCCTCCCCATCCACTCTAATTCAATCATTCAGTTCCAACTTCCAAACTTTTTCTCTTTAGATTTGACTCTATGACCACTGAAGGGGAAAAAAAGGTCACCACCAGTATATGTAAAACACACATGCGCCCATGGCAAACAGAGGAGCTTCTGGTTTCGCTGCCCATAGCAAACAAGGAATGCTGCTGCCTTTGACTTCCTAGTTCAGACACCTGTGCTCCATGTGCAGTCCAACAAAGAGCTTCCTTCAGATCACAACAGAGCTTGCAGACAAAAACAAACCTCATGTCTCTACATGGAGAGCCACAGTGTCTCTCCAAGGCTCCTTGTATGAGATTCAGTTGCCTAAAAATAGGTTTGCAGTGGTGTTTTCTGAGCCCAGGGGGAGGTGCTTGGCCTCCAGCTTAATCCCAGCAATGTGTGGATTTCCTCTGGGTCTTGTGCCATATCTGCTAGCTACATCCAGATGTTTTGAATACCCTAGGACATTTAAATAACGCTATTGGTTGGAGGGCTTTCTTGTCCTTGAATATTAAGTCTTATGGTTCTGCAGGTTTTGGTGCAATATCCCCTCAACTGTCTGTAAGAGTCCTGTGATTTTCACAGGTGCTTACAATCATTTGTGCCCCTGACTTCAAAGCCCACGTGCTCTGCAGCCATCCCACTGCATTTTCACTTTGCATTGTGTACAGGGGCACAGTCTACACACAGGGCAGGATGCTTGGCAATCTCCATCTGCCCAGCACAGAGGAGGAGCAAACAGATTAATCCCTTTCCTCCACTCCTTATTGAGCAATTAGGCCACTAAATAAGATCTTGTTTACTGATACCCAAAGAGGCTGTGATTTACTGGGTCTTGTAATAAATTTACATTCATCAGGAGGTAGCCAGAGGCAAGTCTGGAGTTTTAGCAGTGGCTAATTTGTAGCTTCACTCTTGGGATGGGAACAGAATTTTAAAAGTTCCTAATAATAAAGCAATTTGTTTAAAACCCTAGTTCAAAAAAAAATTTTAAAAATGAATGCTTGCTTTAAAAAACGGTATGAAAGGAGAATTCCTTGCTATAGGGCCCATCCTTGATGTAATTGGAATCATTAACAGCATGGCTACAATTTACCCAGAGTGGCCCTGTGTGGGCTGTGCCTTTGAATGGGGCAGTCGGGCAGCTGGGGTGCCCCAAGGCTCTGAACAATGCTGGTTTTGGTGCCATCGCTCCTTTTTGGTAAGAATTTTGCCTGTTGCTGTGAAATGTTCTATGTTCAGGCCGAGTTGATTCCTTCTTATGCAGAATTCCTATAAAGATCTGGTATACCAGGTAGAAACTACTTTTTACAGGTCATAAATAGCAATATTTTGTCATTGTGGTTTTAAAGTTTCATCTTGTAAAGCAGTGTTCTCCAGAATTATCTTGCATATCGTCTAACAAATGCTAACTATGTCTGCTGTGTTTTAATCCTGTGCGCTTTCAGTAGGGAACCTCAAATTGATCTGTAGACTAGAAAGTGGATTTAGTGTCTGATTTGAAGCAGCTGCTTATTCAACTCTGGGACAAGAATAGTAATGACTAAACGTTGTTATCAGTTGATTGTTACTGGGTGGTTTAAGTGAAATGAGGTTTTGGAGGATCAGTCAATCTTCCTGTGGGCTGCTTTCCATGTAGCACTTGGCACCCCTGTTGGCCCTGCTAGTGAAGTGTTCAATGTACCATGGAGAATCACCCTCCTGGGTCAGGTGTGAGGAATATTGGTAAATGGGGGTGGAGAGGGGAGCTGCATTGTTGTTGCTTATATTTTATGTGTTGTTTCTATGCCTAAAGTCCCTCAAAGCATCACTCAAAAAAACTACATTAACATAAGGTATTTACAAACCGAAGGAACTCTCCTTCCAGAGTTGTTTTAGAAGTGTTATCAATGGTGATATGTAAATAAGGAAGCAACCAGAAGAACAAGAAGCCCAGCTGATTTCAGTTTAATTGGAAGTATTACTAAAAAATGGGGATGCAGCATAGTTACTGAGAGGAAAAGGACAAAATGGGTGAAAAAAAATAATGGTAGTTGTAAGCAGCTGCAGCAATACAGGCTAAAGAAAATTGCTTTTATTTTTTCTTTTTTGTTTGGCTGGTTTATTGGTTTTATAATGAATTACACAGAAATACAAGAGAGAAAACAACAGCAAAGACCTGCAGTGAAATACTGTGGAGATTTATAATGCTGTAGAAATGCACAAGTGCTCAAATACATTGTCCCATTTTGATTGGAGGTTCATGGCTATAACCTGGCTTATCTCCTAGCATCTCACACCAATGAATTGCAGAGTATAAAAATGACTGTGCATTTTGCTCAGGCACATTTGCAATCCATCTTGTAAAATAAAAAAAAAAAAAAAAGAAAAAACCCCTCTCAGCTACGGGAATACTCAACAGTCTCGTTAATTTTCAGAAGTCTCCAGTGGGACATCATTTTCTTTTATCTCCTCACAAATGGCCTATAGAATCATATGCATCTTGTGCTGGTTTGGTATTGAGTGTGCTATAGTTATATATTATTTAACATTTTGGCCAAGTTTTGGTTTCATGAACAATTTATCTTCTGCTGTGCATTTCTGCCCTTGTGATTAATGAAGGTTACCAGCCTATGATTGCAAAGTGCCCTGGGTTCTCTCTCCTACCTAATCCTCTTTAAGTGCATTTTTGGTCTAATTTTTTCTATTCCTTCCTTTGAGCTAATAATTCTCCTCACAGGTGCTGAATAATGTCTTCATGCTGCATATTGCTCTGCTGGTGTCCATATGGAAGCTACAAAGCTCACTGATGCTGTCATGCCCTGTATTTATTGTCAGGAATTCTGGTAATGCAAAGTGCCTGGGGTCAAAGGAGCTATGGCTTTTAGTTTATATTTACAGGGATTCTACAGCTTTTCTGATTTATTGACTTTTGTGATCAGTTTGACAAATGAAGACATACTGAAACCATACAAGAAACAATAATTTTTTCAGGCTCATCGTGAACCTTTGCTAGTGTAGGGTGTTGTATAATAGCCTGTTATTCAGCTATTCCCCAGTTTCCACAGCAGAAGATAATTAGTGTTTTAAGACTAACCTCTTTAGGTTCTTTTTTAATGGACTATGAAAAGTATATTTGCCTTACTTTCACAGCTGAGATATTTCAAAGGATTAGTCAGAACAAAATAGCATCTACAGTGAGTACTTTATAACCTGTGAAGAATGATGCTGATGTGAGGCTCTTTGTTTTTTCAAGTGCAGATGTGGTTTTTAGCACTTTCTTGGTTTGGGTGTAGGTGGGTTTTTCTCCCCCTTTGATACAGTTCCCTTGTTACCTCTGTCCCAGTATGTTTGCAGCTGCGTAGGGGATTTCCATGAGATTCTTGTGTGAGTTTCTCCCAGAATGAAATATCAAGCTGAGGCTAAACTGTAAAATTAGTGCATAAGCCAATTCAGCTGGGGCTTACTGGTTAAATTCTAGGAGAGAAGTGTCCAGCTTGTATTTCTCTGGAGTGAACTTCTGCGTCTCACTTAAAATGAATGAAATCTGTGCAGACTGAGAGCTGGGCCTGTGCTTTGGCTTGGGAGCCTCCATGAGTCGAGCTGCCTTCTCTGTGTGAATCAGCTGCAGAGAGCAAGGGTTCATCTGGGCACCGTGAGCCGTCGCTTGGCCGAGTCCTGGGGTGACGGCAGTCCTTGGTTCAGTGGCCATTCCTACAGCACTGACCATGGGAAGTGTAACACTTTGCATCTGCGTGGTTTTGCTTTGCGTTCCTTGTTTTTCTATGGACGCCCGCACGTGGCGCACCCCCACGCACTCGTGTGCACGTGCGGCGTGCGCCTGCTTCGTGAAGCTGTAGGAAAATGGCTCAGTTGTGGTTTAAAGGTAGGTGGAAATCCATGCATCCGCACAAACATCTGCCAGGCAGGTGGGAGTTGCAGCCTTTTCATAAGTAAATTATTACTTTCTCACTTTTTTGAACAGCTTAATAAAAAAAATTCCCATTCCACCATGTGAGATGATGTTCAGAGCAGCACGGAGTTCTGATGGCTGATTTCAATAATAAAGACAACAGGGGACTAAAAGGTGCAGTGCAGGAAGCTGGGAAACACATTCTTTCCCCAGAGGGTGTACTTAGCTTTGTGCCTTTGATCACTTGAGAAGTATCATTAGAGCACAAAATGGCAGGCACTAGGGAACATTATGGCAATTATAATGTGAGAGCTTAAAAAAAAATCAAAAGAAGTTTGAACTTATTTAGGAGTTTACTCCCATGAAGGTCTGATCACAGCTGAAGGATAAAATGCTCTAATAGATAAAATACAGAAGCTCCAGTGGGACTGTTCTTTGGATATTGACTCCCAAGTTAGCTCTGGTACAGAACAGGTTATATTTACAGGTTCAAGGAATCTAATCTGTGTACACACTTCATCATTACTTGCTATTTGTACTGCGATAGCACCTGCAAGCCCTTGTTACTCAACTAGATCCCATTGTGCTAAGAACTATAGAAATATGGAAACAAAACCATAGGCCATGGGACAAGAAAAGGCCCAGAAAGCCTTTAGACCGTGAAGCTGCAGCACAGTAACTAGCACTTGGAAAATCAAAGTGTTTGTCTTAATACCTTGGAAATCACTGTACAAATATTGCTGTAGCTTATTATCACACACTGTTATGAAGTGGGTTTGTGTTCATATTTCTTAGTTCTAGAGAACAGAGGAGTTTAAACGACAGTGTTTATTCTAAAGGGGTTTTTTTAATACTACCTTGGCAATACAAAACCAGATTGTGCTTCACTGTGACCTCAAAGAAACCATGTTTTCAGACAGAGGAGCTGCTCTTGGTTGGGGCAGCAGGCCAGAGGAGTTAACATTTCTGTACGTTTCTGCAGTGTCCCAGGAGCTGGACGTAGAGCCGACAGAAAAGGCAATTCCCACGTTCTCCTTGTGGTGAAACACGCCTGCTCTAGCAACCAGGGCTCTGTGTGCTGGTAGGTGTGAACAGGAACAGGAGCTAGGGAGTTTCACACAACTTCAATCTTTAACTTCAGTGTTCTGAAAACATACTGTATGGTGTTAAGTAAAAAGTCTAGGTCGCTAATAGAGCAAAATGCAAGACTGATATAAAACAAGACAACTGCAGACTCAGAGGGGCCTTGTGCTTTACCTGTAAGATGTCTAGAGAAACCTGGCACAAGCACCAAACTAGTGCAGCACTCTCGTGTCACCTGTGTTCTCCTTGTCTGTACTGCACACAATCCAATAATAAGCACAGCTTTTAAATATGCCTTTTACTGCCTCGGCACAAGCTGTATCGATTGTGCTCACATGCAACATCCTTAACATAAAATAAAGCAGAGATAAAACGAGAGAAATAACCCAATTTTCTTCTGCAGATGGTGGGTGGGGGGTGTTAAAGTTGCAATTGGACACATATGGAACAAATCTTGTTGTAACGTAGCAAAAGAAAGCATTTCAAAGAAACCATCTTACCATCAACCAAAACAGGCAGCCCACACAGCTTTGGCATTTCAATTTTCTGTTCATTTTCTTTTGTTTGTATCAGATGTGTTGCCTGTTTTGCGTAGTTCATAGATGTCTCACTGTGATAGGAGCTTGGAGAGCAGCAAGTACAGCCCATTTTCAGAAATGGCATTTATATCGAAAAAGGGAAAAGTAGTAAAAATTATCCAGTTGCCCCAGCTTCTGCAAATTATTCAATCACACCTGAGTTAGAATTGTTTCTCCTTTTACTGGTCCTCTACCCTTCCCCTTTCTTTCTGCAGCCACTCAAACATTATGGAGTTGGTGGCATATATGGCTACATAATGCTTATCTTGTGGTTTACTCACCTACGAAGACTTCCTGCTGGAGAAACAGTTAGCATTCCATAGGGAACGGCTGGAATGCGTTTGAGTAGTGGTACTCCATTTGCCAGGACTAGTTCAACTTCTTTTTCTTGTCACTTCTAAATGGCAAATATATGCAGTTGGTTGTTATACAAGAAATGTTAGAGAAGAGATCATTACTTATGGAGACATCACACACATCAGCACCTGATAAAGAAGCAGGAGACTACTGTGTTTTTCCAAAACAAGTCTCTCCAAACCTTTACTGTAATGACAAGTCACTTGATTCTCTTGGCATTGCTTCTGCCCTCTATGAATGGGTGATTTCTTTCTTTGCTTTATGTGGTGGGAACCTATGTGTGCCCTAGTGTCTCTTACCTATTAATGTATTTGTTGCCATTACCCACAGCTTTTGGACTTTTGCCTTTTACACATGAGTGGTCTGAGATCTGCAGCCTCACTTCACACTGAGCTCCTGTTTTGGTGTCTAACTTACCATATGTTCCAATGGGAAATTAATTGCTTCTGTATCTTTATGGGCCTGCTACTAAATGATTTGCCAAAGAGACACTGGAAAATACAGCGAGCTATTTCTCCAAGCTCTTATCTCCTAACTGAAGGACTGAATCACACTTTACCACTCACAGTATTATAATAAGTCTTAATTCATTAGTGTTTCTGAAAGATCTTATAAACCTCTTAGGAGCAGAGCTTTGAGAGTACAAAATGCTATTTTATTCATGAACTTCTAAAACCTTTTGTACTTTGAATTTATTAAAAAAAGAAAACACAAACGAGACAGAGAAGGTAATAGAAGACAAAGTTGGACACTTGCAATCTCAAGATTTCAATGTAATTAGGGAAAGAAAAGAGATATTGGGAACATGGAGTCATTCATGTTACAGGGTAACAGTGAAATCAGGCTGAGCAAAAATGGTAAGCATGCCACAGTACTGCCCTTACACAAATCCAGGTTATTTCTATCTGAAGGATTTTCATCTTAAATCTTTTTCCCTTACCAGATTTTAGGGCTATGAGAGCGAAGGCCAAAGCAGTCAGGTAGTTTCCTTCAATCCTGAAAACATAACCTTTGCCATTAGCACCTTCTGCACTGGAATTATTGAAAGGAAAATGTATTGGAACTCAGGACTGCTGATTTTAGAGGACCAGAAGAGGGCAAAATAAAGATCATGGGAAAAGCCTGCAAAACCAGAGGTTATAGGAAAACAGGAACCAATAGTAAACATATCCAACATCTTTGGAAGATGGAGAGGACATAGTCCTAAGTCTTGGGAAATGTTCCTCATCAGCATTTCCTACTTGTACATACTTTGCTATAACTTGCACTTTGAAAACAGTTTCTGTCTGTTAAAAACCCCCAAACTTCAGGATGCTTTCTGTAACACAAAAAGAAACTCCAGCAGGCCAGGGTATAGCGAGCTGATGCCCTTCCTGAGCCATGGCAGGCTACAAGATTAAGAATTTTTCAGGAAAAAATCGTAAGTGCAATTGGTGGTACCTTGATTTTTTTTTAGAGACATTATTTCTTTAAACCTAATGGGCTACTCTTCAGTGTATGGAACCATGTGAAGCAGGCTGCTGCAGATTCTCATTTGGAGTACATCAGTACAGTCTGATTTCATGCTGGAATGCTCATTTGCAATAACTGCAGATAGGAACTTCACTGTGCTGAGATTAAGTTGTGGGATCAAATTCAGCCCTGGAGTAATATTTTTCAACACTTCACATTTTGGGAGCCATCAAAAGAGAGTGAACAATCATGGAGTGAAAAGGCAATTAAAAAAGTGGTTTTCAGGTATGAATGTCCTCACCTCACACACTGGCATTGGCTCACTCCTGTCCGTTACTCTAAGGAAAATACTGACTTCAAGGCTGCTTCAGCGCATAAAGACTCCAGAAAAAAATGCTGGATGACAGTTTCAGGCAGATTGGTACATTCTCCAATCTCCCAACTGTGCCTTGTCCTTTTCCAAGGTTGGTATCAAGGAGAAGAGTTTAGTTTCATTTATTAAAGGCTTTGAAATAGGTCGCTTTGCATTTCACTTTCAGCACCTGCCTGGAGTGATCTTCATGTCCATACTTGCCTCTTGGCTTCATTTATGTCAGCAAAGTTGAATTTAATGTTGCCAGCATCATCAGAAAATGAAAAGTAATGACAACACTCCTTCCTTATAGTTTGTAATTTAAACGTTGATATCTATAACTCCCTGCATCACTCATCATAGAACAAAAATATGCTCCTGGTATCACATGTGAGTTATGGCTGCTTTGACTAATAGCCATAATGGCAGAATGGATTTTCACTGTGAAATGAGGTACCTGTGGTGGGAGCTCTGCCAGCACACCAAATCGAGCGGGAGGTCTGAGTGCAGTGTAAACGGATGTTCCATATGCTCGAGAGGCTTTTGGAATCAGCCCAGCCTACATATGCTTCTGTTGGCAAGCTCTTGAATAGAAGGGAAGATATTGTCCTCACCCTACCTAACATACCTCCCACTCATTTGAAATGCTCATTTGCAAATGGAGAGCATGCAGATCTGAGAATGATAATGGCACAATCCCAGCCTTGCTACAGCTGGATAGAAGGGAAAAAAAGTAAAAATCATTGAGTAGATTTTTAAGCAGAAAATATATTGATGTAAAACATGGTGAAAAAGCATCTGAGATGTTCTTCTATCCATGATCTGTAGAGTAGTAGAATATTTTTTGCAATATTTTGCAAAAATAATTAGTAATAGAATATTTAATGCAATATTTTAATATTGCATCAAGGTGCACAGACTTCACTAGCCAGTCCAGGGAACCGTAGTTGGCTGGAAGATGCTTTGATGAACAAAACACTTGAAACAATAACATCTTCCCCTGCTTTTCTGTGATTGCAGTGAAGAAGCTATAGTAGAAAGTGGTCCAGGTTAAGGTGAGGAAGAGGATAAGAAATACAGAGAGAGGATTTTAAGCATATTGTAGAGATTAAATGGAAGAGGGAGAATCCCAGGATAGAGGGATTTGCAGAGATTAAGAAGCAGAGTGGTGGATAGAGGGAAGAGGTGATGGAGCAAGCTTATTTAGAAAACAGGTTTTCCACCAGGATGCCATAGTTTGCCATCTGTGTCAGGAACCAGGTGTAGCTCTTCCATCTTCCTCCCTTTTGAAGTTCAGTCTCATGGCTCCCAACATCATTCTTTTTTTTCTTCCTTTTTTCCTTCGGTATTGCTGTCCTCATCTTTCTGAGTTTTGTGAATGCCAGGCATGCATAGATGTGTGCTCTGACCTTGCTCTGAAAGTCCCCACTTTCCCCCTCACACGGAGAAGGTCATTATGTGAAAGAGCTGTGGGGACAATGGTAGGTAGAACTTCAGTGAATAAAGCTATCGTGACCAAGAACTCAATCATTTCTCCTCCTCCTCTGCTGCCCTCCTGCCTTGCTCATCGTGTGCGACGGAATGGCAGGAAGCTTTTCCAGTGCCTGATTTGCAGCACAAGCCTTTCTGCTCTTACAGGTGTCTCAGTGCTGACCTCAAGAGACCGAATGCAGCTGTTTTTCCCAGCTTCAGCAGTGGTGTTCCCTGCCACTGAAAACTTCCATTATATGCTCTTGCTCCCTGCTTGTTCTTGTGCCTTGTACCCATGACGATGCCCCTTTCCCCTGCCTTCCTTACAGGAGTGTAATTGCCATTTACTAGGAGTTTCACAGAGTCCTGGGTTCTCTCTGGTAATCCTTCTCAAACCTGTAATTTACCCACCTCTTCTTTCCTGCATGTCTTTGCAACTGCTTGGTAGTTAAATAGCAAGAGTGGGAAGAATATTACCACAAAGCCTGTGCTGCAATTTCACATTCTTCAGTCTTTTGATGGTGATTTTGGGTGAATTTAAATGAACCCCTCCATTTCTGTGAAAAGAACATCAAAATATGTAATTTACTAAAAATATAATAATCTGTTGTCTTAATGGATATTTTGAGAAAATCTTTTTGTACAAAATTTGATTAGCATATGAGGAGAACTCCTACAGAGGGCAATTCCAATTATGAAAGGGCTTTAAACACTGTTGTTACTGCAGGTTTGGTGAAACTTGAATCTTTGATATATCTTCAAAACTCCATAGTATTTATAGCATAAGTGGCAATGTAAGGCACAAAAAGATCAAGGGAGAGGTCTGTAAATCAGGTGAGTTTGCTTTAGACTTTGTTGGTGTGGGGAATAAAGTGATCTTCCAGTCACCCTGTGAACCCTTACAGATATAAATAGTTGTGCTGGAAGAGTGATTCAGAGTAATACCATTAAATGTGTATGTATGTGTTTATGCCACTGGGCCCGGTGCCAGAAGTGGTCCAGGAGGGCTGTGCATTGTGTAAACCACCTTCAATAACACTTAAATTTTCCTTTAACAACTGTAATGAAAGGACCAAAGATGCATTTATTTGAAACAACTCAAAAATAGTTGTTTAACTGTTTTCATGGAAAAAAATTGCTGTTTGTTTTTCTATGGAGACTTTTTCTTTTCCCCCTACAATCCACTGGATTGCAATACAAACAATAAAAGTTGGTGCAACTAAAATGGCTCTGAGAAAGCAAAGGGCTGCTTCTGTGAGTTTACTGCAATCAGCAGTGATTCTGGCTTTGAACCATCTCCAGTGCAATTGCTTTTGCTTTTTTGGGTTTTCTGTCTTTCCTTTATTCATACCTCTGTAGCATTTAGGAGGTGGGGAAATCTTGTGTTCCTGAGACTGGCCTCTTGTTCATAGATGGGAGTGTGTATCCATATATATATATATATATATATATATATATATATATATGCATATGTATGCACACGCACACATACGTAAAGTCCTCCTACTCACCGCTGCCTGTTCCCTCTATACTTTGCCCTTGTTTATCTTTTTCTTCAGAAACACAAAAATGAAACCATTTGGAGCTTCGTAACTCTTCCCCTCAAAAGCAGAAGGCTCTGGCCTGCTGTTCCTCCTCCTACCCACTGCCTGAGACTTCCCATTCTGGGAGTGAGACATCCAAACATATGTCACACAACACGGCATAAATACCATACGCAAACACATTCTTCTGTGTGGGCAGCAAGTACAAAACCCAGCTTCTGGCAGCAAAAACCACTGCCTTAGTCCTCTGGAAAACGCTGAGGAAGAAAAATTGCACCAGGTGAGGGTAGCACCCAATAAAATGCAGCTCTGTCAGTTTTGCCTCCTGAGCAGGACTGACTCTGGGGGTTTTCAAACCTCCTGAACCATTAGCAAATCTCACAGGGTCTGCAAAACCAGTTCCAATCTATGCTGTATTTTTCTCCCTCTTTCCCTGAACTTATAAACCCTTATGGTTTCCAAGGACAATTCAATATAAAAGGAAAAGAAAACTAGCTAATGTGGGAGTTTTGTTGAACTTAGGGATGGAAGGCAAAACCAAAAAAAAAAAAAAAGCTGGCATGAGTTTATGGCCTATGTATACATGGGATTTATACTGACAAGCAGACTTATCCCTGCTGGCACAAATCCCAGAAACTACAGTGGCTGGCAGGTCTGCCCAGAAACGGATTGCACCAACAGTGTGAAATGCCTGTTCCCCCATCTCCTGGGGAGAGCTCCAAACATGGTAACTGCTGAGTAATGGGATTTGGCTGAAGAAATTAAAAATGATGCCCTCTCAAGGGAGAGGATGGGAGATATTTGCAGGAGAAGATTCAAGCTGTAAAATCTTTTTCTTAATTTGAAAGTTCCCTTCACTCTTCCTTACCATCTTTCTATGCTCTCTATCAGCAATTTTCATCCTAAATGCTCATTGCTAATCTGTTTTCACACTTTACATCTGGTTTTTTCCAGGTCCCTTCCACGCACCCTAAGTCTCCTAACCCTGACAACAGCCCTGCTAGGAATTAGCTTTGCAGCCTATTACATCAGCAGGTTTAAAATGGATTAATATTGTTAGGAATGGAAGACTTTTATCACGAGAAATTTCAGGGTATTTTTTTCTCCTTTTTTTTTTTTTCTGCGTGTCCAAAAGTGTCCTCTGGGTCTATAGTTTCAAATTGCATGTGGATTTCTCAGGGTGTGATATTAAAAAAGCCAAGGAAACCTCACTACTGTACTAAGCACTCTACAGGACTGCTAACTTTTTCTTTTTTTAATCTTCTTTTGAGTTAAATTAGGAGAAAATTCTCTTTAGAGGTAAAAAGCTGAAAAGTCATCATTTTAGTAATAATAATAAAGTTAGATTAAATCATGCCTTCAATAGATGTAGTGTGAGCACTCAGACTAAGAGGCAGCATCAGGCAGCCCCCTCCAGTACCCAGTGCTGGATTTGCCCAGGTGAAATGCTGGGATCCTGTGCTGCTTCCCTGTGACTTTGGAATCACCGGGTGTACGGACTCACCGTAGCTTGGCTCTCCCTTCGAGTGCGCCCCGCGACCCAGCCACTCCTGTCAGAAAGGTCTGGTACTCTGGCAAGGAGGCAGCACTGGCATCCTTCCCCTTAGCTCCTCCTGGGTAGGAGTTTGCTCGGGCTCTAATTTTGTCACCATTGTCTGTAAAAGTGAGGGAACAACACCATCTCCTTATCAGAGGTGAATTTTGCAGCTGGTCCTCACCTACATGAACAGAGGATTGAGCTGCTTAGGTGTGTGAATATGGGCTTTGAAGATTCTAGCAAAGGAGAAAGTTCAATTGTAGGCTCTAACCTTTTTCTTTCTGTTTCCCACACGCTCTTCCCACCACCACAAGTGTAACATTTCAAGTAATTTTTCAATAAATGACATATTGTTCTTCTGTTTAGACTGTAGAAAAATAGTGTGAGGTCTCTTGTCTTTGCTAGATTTTTAGTACTCAGTGATATTTCCAAAGTTCAGCAGAGAACAAGAAGGTAGAATTAATTCTTCCAGGATTTGGACAGCTTGGGAATCTCTTCCTGCCCTCTGTCAAGCTTGGCATTGTGTGTTCTGTCTTTCCTGCTGCCTTCTGTTTCGGACCTATCAGAGCTGCCTCTGCAACCATGTGAAGCAACTAAGAGTTCAACTTTGAACAGGTGACAGTCATCTTTATTTACAAGTTCCAAATCAGAGCACAGATGACATTTCTTTGTAGGATATTAAGAAAAGATCTCAGAATTGGAGCAGGACATGGAGAGTAAGTCAGTCTCATCTCAAATGCATGAAGGGACCTTGCTAATTGAGGGGTGGTCCATGGATTGAAATGTGTCACACAGGGCAAGAAACCCCTGTTACTGCTCTCGGGGCTGAGTTCCTGGTTCCCTTCCTTTCACGCATGGGTGATACTCACAGGCCTTTCAGCAGCATTATGATTGAATCTTAAATATGTGCTCTAGTCTTGTGTACTTGGAAAATGCCGGGGTTTTGTTTATTCTCACCTGTCTGCTCTCTTGGTACTTGTTGGACTTGCCCGTTGCTGCAAGAAAATAAATTATTTATTTGTTAGCTTTGTATATGCTGTAACGAAAGGAATCTACATGTAGAAACTATCTGAGAAAAATTTTTTCCGAAGAGGTAAAACATTTGTATCAGTCAGTTGAGGCCATTCTTGATCTCATTTTAGTTGATAAAGGAGCCCTTAAACTGTGGTGAGAAATGCCTGTTTCCTAGCTTTTACAGTAAGGAGTCAGTAAAAGGAGATAGAGAGCTCTATTATTTTTATCCTGGTTTTTTAATACATATATCATTCTAAGTTTTGATTGGTTTTATTTTTCCAAACTAATCTGCATTTTATTTTTATTTTCACATTTTTACCTATTTTCTTAAATGATGTGCATTTGATAACTGCTTTAGTCATTTGTGTGTTCTTTTGCCTGAATTGAATGACTTTGGCTCTTCAAATTTCCAACATGATTGAAAATTCAATTTGCTTCCAAGGACCTCTGTTCCTAAAGTGCCTGTTATGGTAAATTTTTTAAGCAAGCAAAGTTATTCAACTCAAGTAAAGAAAAGAACAGTCAGTCAATTTATCTGTTTAATAATTTTTCATATGAGAGATTATTCCTGGTTGTATGGAAATAAATTACAAGATCCATGAAACTATATTCCTCTGAAATTAGGGTAACTTCTCCAAAAGCAGTGATTAGATGATCATTTTCTTGGAATTAACTCTTTCCTCTTTAGTAATGCTGTCAGGAGATATCTGAAAGAACTTGGTGTGCTGGCTGGATGTTCCAACGCTGCGGTTTCACTTAGAGCTGTGCAAATACTGGAGGGAAGAGCTTTCTTCTTCCATTAGATTTTCATCACGTTTTCAGATGTTCTTATGCCCTTTTTGCTTATGTCTTCTAAAAAAAAAATTATATTTTTCTTGATTTTCCTCTCCCCAGTTCCCACGTTATTCCATCCCAGACCATGATGGAATGAGGTCCAAGTCGTGTTTGCTGATTGTCATGAGTGAGTGATTTAGGTCACTCAATCACTGTCTAAGGTACTAGCAGAAGTGCTTTTAATGGGAATTTGTAGAAGTGTGACTAAGCTGGATGACAAGGTTCCCTCTGTTCTTTGCTTCTCTGTTGCTTCAAAGGACTCTGTATCTAAACTCAAGGCAGTCTGTGGTCAGATTTCCACACGTTACCTTTTGTGGTGAGTCAGACATACTTTTCCAACAGATCTTAACTGTTTTCAGATATATTTGTTTTTCAGTAATGTTTTTTTCTTTTTTTCCTTCTCTCTTGTTTTTCTATACTTGTCTCTACATCCATGTTGTTTTAATTGCTGTTCTCTTTTGCTTTCTGAAAAGTTTTTTTGGGTTTTTTCCTCCCAGAATTATTATTTAGCTTTTTGTGTACCTGAAAGAAAACAGATTATGAATCTCTTCTTACTCAGATCCAAACACAATTTATATGAATGTGTACAATGTTTGAAAACTTCTGAAGTTTAGAAACCAATAAGTTTAATTTGAATACACTCTATACTCTATACAATGAAAAAAAGGCAGATTTGGTGCCTCCTCTTGCTTCCTTGAATTCAGGGGTAGATTTACCATTGATCTAGAGGAGCACGAGCAAGAATTTTAATGCAATAAGATGGAATACAAAACAGAGGACAGGACTGATATGAATTCATTGCTTAGCCTAATTTTCTAATGAGAAAATATCTCAAAAAAGCTGCCATAAGTCTGAAATAATTATGATTTTTGTTGTTGTTTAGGGAATTTTTATGTTTTGGTTTTTCATTGTTGTTTTGGGTTTTGTGGAGTTTAATTTTTTTTGCCTTTTTTTTGTAATAAAGATCCTTGTGATTAAACCTCGTCTATCAGTGCATTACTGCATCTCCTGGCACTAGTGAGCAAATAGGCTGACACAGCACAGCTCCCTGCTGACCTCCCAGCAACGGCTGATTGACTTTGCAAGGATTTTTCATTTCAGAAACATTTGCAATTTCCTGAAATGACTCCAAAGAATCACATCATTTTATTTCATATTCATGTTTGCTTGCATCAGTTATTTTGGGGGTAGGAGAGGAGGGGATGAAATTGTTTTATAAAAATAATTTGAATGTATTTCATAGCAAGCAATGTTCTGACCCTGGCACTGTTGCCTTTCTACCCTTCTATATTGAAATAGGTTTTCATTGTGCTTGGATATCTCAGGTTTCCCAGAATTCCATCTGTTTTATTTTTTTTGCTATCAAGAAGTATCATTATAGCTCACTTTACGCCTTTTGTTAAGAATTAGCACTCCTGAGAATCAAAAATTATGAAGATGTGAATGTTCAGACAAATAATTGCAGGTATTACAACAGGTTGTCCACCCACAGGCTCAGCAGGTGCTGGAGCAATTGGCTGGGAAATGGAGGATTTCTGGTACACAATCTGCAGATACTTTGGTTGCTTGTTTTCATTAGAATCTTGTTCAGAAAAGAAATATAGTAAAAGGATTTTGCTGAGCCCAGCTGGTTGTACTCTATGAAAGACTTAGAATTTCCCAAATCATTAGTAATTTGATGTACATTCTTCCTATTTTTCAGGGAAAAGCAGTGTACAGAACCATGAAAAACACTTCATAATCTGCAGTGGGCATGGGCACAGAAGTGTCCAGTTCATGTCACAGCTGTCTCTTCCTAAGTCACAGCTCCCAGAGGGAAAGCTGAAGCACATGTAAATGCATGTGTGATACTTTTTCTTCACAGGGCCAACTCTACTATGTTCATCTTCTGCTCTCTCTCTTGATTCCAGTTATTTTCCGAGTTGTGGTTCTGTCCCATACTATGGCTGTAATCTCAAAAGTAGATCAGTTTCATTAAGGTACACTGAAAGAAAACCCAACATCAGTGTTTTAGGGGCTACGAGACTGAAATAGAAGCTGGTTGTTCCTTCTGCCTCAGACAGTGATCTCTGTTCTCCCCTTCCTTAGTGCCACAAACATAATCCTGGGAAAATTTAATGAGTTTACATACATCAGATGGAAAATAACATGAGAAAGCATGATTGGGAAAGGTCTTTCTCTCTTCTCCCTTATGACTAAAAATTGAGATATCCTTGGGCATGTGTTCTCCAGTTCATCACTATAGGCAGTGAATCTTTTTTTCTGACCTGATTATCTTTCTTTGGGTGACAAGTGACCTGTCAATTTGAAGGTGCATTTTCCAGCTAGATGGACCTGTCATCAGACTAGAATTTCTTGTGTTGGATATGGCCTTTCAACCTGAATTCTGAGCTGAAATAATAGATATGTTGTAGTTATGAAATATGGTTGGGACTGCTCAGTTTCTGTAGATGTAAGTGCTGCTGATAGCTTGCATTTAAGTGTTTCTTGTTGCAGAAATTCTAGAGGGCTCAAAAGTAGTATTCCCTCCTTCATTTGTGGAACTCACAATTCCATGATGCCATATCCCATAAAATTCCATGTAAAGCACTTGCCCTTTGCAAACCTGACAGAAAGCTGGGCCCTGGCAGTAAGGGGATCAGAACATGCATGTCGACGGGCTTGGCAAAGAGTGATAAAGGCCACACAGCAGACCAGAAGCAGAAAAGAGAATCCTGTGTCGGTCTGAGGAGGGAATGAGAATGATTGCCTAGAGTGAAAATTAATGAGGACTTCAGCTGAACTGAGTTCAGGTAAAGAAACATGACTGTTTATGAATGTAGACCCCAGCACATCAGAGTCTGACTGTGTACCATCCTTGCACCTGGACTATGGCACATTACATTCCAGGCACTATGAAAACCCAGCCAACAGCAGAACTTTGTCTTGCAGTATTCAAACCAAGGAAGTTATCTACAGCCATTATAACTGTTCTGTTTATTATACATATTGCCAGAAGATATATGAGGTATTTTAATATTCTGGAGTCAGCAAGAGCACAAGAAAAAGAGGCATTTTTCATTTATTATATTAAATCTTTGTGTATTCAGAGTCTATTTGATTGCATGGAACAAGGGAAAAGGAATCCTGCTGCTCTTTGTGACAAAGCTCAGATCATTTGGTAGCACCAGGATTTCAGAAAACAGCTCCAAGTATTCCACTGGTTGCTAGCAGTAGGGCTGAAGTCACTTTATCCAGGTTGGTTTGGTTTGGTTTGGTTTGGTTTTTTAACTCATAACCTCTTTTAAAAGATGCTGATCTAGTCTTTCTTAGGAAAAATGAAATAAACATCAGTAAGCACAGCAAATAACTTGCACTAACAAGGGAATGCTTATGCCTTCAATTTGAACAGACACTCAGAAGAGCTTTGCTGGGTAACCTTACTTGAAAGCCAGTGTATTCACATTACAGCACAACTAATCAGTGCAGCACATTTTAAGATTTTTTTTTTAAATAATATTGTGTCCAAAAATAATGTTTCATAGGGCAAACAAGTGTGTTGTTTTTGTTTGGGTTTTTTGTGGTTTTTTTTAATGTGTTGTATTGAGGGTTTCAAAAACAACAGAATGACCTAAACCAAGAGAGTTGACTCAATTTTACTGAAATGCAGGAACTGGATTAAATGTTGAAAACTTAATGGTAATGGCAAAAGTACTGAATTAATAGCTAGAACATGAGAGCTGCCTGCCAGGATACATAAGAAATTTGGGGTCAGAGGATGAGTAAGAAGAGAGTAAGGGAGAAAAACACTGAAATGTTAGCAATAAAACAGCTTTTATGGGCTGGAGTAGAAATGCAGAGTGTGTTGGAAGCAGCTCAATCCTGCGTGTTCCAACTGCTCAAGTTCCAAATGTGTAATAATTTCTGTAATTCTATATACTTTATCAACCTTGCACACATATTCACAGTGAAGATCCAAGCAAGCAGACCACCATTTCCCCTGAGCAACAGGCCAGATGAGCTTGGCATCTTGTAATGCTGCAGGAAGGGTTTTGGAGTGTCTTCCTGTACATGACTGGCAAAAGGACTGGTGTACACAGGAAGTAATTTTACACACAAGGAGAACACAATCCACTGATTATTCAGATTTTATGACATTTGGCCAGGATGGAGTGTGAAGAGCTGAGAAGGGTCCCTGAGACTAGTGAGATGCAAAAGCTAGAGCGTGGCCTATCCACTTGGATAGACATGGTCTGGAGTCCCTTCAGGTAGAAACCACGTCCTGGCAAGGGCTGTAACCACAGTGCCACTGAATGGAGAGGGAAATCCTCCCCTGACTCCTGCTCAGTCTGTTTCAGCAGGCTGGTTTATGTGCTGGAGTGGCAAGAGGATTCAGGGCTCGGAATGCCAGTTTGACACCAGTACCTCGCCAAGGCCTGTAGCTCTTTGTGCAGAGAGGGAAGGATTTAGACCAGCTCCTCCCTTCAGAATTCACTGTCTGCTCTGAAGCTGTGCTCGGCTCGGGTGGGGCCTCTGGAATTCTGCTCTGGATTCTCTGCACAGAGGGGCTGCCCTCATCACCCAGCTCAGACCTTCCTGTCCCACCACGGTGTGGGCCCATAAAGCTCGGAGGTGTTGCCTTGGCCAAAGTCTTACCCAGCTTTGGGATGCAGCTGTTCCTGCACTTACAGAGCCCTCAGAACCACAAATGGTGGTCACAGCGAGAAGGTCTGATCTGGAAGAAATAAATTGGCCAAAAATTATTTATAGAGAAAGTCCAGCTGAATATTAATTGGAATCAATGGCAATTACTGGGCTAGGAAGAAACAACTTAAGATTAAATCAATTAAAGGTAATGCCTTGAAGGAAAGACAGTGATATTTAATTTAAATAGTTTTAAAGGGTATTTCACACTCCTAAGTTGTTATTTCCATTAGGTTATTTTAAACATTTTACACTGAAAATTGAATTGAATTTTCTCTTCAAAGGCAGAGTAAAAGGAATATTAGTAGCTTGTTATTTCCCAATATAGAAATTACACAACCCACACTTTATTTTACAGTTCTTTGCAAGTTAAAAAAAACATTTGTGGGATGTCTAAATGGTAAATAATGTACATGGTTTAAAGGAATATATTCTATGTTCTGACATTTTTTCTTTCCTTGAATTAGTATTCCAAAGAAAAAAAATTCATCAAAGACCTGTTTGGTTTTTTTTGGTGGTGGGGTGGTGTTGGCTTTTTTTTCCTCTCATGAATGACCTCTTTAGATCCAGTATCTACCTAAGTCTATATAGTCCCTTTATTTGTAGTTTTTTATATTTAGAACTGGAGTTTCTAAAGTTACATATTTTTGTTGTTGTTTAGCTTCTAAACATGGAAACCTGGAATACTTGCATACAGAAATAGTTCTTTGCTTCCCTTTTCTTTTTTTTTTTTCTTTTTTTTTTTTTTTAAAGGGGGAAGAGGTAGAGGGAGCAGTGTCCTGAAAGGGAACCATGTTCTATGATTGGTCTTGGTTTTGACTTGCTCCAGACTGGTTTTCAGCATGTGGAAAAAAAGGAGGGGATGTTTTCAAAATGTGTTAACTACTGCCATCCCATGGTCCCTTTGCAGAGATATTAACAGTGCATAAGCAATATAGCATATTCCATACAGTGTGTCTTGATCCATAGTACACTCTTTCCTGAGCTTCCTGTTTGTACTGATGGAAGGACTGGCCTTGCAGTAATAATTTCAAGGGAACTATTTCCTGAATGGCGTGGTGTGCATGTTGCTTAGTGTCTTGGGTTCCTTCTCTTTTAATGGAAAACCTCTGCCCTCGTTCTGTGTGGGACTGAGAAATCAGCCCCCATTCTCTCCTGCATGGTTTAAAACTCTTGTCACACACGTGCACACAGCAGTACTTTTTGCAGCCCTGTGCTGAGGCTGAACGCATTGTTTGGAACAATCCCTAGGGGCTGCCTTAGCAGAAGCTGTACTGGTTGCAGGAGTCTGCCATTGCCTGAAATTCTGATGTGGGAAGGGAGGAAGCTCGCTCCATGCAGACCTTGGTTCAGGATTTGCAGCAGCCCGGCCTTCTCCACAGGTTAATGTGAGTACAGCTGGTTGGAGGGCTCGCATGCTATGCAGGGCTTTGTCAGGTGTGCCATTGTATGGAGGTTGGAAAACATCATCCCGAGGCATACCAAGTGCATCTGTTTCAGACTTGTTCTGCACAGCACATGAGTCTTCAGTCAAGTGGTCAAAGCAGTCATTACACAGCAAAATTATAATTGCAGGTACCCTTTTTCTGAAGCTTTTCCTCTTCTCTGGATGATGCTCGTTTTGAACATGTCGGCCCATCTGCTTGGGGGATCCCAGCAGCTCAAGCTGCTTCATGGCTTGAATTACTTGTAGTTACTGTTTGTACCTTTGCTACTGTCTTGGTGTCAGTGCCACACGTGCTACAGAGGTTTAAAGTTGGCTTTGGAGCAGGTGCTGTGTTTCTGACAGTTCCTGCCTTCGCTAGCAAGGTAAGGTAGGGAGGTAAGGAACCTCTCCTCTCCCTGCCTCTGCTTGAACCTGAGAGCAGGGCCACAGGAGCTCTGGGCTCCATTAACCAGCAGTTGCTTTGCCTAATGCAGACAAACTGGTGTTTGGGCTCTGATCAGCTTCAGGACACGGACTCTGCAGATCAGTGCTCTGTAATTAATTGTTTACAGCAACACTGTATCGGCTGTTTTGGCTGAATTCAGGGAAACAGTTTTCTTTTTTGAGAAGGGAGAAAAAAAGGCTCTTCAGCTGTTTTTTACCTTCCTCCCTTTAGATAAGCTTTGAAAAGATACTACTTTAAACTTACTCTCCATACAAGGTTTCCATCATATTTGTCAGCATATGAAAAAATTAGTTTTAGCTGTTTAAAGGCTTCTTAATTTATGAAATAGAAATGTCATGAATACATTTGGGAAACTGCCTCCTTACTATGCTTTGAGGTGAAATCTGTATAATACCCAAATAAACCATTTAGATTTCAAGAAAGACTGAAAGCTACTTCTGGAGCTCAGAGCAGATTTTGTTCTGGCGTAACCTCTAAGAACTGAGTTCTTCTGTAGTAGTAAAAAATCTGGTCTTTTTGTAACATCACGTACTTGGAGGTTTTCTGTTTCACTTAAAATAGTTTTTCAGGGATGGTAGGTGCCTAAATTTCATTGCTTTTGCTGATTTAAACAATGCTTAAATGCAAGCATAATGTGGTGTGGAGTGTACATGAAAATTGCAATGACCTTTCTTTTAATAGGTTCAGCAAGGTGTTTATCAAACTTTGTCAGTAAACAGCAATTAGGTAACAAACCATTTCACAGAATAATATGTCATAAAACTCTTATTGCTGTAAGTTTTGAAGATTTCCCCACACATTTGGTACAACATTTGTAATAGGTCTGAATGGGGTTTGCATTTACTGTTTGTAAGAAAAGCGATGTTTACTGCCTGCACAAGCCTCCAGAGAAACATTCTGTATAGCTCTAATTCAAACTACACCAGCTGGGCAGATAAATCATGATGTAAAAATACATCATTTCTATTAGAATATTTCATAGAAACGAACAAAACTAGGTATGCTTCCCTTCATGAATTTCCCCTAAAAATGCTGAATTTACTATAATTAGTTTTGTTCTCTACAGAAACCGTCATTTAGTAGTAACACTATTAAACAAGTGAAACACAAATTACAAGTGACATTTATATGATCATAATGACTCCTTTCTGGCTGCCAGGAATATTTTTTTCAGAGAGGAACCTGCATTTTTGCAGATGGCATGAAAAAAAAATGAAGCTTGCAGAACACACCATTATTCCTGCGAGGCCGTCAGTTCGTTAGTTGAAGCAGCCAAGTCTTGACGAGCTGCAACAGATCAGCAAATGGGAAATGAGCAGGAGTATAAATTCCCAGCAAACTGAATCATTAACATTTGCTGCCTGCATCCTGGAAACGCAGTAAATCAAAAGTGTCATGATATATCAAGACAAAATATCATTACTAATTGGGATTAATTTCCTGCTGTGGGATTGCTGACCTTTGCTGAAAGAAAAAAACAGCTGCTCATTAACTCCTGTTACTTAATTTCTTTTTTCTTTTTCTTTGAGGACATAGTAAGATTTTAGGATGCAGGCTCTTCTAAAAAGTACCATTCTTGTTGCATTTTTCCTTTTTGGTGGACAAATATGATATTTTCATTTAAGAAATAACCTTTTTGTGGATGCGAGGGTGCAGAGCAAGTATTGGATAGCAAAGATGAGATTTTGTATAACTTTAAGCAATGTTAGATGGACTTTATTTCTTTCACTCGTGAAATGGAGGAAGATCCACTGTCACCTTCATTGAGCACTTGTTAGCCTTTCCCAAAATGCTCATTGATATTTGCAGAAGTTTCTGAAGTGCTCTCATCTGAAAGTGGGCTGCAGCTGCAGGGCAGCTCCTGCCTCTCCTCCGACTGGAGCAGGAGAGCCACGGAGGTGCTGGAAGGGCAGCTCGAAGCCAGTGCAACCCTCACCCAGCTGCCTGAGGGAAGTGTGAGTGTAGAACAGGCTCCCAAAAACGTCAGTCCTCTACCTGCCTCTACCCCTACTGATGCACATGATTTGGGGTTGTTTTAATCTCCTTTGTGCTTAAACAAGACAGAGGACAAAAGAGACAAGCTGGACCTTGAAGGGAAGTGATTGGACTAGGCCAGGCTGGTTGGGGTTGTGTAAGCACGTTACTGTTCTGGAAAGATGGATCACATGGCTGAGGGGGGAGATGTGATAGCTGTGTGTGGACAAGGGGTCAGGCTGCCCACTGTGTCCCAACTGCATAGGAATATAGTTTGGGTCAAAAAGTGGCCCAACCCAATTGACCGTGCCCCTCTTGCCTGCTCCATCCCTGCTTATGGTAAGACACCAGGGGTAGGAGAGGGAGGAGAGTGTGGCAAGAAACAGAATAGCATACCTGAGAATGGAGATTTCCTACCCCATCTACTACCCCCACTGCACTCCAGATCCCTTTCCCTCTGTCACCTCTGTCCACCCACCTGGAGAGCTATGGGACTGCCACAGGTCTGACTATTCAGATTTCCCACATCCCGTTTTCCATCCTTGTGCTCATCTGTGCTGCTCTGGTTTGTCCCTAAAGCTGTTCTTGTGCTGGTTCTTTCTGAGGAGATAGTGCATAGTCAGTTAAACTGAGTCCTGCACTAATCCTAAACTAATCCTCCTGCTCTTGACACCATTAAGCATTTTGGTGCTTGTTTCAGTGCGAAGTCACCATATGCTTGAATCCTTTCCTGCTGATGAGTTGCTCCCCAGGTCTTCCTTAATATGTCCCCAAGCTCTCACCAAATTGTAGTTAAGCATCTATTTAGTCTGTCAGGTTTATGCATGTTCTTCATTAATTTCTGATGCTTGCTCCTTTGTAGTGATTTCTTGACTCTCCAACACAGACTAAATCATGATGTCTCTGTAAATACAGGACAATATGAAGTTATTATAGAGCTCCGTGACTGTAATGGAAGTAGAGAATGGCACAGTTGTAATGTATTTCTCATGTGATTTAGGTTTCTAATATTGTAACCCTCTTCCTTTACTGTATCATAAACTACAGTAACACAAATGGCTTTTGCCATTTTCTTCCATTTCTTTTGGTCTGGGGTCATTACCCTGTGTTTTTGTCCAAAAAAGAGGCCGTGTTTTCCTGTACAAGTAAACCTTCTCCCCTGACCCCCACCCCCTTTTTTATTTTCCTTTGTAATGGTGGGAGAAGCTGCACTGTATGCAGAGATCAAACAAGCACACAATAAACTGATACCCCCAGGTTCTTGCATCGCCCTGAGACAATGTTACTAGAACTGTTATATCGACTATAATAATCCTAACATCCACACTGACACTAGAAAGAGAAAAAGGACAATGATCTATAAATAATTAAGAGAAAAAAAAAAATCATTTGTTCTCTGTTTAAATGCCCAGAGATAAGCTCCCATTTCAGCTGTAGACATGTTACTGCCAAAACTGATAGGCCAAGGTCAGTCAGAGTTTTGCACAGAGGTCTCCTTGAAATAATAATTTCCTGTTCAGAGAAAAGGACTAAGACCAGCTTTAGGATAAAGGTAAGGCCATAATGAGGGGGCTCGATTCAGCTAATGCCTGCGTGAGCTCTGATGTAAATTTCTGTGGATCTGTCTCATGTCCTCACTTAGGCGAGTCCACTGTGGTGTATGCAGGAAATAAAAGAGTTCTCCAGTGGCAGAAGTCAGATTGGGTCAGTACACATGCAGTTTTCTCACAGTTTCTTGCAAGCCCTGTGGAGTGGGGGATGTTGGCTGAAACTGGAAAGACATACCAGAAATATGAGAGGGTACTGTGACAATTTGAGGTCGCTTATAGAATTGGCCTCTTATTTGGCTTTGCCTTCAAGTGATGCAAAAGAGTTTAGACTGATATGGGGTCTTTTTCAAGGATTCTCAAGTTGAGGAAGGCTGTATTTATGCAAGTGGTACATTCAAATGGGGGAAAGAAATTTATGAGGAAAATAGAAGTCCACTGTACTACTAAGTAGAATACCAGGAAAACAAAGCCTTTGGTAACGTTCACTGCATGTTCGACTGTGGTGTGAAAGATGTGATGTGTGACTGGATGACATTGCTGTTCACAGAGATTAGCGAGCTTATCAAAACAGAAGACAAATATTAAGAAATCCTGTGCTTCTATAAATGACTAAATGAAGAAAAAACAAAAATAAATTTCTCTCATTACGAAGTGCTGCATTATACTTATGTGACTCATTTGTTTGACATGTGTATAGGATGGCTTCATATGCATGATAAACTACCAGCTTGCCTGTTGAGCTCAAGCTGACTTCATTAACACCACCAGTAAAAGCACACACACAGTACTGCATTAATTTAAAGTAACAAAGCTGCTTTCGTTTCTGTAACTCAGCTTAAAGTTCCCATTTCTTGGCTCCAGCTTCAGTCACCTGCAGTGTCACTGCATATCCAGTACTGCACAGTGGCTCACGTGAGATACACAGGCACACCCTCCAGCAAGCACTGCTGGGGTCTGGGGTTCAGGTTCCTGTAAACAGACAGCTGTGGATTGAAAGACTTTCTCAAGTCAGCTCAATCACACTTTAACCGAGCTGGTAGTACTCCATTGTGTGTAACACAGGTTGCTACAGGGGGTGACTTAACCACTTCTTGTTCTTCCAGTGGATCACTTAAAATCTATGTGCGTACCTGCATGTGAATACGTTCCCATTATTATGATGCAGCAGGCTATTTAAAATCCTTGTCTGTCATGGACTTTTTCCTTTCACCCAAGCATAGCTGTTGACACAAATAATTGCTTTTTCAACTGACTTCTGTCGTACCAAACAATGACAGATGACAGCAGCTGAACACTGCTCTGGGCTGGGGAGGGTTCTGGTTTAGCAGAGCCTTATCTGTCTGCTCTCATTTTGCTATATTTTAACTTTCAAAACCTCCTGCTGGAGAATAAATCTGTACATTTCAAATGGAGTCTGCTTGTCCTATTGCACCTAATGTGTTAAGATGACCCTTGTTTGCAGAGTAGTTCTACTTGGACCCCTTCAATCCGTGTAATACCTGGGTATTCTGGTCTTTAGACCTGCATTTGCATCTTTTTCCTGTTGACCTCACTGGCCTCTTGCAACTACTGTGTTATTCCCAGGCCAGGGTTGTTTTAAGTCAGTCAGGAATTAGTAACTTATGGACAAATCATCCTTCATGTGTTGATCTAATGCATCTTTCTTTTCTAAATTGACACGGTGCAAAGTTTTCCATGGGCACCATTCTTGAAAGCTTCATCTCTTGAGATGAACTGTTTGGTTCATTGTTTTTCATAAATGGATCAGGATGTAATAAAGCCATAAATGGGTCAGGAAGTACAGACCATTTGGAGTGTTCCAGGCAAAAATACCTGGCCTGTTTTAATCAGGAACAGCAACCACTGAGAGATGCCATGTGAAAGTGCTGGATAGTCACAAGGAAGACCTTGAGCTTTTAACCACCTAGGAAACGTGTCTCTTTATATTTTCCATGAATGAAAAGAAACTCCACTTTTTCATTATGACCTCTGTTATTTAGGAAAAGACCCCTAAGAACAACATGTGAATTCAGCTGAATAAATTGGAAAGTAACAATGAAAATGCAAGTATTGATGATTGTGTAACTGAAACAGAAAGATAGAAACTTTCTGTTTTCCCTAAACCTTTGTTAATAAGCTTCCATATTTTTACCTGAAGGTGGTGAGACACTGGCACAGGTTGCCCAGAGAAACTGTGGCTGCCCCATCCCTGGGAGTGTTCGAGGCCAGGTTGGACAGGGCTCTGAGCAACCTGGTCTGGTGGAAGGTGTCCCTGCCCATGGTCTTTAAGGTCCCTTCCAGCCCAAAGGATCCCATGGTTCTACAAGAAGCTTTGGTAAATAGTTTTACCAACAAAATATAAAGGTTTTTTAGTCATTGCTCTTTTAACAAAATGGCCAATCTAAGAAAGTACAAATGGAATTTTTTTGGGATGACTGAGTGTGTGCTGGCAGTGTGCAGGCTGTGGCCTCCTACAAAGTGAATGAATTCATGTTTAGGACTCAGCATGTAACTATGAATGTTTATGGGGCTCTCTATGGTAAAAATTAGCTGGTGCCACATGCAGCATGCATCTTGTCTCCTTGCAGAAGGGGAAGACTGTCTTTTTTTTCTCCATGACGTGCTGCGGAGAAAAACATGTAAAATTTCAAGAGTTTTCCTGAGCACTGTGTAACCCAGCTTGCTTAAAGGTGATGAAATAATTAGCTAAATACAGAGAAAGACTTCACCAATAATTACATTCACTGAGCAGTCAGCATAAATTAATTTTGATTTTCTTGGAATGTTTTCTGGAAAATCTCTTTGAGAAGGAAAAAAAATTTAAATCCCATGCCTAAGATGCTTTCCTTTTTTGTGTTTGTTTTGTTGTTGTGGTTCTTCTGTTTCGGTTTGGGGGGGGGGAGGGGTTGTGCAGATGAAGAAATGTCTGCTTTCTTGAGAAAACTGGGGTTTGTCCTGCCCTCTCTTACAGGGTTGCATATGGCTCCCTTTGTAAATTGTATTCAAAGGAAGAATTCTCCTGGCAAGCATTTTGCACCTCCAGCTGTCACCACCAATACTGTGGAGTCATTCATAAAACAGTTCCTGAATGAATATAGGGGGATATCTTCTATCCTCACATTCACAGCAGATGAGCACCAGGAAATGGAAGCAGGTTCATCTACAGAAACTTCCCAAAGGTTCCCCACGGTGGCACATTCTCTCTATTAGAAAAGAAGCGTTGGTTTTTTTTTTTTTCCTTGATTCTCTTTATGTACAGATTATGTAAAATTAAGTTAATGCAAAGAGAATACGAAGTCAGGGACAAAAATGTGTGTTTAAGTCTCAGAGTTGATCATATTTGTAAATTAATAATTTTTAATATATTCTAATAACTTTTAAGACTGCTTCTGAATACAAGATTGTCTTGTTGCGCTCAAAAGCCTCATCTGAAAAGCACTGACTGCAGTTGTAAACTATAAACACATGTACTGAGTATTTGTCAGATTAGGCTCCCAGATCCAGAGTGTTGCACTGGTGGATGGATTTTTGGACGTTCTTAGCCAAAAGAAGTGGCTTGATGTTTCTAAGAGCATCTTCTTTCATCCTCTCCATATATTAAAAAAAAAAAAAAATATATATATATATATATATACACAGACACACACCCCCCAGTACTTTTACACTTGTGTGCACACATGTATACGTATAGAGGTACAGATATGCATTTATCCACAGCATCTCTCAGTATCTGAGTCAGTTATTATTTTATTGGCAGTGTATCCTCACAGTCTTAAGAGATGCTCCACTGAACTCACTGAAATTCACACAAAACCTTGATTTTTTCCTTTGAAAATGCAAAGTTGACATTCATTTTTCAATGGCTTTAGGTCAAAGCTACAACAAAGGGAAAGGGCAGGTGTTAACAAGAGGGAACATGCTACAGAACAAGTAATTTTTTTGCATTATCTTGTGACAATGCTCTCGACAGAGTTTTTGTTTCAAGCACAAAGCTTTGCCAGGAAGATGCAAGAGATCTGATGATAGGTTTGTGGCAGCCCTTTTGTTTCTGCAGCTGGATCCCAGTTAGAGCATTTAAACATTACGACCTGAAGTAAAAATGTTCATTTTATCTCAAGTAATGAGAGGTAATTTTTGTATCACTATCTACTTAAGGAGTGAGGTAACTTGAAGACGTATTAGTAATCCCTAGCCTTTAAAGGAAACTTATGAATTTTTGTCACTAGATCGATACTGAAAAGATTTTCCCAAGTAGCCAATCAATTTCATCAAAGCAGTTTATGTACATGCAGACGATGCTTTCTATTCAGTAAAATTAAATACATGCTGGAGTGACCAGAAGTATATTCTTCCTTGTTGGTTTTAGGAGAATGTGGTGGGGAAAAATGATGAGGAGGTAGTTTGAAGGGGATTTGGGTTGATGTTTTGTTTTGGAGGTTTCTCGGGGGATTTTTGGGGATATGCGTTTATTTAGGATAACCAAGATAGTTCAAAATCTTTGAAACAATGAAATTACGATTCAGCCTCAATAGCAAAAGCATTCCAGGTCCACATCTTCCTGATTTTGAGTAGAAGTTGGTAGAGGGGCTGAATTACTTTGCTGATGCTTAGTCTATAACATATTAGATTTTTCTGCAATTTGCAAGCTTTGCCTGGACTTTACATTCACAAATCCCATTGCACAAGAAGCTCGACAGACAGTTTCCATTACATTCTGTGGTAACCATATGGCAAAGCTTTACACAATTAGGTGCAAGTTTATACATTTTTCAATACTGATATCTGAAGACCTGATTTCTCTGATGAATTGTTTGATGCAATAAGATCTGGTAGTTCTGGTCTGTAGAAAAGACTCCGTTTCCAAAGGGAAATACTTGGGTATGGCATGTTGTCAATGGAGCTCCAGCATCTCTCAGTGCTGTGGCTTTCACTCGTGAAGCCATTGCTGGTTTAGGACCTCCTGCTGCTTTTGGTCTGGGGCTTCCATTTGCTTTTAAAGTTTCTCTGTCACACCACATACAGTGGTGAATGGCAGGCTCCAGTAACTTCTTATTCCCTAGGAACTGAAGAGTGACTCCTGGCTTAGTAAATTTGTGGAAGTTTTACCATTATTTTAACTGAATTTCATTCTCACTGGAACCACCAAAGAGTGTCCCTTTTGGTTTTACAAATGAAAACAAACCAAAAAGAAAGAAAGGAAGATTATCTAATCTGCCTGTGGCTGCTGGAGAATATGAAAATCTTTATGGTGAAAGTACATTTTGAAATAATAGATATTACCATTGCAGAAGATTCTGCTTCTCTTCAGAAAGTGCGGTGTAGTCCCATCCTTTTGTCCTACATTGTCCTTATATCATGTAATGAGCTCTAATTATTGTTATGGCCTTCAAATGGGGCATAATTTCATACACTACAGAAAACAGCAAATGATAATTTTCTCCAGGTCTTGAGATACTTGTATTGCATTTTTACCAATCATGGCTCACTTGAGGGGTACATTGTTTTTGCAAGTGTATTTAACACTAGAATATTTAACAAGAATTTACCTTTGTTACGCTCATGGATACGTTTGATCATTCTATCAAATATACAAACATGCATTTTAGAGAGGGCAGGTTCCATAAAATAATTGCCTGTTTTTACCACAATATTTAATGGACTTTTGGTAAAGCTTGGCTCGTAGTAGTTATCCAGAAACTAATTAAGACAACTATCCAAGTTTTGAAATTAAAATTCTTAGCTAAACGGCCTGTCTATCTTCCCAGAAGTAGAATATTTTAAGTTTTGGGTACTAAATGAAAAACTCTTTGGAGAAGTGCTAGGTAAGGTAACAATATCAAGAATGGAGCAAATATGCCCACACCCACCACTAGCTTCTGTCTGTGTAGAAAGTGGCTCCTGTGGTGAATGCAAGGTTCCCAGGAAAAGAGAAGGGCATCCAGGAGGGGAGAACTAGAGAATTATCACTGATTTGTGCAGAAACAAGACATAAAAGGAAAAAACTTAACAAAGTTATTGTAAATTTCCTAGAGTGCTGTTAATGCAGAAGAGGTCTGTTCTTCAGGCTCTAGAGCAGATAAATCGTGTATTATTGATAAAAGGGATGTATTTTTAATTTGTTGGAAGAGGTTTTTGTGCCCTGGTGTGCTTTTCATTGAGCATGTTAATTTTTCATTATCACTGTCTGTGTAGCTCTGTTGTACCAAGGGGGAGTATTTTCTACTTTAATTTCTGAGCAAGTGAGAATGAAGAATGATGCTGCAAATAGTCAATGAGATGTGAAGGATCTCGGTTCCCCAAAGGCAACCTCATTCATGGTGAATCCAAAATGGATAGAAGAGTGACTTGAAGCCCACCCCCTCAAGAGCTGACCAGTTCTGGTCGATGCTGCTGTGCTGGTTGTGCTGGGTTCCAGACACTCCTATCTGATGTGAATAACTCTCCTTCTACTCCACAGCCCCAGCAGTGTAGGCTGTTGGATATTTATGAGTGTTTTACATTTTCCAAGTTAAATACTCATAATCCAGTATCTTAAAGTAGTGTTCCTTCCTAAAATCCTGAAACTGTTTTATTTTAATATCTGCCTCCTCTCAGGGAAGCCAGCATCCTGTTGTACTCAATTTATCATATTTGTAAGGTGGTTCCTTTATCTGCCCTGTTCTCTGAGATAAGAGAAGGTCAGCATTTTAAAATACTTACCATTCTGGTCATTGGCTTGACTCAAGGCATGAAAATTTTCTGATTTCCTGGGAATCAGATGAAAATCTCAGAGCTTTATACAAACTCACAGATGAGCTTAATATTTTGGCATGCATTTGAGTATGTTTTTAAGGTTTTTAGGGGAAATATATTTGGAAGATGACCATTTCCTGAAGCCTACCAAGGAATGCCGCTGATGCTAAGCCACATGTCTGTGTTATGGCCAACTCTGTAGGAGCACTATCTGCTTTCACTAATTTTTCACCATATCCTTTGTTGTCTTTTTGTGTGTGTGAAAAATGTACCAGGGATCCAAATGGAACCCACTCTGAGCGGTTATGATCAGTGGCCTTGCAGTTAAACTGATAATTGCTGTGGAGAACTCTAAATGTTTTTAATGGAACTATCTTGCTATGAATTTAAAATTTGTATTTAGCTCCTGTAATTCCCTGAGCTCAGATTTTCTAATGAACTAACACTTAATGTAAAGATAAATTCTCATCACAAAACACGGCTCATAACTGTTTAAGCTCAGTTTATGGTGTGTTGATTGGCTAAAGCTGAGTTAATTGAAAGTAATTATAAATAGACAATTTGCAAACCGTGAAAAAGAAAATCACAGTGAAAAATTAAGCCTCTGTGGGACAATTCAGTGAGTCTTATGGTTGGAGAAAAGACACTATAATGCAAGCGCAAATCCTCAACTGCAATGTTTTTCCCGCTGTTATTTTTTGAAAAATAGATGTAAACAGATACAACACTTTCTACTGAACAACTGGTCCTACTGCCACTAAATCTCTCTTTCTTCCTTTCTAGACTTGCCCTAAATGTGATTCCACACTCTGCACCCAAAATTCCTGCTGGAAAAACACAAATCTTTAACAAAAATATGTCTTTCAATGTGATTGCAATTAATATCACCTCGGGCTCATGGCTTTGTTTATTTAAGGAAGCTTTTTGGGATTGCTGATTCAGAGGCTGTTTGGATTAGGAAAGGTGAAGAGCATTTATCTCACAGTGCAAACGGGCTCAGGGTGGTTCTTGGAGGGGCATCATATCCATCACAGGATTGGGCAGTTCAGAGGGAACCAAGTGGGATGAGAAATGTGGCTTGGCATTGTTTATGTGCACAGCCTGGGAGACAGCAGGGTTTAGTGGTTATGGAGTGACACTGGAAACTGGGGAATGTGTGGTCTGACATGAACCCAGGATGAGAACTTTGGCAGTTGCATCATGTCTCATCTCATCTTAGCCTGAATGTTTTAAATTTTAGATTTTTCAATAATGGGATTGCCTCTGTCTGTTGCTATGATAGTCAGATACCCATGGCTTGGATTAGTCTGGAGTCTCTGGGAATTTTGTGAAGTAAATAATGCTACTGAAGAAGAATAAAAAGAGGACTCTTGTCATCTTCTAGAAGTTTTATAAACTCCAGACATAGCCTCAGTGTGATAAAAAAATAAATAAAAATATAAATATAGTATGGGGGATGTAGTTCAATGGCATAACAGCCTATGTAGACTCCAGTAGTTTCATTATGTATATACTTACTCTACAGAGTGGTTTCAAATGAGCTTTCTACCCACTCGCCTTCTATGCTGACCATCAAAACATTAACATGAACTTTAACTGCACAGAACTTACAAGAAATCGTGTGGGCACTTGTTTTATCTCACTCCTTTCATTGAAAGTCATCGTAACTAAAGAGAAACTTTATTGACAGGGACCAACTACCTGGATGTCTCCAGCACTGCATAGCGTCATCCTTTTCCTATGAGAAGGATACCTTCCAATTCCATCTGTTGGATTTGATATCACACAAGTCCTGGAGCACTGGCTTCCTTCCATGCTGCTCCCAGGAACATTCCTGCTTCTAAAAGAAGCAGTATTATTCTACAAGAATAACACAAAAATCTAGGAGCAGCTCTTTAACTGCTAGCCTATCATTCTGACATTTAAGTAAACAACCTTACCTTTGGAAGAGCTCCCTCAGTGGGCCCTGCATATCTGGAATTGATAGAGATAGAAAGAAAACCGATGGATTTTGCAGGCTATAAACCGTGATTTTTGCAGATGTATTTGGCTTATATCAGCAGTGAGTCCAGAGCCACAGATACTCTGTAGGTGAGATCAGGCCTCTAATTGCTGCTGCAGAGTGCTAATGGAGAGCTTTGAGAAGATTTGCAGCCCATCCTGATTTCCTGATTTCATCTGAAAGTCTTATTTATAGATTTCCACAACTGAGGCTCTGTATTGCCCTTCCCCTTGTATCACTGTGTTGCTGCCTCAGTACCTTTCCCCTGCTGTCCTCATGTGCAATCAAAATTGAACTCCCAAGAAAAAGAATTTTGGACTTTATAGACTCTAATTCAAGCCACACTGTATAAATCAGTAAGCTGTGTGTATAGCTTTAGAACTGAATTTCTTTTCATTTTTCTTCCTGCTTGCAGCCACTCGAGGGTATGTATAGCCCCTCTGTCCACCACTCACTTAAAGGCAAAAATCCAAACTGTACTTCTGAATATT